>NC_045614.1:156808484-157433484 GCF_009829155.1 Mustela erminea
ACCATCTAGGCTCTGCTTCCTTTTTTTTTTTTTTTTTTTTTTTTTTTTTTTTCCCTTAAATTAGGTTGGGGTTAGCTGGAATGTGAGCTGAAAACACATCTTACCACTATATAGATACACACTTCCCCTGTCAGGGTATTCAACAACCCTTCTGACTCAACTGGGTGGTGGGGGAGGCAGGGGTGTGGCAGGAATAGGAAGATACTGTGTAATTATCCCTTGTGGTATTAGGTGCACATGCATTGAAAATAGGTTCCCTGTGAACTACCAAGGTAAGTTGGTTTCCAAGGACTCTCAGACTTCAAATATAGACAAAGCACTTCTCATTACACTGAATCCTACTCTTGAGGCTGAATAAAGAAACATGGACCCCAAAGATACTCAAATTTACAGCAAGGAATGTAGAACATTTGGCTCCTTGGTAGTTACCGGTTTAGTTTTAAAATGCAGATGAAAGATACCCCAGGTCCAAATGACACTTTGTAAGCTAAACCGGAGTATAAATTGTGAGCTGTGTCATTTGCTAGCACATTAACCTATATATAATGCAACATTTGTATGGAGCCCAGTGAAAGATTGGATCTGACTCAGTAATTTCAAACACAATTGGCCTCTTTCGTTCTTTAATTATCCTCACCAATTTCAAGAATTAACCTTAACTTTAAATTATGTAGGCTTCCTCCTTTGGATTTGTGTTACAATTGTAGGCTTATCTAAATGTTAGATGGTAGGGGTTTTTTGTTTTGCTTTGTTTTGTTTTTCTCTTTTTGCTGAATAGAGACATTTGTTCCCAGTTATTATCATCATAATGACCCTGCCAAAAAATAATAATATTAGAGGCCAAGAGGGTCTCCAACCAGGCTATTGTGGGACCCCTGATGCCAGAGCTAGATTGCCTGGCCGAAAATCATATCTCAACATAATTGGCTGCAGTGACAAAAAGAGAGAGTGAGAAATAAAGAAAGAGAAAGTCAGCAGGTCTGATAGGAAGGTTGCAGGCATTTATATCTAAATGGTCTCCCAATGTACCATTTTGCTCCTAATGACAGAGGATTAGGAAGGGAATATAATGAGGTTTTATCAAATGTTCAAAAAAATAGCCTGACCCCCCCTCTTCTCAGTACCCCTTTTTCTCCTTATATAGATTTAAGCATAATAGAGTTTAAGAATTAAGAAAGGCAAGTTTAGCAGAAGGCTGAATGTCTTTTTTTTTTTTTTTACCTTTTTTTTTTTTTGGCCTTTTTTTTTTTTTTTTTTTAAATCTTCTCCACTCACACGGTACCTAAGCTTTTGAATTGTCTCCCTTGCGATGCTGGTCATACCACTCTTCTTCCCATTGCTTACTGCTCTGATGTCAGAGCTCGAGCAAGCGTCTTGACAAAGAATGAGAGATTTCTAGAATTGTACAAATTTATCTGGGAATATCAGTGTCGTTTTAAGGCAAGATAGCAATATTTCAGTGTAACACAAAATGACGCATGCAGGTTTGCAAAAGGAGGTTCAAGGACTAGGATCCATAAGCACATGGTTTTCCTTCCCCTTCTCTTCACTGGCCAGACTCCGCTCCTCCCCTTCCTTCCCCTACAGCCTCCCTCCCAGCCAAATACTCCATTTGTTCTTCTTCAACTAGCCTTCTCTTTACTGCACCTGAGTTTTCCTTTCTCTGCCTCCTTCTGGGCTTCTAGGTCTACACTGGTTTTCCTACTCAAGGGGCAATAGGACTTAGGGTCACAATCCCTTGAGGAGGTAGAAAAAGCAATTTCCAGGCCTTTGCTTTAGCTTTTGAAGTTAACAAATGCTCAATGCCTAAACATGGTATTTTGATTTTTTTGGCAATGCTAGGTCAAAGAGATAGTCTCTTCCTTCATTTTATATATATCCTCTTAACACATGCACACATTATGTATGATATATTCTGTTGGATACCAAGGGAATTCGGAAGGTGAATTAGATATATCCACTTTTCTAACAATTATAATTTAGTAGTTTCTCGCACCATCTGCATAAAAATGATTGTGAGAGCCGCAAAATGGATAATGTCCTAGTGAGAGAGTAATATGAAAAAAGCAGAAGACAGAGGTTGGAGCCACAGGGGTCAGTCCCTGTTTAAAATGCAAAATAAGAAGGCCAAGCCAGTGAAATAGACAGATAAAAACTGGCTGAAATGACAGAAAGGAGATCACAATCATTTCGTGCCAGAAAGCTTGGAAAAGAGTATTAGCCGAAGGAGGTGGGCATAACACACTGTCAGAGAAGCCAAAGAACGTCACTGATGAGCAAAGGCTGTTGCATTTGGCAATTAGGAAGATCTTTGAGGAAAGGGGTTTTTATAGATAGTGGGAATGCTTCTGAGTTACCCAGGGTTAGAGATTGTTGGGTGGGGAACAAACCTGGCAAGTAGATTCTTTGGAGGAGTTTGATGCTGGGGGGGTGGGGATAGAGAAGAAGGAATTAATGTTAGAGTGAAACACTATGCATGTTTTTCTGTGTATAGTGGGGTGGGTGGGCAGTTTGGTTCCCATGTAAATATGGTCTGGAACAGTATAGTGTTACTGTGTGTGTGGGGTGTGTGTGTGTGTGTGTGTGTGTGTGTGTGTGTGTAAGTAAGGAGGGATAAGGCAGGGAGGGATGCAGGAAAGAGAATTCAGAGGACCATGGAGCTGTTGATAGAGCTGGATCTGGGCAGGACTAGAGGGTATCGCCGGAAGTGGGAGATATTTACAAATTGTGACTATTAGATTCGGAATGAAAATTTTTTTTTTCCTTTGAGAAAGAAAAGATCATGAAAGGACAGTGACATTTGGAGGGATGGCAAGGCAGCCAACCAGTGAGTCCAAGGCTTTCCCGGATTCCTCAGCATACTGGTGTGAATCACACCCTGATGCCCTGGCTTGCGGAGTGCACACTGGCTTTAAAATGCCTGTGGTATGGATTGCAACAGGCAGTCAGCACAGAGGCATCCCAGGTTAGGGAATGGCTGAAAGGATCTGCCCAAGTTCTAGGAAAGAATTTCAAACAGTTCAACACAGGGTTATACCACTTTCATGATGATAGGTGACCAGTAGTTGTGTGTACACAGCTGAGGGATAAGCATACCCAGAGTTCTTGAGTATTATTTAATAAAAAGCTATCCGAAGTACAAGCAGTGTGTTCCAGATACTGCAATGGGCTCCGTGATTTTCTTTTGGCATCCATATCAGATAACATTACTCCTGTTGGATCCTTAGGAGAGTTTGACCTGGAGAGGTATAGTAACTTGCCTCAGATTAGACATCCGGTGGCTAACAGAAGCAAAGTAGCATAAAATCTTAGACCATGGAGCCTGATTACCTAGGTTTGAATTCCAGTTCTGTTATGTAAACTTGGGAAAATTCCTTAATCACTCAGAATACTAGTTTCTGTATCTGTAGTATAGAACTAATATTACTTCATCTGTTTTATACAAGATTAAATGTGTTAATACATGTAAATCACTTAAAGCAGTACTTGCCTTATTTTAATGTTAGCTATTAATATTTTAGTATTAGCTATTGCTATCATTATCACAATTCTGATTTTCCAAAGTCAAAATTTAGTTTTGTTGTTTTTTACTTTACTGTAATTCCCCAAGCTATGCCTACAAACCGTAAATTAACTAAGGTGTTATCAGGTAAACAAGGATACTATAGCTATAAAACCTTGCAAAATAGATAATCAAATTTGTCAAACTTCTTTACTACACATGACCTTAAAACTCTAATAGGTTATTACATACTGAGGACTTCTAATACTGAATATCACAAAACCACTACCTAGCTAAAATCTGTACAGAAGTTATTTTTCCATTCAAAATACCAACATTTTGAGAATTATTATTTTTCTATGGAACATACTGCAAGAGAAAAATATTATTTTACACTTCAGCCACTAAAGAGAACAGTTTGAAAACCAATCTGTGCTTGGCTCAGGTTGGGTTTACAGGAAAAGCAAGGAGTGTATTCAAGGGATAGTTAACAGTAGGAGAGGGAAGTGAGAAGGTGGGAAAAGATAAAACTAACAATATCAAGACCTTGGAGGCAAATCCATTGGTCATAATGACAAATGTGCTGTGTGAGTTATTATATGTCTCTCAATTTTAAAGGAAATAAAATTTGCTGGAGTTGAAAAGGCCAAGAAAGTATGAGATCAGAGTTCCAGATGGTTCATCATATGGATCTTGATACATTATTTACAATTCTTGTTTTATACTTTTATAAAAATAGAAGGGGGAGAAATAGTAGAAAACTAACTAAAAAACAGTGTTTGAATGTTATTGGTTATTATAACGAAGATATAATAAAAGATATTTCTCCTTTTTTGCAACTTTTCTTTTTCTTTAAGCAGTTGCTTTCTTTGTTTTTGATTCTACGGTCATTTTTCTTTTTTTTTTTTTAACCGAAGGACCATTTTTGAAAACCTTTGAAATTATTTTGTTCTTTGTGTGACACTGTATGTTGGTAGTTATGTGGAGAGTTTGGAATGCAGATATTAAATAGGCTGTTCTTGAGTGGGGAGGAGCAAGATGACAGAGAAGTAGGAGGCCTAAATTTTGTCTGGTTCCAGGAATTCAGCTAGATAGTCATCAAACCTTTCTGAACATCTACAGACTCAACAGGAGATCAAAGAAAATAGCTGCAGTTCTATGAAGAGAAAAGCGACCACTTTTGGAAGGCAGGATGTGTGGAGAAGAGAATCTGAGGTGATATATGGGAAGATAGACTACAGGGGAAGGGAGCTTCCATCAGCTGGCTCCTGGCAAGTGGTAGAGCAGCAGAGTACAGGGTTGGAACTTTTAGAAGTCTGCTCCGCGGAGAGGTGTTGCTCCGGTGGCTAAGCAGGGGCTTAGTCACCTGTCCTGGCTGGGACAGGGTGGTCTCAGGACCCACAGGGTAACAAAAAGACCAAAGGTGTCTGAGTGTAGCAGAGCTCCCAGGTATTGGAATGGGGAAGCCAGCTGTAGAGATGGAGCCAAGAGGGGCTCTCTCAGTTTGGGGCTACCTGAAACCCTGATCCAAAGCACAGTTGGGCTGCTGCTTTTCAAGGGACCCCAGAAATGGCGTATCCGAGGATACCCCCTCTCCCTTCCTCTTCCTCTGGGAGAAGTGGTGCAGGAGCACGCTGCAAGAATCTGCTGGGTTTTGAGACTCCACACGGGGTAGTGTGCCAGAAAGAGAGAAGCTCTGTCAGAGGCTGGGTGAGCTCAGAGTATGGCTGAAGACCAGGGAGACGGGAGGGGTTGACTGCTTTTCTCTGAGGGCTTATTGAGGGTCCTGAGCTCTCGGCTCCTCCAGGGCTGGAGATTGGGAGGCCGCCATTTTCATTCTCCTCCTCCAAAGCTGTACAGGAAGCATTCAGGGAACAAAAGCTCCTGAGAGCAAAACTGAGCAGATTATTTAGCCTGGCCCCTGGCAAGGGTGATATAATTCCACCTTGGGCAAAGGCATTTGAGAATCCCTGCAACAGGCCCCTCCCAGAAGATCAGCAAGAACATCCTGCCAAGACTAAGTTTACCCATCAGTGAGAACCATGGAACTCCAGAGCTAGTGGAAGGCACCACCTATAAGTCATGCCTTTTCCCCTTGATTCTTTAGTCTTTCAAAGTTTAATTTTTAAAATTTTCTTTATTTTATACTTTTTCAATTTTTTTTGTATTTTTCCTCTTTCCCATTTTAACCAACATCTTATCAATACCTTTTAAAAATTTTTTTTTATTTTCCATTTTTACAGAATACTCTATCCCTTCACTATACAAACTTATTTTATATATATATATATATATATATATATATATATATATATACTTTCTTTAAAATTGTGGGATACAGTTTCATCCAACAGTCCAAAATACACCCTAAAACCAGTGTATGGCTTTTTTTCTAGTCTCCCTCTTGATCACATTCTCTCCCTTTTTTTTTTCTTTCTTTTTTTCAACCAATTTCTTATTGCATCAATTCCTTTTTTAAAATCTTGTTTTGTTTTCATCTTTACAGTCATATTCCATCCCTTCATCATATTTAACCTTATTTTTGTATATATTTAACTTTTTATTTCTTTAAAATTCGAGGAGGCACTTTCTTCTACAGACCAAAATACACTCAAAATCAAGTGTATGGCTCTGTTCTATTCACCAGCCTGATAATATTTGTTTTTTCTGCCTTTCTTACCCTATTCCCCCGCCCTGGTTTCAGGTCTCTTCTGATTTGTTTAGTTTGTATTTTTCTGGGGTCATTGTTAACCTTTTAGCATTTTGTTCTCTCATTCATCTGTTTGTCTCTGGATAAAATGACAAATTGGGAAAAAAAAATCACCTCAAAAAAATAAAATAAAATAAAAAGAACAAGAGGCAGTACCCACTGCTGGGGGACCTAATCAATATGGACATTAGTAAGATGTTGAAACTGGAGTCCAGAATGATGATTATAAGGATACTAGCTGGGCCTGAAAAAAACAGAAAAACTACAGAATCACTTTCTGGAGAAATAAAAGAACTAAAATCTAACCAAGTGAAATCAAAAAGCTATTAATCAAGTGCAATAAAAAATGGAGGCTCTTACTTTTAGGATAAATGAAGCAGAAGAGAGTATTAGTGATATAAAAGACCAAATGATGGAGAATAAAAAAGGTGAGAAAAAGACAGATAAATAACTACTAGATCATGAGGGAAGAATTTGAGAGTTACGTGATACCATAAGACAAAACAGTATTAGAATAATTGGGATCCCAAAAAAAAGAAAGAGAGAGAGGGGCAAAAGATATATTGGAGCAAATTGTAGCAGAGAACTTCCCTAATTTGGGCAAGAAAACATACGTCAAAATCCAGGAGACACAGAGAACTCCCCTCAAAATAAAAATAGGTCAACACCCCCTCATCTAATAGTAAAACTTGCAAGTCTCAGAAACAAAGAGAAAATCCTGAAAGAAACTCAGGACAAGGGGTCTGTAACCTACAATGACAGAAATTTTATATTGGCAGAAGACCTATCCTCAGACACTTGGCAGGCCAGAAAGGACTGGCATGATATATTCAGAGCACTAAATGAGAAAAAAATGTAGGCAAGAATATTGCATCCAGCTAGGCTGTCACTGGAAATAGAAGGAGAGCTAAAACGCTTCCAGGCAAACAAAAACTGAGAGAATTTTCAATCACCAAACCAGCACTACACAGGAAATATTGAAAGGGGTCCTCTGAGCAAAGAAAGAGCCTAAAAGTAACATAGACTAGGAAGGAACAGAGACAATATGCAGTAACAGTCACTTTATAGGCAATACAATGGCACTAAATTCTTATCTTTCAGTAGTTACCCTGAAAGTAAATGGGCTAAATGGCCCAATCAAAAGACACAGGGTATCAGAATGTGTAAAACAAAACAAAACCAAACCCACTGATATGCTGTGTACAAGAGACACATTTTAGACCCAAAAAAGACACCTCCAGATTTAAAGTGAGGGGGTGGAAACGATTTACCATGCTAATGGACACCAAAAGAAAGCTGGGGTAGCAATTCTTGTATCAGACAAATTGGATTTTAAACCAAAGAGTGTAATAAGAGATGAGGAAGGGCACTATATCATACTTAAAGGGTCTGTCCAACGAGAAGATCTAACAATTTTAAATATCTATGCCCTTTGCATGGGCACAGCCAACTATAAAAAACAATAATAAAATCAAAGAAACACATTGACAATAATACAGTAGTAGGGACTTTAACACTTCCCTCACTAAAATGGACAGATCATCTAAGCAAAAGATCAACAAGGAAATAAAGCCTTTAAATGACACACTGAACCAAATGGACATCACAGATATGTTCAAAACATTTCATCCCAAAACAACAGAATACACATTCTCCTATAGTGCATATGGAACATTCTCCAGAATAGATCACATCCTGGGTCACAAATCAAGTTTCAACTGGTGCTGAAGAATTGGGATCATTCCCTGCATATTTTCAGACAAAAATGATTTGAACTAGAACCTTGATCCCAAAACCAGATAAAGACCCAGTCAAAAAGTAGAATTACAGGCTAATATCCCTAATGAACATGGATGCAAAAATTCTCACCAAAATACTAGCCAATAGGATCCAACAGTACATTAAAAAGATTATTCACCATGATCAAGTGGGATTTATTCCTGGGCTGGAAGTTTGGTGTAACATCTGCAAATCAATCAATGTTATACTGTATATTAATAAAAGAAAGAACAAGAACCATATGATACTGTCAATAGATGTAGAAAAGCATTTGACAAAGTACAGAATCCTTTCTTGATGAAAACTCTTCACAGTATAGGAATAGAGGGTACATACCTCAATATCATAAAAGCTGTCTATGAAAAACCCATAGCAAATATCATTCTCAATGGGGAAGAACTGAGAGTTTTACTCCTAAGGTCAGGCACATGACAGAGATGTCCACTATTACCACAGCTATTCAACTTAGTACTAGAAGTCCTAGCCTCAGCAGTCAGACAACAAAAAAGAAATAAAAGGCGTCCGAATCAGTAAAGAAGTCAAACTATCACTCTTTGCAGATGATATGATACTTTATGTGGAAAATCAAAAAGACTGCACTCCAAAACTACTGGAACTCATTCCACACAGGAATTCAGTAAAGTGTCAGGATATAAAATCAATGCACAGAAATCAGTTGCATTTCTATACACCAACAACAAGACAGAAGAAAGAGAAATTACGGAGTTGATCCCATTTACAAATGTTCACAATACCATAAGATACCTAGGAATAAACCTAACCACAGAGGCAAAGAATATATACTCAGGAAACTATAGAACACTCATGAAAGAAATTGAGGAGGACACAAAGAAATGGAAAAATGTTCCATGCTCATGGGTTGGAAGAACAAATATTGTGAAAACATCTATGCTACCTAGACCAATCTACACATTTAATGCAATTGTTATCAAAATACCAGGTTTTTTCAAAGAAATGGAACAAATGATCCTAAAATGTATATGAAACCAGAAAAGACCCATAATAGTCAGAGTAATGTTGAAAAACAAAAGCAAAAACAAAAATTGGTGGCATCACAATTCCAGACTTCAAGCTCTGTTACAAAGCTGCAGTCATCAAGATAGTATGGTACTGGCACAAAACAGACACATAGATCAGATCAGTGGAACAGAGCAGAGAGCCCAGAAATGGACCCTCAACTCTATGGTCAACTAATCTTTGACAAAGTAGGAGAGAATGTCCAAGGGAAAAAAGAGGATCTTCAACAAATGGTATTGGGAAAATTGGACAGCCACATGCAGAAGGATGATACTGGATCATTTCCTTCCACTGCACACAGAAATAGACTCAAAATGGATGAAAGATCTCAGTGTGAGACAGGAATCCTTCAAAATCCTTGAGGAAGACCCATGCATCAACCTCTTCAATGTCAGCTGCAGTAACTTCTTCCTAGAAACATCACCAAAGGCAAGGGAAGCAAGGACAAAAATGAACTATTGGGACATCATCAAGATCAAAGCTTTTGCAAAACAAAAGAAACATTCAACAAAACCAAAAGACATCTGGCAGAGTGGGAGAAGATATTTGCACATGATATATCAGATGAAGGGTTAGTGTTCAAAATCTATAAAGAACTTATCAAACTCAAAACCCAAAGAACAAATAATCCAATCAAGAAATGGGCAGAAGACATGAACAGACATTTCTGCAAAGAAGACATCCAGATGGCCAACAGACACATGAAAAAGTGCTCAATATCACTTGGCATCAAGGAAATATAAATCAAAACTACAGTGAGATACCACCAGTCAGAATGGCTAAAATTAATAAATCAGGAAACAACAGGTGTTGGCGAGGATGTGGAGAAAGGGGAACCCTCCTACACTGTTGGTAGGGATGCAAGCCAGTGCAGCCACTCTGTAAAATAGTATGGGGTTTCCTCAAAAAGTTGAAAATAGAGATATCCTTCGATCCAGTAATTGCACTACTCGGTATTTACCCTAAAGCTACGAAGGTAATGATTCATAGGAGCATGTGCACCCAGATGTTTATAGCAACAATGTCCACAATAACCAAACTGTGGAAAGAACCTAGATGTCCATCAACAGATGAATGGATAAAGATGCAGTACATATATACAGTGGAATATTATGCAGTCATCACAAATGAAATCTTGCCATTTGCCACAATGTGGGTAGAACTAGAGGCTATTATGCTAAGTGAAATAAGTCAATCAGAGAAAGACAATTATAGGATATTACTGATATAAGGAAATTGAGAAATAAGGCAGAAGGTCATAGGGGAAGGGAGGGAAAAAATGAAATAAGATGAAACCAGAGAGAGAGATAAACCATTAGAAACCCTTAATCTCAGGAAACAAATTGAGGTTTGCTGGAGGTGAAGGGAGTCAGAGGAATGGGATGGCTGGGTAATGGACATTGGGGAGGGCGTGTGCTATGGTGAGTGCTGCAAATCGTGTAAGACTGATGAATCACAGACCTATACCCCTGAAACAAATAATACATTATATGTTAAATAAATAAACAAAGAAACTGTTCTCAATTATCTGAGATTATTTTAATAGAGTAATTGATTAAGTTGAAAGGAGTTACCTTATTTTTATGACAATATATTATAAACATCAAGATGGTTTGAGAGCCAGAGACAAACAGCATAACTGTATTTACATTTTAATCATGGGAACTAACATACCCCCAGAAACCTTAAGGAATGTTGGAGATCTTCCAGCTTGGCATTGTTTGGTAGACATACCTATTGAGCAGATTTGCTAGCAAAACATTTAGTAGCAAAGCAAATAAGCAAGCATGGACATCTCCAAAAGCTATAGAATTTAGAAACACCAGATATTTATTGAAATATACCAAAAGTGAAAGTTCCTTTAGCCATAATGACCCTTCCTTTCCTTGCTTCCAATAATTTACTTCTCTTACACCACCTTTGAGCCAAATTCTCATCTGGACACTGAGGATTAAAAGATGCATATAGTACAGTTTCTGCCTTTAAGGAACTCAAAATCCAGTGGGACTTTAAGTCTGCTTTAATTCTCTCTACATTTATTGAATACTTTCTGTGTATCAGGAAATGTCCTAGGAATCTGAAATGCTAGTTAGTGGTACTTACTATAAAATCTTGTAAAAGTTAAAACAGATGTGTCAAAGATGAAGGGACAAGAGAATGAATGCCTAAATTAACCTTGGAAAATCAAAAAACTTAACTTTTAGAGTTACAAAAAGGATGTAGGTAAAAATACAGAGAGGTCAAAGAGCAAGATATAGTCAGGGAACTTCCTGTCGTTCTGTGAACCTGGAGCAAAGGCGGATAGTATAGGATGTGACAAGAGATGGTAGGGGGTGTGGGAGCTGACATATATTGGGACACATGCTATCTTTAGAGAAGAAGAGTGAGGAAGAATTGAATTCAGATAAGTCAGAGGGATGTGGAAAGACTGAGGGGAAAGGGAAGCACACTGAGAACTACTTGAAAAAAGAGGGGCTGCAGAAATGGGATGGTTATATAAGTGTGTAAATTAACCCATATGGAATGGAGAGATGGGTGCATTTAAGGGTTATAGACAAGGGCAGACGTAGGCCTTGAAATCCAGAGTAGAGGTTTTACTTCATGTAGTGGGTGGCAAGGAACCATTAGTGTCATGAGAAGAGGTCCAGTGGTCCTGAAGTACGTACTCAGTGAACTACTGAGATTCTTTCCTTGTGTCCCATGAGTATTTATGAGAGCCCAGAGTGCCAGGCAGGCGCCTAACTGGCGCCTGAGGAATTTGAGAGATCAGATATCATTCAAGCTATCCCTAGGGTGAGCCCAAATGAACCCCAGGGACTGATGCTATTCTTTAAATAACATTAAAGTTGGCTTGTATCAGTGAGGGAATTAATGAGCAATTAAGGTCCTCACTCTGAAAAATTGGCCGTTTATAATGATTAGTATTTTATGCACTGCGGTGTACCAAAATATTGAATTTTTAGCACAAATTATTCAGTACAGCAGTAACAAATGAAAGAAATTTTCCTCCATAAAATTATCTGGAAAAAACAAAGTATCCATTTTTCTAATCATTCTTAGCAAATAGTTTAACCCAGACTTGAAAATAAGCCTTTTCCCTTCTGGCCTAAAATGAATAATTGTTTATTTACCCTGATTGCATGGAAACAAACTCCTGATAGTCTGTGTTTTATTTATTTTTTTTTGAAAGATTTTTTTATTTGTTTTAGGGTTTTAGAGAGAGCACACAAGTGGGAGAAGGGTCAGAGGGAGAGAGAAAATCTCAAGCAGACTCCTCTGCTGAGCATAGAGCCCAATGTAGGACTCGATCTCTGCGTCCTGAGATCAGAACCTGAGCCAAAATCAAGAGTCGGACACTCAACTGACTGAGCCACCCAGGTGTCCCTCTGTGCTTTTTAAATAATAGAATCCTCTGCCTCTACAAATAAATATGTGGGAATGTATGTATACATATGTAGGTATACAGATACATGTATGCACATATATACACATGTGCGTAGATATTCATATATGTATGCATGTATTTCAAAGCTAAGATAACATTCAAATAGCCATTGTTTTTCAGTGTCAGGCTTACATAGACACACAGTAAATAAAGTAATTTATTTCTGTGAACGAAAAAGGAAATAGCTCCCCATGGTTCTGAGTTAGGCTTCTCCTTATGATCTAGCCATTTCTCAGCAGGTGAGGCCCTTGCTAACCAACAGAAAAACCACATGATGTTGTCAGTGATACAATGGACTTTCAGGATTTTAGATGAAAGAAAGAGTCATTGGTTAATGGTCTCATAGAGAGAGAATTATGGTAATGGATGTACTGATATGTACCTCCCAGTTACGAACCTGAAGTACTGATTCGTAGCACTGTGTAAGGACGATTTCATGAAACAACACAGATTTCCATAGCCAGTCCTTGGAAGGTGGTAAGGGCAACCTGAAGGCATGCTCTACAGATTTACCATAGAACAAGTCAACTTTGAACTGAACAACAACTCACTTTTAACTGAAAAGACATATTTGTTAAAACCTGTGTAGCGGATCAAAAAATCAATGCTGAAATACTTCAGAAAACATTCTTCAAAATTAACACGATAAAACTTACATAGGATTAAAAGAAAGGTACTGTGTGCATGTGTGTTCAATTATTAGATGATTAGATATTCAGAGTCCTAGTCCTCTTAGCCCTGCCATGCATTCATTTACACAGTGCATTTTTCTGTGTTCTAAGCTTTTATTATAGTTATACATATCCTCTTAGAACTGAAAAAGAAAATGTTTGGGGATTTAGCCTTTCTATAAAACTCACTAAGTTTAGGTAGAGAGGCTCTGTTGGGGAGGGTAGGAATGGGGAAAAGAATGTGTTAGTTATTTGTACCAGTTACTATGTCAAATACAAAATGATTTGAGGGGTGAGCATCTCTGTGTGTCCTCAGTGCCTGGAAATTGAGGCCAGTTTAAAGAAACAAGGAAAAAGTATCCTGCTTTTCTAACTCTTTTCTTACCTCTTTGCCCAATAGAAGAAGGAATTAAGGACAAGATAAGTCTCTCTAAAAAGAGGGAATGGACGAGCACATAGAAATTTAATATCTACCTAATATTTTGCTACACTGCCTCAGTCTCCTTGCAAAAGATTAGACAATGTTAGCAACAAGTTTCTAATTGGCTAAGAAATTACACAGATGCTTTTATTAGTAACACTTGCATAAACTGGCCTTGCATCATATATCTTAAGAGATAAAAACTCAGTTCTTTGTTCTTGCTGCCCCCCCCCACACACACTCTGGAGAAATGGGGACTGCTCTGACCAGGCTGGCAGGTGCACACTTGTCTAGCCTGCTTCATTGGTAGGAGACCAGAGGGACTTGACTTCAGATGCAATAGGAACTCTCACAGTAACTATTCTAAGCTTGCAGGGAGCTGATTTCTTTCACTGTCATCTGTATATTGGCTAACTTTTAAAAGCGATTGATAATATTTATGGCTAATGTTCTCTACATCACTATTTTTAAGATTTATGAACATATGATGTCATTTACTTTTTAAATTTCTCCAAGACTAAAGGGTAGCCTTAAAATAAAAGTATTAACATTGCAAACCACATGTCTTGCTAAACTTGTTTTGTGCCCTCTATGAAAATCAGTAAAGGGGTGTGCCTGGATAGCTTTGTCGGTTAAGCATCTGCCTTTGGCTCAGGTCATGAGCTCAGGGTCTTGGGATTGAATCCTGTGACTGGCTCCCTGCTCGGTGGGCAGTCTGCTCCCTTTCCCCCTTCTCATGCTATCTCTCTCTCTCTCTCTTTTCTCTCAAATAAGTAAATAAAATCTTAACAAAAAAAGAAAATCAATAAAGGGGCAAAGCTTATTTTAAATATCAACAAAATGGAAAATGTGACAATGCAGAATTTTGATAAAGCCTTCTGTGAGCCATAAATAGCCCAGGGTATTTGAGTATAGAAAATTCTTTAAGGGTTATCATTGTGAATTACATCTTCCCCCCATTTTCAGTTTCATTTAGGATTGTGCTAATATGGAACACTCTTACACATACTGCATAAAATAAGCACCTCATTTCTGTACCTTTTCCTCTGGCATTGGATAAAATAATAGCTAAAAGAAATTTATTTACTCCCTCTCTTTACTGACTTTTTGTCATCTTAGAGTGTATTAAAAATATGTCTTAACTATTACCCTTTCTTATTTATTGTTTTAATCTCTCTCTTTTTCTTTCCTCCAGGTAAGTCCTGCTGCTTTCTAAATCTTACCAGAATGTCCTTTAGAAAAATGGTAAGTGCGTCTTTCCAGTAATGTGGTTTCATTTTCCAGGGTACAAAGAGATTATCTTTTTTTAAATTTTTTTTTCTTAAAGCTGCGTTTGATATCAGTCCATTTCCTGGTTTTTATCCATTAACACTGAAAAACACTTTGTCATAAGTGAGGTGGCAATCTGTTTGGTACTTGGATGGGTCCTTGTTACTTTGGGTTTTCAGAATGTTGTTCTTGAGACTTCCTAGAAAATTGAGAGTGTGCTCGTGCATGTCATATATTAGAGAGAGGCTGCCTAGCTTCCAGTAGACATTGAATTTTGGGTGGTCAGAGATTACAGATGGTCTGTGTTTGGTTTGGAGAATTAAAGCACCTGCATTTATGAGCATCAGATTTTAGAACCCCAGCAGGTAAATATTGGTCCAGTGATGTTAAATGACAAAACCTTTTCATAAAACATTCTACACCAAGACAACCAAGGAAATGTGACAGTGAAAATGAAAAGCAAAAGTTCATAAAACCTGGCTAATTGGTTTAGTGCTTCCAAAGGAAGAATATTGGTGCTGCAGTCTTCACCTCCTGGAATTAGCCTCACGGTCGATTAAAAGAAGCACGAATTTAGCTTTGGATATTGCAATCCTTCATATTCAGACATGATGCAAGTTGCAAGGGATTTTGGTTTATCTTCCTTAAGATGAGAGTGTGGATAGTATAACAAACGGAAATTATGACTTCCTACCATTGTCAGCTATTTTATTTTGTGTCCTTGGTTTTGCTGTTATATTGTACGTAATTGTACTTATACTAGACGCGTATTCTGTGCTGTTCCAGGAGACCGTTTCAAAACCTTTTTCCATAAGATTGAACACTTGTTTGACGGCACTAAAATGAAATAACAAGCACACGGAAGGAGATTTAGTTAAGACCATGAGAAACAGAATAAGAGAGTTTCAATTCTCGAGCTTTTAGCTAGAATTCTCTTTAAAAAACAAATAATGAAAGAAAAGAGAAAAACTTAACATTTAGGTGCTAGGACATGGTCTTTATAGTACATGTTATTATGTTATCAAGTCACATATATTTTATAATAACTCTTCCAGTAACTCAATTAAAGAAAAGTCACCAGATGGTGTGAAGACTCCTCTATATGTAACTCTTGAAAATAACTTTGAATAGGAAACTCAAGAATTAACGGAATATGTGCTCTATTATCCAGTCTCTTGAATTCTTAAAACAATTATCTTGGTTACACCCCCCACAAGATCATCTCTTTCCTTTAGATTTTTCTTTCAGTATCATTTAGGCTTTTTTCTGTGGTAAGAAATCGAAAATTCAATGCAAGTGGTTCAAGCAAAAAGGAAAGTTGTAGGATTATGTAACTTTAAAAAGAAAATCTAGGGATAGATCTTGTCAGGCATAGATATTAGCAAATGTTTAAAGAACCTCCCTAGGACCTGGTTACTTTGTTTCACTCTCTCAAATGCATTACTTCTGTTGGCTTCTTAGTTTCTCTGAACTCAGTTTGAAATCCCATGGAGGAAACAAAGAGAGTAACTCTGTGGGTAGTCACAGCCAGAGACCGAGTGCATCTCATTGACTCTGATTTTTCTCTTGAACATTTCTCAGATGGGAATGCAGTGAACAAACTGACTTAGGTCTAAGTTATGTGCTTTATGCCTGGTACCAGAGGTTAGGTGGAAACTATCCAATCTCAGGGACAAAATGAAAAAGGAATGGATTCCCAAACTCCTGCTATCTTCACTAAGGTGAATAGATGCTAAGAAGCCAAGAAACAAATGAATAAATACCCACTTTATCTTCTTTATTGCTGTTTGTTGTTGTTGTTGTTTTCCCTCTTTGGAGAAAGATTCTCTTTCTCCTTTTTGAGGAGTGCTCCTCCATCAAAACTGGCCTCCAGCCTGGCCAGCACACAGATGTTTATGAGGTGGTGCAGATAAAAGCATTATGTTTTAATCAAATCTACTTCTTTTTTCTGGCCTTCTCTGTATGTTTTATTTGTTCACTAAGCACAGTGAGAAAACAGTGTTGAGACTTGGTTGTGCTACTGATGTATTTCTCGTTTTAAAGATAAAGTCGTTAAATACAACAACACTGCGCGTCAGGGTAGAGCATCTAAAGGTCATTAATTTCACATATGAAAGCTCACATAAAAGAAGAGCTTTCTCCTGAACACATAGCAGTTATTAAACCCTGAATTGTCCACTTTAGCATCCTTAAATAATTATCACTTTCCTTTCCCTGCTTATGTTAACGGTTTACATTCAGGACTCTGGGTTGATGGAAATGGGTTTTTAAAATTCAATTTACTATCTTAAATTTCTCTTGAATCCTGTGGAGGTCACAGATTGTGGTCAGAGCCCTTGGAGTTATACTGCACCAAAATCTTTGAGCCAGTGATCCTGATTGCAGATCTTAATCCCAAAGTGCTCAGATCGCCACTAGGAAAAAAGACTGTTGCTTTGTTTAAAATGTAAACTATCACTGCTTAAAGAATTAAGCTGTGAGCAAATACCTGAAAATATTATAGACCTTAGTGGAGAGCAGTCTGTCTAGATTTTGGCAGTCTAGTTGATAAAGTTAGACATCTTTATATCATTTCTGAATATTGTTCATCTAAATGAAGCTGAATTACTCAGTGCAAGGCCCTAGCCAAGTACTTTCTGAAAGACCATTTACTTACTGAGATATAGACTTCAATTTTTGTTTGATCTCTCTTTCTTTTTTAAAACTTAATGTTTATTTTGAATATAGGAAAATAATACCAAGAGTAATAATGTCATTGTTAGGTTAATAGGTTAAAACTCATTGACTGCATTAGTATTTCTTACACTTAACATGTTATACAGTGTATTTTTCAAAAGAAAGATAACTTTGTAAAACAAAAGATGCATGCTTTACAATTTCTTAGTAGATGTAAGATTATTAAAATATATCAGCAGTGATGCTCCTGCTCGAAAACTATCATCTTTCCATCCCCCAAAGCACCTTAAACCAAGTTTTACACATAGAAGATACTCTGTATTCTTAACTGATGACTAAAGTACTAAAAAATGAATGAATAAATAAATGACTTTTTGAAAGACTTATTTTTCATACATAAATCTAATCTAAAATGTGAGAAAACTTGAAAATATAAAAATAAAATTTTATGTGTATAAGTGGATTTTCTCATATAATTATAACATATATCCAAAAGATAAGACTCAGCAGCAACTCGGGCTTAAAAAGATATAACTTAGACTATGAGGACAACAAAGTTATTAGAACAGCTATAAAAATAGCTGATGAAATTAAAGGCTGCTAAGAAAAATCAGTGGTCTAAACCATATTAAATGCATGTTTTCTGCCTTTTACAGCACATATTGGTCATAAGCACCCACCATTCTCTGGTTCCAAGGGCTCATTTTTCCCTTGCCCTCTTCACATTCAATTTCTAAATACATGCGGAAGAGTTGGTAGGAATACCACAGTGTTTATAATATGTTTTGGAAAATAACAAAATTTCCTGAGACACAGACTTGAATTTTACATGAATCTCATCTAGTAGCCTTTCAAGGTGACTGGCACATATTTATAGTTATCTTTGTTCTTTAAGAATAAATGTTTATGTAAAGGGCTTATCACTAGTCTGTATAGTATATGAATTTACAGAAGTTTTAATAGACATTTATCATGACTTTATTTGTCATTTGTGTTGCAAGTTCTTTTGTTTGATAGAAACCCAGAATAGCTCAAGTTTCTGGAGAATTTAAGAGTCTTTTTCTGCCAGTGTGCTGGTTTATACAAGAATTTAGTGCTTAGATGTCAAAGTGGGTGTTGATAATACTCAGAAGGTCTGGGGAATATGTTACTAAGTTGATAAATTTAAATGTAATGAAGTATTTAAATATAATCACCCATATTTAAAATGTTGAAAGAAAAAATTCTGTATCTAGTGAATTCTATAAGTGAAACCTAGAATTCTATACCCAATGAAAATATCTATTAAAAGTGTAAGAGAAGGACACCTGCATGGCTCAGTGGGTTGAGCCTCTGCCTTCAGCTCAGATCATGATCTCAGGTTCCTGGGATCAAGCTCCCTGTGCGGGGGTGGTGGTGGTCTCTGCTCAACAGGGAGCCTGCTTCCCCCCGCCCGCTTCTCTGCCTACTTGTGATCTCTCTCTCTCTGTCAAGTGAATAAATTAAAAAATCTTTTTAAAAAAGTGTAGGAGAAGTATTTTTCTTTTTCAGGCAAACAAAAACTGAAGGAATTCATTACCAGTGAACCTTTTTGCAAGAACTGTTAAGGAATTTTCTTTAGGTAGAAGGAAAATGATGCAGATCAGAAACTTAGATCTATGTAAAGAAAAGGAGACCATTAGAGAAGGAACAAATGAAAGAAAAATGTAAACCTATTGTTATTATTTATAAGTGATCTAAAAAATAACTACATGTTTAACATCATAATAATAGCAATGCCTTGAGTAATTATAGTGGTTGGATAAGTTAAAGGTCTGATAGCAATGCCATAGAGGATAAGAGGGAGGAAATGTGTGTGCAAGTAGAATAGTATTGTTTGAAGGTAGAGTTAGTTAAAGATATATGTGTATGGGGCACCTAGGTGGCTCAGTCGATTAAGCTTCTGCCTTCCACTCAGATCATGGTCTCAGGTTCCTGGGATCGAGCCCCACATAGGCCTCCCTGCTCATGGGCAGTCTGCTTCTCTCTCACACTCTTTCATTCTCACTTTCAAATAAGTAAATAAAATCTTTTAAAAAATGTGTAAACTAAAGAGAAACCACTAAGAATTTTAGTATTAAGTAGAATTGAAATTAAAAGTAGAGAAGGCAGAGGAGAAAGAGCCTCTGACAATGAAGAGAAAACATTTAAAACCATGGTTGATATTAATCCAAATATGTCAATAATCACTTTAAATGTGGGTGGCCTACATATACCAATTAAAAGACAAAGATTTTCATAATGGGTAAATAAACAAGAAACAACTACATGTAGTCTTCAAGAAACTCTGTAAAAATAAAGACTCTGGTAAGTTAAAATCAAAGAAAGATACTATATTGCTGTAATTAAAAGAAAGCTGGACTGGTTACATTAATTTTAGACAAAGTAGACTTCAGATCAAGGAGACTATCAAGGTAAAGAAAAGCATTAGTAATGATAAAGGGGTCAATTCTCAAAGAAGACATATTAACCTTAAACATGTATGTATCCGAAAACTGCATTAAAATATGTGAGGTATAAACTGACAAAACCAAGAAGAAAAATAGACAAATCCACTATACTATTTGGAGACTTGAGTATCTCCCTGTCAGTAACTGATGGATCAAGCAGGCAGTCAGTAAGAATAGAGTTGACCTGCAAGAATGGAGTTGATCTGAACAACATTATAATCAACTTGTCCGGACTAATTGACATTTATAGTATATTTCATCCAACAATAGTAGAATTCATATCATCCTCATGCTTTCATCCTTATTCCAAACTTACATGCAGCATTCACCAACATACACCACTTTCTGGGTCATAAAACATACTTTGACAATTTAAAAAGAAAATCATACAAAGTGTGTTCTCAGGCCATAATGGAATTAAATTAAAATCAGTTGAATATCTCCAGATATGTGGAAGTCAAACATTATCCATATAAATAACATGTAGGCCAAATAAGAAATCTCAAGAGAAATAAAAATATATTTTGAACTAAATTAAAATTAAAATACAGATTCTAGACATTTATAAGATGCAATGAGAGGGAAATTTAGAGCTTTAAATGCATGTATTAGAAAAGAAGAAATCTCTAAAATCAGTAGTCTAAGCTTCCAACTTAGGAAAGCAGAAAAAGAAGAACAATTTAAGCCTAAAGCAAGCAGAAGAAAACAAAATAATACAAAAACAGAACACAGTGAATACGTTGAAAACAGGAAAATAATAGAGAAAATCAATAAATCTAAAAGCTGTTTTTTTTTTTATTTCTTTTCAGTATAACAGTATTCATTGTTTTTGTACCACACCCAGTGCTCCATGCAAAAGTGCCCTCCATAATACCCACCACCTGGTTCCCCCAACCTCCCATCCCCCGCCCCTTCAAAACCCTCAGGTTGTTTTTCAATGTCCATAGTCTCTCATGTTTCTCCTCCCCTTCCAATTTCCCTCAACTCCCTTCTCCTCTCCATCTCCCCATATCTTCCATGTTATTTGTTATGCTCCACAAATAAGTGAAACCGTAAGATAATTGACTCTCTCTGCTTGACTTATTTCACTCAGCATAATCTTTTCCAGTCCCATCCATGTTGCTACAAAAGTTAGGTATTCATCCTTTTTTTTTTTTTTTTTTTTTTTTTAAGATTTTATTTATTTATCAGAGAGAGAGGTGGGGAGAGAGTAAGCACAGGCAGACGGAGTGGCAGGCAGAGGCAGAGGGAGAAGCAGGCTCCCCGCTGAGCAAGGAGCCCGACGTGGGACTCGATCCCAGGACGCTGGGATCATGACCTGAGCCGAAGGCAGCTGCTTAACCAACTGAGCCACCCAGGCGTCCCGGGTATTCATCCTTTTTGATGGAGGCATAATACTCCATAGTGTATATGGACTACATCTTCTTTATCCATTCATCTGTTGAAGGACATCTTGTTTCTTTCCACAGTTTGGTGACCGTGGCCATTGCTGCTATAAACATTGGGGTACAGATGGCCCTTCTTTTCACTATATCTGTATCTTTGGGGTAAATACCCAGGAGTGCAATTGCAGGGTCATAGGGAAGCTCTATTTTTAATTTCTTGAGGAATCTCCACACTGTTCTCCAAAGTGGTTGTACCAACTTGCATTCCCACCAACAGTGTAAGAGGGTTCCCCTTTCTCCACATCCTCTCCAACACACGTTGTTTCCTGTCTTGCTAATTTTGGCCATTCTAACTGGTGAAAGATAGTATCTCAATGTGGTTTTAATTTGAATCTCCCTGATGGCTAATGATGATGAACATTTTTTTCATGTGTCTGATAGCCATTTGTATGTCTTCATTGGAGAAGTGTCTGTTCATATCTTCTGCCCATTTTTTGATATGATTATCAGTGTGTTGAGTTTGAGAAGTTCTTCATAGATCCTGGATATCAACCTTTTGTCTGTACTGTTATTTGCAAATATCTTCTCCCAATACTCATTCTTCTCAAGTACACATGGAACCTTCTCCAGAATAGACCACATACGGGGTCACAAATCAGGACTCAACAGATACCAAAAGACTGAGATTATTCCCTGCATATTCTCAGATCACAATGATTTGAAACTGGAGCTCAATCACAAGGAAAAGTTTGGAAGGAACTCAAACACCTGGAAGCTAAAGACTACCTTGCTTAAGAATGCTTGGATCAACCAGGAGATCAAAGAAGAACTTAAACAATTCATGGAAACCGATGAGAATGAAAACACTTTGGTCCAAAACGTATGGGATACAGCAAAGGGGGGAAATACATAGCCATCCAAGCCTCCCTCAAAAAAAATGGAAAAATCCAGAATACATCAGCTGTCTCTACACGTTAAAGAACTGGAGAATCAACAACAAATCAAACCAACTCCACACATAAGAAGGGAAATAATCAAGATTAGAGCAGAGATCAATGAGGTAGAAACTAGAGATACAGTAGAATGTATCAATGAAACTAGAAGCTGGTTTTTTTGAAAGAATCAATAAGATCAATAAACCATTGACCACACTAATCCAAAAGAAAAGAGAGAAAGCTCAAATTAATAGAATTATGAATGAAAAGGGAGAGATCACAACTAACACCAAGGAAGTAGAAACAATCATCAGAAGTTATTATCTACAGTTATATGCCAATAAGCTAAGCAACCTAGATGAAATGGATGCATTCCTGAAAAACTATAAACTCCCAAAATTGAATCAGGAAGAAATTGACAACCCAAATAGACCAGTATCTAGTAACGAGATGGAAGCAGTGATCAAAACCTCCCAAAAAACAAGAGCCCAGGACCTGATGGATTCCCTGGGGAATTCTACCAAACTTTCAAAGAAGAAATAACACCTAGTCTCCTGAAGCTGTTTCAAAAAATTGAAGCAGAAGGAAAACTTCCAGACTCTTTTTATGAAGCCAGCATTACCCTGATCCCCAAACCTGGAAAAGACCCCACCAAAAAGGAGAATTTCAGACCAATATCCCTGATGAATATGGATGCTAAGATTCTCAACAAGATCCTAGCAAACAGGATCCAACGGCACATTAAAAAGATTATCCACCATGACCAGGTGGAATTCATCCCTGGTTACAAGGATGGTTCAACATTCACAAATCAAATGTGATAGAATTGAGTAAGAGAATCACATTAAATAAGAGAATCACATTGAATAAGAGAAGAGAGAAGAACCACATGGTCCTCTCCATTGATGCAGAAAAAGCATTTGACAAAATCCAGCATTCGTTCCTGATTAAAAAGCTTCAAAGTATAGGGATAGAGGGAACATTCCTGAACTTCATAAAATCTATCTATGAAAGACCCACAGCAAATATCATCCTCAGTGGGAAAAAGCTCACAGGCTTCCCGCTGAGATCAGGAACACGACAAGGATGCCCACTCTCACCACTCTTGTTCAACATAGTATTAGAAGTCCTAGCAACAGCAATCAGACAACAAAGAGAAATAAAAGGTATCCAAATGGGCAGTGAGGAAGTCCAAACTCTCTCTCTCTTCGCAGATGACATGATTCTTTATATGGAAAACCCAAAAGACTCCACCCCCAAACTACTAGAACTCATATAGCAATTCAGTAACAGGCATGACAAAGTCAATACACAGAAATCAGTGGCTTTCTTATACAATAACAATGAAAATACAGAAAGGGAAATTAAAGAATCGATTCCATTTACTATAGCACCAAGAACCATAAGATATCTGGGAATAAACCTAACCAAAGAGGTAAAGGATCTGTACTTGAGGAATTACAGAACACTCATGAAAGAAATTGAAGAAGACACAAAAAGATGGAAGACCATTCCATGCTCTTGGATCGGAAGAATAAACATTGTTAAAATGTCTATACTGCCTAGAGCAATCTATACTTTTAATGCCATTCTGATCAAAATTCCCCCGGTATTTTTCAAAGAGCTAGAGCAAATAATCCTAAAGTTTGTCTGGAATCAGAAGAGACCCCGAATTGCTAAGGAAATATTAAAAAACAAAAATAAAACTGGTGGCATCATGTTACCTGATTTCAAGCTTTACTACAAAGCTGTGATCACCAAGATAGCATGGTACTGGCATAAAAATAGAAACATCGACCAATGGAACAGATTAGATAGTCCAGATATGGACCCTCAACTCTATGGTCAAATAATCTTCGACAAAGCACGAAAAAATATACAGTGGAAAAAAGACAGTCTCTTCAATAAATGGTGCTGGGAAAACTGGACAGCTATATGTAGAAGAATGAAACTCGACCATTCTCTTACACCATACACAAACATAAACTCAAAATGGATAAAAGACCTCAACGTGAGAAAGGAATCCATCAGAATCCTAGAGGAGAACATAGGCAGTAACCTCTTCAATATCAGCCACAGCAACTTCTTTCAAGATATGTCTCCAAAGGCAAAGGAAACAAAAGCGAAAATGAACTTTTGGGACTTCATCAAGATCAAAAGCTTCTGCACAGAAAGGAAACAGTCAACAAAACAAAGCTGTTTCTTTTTTTAAAAAATCACTTAATCTGGGTGCCTGGGTGGCTCAGTGGGTTGAGCCTCTGCCTTCTGCTCAGATCATGAACTCAGGGTCCTGGGATCGAGTCCCTCATTGGGCTCTCTGCTCAGTGGGGAGCCTGCTTCCCCTTCTCTGTCTGCCTGTCTCTATGCCTACTTGTGATCTCTCTCTGTCAAATAAATGAGTAAAATCTTTTTAAAAATTTGCTAAATGTGAGAAACTTCTAACTAAGCTAACCAAGAAGAAAAATGTATATTGGTGATGCAAATTATTAGTATTGGGATGCAAAGAGGAATCATCACTACTGATCCTATAGGCATCAAAAGGAAAATAAAAGAATTCTATGGACAGTCCTATGTACATGAATTTGCTAAGTTAGATGAATGGACCAATCCCTTGGAACATACAAACTACTAAAGTCACACAAGGAGAAATAAATAACCTGAATAGTCCGTATTAAGTAAATTGAATTAATAATTAATGATCTTCCAAAAATGAAATCACCAAGCCCAGATGATTTCACTAGTGAATTTTGCCAGACATTTAAGGAGGAAATTATACGAATTCTCTACCGTCTCTTCCAGAAAATAGAAGAGGGAACACTTGTGAACTCATTCGATGAAGCCAGCATTACTTTAGTATTTAAAACATATAAAGACATTGCAAGAAAGGTTAACTATAGACCAGTATCTGTCACTAACAGAGACACAAAATCCTCAGTGAAATATTAGCAAGTTGAATCCAAAAATGTGTAAAAGTAATTGTATACCCTAAATGAATTAGTTTCTTAGGGTTACCATAATAAACTGTCACACAGTGAGTGGCTTGAAACAACAGAAATTGATTCGGTTTCAGTTCTGGAGTCTAGAAGCCCAGATCATGGTGTAGACAGGGGCCTCAATCAGTCAACTAATATATATAATTTATATGTGACACTTAACTGTAGAAAACATAGGGGGAAATATATAAATCACTTTGGGTTTGGTGATAGGTTTTTAAATATAACACCACTGATACAATCCATGAAAGAAAAATGTGATAAATTTGACTTTATTTAAATTTAAAAAACGTAGGCTTGGAGAAAGACACTGTTAAGAGAATTAAAATGCAAGCCATAGACCAAGATAATACGTTTGTAAAACATGTTCTCTGATAAAAGAATTGTATCCAAAATTACAAAAAAAATTCTTAGCTTTGAATGATAAAAAGACAACCCAATTTTAACAGTGGGCCAAGGATCAGAACAGATACTTAACCAAATAAGAAGTACAGATGGAAATAAGATGAAAAGTTGCTCGGCATTATTTATCATAAGAGACTTAAAAGGTAAAGTGACGATGAGATTCCACTGTATACTTACTAGAATGGCTAACATCCAAAAATATATACTATTGCTGTGAAGATGTGGAGCTACAGGAACTTTTATTCATAACCAGTAGAAATTCAAAATGACGCAGCCATTTTGTTTTTTTTTAAAGATTTTTAAATTTATTTGTTTGAAAGAGATCAATAGGCAGAGAGAGCAAGAGGAGGAAGCAGGCTCCCCGCTGTGCAGAGTGCCCGATGCGGGGCTCGATCCCAGGATTCCGGCATCCTGACCTGAGCCAAAGGCAGAGGCTTTAATCCCCTGGGACACCCAGGCACCCCAACACAGCCACTATGAAGGACAGTTTGGCAGTGTCTTGTGAAATGAGACAGGACACAGTCACTGTGTTAAGTGCTTACTTAACTGATTCAAAAACTTTTGTCCATACAAAACCTACACGTGAATATTTATAGCAGGTTTTTTCATAATTAGCAAAAACCCGAAGCAACCAGAATGCTCTTTCAAGATGAATAGATAAACAAACCATGATACATTCATAGAATGGAATATTATTCAGCTGCTAAAAGAAATGAGCTATCCAGCCACCAAAAGCATGGAAAATTTTTAAAGAGAATTGCTAAGTAAAATAAACCAATCTGAAAAGACTCTGTACTATATGATCTTGGCTTTTTGACATTCTGGAAATGGCAAAATTATTGAGATAGTAAACAGATCAGTGGTTGTTACCGGGCTGAGGGTAGTAGGGGGGAAGGTGGCTGAATAGGTGAGGCATAGGAGACTTTTTTTGATTGATGCTGTTCCAGATGGTGAATAGAAGAGACCAAGCATTTATCAAAACCTATAGAACTTTACAGCACAAAAAAATGAAACTTTTTTTTTTTTTAGGGTTTAATAAAATCATTTAGGGGATTGGGAAATCCCAAGATGGGATGAAGAAAGTGATAAAATAATCTAAATATGTTAGAAATGTATGAAACACCTCACTGAAGGGGTTGACAGAATAAGGGGGAGGAGGCTCTAGTGATCCATGTCATAATGAAGCAGAGTTGGAGACAGTAGAGTATGAACTGATGTTTAGCTCAGCATAGCTACAGATGGTCCACAGGTAAATGAGCAGATGGATTTCAGGGTAGGCAAGAGCATGGCAAAGCAGTAATTTAAGGGAAATAACCAATCTGATCTATTCTCCTATCATGGATCTTATTATTATGCAAAACAAACAAATAATAAAAACAGGTACAAACCCTGGTGGGCACCCACACTATCTTTAATGAAAATACTCTTCAGCAAAAATTCCAACTAAAGGGAATTACATTTATAAATGAGCTTTCATTCAGATGAACTTTCATACAAGGAAATGCTTTAAAACTCAGCATTATTTCTTCTATAAAGATGAATATGTTTGAACAGTGTAAAATTTATTAATAATGCTAAATTTGACAGAAAGATATTTGTCAAATTCCAGAGGAACATTATTCTTCATGTTTGAGAATAGAATGTTGGGGCTCAAAACACATGAAATTAATTAGTGGAAATTATGGTAGACAGATGCTAAAAATTCACTGAATGACAGATTTCTAACAGATTAAAGGGTGAAGTTATTTTGAGTGTTCTGTTATGGAGGAAAAATGGTGCTTTTTTTTTTTAAAAAAAAAGCTTGATTTATTTATTTTTGAGAGAGTGAGAGAGTGTGCCTGGATAGGGAGAGGCTCCCAGGGAGAGAATCTTACACAGACTCCCTGCTGAGCACTGAGCTCTATGCAGGGCTGGACATTGGGCTTCCCACATGGGGCTTGATCTCACAACCCTGAGACCATGACCTGAGCCAAAATCAAGGGTGGGATGCCTCACCAACTGAGCCACTCAGGTGCCCCAATGATGTTCTTATAAAGAACACCACTTAGCCTCCCCTCTCCCCACCAGAGAAGATAAGCAAGACCTAATATTCAGTTTCCTATTTCTCTACAGTTTATTATAGTTGGGGCTACATCATATCAGAGTAAAGCAGCTCATCGGCAAAGTTTGCGGGAATATCTGCAATGGTATAAGCTCCAACACACTCTTCCATTTTGTCTAGGTTTGACTTATGATATTTAAGGAAGGAGAGAGATAGAAGAGGATTGGGGCACCTGGGTGGCTCAGTGGGTTAAAGCCTCTGCCTTCGGCTCAGGTCATGATCTCAGGGTCCTGGGATTGAGCCTCACATCGGGCTCTCTGCTCAGCGGGGAGCCTGCTTCCTTCTCTCTCTCTCCTGCCTCTCTGCCTACTTGTGATCTCTCTGTCTGTCAAATAAATAAATAAATAAGATCTTTAAAAAAAAAAAGAGGATGGGATACAAATGAGATAGCTCTGAGAACAGCTAAGTTTTCAGAGAGAGAGACTGTTTAAAGAGATACAAAGACTTGATATGCAACAGTTTCTTATAATTTCTAAGAAGAAAGGTATAGAGAATCCTTTGTATCAAAAAGTAATATTAGTGCCCTAATAATGACATATTTTTGTTTAGCTTTCCAGCGGTATTGAGGGGTGTTTAGTGACGTATGGGCAGTATTCCACTTAATTTTTAGGGATTAATCAGCCACATTTACAGGCAGCTAACCATATAAGCTCCATAATGGAACAGTCCACATAAGGGCTTATAACATGTGATCTTTGCCTCATTAGTGTGACTTTTCAATCCTTTGTAATATGTGCAAAACTTTGCACTTTTTATCATGCTTACAGCTAATGATCTACACTTTAATACATTCCTTAAAAGTGGAGTTAAAGTTGTGTCAATGTCTTTAAAGATGCATCTTTGAAATTTCAAGCAGAAGTAGAAAATATTTCCATTTTATTCTCAAGCCAGTTAAGAATCTAATAGATCTTTTTACCATGTAGTTTACTCCAAAAAGTAAGGACAAAATCTATACTTTAAAATCTATTAAAAATACAAGTTGAAATTTTAAAAGAGTGGGGTTATACAATTAACCTTGGCTAACTTAGTTACTGTGACTGGATAATGTATTTACCCTAAGATTCCTAGAAATAGAGGCAGTAAGAGCAAACACAATGAATTATAAAGTTCGTGTACAAAAGGTAATATGACGGTTCTTCAGGAGAAGCAACAGCTGCCTTTGTACTTCGAAAGTATTTGGAAAGAGATTTTTTATGTCGGTTATTAAGAAACACAGACTGTTGCCTTTATTCAGTGATTTTGTAGAAAGTGGGGAAATGGCTGTTTCATGCCTTGACCCTTGATTAGGCAAAATCCATAGAGGTAATTCACAAGGTGGCATTCTGCATGGGTATAAGCTATTGAGCTCTGGGGGCACCTGGGTGGCTCAGTTGGTTAAGCAACTACCTTAGGCTTAGGGCATGATCCCAGCGTCCTGGGATTGAGGCCCACATCGGGCTCTCTGCTCCATGGGAAGCCTGCTTCCCCTTCTCCCGCTTCCCCTGCTTGTGTTCTCTCTCTCACCGTCTCTCTCTCTCTGTGTCAAAGAAATAAATAAAATCTTTTTTTTTAAAGAAGCTACTGAGCTCTGGTTATATTGCTTTATAAGGCTCTAACTTGTTACACTTTTGGAGAAGATGATGGCTATCATGCCTTTAGACCATCTTTGGGGCACAAGTGTTTGCTGTAACTGAGGACAGCTGGGTCAAGATGCCTCTCTGTTTAGCAGAATGTGGAATGCTTTTCTGTGATGCTGATTATTTTTGGTAGGTTAAAGAATTGTTTAGGAAGCCTAGGAAGCAGAGTCCCCTCTCAGAAATAGAGACCAAGTCCTCTCCTTCTGTTGTTACTTTTTTTTCTTGTTGAAAAATCTTTTGCAACATATTCATTTTAAACATAATACATATTTTAAGATTCCTGGTTTTCCTTTTGAGAAGGAAGGGATTGATGACAAAAAGAGTCGGTGAATTTTTTGCGAAGTTCATTTTTAGGGAATGAGGCGTGTGGTAAGGGTCATTTGACTGGCGGCTCATTAACTTTCAGATTCTTGCCTGCTGCTGATGATGAGTATGAACGTGGAACAGTAAATCGCACCTCTGACCTCAATTATCTTCACCTATGTGTTACTCTGTTCCTGTATTATTATTTTTTTTAGGAGCTGATTTCTGTCTGAAATAAGTTTGAGGAAGAGGATCTCCCATTTCAAATGTAAAGTCATACGTCTTTTGATACAATGGGGTTTCTCCTGTGATTTTAAATAATGAAGAGCAGGAAATGAATTAAGCTGTGGCTCTTCTTGTGTCCTATTCTACTCTTTCCCAGACTCTCTCATTTCTCTTTTATAGCCCTAATGTCTTTTTGCTAAAATAATTATTTTTTTCTCTGTGTGAGATCCTGTCATTAGATGAAAGGTCATGGTTATAATATGAATCCGGATAATAAATACAGTGCAAAATGGATTGAAATGCGTAGAACAAAAAGACTTTCCAATTAAAAAACACTTTGCCAAGCCTGCACCAAACAACCATATAGACTCTGCTTTCTCTTCACTTATAATTAGCTGCCACTGAAAGTTAATTACTTTCAGGATCAAAGGAAACAAAACTGGAAATAAAATGGAAGAATTCCTTTTAGATTTAAAGTTTAAATAAATGTTTGCCTTAGGAGCAGACCATATGTTGAATCCATCCCAGAGGGAAAATGTACTTAAGAATCTTCAATACATATAGACCGACTTTAAAGTTCATTGAAGGTGGGCAAGGAAATAAGGCAGACTTTATTTCCTTGGGGAGTATCAACTGGCAGATTTTATAAGGGAGTAGCAAAGACTTTACATATCCTCAGTTTTGTTTTATCAGCAGAACAGAAAAAGATTGTACCATTTGGAAGATTTATTCTTGAAATGCTTTCTTCGAAGAAGTCTGCTGAAAACTGATTCGACTTCTGATTTCTCTGAATGACAGGACTGCCTTATTAAAAATGCTAATTGATGGTGAGGGTGTGAGCGCCTCTAATCATATGCTTACCTACTTAAAACCAGTATTCACTGAGTCAGTGCAAAACATTTTTATTGTTCTACTCTTAAACTTCGTGCACTTTCTTCCCCCAGAAATGTTTAAAAAAAGAAACCCAAATGTGGAACACAAATGGGAATTCTGTAATCATATTTTTTCCAGTTTGTATCTAAAAACAGGTTACAGTTTTTTGCAAAACACGTTTCAGGATAGAGTGATCAGGTTCTGTGCTGTTGATGGAAAGGTTAAGAGAGTGTATGGCTCAGGGAGTTCAGGATTGCGGATGGAAGAGTAGATGAGGGGCACCTGGGTGGCTCAGTTGGTTAAGAGACTGCCTTCGGCTCAGGTCATGATCCCGGAATCCCATGATCGAGTCCCGCACCAGGCTCTCAGCTCCACGGGGAGTCTGCTTCTCCCTCTGACCTTCTCCCCTTCTCATGCTCTCTTTCACTGTCTCTTTTTCTGAGATGGATAAGTAAAACCTTTAAAAAAAAAAAAAAGCAAAAAGAGTAGATGAGTTGGGAACAATAACTTGGATATATCTGGTCTTCAAACATCCACCCACAAATCTCCACCAAATCAGAGTTTTCAGAAGGCACCACCAGTCTTATCCCCAGTCCTGCAGTGACATGCTTCCTCTTCCTGACCTGCTGATCACACAGTTATAGTACTGTTAATCCAGTGCTTACCGATGTTCTAAAAGCGCAGTATTTCAGACCCGTCTCAATGTTTCTTATAATAGTTATATATCCTGATTTTACCAAATAGGAAGCCTGCCTGAGAGGTTAAGTAACTTGCTGGGCCCACGTTTCTAGTCTGAGACTACAGCCAAGCTTAAGCCAAGTTAGTTGGAATCCAAAGCCTGTGCTTACCACTATGTTAATGTTCCCTTCCTATAACATTTTTTTTTAATTGTGGTAAAAACAAACAAACAAAACCCATAAAAATTTGCCATCTTAGCTGTTTTTTTTTAAACATGCTGCATGGTAGTATTAACTGTAGGCACATTATGATGCAACCAAGTTTTAGAACTGTTTTATTTCACAAAACTGAAAATCTATACCCATGGAACACTTTAATTCTCCCTCCTCACCAGCCTTGCTAACCTCATTCTACTCTCCTTTCCTGTCAATTTGACTACATTAGATATCTCATATAAGTAGAATCATGCAGTATTTGTCTTTTTGCCACTAGCATAATGTCCTTAAGATTCATCCATGCTGTATCGTGTAACAGGATTTCCTAGTTTTATGGGCCCAGCACACTTCCGCTGTGCAACTCTGCTAGGATTTCCTAGTTTTATAAGTTTGCATGATATCCCATCGTATTTATATGCCACACTTTCTTTATCCATTCATTTATGAACATTAAGGCTATTTCCATCTCTTGTTTTTTTGTGAACGACACAACAGTGAAAGTGGGATTTACATATCTTGGAGATCCTACTCTCAGTTCTTTTGGATATATACCAAGAAGTGCTACTCTTGAATCAAATAATGAATCTATTTTGATTTCTTGAGAAAATTTTCATACCATCCTTTGCCTATTATTTAATTGGGTTATGTGTTTTTGTTGTTGTTTTTAAGTTGTAGGAATTCTTTATATATTCTGGATATTAACCCGTTACTAGATACATGTTTTGCATATATTGTCTTCCATTTTGTCAGTTGTCTTTTTACTCTTTTTATTGTTTCCTTTGTTATGCAGAAGATTTAATTTTGCTGTAATCCCATTTATCTCTGCTTTTGTTGTTTGTGCTTTTAGTGTTCAATCCAAGAAATCATTACCATATCCAATGCCTTGAAGATTTTTCACTATGTTTTCTTCCAGGAATTTTAGAGTTTCAGGTGTTATATTTATGTTTTTAATCCATTTTGAGCTAACTTTTGTATATTGTGGAAGGTAAGGATCCAACTTCATTCTTTTCTACGTCATATCCATTTTTTTTTCAGTACCATTTGTTGAACCATTTGTTTTGTTGCTATTTAGCCTTGGTCCTTGGTAATGATAATTTGACCATATATAGGAAGGCTTATTTCTGGGCTATCTGTATGTCTGTCATTATGCTAGTATCATACTCTTTTGATCACTGTCTCTTTACAATATGTTTTATTATGAGGACGTGTAAGGCCTTCACCTTTATTTTTCTTTCTCACAGGATTTTTTGGTCCTATGTAGTTTCATGGAATTTTTAATTTTTTTTTTCCATTTTTATAAAACATGCGATCAGAATTTTGATAGGGATCACATGGAACTTATAGATAACTTTGGATAGTGTAGACAGTTTAGCAGTACTGTCTTCCTTTGTATGAGTACTGGTTATCTTTTCATTTATTTGTGTTGTTTCAATTTGTTTCATCAGTTTTATAGTTTTCGTGTCCAAGTCTGTTGCTTCTTTGGTTAAGTTTATTCCTAAGTATTTCATTCTTTCTGATGCTATTGTGAATGAGAATGTTTTCTTAATTTTCTTTTTAGGTAGTTCATTGTGATTGTATAGAAACCTACTGATTTTTGTGTGATGGATTTATGGCCTGCAATTTGGCTGAATTCATGTACTGGTTCTAAAAGGGCTTGCTTATTTATTTATTTATTTATTTAAGAACTTTTCATGTTTTCTACATATAACATCGTGTCATTTGCAAATATAATTTTAAGCCTTTCTTTTAAATTTGGATGCCTTTTATTTATTTTTGTTTGACTTCCAGTACTATGATGACCAGAAGTGGTGAGAATAGTCTTCCTTGCCTTGTTCCTGATATTAATGGAGAAGCTTTCAGTTTTTCCACTGAGTGTGATATTAGCCATGATCTTTCCATTATATGTCCTTTATTTTGTTGAGGTGATTTTCTTCTATTCCTAATATGTTGAGTGTTTTATCATTAAAGTGTGTTGAATTTTGTCAGATGTGTTTTTTGGCATCAATTTTGATGATAATTTGATTTTTATGTTTTGTTAATATAGTGTATCATATTGATTTTTATATGTTGAACCATCCTTTCATTCTAAGGATAAATCATACTTGATCATGATACACCATCCTTTTAATATGCTGTTAAATTTTGTTGCCAGATTTTTGTTAAGGATTTTACATAAATATTATCAGAGAAATTTGTCTGCAGTTTTCTCATACTATTTTTGTCTGGCTTTTGTATCAGGTAATATTGGACTCATAAAATAAGTTTGAAAGTGTTTTTTCCTCTTCAGTTTTTTGGAACAGTTTGTGAAGGAGTGGTGTTAATTATTTAAAAAAATAATTGGAGGTGCCTGGGTGGCTCAGTGGGTTAAAGCCTCTGGCTTCGGCTCAGGTCATGATCCCAGGTTCCTGGGATAGAGTCCCATGTAGGGCTCTCTGCTCGGCAGGGAGCCTGCTTCCCTTCCTCTCTCTCTCCTGCCTCTCTGCCTACTTGTGATCTCTGTCTGTCAAATAAATAAATAAAATCTTAAAAAAAATTGGTAGAATATGCCTGCCAAGTCATTGGGTTCTAGACTTTTCATTACGGAGAGGCTTTTGATTATCGATTCAGTCTTGATTACATGTAGTTCAGATTTTTTATTTCTTCTGGATTCATGATTGTGTTTTTATAGTAGTGTTTCATAATTCTTTTTTATTTCTGTATTATCAGCTATAATGTTTCCTCTTTCATTTCTGACTTTTGTTGTCTTTTAATTATTAGTATAGTTAAATGTTTGCCAATTGTGTTCATCTTTTTAAAAAGAATCCTTAGTTTTGTTGATATTTTTCTATTGTAATTTTATTCTCTATTTAATATATTTCTTCTCTACTATTTATTATTTCTTTGTTTGAGGCTTGTTCTTCTTTTTCTAGTTCCATAGGGTATAAAGGTAGGTCTTTGATTTCAGATCTTTATTCTTTTTCAAGGTAGATAAGAGCCACTATAATATTCCCTTTTAGTATTGCTTTTTTTTGGCTGCATCCTATAAATTGGTATATTGTGTTTTTGTTTTCATTTGTCTCAAGATATTTTACTTTTTCTTGTAACTTCTTTCACTCATTGGTTACTCAAATATCTGCTGTTTAATATCCACATATTTGTGAATTTTTCAGTTTATTTTTATTATTGATTTCAGGTCTCGTTACATTGTGTTCAGAAAATACTTCATATAATCTCAATCTTCTTAAATTTGTTATGACTTGTTTCGTGGCCTAATTTATCTGTCCTGAGGAATGTTTTGTATATGCTTAAAAATATGTAGTCTGCCATTGTTGGATAGAGTGTTTTGTATATGTGTGTTAGATCCAGTTGGTCTATAGTGTTGCTCAAGTCCCCTCTTTCCTACTGATCTTCTGCTTAATTATTCTATCCATTATGGAAATTTCTTTTTTTGTATTGAAATCTCCTACTGTTATATTATCATCCATTTTTCACTTCAAGTTTGTTTCATATATTTGGGTGCTCTGATGTTAGGTACATATATAATTTTTATATCTTTCTGATCCATTGAACTTTTTATCATTATATAATGCCCTTCTTTGTCTCCTGTGATAATTTTTTAAAAACTTTTTTGAAGATTTTTTTTATTTGACAGAGAGAAAGATCACAAGTAGGCAGAGAGGCAGGCAGAGAAAGTGGGGGAAGCAGGCTTCCTGCTGAGCAGAGAACTGGATGCAGGGCTCAATCCCAGGACCCTGAGATCATGACCTGAGCCAAAGGCAGAGGCTTTAACCCACTGAGCCACCCAGGTGCACCTCCTGTGATAATTTTTGACTTAAAGTCTGTTTTGTCTCATGCTAGTGTAGCCACCCTTGCTCTGTTTTGATTACCATTTATATAGAAAATCTTTTTTGCTTATCCTTTCACTTTCACCCTATGTGTGTCATTACATGTAAAGTAGTCTCTTATAGACAACATAGAGTTTCTCTTTTACTTTTGAGTGTGTTTCATAGGTTTCTGTGTGTGTATGTGTATGGTTACCATAAGGATTACATAAAACATCTAAACATCTTATAGTTAGAACAATCTATTTTAAGTTGATAACTTAATTCTGATCTCATATAAAATCTCTGTTCCTTCACATCATCTCCTACTTTATAATCTTGATGTCACAAATTACATTTTTTATACTGCTCATCTATTAACATGTTTTTATATGGATAGAATAATTTTTTTTAAAGATTTTATTTATTTGAAAGAGAGAAATCACAAGTAGATGGAGAGGCAGGCAGAGAGAGAGAGAGGAGGAAGCAGGCTCCCTGCTGAGCAGAGAGCCCGATGCGGGACTCCATCCCAGGACCCTGAGATCGTGACCTGAGCCGAAGGCAGCGGCTTTACCCACTGAGCCACCCAGGCGCCCCTGGATAGAATAATTTTTAATGCTTTTATCTTCAATTCTTTTCTTTCTTTTTTTTTTTTTTTAGATTTTATTTTATTTATTTGACAGACAGAGATCACAAGTAGGCAGAGGGAGAGAGAGGAAGAAGCAGGCTCCCTGCTGAGCAGAGAGCCTGATGCAGGGCTTGATCCCAGGACTCCAGGATCATGACCTGAGCTGAAGGCAGAGACTTTAACCCACTGAGCCACCTAGGTGACCCTTTTATCTTCAATTCTAAATGGGAATTAAAACTGATTTACATCCCATCATTACAGTCTTTAGGATTCTATGTCTTTATGTTTCCCTTTACCAGAGAGCTATATATTTTGGTATGTTTTCGTGTTGCTGTAGCATGCTTTTGTTCCAACTTGAAGAACTCCCTTCACCATTTCTTGAAAGGCAGGTTTTAGTGGTTAATAATCTCCTTCAACTTTTGTTTATCTTGGAAAGTTTTTATTTCACCTTCATTTTAGAAAGACTGTTTTCCAGGTGTTATATATATGTATATATAAATTTATTATATAAATATATATATAATATATATAGTTTGTTTTTGTTTGTTTGTTGGTTTGTGTTTTTATTTGTTTGGTTGTTTGTTTTTTCTTTTAGTTCTTTGACTATATTGTCCCACACCTTTCTGGCCTGCAAGATTTTTGTTGAGAAATCTGCTTACAATTTTATTACAGGCTCCTTGTATGATGAATTGCTTTTCTCTTGCTGCTTTTAAGATTTTCTCTTTATTTTTGACTTTCCACAGTTGAATTACTATGTGTCTCAATGTGGTCTTCTCTTGGTTTATTCCTTGTTGGAATCTGTTGAGCTTTTTGAATTTGTCTGTTTTCTTCCTATAATTCAACCATTATTTCTTTTATTATTTATTTATTTATTTTAAGATTTTACTTTTAAGTGATTTCTACACCCAACATAGGGTCTGAACTCACAACCCCAAGAACAAGATTCTCATGCCCTACTGACTGAGCCAGGCAGCCACCACCATTATTTTTTCCATTATGTTCTCTTGGTTCTTTCTGGATGCTCATAATGTGCATTTGGTCCTCTTGGTGGTTTCCCATAAATCCCTTAGGTTTTCTTCACTTTTCTTTTCCTCTTACTTGATCATTTTAAATGATCTCTTTGAAATTGCCGAGTCTTTTTTTTACTTGACCAAGTTTGTGGTTGAACCACTCTGGGAAATTTCTCATTTCAGTTATGGTATGCTTCAGCGCCAGAATTTGATTCTTTTTTTTTTTTTTTCTTTTTAATATTCTTTGTGGATATACTTATTCTGTTCATATGCTTCTTTTCTGATTTCATTTAGCTATTTATGTATTTCTGTTTAAGATTATTGATCGATCTTTAAGCCAGTTATTTTGAATTATCTGTCTGATAATTCATACATCTTAGTTTCTTTAAGGTTGATTTCTGGAGATTTATTTTCTTCCTTTGATTGGGTCATGTTTTCCTGTTTCTTAACGTGCAATACATTTCTTCCCCACCACCCACCCCCAGACTTGGTCATTTGAAAAAAGAGCCACTTCTACCAGTCTTTATAGACTGCCTTTGTACAGGGGTGACTTTCAACAATTAGCCTGCTAGAGATTCTGTGGTTCTCTTAAACCTTTAATGGGGATGTGTCTTCTATAGCCCATGTGGGTATAATCTCCCAATTAGAGAGATTTGCTAGTTTCTTTTTTGGATGCATGTAATTTCTTTCTCTCCCTGGCATCAGTCTATGGTACTGCCAATTCTTTCGTGCCACAGCAAGATGCTTAGCTTCCTTTTATTCTCAGAGATGCCCAGACATCCGAAGTATTCCAGTTGTGTCAGCCCTCCCAGGGAGATGAGATAGATACCAGTCCTTTGGAAAGTCCTCCAAAAAGCCAGAATATTAAACACACTTTATACTCTTCTCCTTGCTTCCCAAGGGAGAAACTTCAAATTGGGTGTTTTCTCCCAGGCATGCTGAGCTGTGCCAGCTTGGGGGAGGACAATCAGTTAGAATGATGGCTTTTCTTACCTGTTTCAATGTGACTGTTCTCAACTTTATGTGCACTTGGTGTACTTGTGACTTCTTCACTGGTTTCTGGCGTTCTTATAAAGGCATTTCATTTTTTTAAATTATTTTATTATTTTTACTTTTATTATTTTTATCTTTTTATTTTAATTCCATTTAGTTAAATATCCAGTGCTATATTAGTCCCAGGTGTACAATATAATGATTGAATAATTCCCTACATCATCTGTGCTTATCACAACAAGTACACTCCTTAATCTCCATCAACTATTTAACCTATCCCTCCACACACACCACCCCTCCCAAACAATCAGTTTGTTCTCTAGAATTTAGAGTCTTTTTCTTGGCTTTTCTCTATCTCCCTCTTTTCCTACCCCCCTTGCTAATTTGTTTCATTTCTTAAATTTCATGTATGAGTGAAATCATATGGTACTTGTCTTTCTCTGACTGGCTTATTTTGCTAACAAATACTCTCTAGCTCCATCCATGTTGCTGCAAATGGCAAAACTTTATTCTCTTTAAAAATCCATTCTGTGTGTACATGTACATATGTACACACATGTGTATATATATATATATGTATATACATATATATACATATATGTGTATATGTATATATATATATATATACATATATACATATATATCTTTGTTCATTCATCAATTGATGGGATCTTGGGCCACCTCCATATCTTGGCTATTATAAATAATGCTGCTATAAACATAGGGATGCATGTATCTCTTTGAATTAGTGTTTTTATATCTCTTTGAATTAGTGTCTTTGTATTCTTTGGGCAAATACCCAGTAGTGCAATTGGTAGATCATAGGATAGTTCTATTTTTAACTTTTTGAGGAACCTCCAAACTGTTTTCAACATTGGCTATACCTAGTTGTATTACCACCAACAGTTCAAGAAGTTTCCTTTTTCTCTACATCTTCATTGACACCTGCTGTTTCTTGTGTTGTTGATTTTAGTCATTCTGACAAGTGTGAGGTGATATTGTACTTTTGATTTGCATTTCCCTGTTGGTGAGTAATATTGAGCATCTTTTCATGTGTCTATTGGCCATCTGTGTGTCTTCTTTGGAGAAATGTCTGTTCATGTCTTCTGCCCATTTTTTTTTAAAGATTTTATTTATTTATTTGACAGAGAAGCAGGCAGAGAGAGAGAGGGAGAAGCAGGCTCCCTGCTGAGCAGGGAGCCTAATGTGGGGCTCGATCCCAGGACCCCGAGATCATGACCTGAGCTGAAGGCAGAGGCTTTAACCCACTGAGCCACCCAGGTGCCCCTCTTCTGCCCATTTTTAATGGATTTTTTTTTTTTTGGAATGTTGAGTTGTATCAGTTCTTTATATATCTTGGCTACTAACCATTCTTTGGATATGTCATTTGAAAATATTCTCTCCCATTCTGTAGGTTGCATTTTAGTTTTGTTGATTGTTCACTGTGCAAATGGGATATTTTTGTCTTTGTATTGCTGAGAAGTTGGGTTTCTCTGAAGGGAACCTGAACTATAATTTCCTATTCTGCCATCTTGCTAACATTACACTCCCCTCCCATAATATTTTTGGTATCAAAGCAGGATAGTCTTGTTTTAAAACATAAAATCAGTCTGACATAAATACAGTCCTTGGACTCAGGCATACAATAAACATGTTACTGAGAGTTTTCTTTAAGCCTAGGAAATTAAAGGCAAAGATAGAGAACCTTGGGGTTTTTCAGTGGCCAAGCAAAGATTTATCAAAACATCAGGAGATCTTGATATAGTAAGCAATTATGTTTTTTTAAAATTCCTTTCCTTAAAGTTATCAAGAAAAACCTAGCATAACTTAATAAGGAATTCATTATTGGCAAATATTTAAGCCTGTGATAGAACATAATGCTTTTGAAATCTTCCAGGTAACTTCTGAGTAGCTTTTAAGACAGCTATGAGTTTTACAAACATTTTCTAATTAAATATAATCTATTCCAGTCTTGTTCTCTTCTCAGTCTTTCTCTTCTCATGAGGGTGAGGATGTTATGGGTATATTAGAAAGATAGTAAATGCTTGGTAGATGCATATCCAGATGTCACAGTAGTGGCAATAGTCATGAGGGGTTATATCGACCAGCACTGATAAAAATAAGAAAATTCAGTAATAGGAATAGGAAAGAGCTCATAGTAGTAGTTGATATTTAAATTCTAGACTCAACATTACATTCCAGTTTGTCTTCCCTTTGTGTCTCTTCAGTTCCTTAGTTACACATTGACTCAGATATTGTTTTTTATCTCAGTTTATGAAAAACAAGCTTTGACTCCTTTTGCACTGATTATAGTGTAACCCAGGGCTATACTGGGTTTGAGGAATTGTTTTCAATAGATTTAGCAGTTTCATCTGAGGATAGATTAATGATCCCCTAGATACTCGGTCACTTTATATATTCTGCTTACCCTTAATTTGGTCTTTATTGTGTTTTAATCAGGAGCCATCATGGGAAGAATCTGAGAAGAGGTTAGAATTTTATGTAAAATAATGAGAAAGGGCATGGGAGGAATAGAGACTGATGAAAATAAAGAATTGAAAAATAGTAAAATGCAATTTAATAACATTAAAATTAAAGCACCTGGGTATTCATTTTCCTATAAATCCACTGGCTTTTTCACACTCAGTCATGTGAGCCAAATGCTAGGTTAATGATAGTCTTACTAATCTGTCATCAGACTATTAAAAGACCATATGGGGCAATGACCTTTGTAATTATGCTAATAGAAGATCTTTCTTTATTTCAAAAAATACTTGAGGTCTGTGAGAAAAATCCTCCTTCCTTAGATTGACTCCATATAAACTGTTCATTTTAAATTAAGTACATGTACAGAAAGAGTTGGATTTCTTCCCACCCACTCCACCCTCCAATTTATTAATCTGTGATATTTCCTTATGGCCACACAGCTAGTTATCTGTGTTAGGCAGGAAGAGGTCATTTTTACTACCATTACAAAGTTTAACACTTGACCAGAAGACTTAAGTATTAACATTCCTGCAACAGGACCCCAATGAGTTGAGTAAAGAATAACAAATTCTAAGAGTTTGGTAATCTGGGGATGTTTGGGTTCTAGACTTAACTCTGATACTTTTTGTCCATGTGCTTTGAGGTAAATTATCTACAATTATTGTGACTTTCTTTTTTAAGTAATCTCCACACCCAATGTGGAGCTCAACCTCATGACCCCAAGATCAAGTGTCACATGCTCTACCAACTGAGCCAGCCAGGCGCTCCAATTACTGTGACTTTCAACATCTAAGGTATAGACATGTTTTAATGGTATAATGACAAATTTCAGTATGCAAAAATAAGAAAATAGATAAATAAAAACAAAAAAAAGTATTCTAAATTCCTACACCCCAAGGCAAGAACTGTTAACAACATGGTGTATTTCCCTCTGCTTTTAGTATATAGGTACACACACATTTGCACAGACACATGCACACAATAGAATTATGATATATTTATATTTTTATGAACATCTCTGTTCTCTTACTATCAGACTGAATATCTTTCTCTGATTCTGTGCACATAATCACCATCATTCCTTAATGCATATAAATCATTCCCTTTTAAAATTTATTTTCATAATTTATTTAGGTAGTCTCTATTTATTGGATGTTTAGCTTATTTATTGCAATTTCCTATTACAAATAGGTTTAATTAATGCCTTTAGGCATAGTTTGAAAATTTGTCTCCATATGATAAGTTCTTAGAATAAAAATTCTGTGCCAAAAGGTATTCATATTTTTAGACATTTGCCACAAATTGCAATCAAAGAGAAAACTGGGTAAAAATACAAAAAACAGCATTTCACAAAAGAGGGAACACTATGGCCAATAAATATGTAAAAAATTAATGATTGAAAAAATGCAAATGAGGACACTAATGATATACCACTTTGAATCTTTTAAAAGTGTGGTAATATCAGGTGCCGAGTATGTTACCCTGGATCCTTTTAGACATTGCCATTGGGAGTTTAAAGTCATATAACCACTTTGGAAAACAGTTCAATTTTGAACATTTATATATCTGATAATTAAGCAATTTCCCACCCAGGTACCTATGATAATTCTTGTACAATAGGATACATATATAAGAATATTCATGATAATAGAAATTTGGAAACATCTAAGTACCAACTATCTGATGAGTTGAAAAAGAAACCATGTTATATCCTCCCAATAAAATATTATATAGCAGTCAACATGAATGAACAATATTGATGATTATTGGCAGTAAAATAGTATGTAAACTCCACATTTCCAGAGTACAAAATAACTAATATTAATATGCATTCTCTCTCTCATGTGTGCTGTTATGTATACTCCATATTTATATGTGTGCATGTATGTATGTACATGCATGTGTATATGCACATGTACACACACATATATACATTTACATGTATGTATAAGCAGTAAGATGATATTTAAAAGGGAGCCAGTGGATGATTAATATGGGATTCAGAAGTAGGGAAAATGGAGTTGAGATTGAAAACCCATACACGCACACACACACAGACCACACACTCACACCCCAAATGAAAAAACAAAGAGTAAACAATCTCTGCCAAAAGAATACCATCAGCAAGACTGTAAGAATATCTGCTTCACTGAACTATAGAACTCAATAGGAATTATAATTATTTTCCTTATATTTTCCAATCTGATAATTTCAAGGAAATAACTCACTGGTATATTTATTCACCTTTGTGTATCACAAAGTTTTTCAAGTGTTCCTTTGAGTAAACAAGGGAGGCTACTGACCGTGACCTGAGCATTGATATGGGGCAAGAACTGTGCCCGTGCTTTGTGTATATTATCGTTCCAAAGATTGCAGGAGTTGCAGTTGTCTCCTCTTACAAAGGTTGAAACTCTGAGAGTGAAATCACTAATGTGGCTGCACCAGGAGTCTCTGTGCCTCCAGAACATGATCGCTAACAAGGAGCCGTGCTATGTCGACATCTCTACAGTTTTATCTCACTTTTATTATATGAGAGTAATAGAAATTATTGAATTTGAAATTATTATCGTAGGGTTATCATGTCATGAAATCCTTGGGGGCTAATAACAGTGTTTCATAAATAAAATAAAGGGAATTTAGGTAGTTAGGAGGGACAGGAGTGGCAGAGAGCAATTTAAGAGCATAATTTATTTCCTGTAGGCCATGATGAACTTCGAAGGATTTAATAGCATAGAATCACAGGAAAATATAAAAGTATCTGGAAAACCAGCTTACAACAAGGAGGTAGTGACTTCTATGACAAAGGAAAACATCTGGAAAATGATTTGAAGATATAGAAAAAAAGTCTTTTGGAAATAGCTGCCTGGTAAATAGTTCAGAAGACACATTGACCTTCTGAGCCACAGCCTTATGGTAATATTTTTTTCCAAGTTGGGGTTGAAGACCCAATAATGACCCATGGATCTGAAGAGTTAGTGGTGCCTGCAAGATAGATTGTGGGTTTCATTGTGTGAGAGGAAGAACCAAAAGAACTAGGAAGGGGCAGGAAACTCCTGGGGGTGGTAAGTGGGAGTTATAGGAAAAATCATGCTCCATTTTTCAGTCTATAGGGAAAGGTTTCTACACAGTCCCCTTCTGGACTTCAGATTCTATGATCTGCATGCTTGCTTCCATCCTGTAGGAAATAACTTTTTGTTTTTTTTGTTTGTTTGTTTGTTTTGCCATTAACAGGAGCAGCATCCTCTAGCCATTAAAAATAAGCAATTGTCATAACCACAAATTCAAATAGAAAACTGGGCTTACTTAAGTAGCTACAGCAATGGTCTGAAGCTTTGCAGGTTTTTTACAAAACGAACACCTTCTTTCACTGATGTGACTCTGTGAGGGCAGCACAGATGACCTTTGACACTTACCTGTAACCTCGCTGGAATCCATAGGGCAATCATCCATGTCAGTCTTTGTCACCCTCCTCTCTCCATTCCTGACCAATGTGCAATTTAAAGCAACTCTTAAAAGCTTATAGCTATGCAGGGAGAGATGAGCATCCATGGACTTGTTTTTGTTGTTGTTGTTGTTTGTTTGTTTGTTTTGTAATGAACAATTTCAGAAGAAATAATCATGAAGGGGGAAAGAAAACAACAAACACATTAACCAGGATTAAAGTCTCCAGGTACCTCACTCTGATTACACAAGTCGCAGATTTGTGGTCAAGTCGGGTCTATAAATGAAATGAACAAATGAAAATGAGCAAATGAGAAAGAACACTCAGTATTCTGAGAAGATAGTGTGCATTTGGGGGGCAGAGGGAAAGGACCAGGCAGCAGGTACTGCTTGCTGGGAGTGAAGGAGGTGTCTGTGAACTCCGTAAGCTACCTTTGGACTTGAGTCTGAGAGGCTGAGAGAATGTAAAGGTGAGGATGAAATGATCCCTATCCCCAAAAGGGCTTTAATGCCTTTCATTGCAAGAGGGGAGATCCCAGGTAGCTATAGTCTCCCTGATGGCACCGGGGTCCTTAGCTGCTTACCATTTAAGCAACGTTTAGAGAGAGGGAGTTCGGCAGTCTGTGTTTGAGATCTAGATTCTGGATCATATTGGACACCACTTCACTAATTTTTTTTGTTTGTTTGTTTTCAATTGGTGGAAGTAAATCAAAGAATAGAAGAGAGGATCCCCTTTATCACAGCAGAGGGAAGTCTTTGTTTTTCTCCCCTTTGTCAAGAGAAATAGAACCTAGATTGTGTCATATCACAGACTTGACAAGATCTGTCCATGTCTGGATGGGTGGTGTGAGAGAGGCACCCCTTCTGTCAGTTCTTTCCAGATTGAATTCCTGCTCATCCACCTGCCGGATTTCTCTCGACCTTTTCTCCCAAAAAGACCCTTAAAAACTAACGATACAGAGAAGTATTAACTGGATCCCAGGAGAGATTTTTGTGTTAGCTGAGGGTCTAATGATAGCAGAGTGAGGTAATGGAAAATCTAATTACTTGGAGGGAAAGCCTTATGGCTTCTGTGATGCTGAGCCTCAGGTGGACCCTGTCATGTCTGAATTCAGAGAAAAAGAAAAAAAAAAAAGCCAACAACAGTAGAGAATGACTGAAGGATTCATCAATAAAGTATGAACAGATATATTCCATTCACAGGCAACTATAAGAGAGGATTTTAAGTTCCTATATCATGGGAGAGAGCAGTAGTGCGGCGGTGTTATTTTACTCTATTAGATACTGAATATCCATACACTTGCAGAACACATGAATGATACGAAGAAAAAAGGAGGACCCCGAGTATGTTCAACAAAAGAAAATTAAATAGAAACGTAAGCATGCACAAAATCCCATGCAGGTTTGTGTTTTACCAAGGGAGGTAAGAAGTGTTGAAAAGATAAAAATAGGGAGCAGCTGGAGAGGCTGATGAATTAAATAGGACAAGATTCTATTGTTGACCTGTACTTAAATCTGTGTTCTGCACAGGAAGAGGGGGGCTGAACAGCAGAATGGAGAAAAAACTTCCAAGGGATAAAGATGAGCCAGAGCAGAAGCAGCAGAGTGATGGGAACACGCCAATCCTTTAAAATAGAAAGAGACAAAATTAATAATTTTGAGTGTTCTAGAGAAATTATGTTGAATTGTAATGGGAGATGAGACTGGTGAACAGTATGTATGCATGCTGTTGAGGTTTTGAAAGCTGAAGTAGAGTGTTCTGGAGTTAATATGCAAAGGATATAGATCTGTCATTCTCTATCTGATGAATGTCTTGATGACACAGAGATGAAGAACCTTTCTCCAGAAGTTACTTATTGAAGGAGAATGTAAGATTATAACGTAATATGAGGGTGGCTCCAGGGGGAAAGGGGAAACCTAAAAAAGTCTGCAAAAGGTACTGAAGCAAGGAGATACTCATAGAGGGTTGTATTGACTTTTACCTCTTTGAGCAGTCAATGGAAATGTGTAATAATTTTTTACTTTTTGTAGGTAGTTTTTGGAAAACTGTATGTTATTACCATGCTCAGATCAATAAAGCACAGAAAGGAGACCCAATAACCCTTAAACCACAATATGCAGGGTGATAGGCAGTGACATCATCTAAAATGATTTTTGTGAATCTGGCTCCAATCCAGACATCTCAGAAAGGAATGTGGGCTTTAATGCTTCAACTTTCTAAAGAGACATTTAAAAAATGTCCCATTATATCCATAATGCCTTTCCTATTTGCATTCTTCCTTTTGCTCTTCATTTCCAACAGTATATAATTCTAGATTGGTCTCAGTAAAATAAATAAAGGAAAATGAAATTTATCAGGACTTCTTATTTTCATTTGGCTTTTATTTGTTTTATATATGATTCATGAGTATCAAAATTGAATTATGTCCCAAGTTGGGTCTACTAAAACTTTACTAAATTAATATCAATTATAATTCCCTTGTCTGACAGCCTGCCAAAGGGATGTAAAATGGGAGGCCTAACCTTAAGATAAGGATCTTCCCATTCTCACTACAGAGGATTTTGTTTATTTAATTTTGTTCCGTTATCATTATTTTTATTTATTAAAAACAATTTCTCAAAGGCCGAGCTTATGTCAGAGTATCCCCAAAGAGTCAAACTTCACATACCACTTGCTCTTGTTTTTTTCAACGAGTTCTACTCTTAAAAATTACTCTTTTGAGCTGAAGTCTCTGGTTGCTTTTATAAAGAAAAGAATGTCCATTTAAACCAACATGTACCAACCTGTACCCTGCCATTTCTAAAACAGAAATAGCTTTCTTTGTGTTAGTCCTCATATTACGTATTTTAACTTGTGACTTATTATCTTAGTCATGTCAGAATGAAAAATGGATCTCTCTAGGGACTTCCATTATGTCAGATTGAAAAATCATCTCTCTTGACTGCTTGGGGCAACTTCATGTTCAAAGCCCCTTTGCCTCATTTCTCATAGTGCCCTGTGTGGCTATGCCGTCTTCCTCTTTTCAGACCTATTTCCATTGCTGGTGATGAATCTCACACTCAGGGATCAGGCCAGTTCCACATGTACACAGTAATTCCCAAACAATTGGCAACGATTTATTCATAAGTTTGCTTTATTTAAAGTATTTCTATTACCTAAACCTGTCCACTTCCTGAAAAGTGATGACGTGTTTGTATACATATATAGCAGTAAGTAGAATTATTTTCTAGACACACACACACACACACACACACACACACACACACACACACACACAGGGTGGGTTGGGGCAAAGGTCATATTGGGAAAGTGTTTTAAAAAAATATTGCCAATTTAAGGAAACAGTTCTTGAGTTTTCTAAATTGTACATTACTTAATCTTAGCATTAGGAGACCACTGAATCGTTCTTTGGAAGACTGTAATTGTTCCCCCTAGTTCAGTCCTTAGGGTCTTGTTCAGATCCTCTTGGAACCATGGGAAGAAGATTTTATGACCTTACTCCCTAGGCCAGTGATCTCACTTCCTCTGCCCCCATCACCTTCTCAACACTCCTATTCCTTTGACCACACGTAGTGGACATCTTACTCAGTTGCCTTTTCCAACCCTCCTCTTCCTACCATCCAAGGCACCATCCCCAGAGTATGTGATTTAGGTGGCCTGGCCTCCAGTTATACCTTTGAATATCCTTTCCTTTCCACAGAAGCTTGCCTTACATTTTCCTTTTCTTTTTTTTTTTTTTTTAATTCAATTTTGATATTTATTTGAGAGAGAGAGAGTGCACACAAGCTGGAAGAGTGGCAGAGGGAGAGAGAAGCAGACTCTCTGCAGAGTATGGAGTCCAATGCAGGGGTTGATGCCAGGACCCCAGGATCATGACCTGAGCCAAAGACAGCTACCTAACCGACTGAGCCACCCAGGCCCCCCACATTTTCCTCTTCTTTGATACCTTTCTAACCAGTCCAGCCAGAAGGGAGCTCTTCTTCCCAGCCCCGTGATAGTCCTGCCTTTATGGCACTCATGTGACACTGGAATCATTCTACATTGTAGTGTAGCTGTTTGCCTGCAGATCCTGTTGGTTTTTCTTAGCTGTCATCTCCTTGAGATCTTGTGCATCTACATACCCTGAAAAATGTCTACATTAGAGCTCTGTGGCCATTGCTGTTTGTTTTCACATAGCTCTTAAATGAATGAATACATCAGGGGAGGTCAGCAAAGCAGAGATAAATTAATGAGACTCTTAAACAGGAAAATTTAACTACAACGCCCAGTGTGATGGAATGCTCATCAAAGTGTAATGATTCATTCTTGAATTTGAAATAAAGGAGGCGTATATATTTAAAGGGCATTTTAGCTGGTAAAAAGTCACTGAGGCATTAAACATTATTATAGTGACCATTATTACTGAAAATTGGCATTTCTGTTTAAATGGCACTCTATAAAATTAGATTTTCAATAACATATTAGGTGAACACACTATTCTGTAAGTTAAATTTGAGATTCTTTAGAAAAGAACAAAGTAAAAATTCCAAACTAAAAATATAAGTATTAATTTGACATAAAGTTTAATGACAGATGAGAAACTGAGTGTTGTGAGCAAGGAAATAAGAAAATAATTCTGTTTTCTTCTTGACTTACTCCTATAGATTTAATTTCATTTTTGATTAATCCTTGGAGTTCATTTAATCTGAATATCTTATTTTATGTTTGGAAAAAAATACTTGAGCTAAGAGATGTTGAATGGCTAAGATGTTAAGACATGAGAGGCAAGAGAACAGGAAGATGTGTGGGAGGGAGGTTTCCAATGACATGAATAAAGAACAGAAGACACAAACCATAACTTCCTCCCACCTACACTTTTTTGAAAAGATTTTATTTTTGGCGGGGAGAGAGAGAGCGAGAGAGCATGAGTGGAGGGGGGCCTGGGATAGGGAGAGAAGCAGGCTCTCCACTGAGCAGGGAGCCCTTTGAAGGGCTCAAACCCAGGACCCTGAGATCATGGGTAGAGCCAAAGTCAGATGCTTAGCAGACTGAACCACCCAGACACCCCCTCCACCTATATTTTTTACTAAATAAACAGCCATTATATGGGCAAAAGCAAATAAGAAACCAGCGAAACAAAATAAAATTCCACTTTTAACTTCTTTTTTATTAGGACACCTCATTTTTATTTTTAGTTTATTTATTTTTTTGTTTGTTTGTTTAGTGCAAGCAGAGGAAGGGGCAGATAGAGAAATAGAGGAAGAGAATCTCAAGCAGACTCCATGCCAAGCATGAGGCCTGACACAGAGCTCAATCTCACGACCTTGAGATCATGACCTGAGCTGAAGTCAAGAGTCAGGTTCTCTACCAACTAAGCCACCAAGGCATCTAGGATACTTCATTTTTTTAACATAGAAATATGATGAGATTTCATTTGCATCAGGATCAGCTGACTATGTGCAATGAAGCCACCTGTAGAATACAGGAGAGTAAGGGAACATTGGCTGAAGCACTGAAAATCCTCCTGGGGCTATCATGGTTAGTTTATTTACTTGAACACAGAAGATGTTTATTGATGAAGTTTATATTGGTAATTAGGATAATTTTTTAATGATGCCCTTATACTTCTCATTTATTTATTGGTTCAAAAAACACATGTTTTTGAGTGGCATTGACCAAAGTAGGCAAAATCCCAGTTCTCATTAAGCTTGCATTCATGGTGGAAAAGGCACCGGAAATAAGAAGCAATAAGCAAAGCGTTATATATGTTGGGGGGAGGGGTGAGAACAACAGGTCAGGGTGTGCTGTTTGACAAAAGGTGATCATGGAAGACCTACCTGGTAAGATAAAAACCACAATAGTATTTATAGGCATGTTTTTCTGCATCCTTCTTGATTAGGAGACATTATTTCTCTTTGGAAAGGAAGTCTCGACTGAAGTGGAAAGTTGGGAAATGTAAACCTTTAATGATTTGGCCAACGGACCTCAAGAGTAGGGGAGGTAGGGCTCTGTGATTCATGGGTTCACTCCCATCACCAACACTACCCCAGGACCCCATGCACCGTGTGGCAGACCTTGGAATGGGAGACAGGGTGCATTTGTAGGGGGGATATCTCGGTAACCTGTGCAGGTAGTTTCTAGACAATTTTATCCTTTCTAAAACATGAAGAACCTTATTTATCAAAAGAAAGCAGATTCTAAAATGGTTTATTTTCTAGAGCTTAAACCTTTTATGATCTTAATTTAGAAACATATTTGAAATGAAAAACAAAATATATAAACTTCATAAATCAGTGGCCTCAACGTGTTTGTGCCATCAGTGGGGTGAATAAAAACACCCAGAATTTGCCCCTTCTCCTCCTCTTCTACTGTATGTTCTTTTCTCAACCATGGCACAGTTCTTATGTACTTTTTTTTAAATTTAATAAAACTCAGAGGCAAGCTTTTATGCATATTCATGGACACTTGATTAATAATTGATGAGAAGGCCTGGGGCAGGTGGTTGAGAATAAAAAACATTTAGCAGGGAGCAGCGTGGAAGAAGGAGCTCTCACACTAGCTTCAGTCCTGAGGGGAATAGAAGCAGGGAGAAAAAGGAGGAGGAGGTAGGGGCAGACCCAGTGTTGAATGTCATCAGTACAGTGTAATTTCCTTGATTTACATATTTAATTGCTTCCTGTCTTTAGCAGTTGGGCTCCAGGATTCTGACACACTTTCTGAGAAATTTATCTGAGGGCTGGATGTGTCACTGTGTGGGAGGGGAACGAAGAGCTTCAGCCTTGCTAGTTGTCTTCGGGAACCGGAGAAGGGGCATTGCCATTAGTTCTTGCATTATCCGGGGCTTTATCAACAGACTTACTCCCAAGACATGGTTCTCACAGAAAAGTTGTTGAGACATTAAAGGATAGGCCGGCATTTTGGAGACCATGAATTTCATAATTGACTAAAAAGATATTTACCCTAATGTCTTATTAAGTCATAATTCCTTGCATTTATATGGCCATTTATGGTTTACAAAACGTTTTCACTTAATCCTCCTAACAAGTCTCTGATGTAGACATTATCATTTCTATTTCTCACATGAGAGAACTCAAATAGAAAGAGGCTGAGTGACTTGTCCAAATCTCCTGTAAGATACAAGACAGGTTTTGAGCACAGTCCCTTTGGATTCCTGTCCAGGGTTGTTTCTACCATATATGAGGCACACAATGTCAGGCTTCAGGCTGCACTAGACACCTTCACCTCTGTTTGGAAACATCTAAAGATTTTGGTTTGAATTCCCAATGACATCACATCACAATTTGAAGTGTGGTACTTTTGTTGTCAGGTGAAATAGATAACTCGAAAGCATTCCATGAATATTCACAATTAACAGTGGCAGTTGCATTATTTTATTTTATTTTTTAAGATTTTATTTATTTATTTGACAGAGAGAGAGAGCACAAGTAGGCAGAGAGAGAGGGGGAAGCAGGCTCCCTGCTGAGCAAAGAGGCCGATGCAGGGCTCTATCCCTGGACCCTGAGATCATGACCTGAGCCAAAGGCAGAAGCTTAACCCACTGAGCCACTCAGGTGCCCCACATTATTTTAAAACCCCAAATCAAAACCTATGAACTCTTACAGATTACAAACAATATCGGGAAGGTAAGAATTTTAGTTCTCTGACACCATGGGAAAAAAAAAAATCCAAATTTGCACAAAGGTATTCAGCAATTCTCTTTCTTTTTCAGAAATGTGTTTGAGCAACAGCTTGCATGGTCCAATTATTGCCTATAACACAGAAGGATAGGGGAGTTATAAATCGACCATTGTAAAATGCCCATGCATGAGAAGTGACAGAAGACTTTGAGGGATCAGGACGTTTATTTTCATTTTTTTGATCTTCTCTCAGTCCCAAGGAACATGCCGCACTCTGTTTTTCCTAAATACAGAAGCTGATTTTTGAAGCTTAGTTCGTGTGGAGGGAGTGCACAAGTAGGCACGGCCAATGTTAATTTATCATCATGATTTTTCCAGCACAGAAGATAATTGTTTATTTATGATTTGGGCAGTCAAAATCAAAGTAATATTTAAAAAACAATGGCAATTCTGGCCACTTGGTCTCATTTTCTGTTATGGAGGCAATGATAAATAATAAACGAGCAGTTGATGCATATTTTAGCAGGCATGAATCATTGCATAAATGTTAACTACTTATTTATTAATACTTAACTACTGTATATAGTACTTAATGACAAGTACTAAAACAAGTGATTTTTTTTTTCCTTTCTCCCTTTGACATGCTCAAAGAAGCAAAACAATTTCACCCACATTTCCCCATTGTTCCTACTCTTCCTGATTCTTTTAGGTACCATTTCATCAAGCTTTTCTTTGACTACTTTCCACTGGGTAATTAGTTGAATATATTTTTATAAGCTGAAGGATGCTTATGGATATCAGGATAGAAAGTCCTGATTTTATATAATCCCTTCCCATTATTTTTTCATTTTTTAAGTAATTTCATTAAACCCATGGTTTCAGATTTGTTTGGTATCCAGGTGTTAGTGGCTCCTCTTAGTGTAGAGGAATTTTGTCCCATTTCAAATGTCTTTTAAATACATTTGTTTTCATACCCCCCTAGTCCTCCTGTCCAACTCTTTTTTCCAGTAATGATTTCATTACTGACTTTTTGTTCTCTCCTGATGGCTGTGGAACTTTCTCGTATTTGCCATTCTGGTTGGAGCTGGCTCTTCTTCTAGTCCTTTTTATTAGGATCTTCAAGATCTTAGGGTTTATTTCTTATTTGCTAATACATTATAATTGTGTAATGTGAATGGAGGCTTTGCTTCACAATTGAGGTTCACAATTGCTAAGGTTGTGAAGCAACCTTAGCAATGAGGAAATTCCAATAGGACACAGATCTTCCTTTGAGGACAGCCTGTCTGAAGAAGAGTTGACTGGCCCCAGGAACCTGGTTTTATGCCACCAAGTGTCGCTCTAAGCCTTTGGAAAGCATGTCCTCAAGCTTCTGCTGCCCAGTGGCTTGTGTGTTGATGACAGCAAAGGCCCCCTTTCCTTCATAGGTGCTTACTTGGCTTTGCCGGGTATAGCACATGAAGCTGTAATCAGTTATTAATATCTTCAGTTGGAATTTAAGTCTCTATGATATCTCCTAACTTTGGTAGCATACTCTTAATATAAGTGGCAAGTTTCCATTATAAGAAAAAAAATATATTTTTGCTCCAGATAAACTGATTATAACTTTTCTTTCTTCTTGGCCATACCTCTCTTTTCCTTAGATACCAGTTCTCAGGTAACCTCCAGCTTCCTAGAGTGTGGGCCTTCCCCATTCCATCCAGGCTGCTGCTGCTTCCTACTATAGGTACCCCACAGACAAATCACGGAGTCACAAGAATTCTATAAAGTAGGGGTTGCTAAACATGACAATGCATTAGAAGAATGACACTGAATGCCTTTAGAAAGGAAGACTGCTTATGAAGTCCCTCTGAATTTCAGATTCAGTGTATCTAAAAGTGTGGTCTAAGCATCTCTAATTTTATAAAGCTCCTTAGGTGATTATAAGATAAAAGTAAATTTCAGAACCACTGTCCTAAATGGCTATTTTGTGCTTTTACACATAATGACTTAGATTCTATTACAAACTTTAATCCTTTGTGATTTAGTTCACAAAATATTTTTGGTTCCTCCCAGTTATTAAGTTATCTGAAGATCTTTCTTTTTTTTAATCTACTTCTTTTTTTTTTTTTTTTTGAACAATGGATTTACAGAATTTGGGGCTAACAAATACAAACATTATTGGACCTACCTCTGACTTCAGACCTATACAGGATATTTTTAATCACTGAGAAGGAAGGGTAATCTTTATGTTTAACTTAATTTAGTTAAAAAAAATAAAATTATCAGAAATATAAATTATAATTAACTAATTATAAAATTAGTTAAGAAATATAAAATAAAAATTAACCAATTTTAATGGAACAGTATAATAAAATGGGCCAATCAAAGACTGGAAGGCCAGGAAGAAAGAGACCAGATTGTCCCTGTAACCGTGGCAGAAAAGAAGTTTGGAAAGATAATGAAATGGTCAAAGGCCCTGGTATGAAAATAATCATCACGCCCCATCTGATACCCTTTCCCAAACGGACCGGAGAAATTCTGGTTAAGCATTGACGATGGGGGTCGGACATGCATCTTCACGCGAACTACAGACCTTCATCTTTCCCTTACTCTGCAGCCACACCTTCCTTCTCTGGTATTACGACAAAACATGAGTTTCCATGTATACTCTAGAAACTGCTAATTTATAAAGTAAAATGAAGAGTGCATCCATTTCATCATAATCATCCTACAAAAAGAAGTTCAGCTTTCCACAATCAATACATGCTAACCAAAATTTCTAAAGAGAGGGTGTCTTTTTTTATCTCTGGGTAAGGTCGAAAATAAGATTGGATGAAAACCGTATTGAGCGTACAGAGAGAACAAAACATGAATACTTATTTGGGGATAAGATACATGCGATGGGGCTAAGTAACATATTAACATCCCGGAATATGCTGGCTTTGGTATAAGAAAAGCTCCTTAAGCTTGTCATCTAAGCAACCAGAGAGCAGCATCCATAGAACTATATGGCACTATCGTGTAGTAATTATACTTGGGCATCATTTGCCTCTCGGTCTAACCAGTTGAACAAATAGTATACTCACTCCCTCGTCTGCACAAAAGTCCTAAGGATCCTGTATGGCCTACAAGGCAACAGGGTTCATAACAAATGCTTTCTTGAAATGTTTGTTGGGGGGGGTCCCTGAGGCTGGGGTTAGGAGAGAGTACAATGAAAATGCAGTGTAAAGGGGCTAATCCTGGATTAGGGAGTGGACAGGTCATCTAGGATCAGTAGGCCAATATTAGTTGTCTTCTGCAAGTAGTATTTTGCCTTGGTCTGCCTTGGTTTACCCTACGTTCTTGCTCTGCTTTCATCTCACACTTCTGGTGCGGTGTCTACAAATTTCCTCCAGTATTCTGTGCTTCTACCATGAAACCATTCCCATTTTTCTTATTTCATGAAGTCCAATACGGTGAGAGAGTGTTTCTTTGGCATTCCCACCTTTATTAGATGACAAGATATGCCTTTAGCATGTAAATGTAAACTAGGGAGATCTCCTTCATACATTAATTTGTTAATCTAGTTGTGGTGACACGTTTAGCCAAGCTATCCATAATTTCTTCCTCAATCCTCTTTTTATTCATTTAACAATTTTTTTTTTTGATTTTCCAGTTTGTTGCTCTTGTGAGCAAAAGGCATGTCCAATAATAGTCTAGTGTGGTCACACACCTGTTTCAGAAGGGAACACCTGAGGACACTATCTCTTATATTTATAGAAAACAAATGAGTTCTCAGATATTACAATTGTGGGTGCCAAAGAAGATCTTTCTGTGGGAGCAGTGACAGGCAAAGGAGACAACTAGAATACCCCAACTCATCTCAAAAGGCAGATGCCTACTCCACGTTAGCAAATATCTACCAATGGGATAATGAGCCAAGCACAGTTGAACGTATGTAACATTATTGATTTCTATTTGTCTTAATTAGCACACTGTTCTAACTTAGCTAACTGAATTAGCCCAAATTATGAGACCTATACTACAGCATCCCTAGGAACCCTGAACATGTTAATGAGTCATAATATGTCCTCAGGGCCCCACCTCCCTGGGTCTGTATCCTGTCTCCCAACATTTGCTCTACAGCTGACCTTCTTGTATATAGGTCACTTCCTTTCCTCTACCTATCTACTTTCTCATGGATAAAATTGGAATAATAGCAGTACCTACCTCATTAAGATCTTGTGAGAATTAAATTTAAGTAAAACATCTTGAACGGTACATGAAAACTAGCATCATCTTTAGACCGAACTCAGGGTATGAACTAGACCACCTACTTCAGATGAGCAACAAGCATGTTTTGCTTCTTCATAGACCTCCCTGGACGCCGTTGCTCCGAGGATGTTTGAGAACTTAGCACGTCCTGGTTCATAGATTTGGAGGACGCTGGGTTGTGCCTCCTTCCTTGGAACTCTGTCATATCGTTGAAGCTTTTCATCTCTAATATGACTTAGGACCTTTTCTTCCTGCTCTGCACGCTATGTTACAAGGCCTATCAGAAGCTATGAGAAAATAAAGTAAAAAGCAAGCACTGTGACTCGTGCATGTCCCTTCTCCCATTCTTTAATAATGAAGAGCATAAATAATACCTGTTGGAGGTTAGGTTTGACAGAGTTCTCCAACTAGTTGTGTGTTTGTTATATTGTGTCAAATTAAATAGATGAGAGTATGCCCATAGCGATGTGTGACATAAAAAGAGTTGTGACCTTTTATAAAAAAGGATAATGAAGTGAGATTAGCATTGGTAGAAGGTGCTAGTCTGGCTGCCCTCGAGGCTGAAATTCTTTATCTGGAAAGTAAAAATAGTATGGCAGCAGCAGCAGCTGCGGAAACTTTCCCGACAAATTGCCTCCCCAGCAGAGAGGAAGAGTAAGAGATAAATGAATTTTCTGAAAGTTGAAGATGCTGTTCAGATAAACACTCACATATTTCAGACTTATAAATATGTTTGGAATGGATTAGATTTAAGAGAATTTGACTTGACTATGTCATTTTATGTTTTTAACAAATTACTTGTTATTTTACTATCATCGGAGACGTTAAGTGATACTATTTATTGGATACTCAAGTTGTCAGGGCAGTGTATTAGGAATCACAGATAATTTTCTTCTCCTTATTCTAGGAATGTATGAACTAAAGGATAGATTTATACATGTTTTGTTTCACTTATACTGGTGCGGTAGAGGATTTTATGTTTGTGTTTATGTGTACCTTTTATCACAGAGGAGTGTGATTTGTTGTATGTTTAGGATGATAAGAAATCTACACTTTATTTCTTTACAAGGGAGTTTCAGTGGAGGAGGTGGAATTGAGTACATACTTTGATGAAAAATAATAAAAGTAATAGGTTTGACATGTGACGAGAGATGACCTCAAAAAGAAACATGCAAAGAGCAGATTACTACTGCCAAGGGAAGAAAAAAAAATCAAATGATGTAAGTAGGCTTAAGATAGCAGGAGGCTAAGAGCAGGAGGGGGTTGGGAGGGAGGAGGAATAGGAGGGAGAGAGGAATGCACAAGTATTTTCTGACCGGAGTGTAAACTATAATTTCTACCCTTAAGAGACTTACAAGGGTAACATACATGAGCTATGGTAACAATATAGAGCAGCATGTGATAAATGCATTAAAAATATGAATCTACAGTGGCATTCAAGCTGCTGCAGACGGGAGGTATAAGGTTGAATAAACCTATGGTGGCAGATTGAGAGCAGACTTTCAAACAGGTTTTGATAGCACACATTTAATCTCAGAGTAAAAAGGGACAGTCAGGGTCATGTACTGAACCTTCATCCTGTTCATGAAACATTATTGGTTCTCATAGCATGACCAGGAGGTGAGGAAGAGGGTAAAGTGGCAGGAATACCTGTCATATTCCATGTATGCATAATAGTAAAGGGTGAAGGGAGAAGAGGTATTAGGACTGTGAAGAAGAATAGTCATCCATGTTCTACAAGCAAAATGGAATATAGGAATATAAGATATAGGAGATAATTGATGGAGACAAAGATAGAAAGGAGACCTTCAATCTAGACTAGGGAAATTTCAGACCGGAAAAAAAAAAGAGAAGAGGGGTATATTCTATCATGGAACTAAGTAAATGCCCAAGAAATCAGGAGAATACTAAAAGGAAGAGACCCATAAGCTTCCATCAATTCCAGCATGATAGACCAATTGAGACCTTAGGGGTTAATTAGTCCAACTGTATATTCACTGTTACAGTCGTACACTTTTATACATCTTCAGCCTCCTTGAAATGCCTTTTGTTGCAAATCACATTCTGCTGTTGTGCTCAAAATCCTCTTTCCTTTAGCTTCTACATAATTTACTTGGAGCTTTGGTATCATATGGAGTGTATCTATATCAGTGTTTAGATCTTATAAAACCACTAGGAAGTAGTCTAAAATGAAGGGCAGAGTAAATAGAAAACAAGTAAAGAAATAAGTAAAAAAGTAAAGAAAAAATTAAAGATAGAAAGTTTCTTGAAATTTAGTGGGGTGATTAATTCTAACTATATATAAAGAGCATTATAAATTATTTCATTGGTTGAAAGCCAATGCACTGAAACACTGAAGACCATCGCTATCTAGAGGTGACTCTTTAGTGAGACTGCTGGGAAAGAGAAGATGAGAAAATGTGGGGAGGAAACTATGGGGAAAATTTTGCAAAAACTATGTCAGATTCATGAATGTCAAACCTAGTATTCTGATTTTTATGTAATATATTGGTATGATTTATGGTACATGACAATTACCAATTACCCTTTGTCTACAAATATTAGCTATTTACCAAGTCTTCCAACTTCATCTTCTGAACAACATAGTTTGGCTCTATAACCTATGTAGTCCATGTACTTATTTTGAACATTTATATACCTTTTTACTTTCATCTTTTTATAGTATCTTTGGGATAAAGTCAGGCAATATAAAGTATTAAAAAATCACAGTATTAGGAATCAGTATTTAGGTTCAAGTCACATTATGGCTACTCACAGCATTTTTTAGTCACCACATATCACTCTTACCTGTATGTGAGAACATTGGCCTAGACATTATTTAAGTTTTTTTCTTGGGTCTAAAAGCCTATGATTTTTACATTTATCACTTATTGTGTAAATGATAAGATTAAAAATATATCCTAAAGGAACAGTTTTTATGATACCTAAATCTAAGGTATAGTATCTATTTCTGTGTTCTTTTTAGTTATTATCGTCTTTTTATCAATGGTCCTCTGTACAGGTGCTTAAGCACCAAGGTATGACAGCTGTATGCCTGCAATAGATCACTTCCAGTGATTGCCTAAGTGTTTTATCAAGGCTAGTCTTGTTTGTTTGTTTGTTTTTTAAGGATTTTATTTATTTAACACAGAAATAGAGAGCAGGAGAGAGCAAGCAGAAGTAGGGGAGCTGCAGGTAAGGGAGAAGCAGACTCCCTGCTAGGGTACTCGATCTCAGGACCCTGGGATCATGACCCGAGTTGAAGGCAGCAGCTTAACTGACTGAGCCACCCAGGCACCCCTAGTCTTCTTATACTCAGATCTATTCCCTCAAGCAAAAGCCCTTTGCAGAGACACCAAGACTGCTGGCTGGTATGCAAGCCCCACTACCTGTCCATGTTTGGGAACATTTATGTTATCTCATCTCCTATCTGTTCATTTCCTTTGTCTGTTTTGTGTTCTGGTGACCAAAGCTGTGGATAGCTACATCGATATAAAAACCAAAATGGATTAAATAGCAAGTACAAATAATTATTTTATTGGCTCTTCTTACTTTAGTCAAAATCGTATTGGGTTGATGACGTTAGAAAATAATATGGAGGGGGAGACAATCCATGAGAGACTGTGGACTCTGAGAAACAAACTGAGGGTTTTGAAGTGGGGGTGAGGGGTTGGGTGAGCCTGGTGGTGGATATTATGGAGGGCACGTATTGCATGAAACACGGGGTGTGGTGCATAAATAATGAATTCTGGAACACTGAAAAGAAATTTTAAAAAAATTTTCAAAATTAAATTAAATTAAAAAAAAATCTGCAACATTGTTTTTGCTCTTTTCCTGAGTTATAACCTGGCTTTGGTCCATGCAACTTGAAATACTTTTTCTAAATGAGTTACTTACTGTGGACCCACCTGTACCAAATCACGTTTGACCCTGCATTGTGAGTTCTTCCTGCAGTTTGTCTGCTGATTTCCCTGTCCAAGGGACATCCTGAGAGCAGATTGTGCATCAACTATCAAGGCTTATGTATATAGAGAAGTGATTGGAAACCTCTAGAAATGTTTTCAATGAAGTGATTATATAAAGTCAAGTTGGAGACAGAATTCATCTCTCCCTAGGAAGAGCTAGAGTCCCATTGTTGTTGCTGTCTTAGTTTTATGTGGTCTTATCAATGATTAGTTGCTACCACCCCCAAGTTTTTTTTTTCCTCTCAATTTCTCTTTTACAGAGAAATAGATTTACTCCATCAATTACTTTTCTGCCATTAAACTACAGACATTGCTGTCTGTGAAAAGATCCTCAACTGAATATCAGTTTTCACCGTTCTAATATCTTGTGACAAGAGTAATGCTGATACTATGGTGCACCATCATGAGCTAATCCTATACCATCAGTAGCTATTTGCGGAATAGTATGTCCTACTTCCAAATACTCTATAGAGATCTTCCATCTTTACCATTGCAAAAGGACTGTGTGCACTCTATGCTGAGGAAGAGCTACTCATTATTTGAATTTATTAGCAATTAATTTGGGTTTTTTTTTCAACACTATTGTACTTTTGATGGGTGATGGTTTTTATGTAATTACATAATTTTGAATTTTACTGTGAACAAATCAAATAATATAATTCAGCCACTCAACCAGAACTCTCCAGAAAACGTGAAATTCATTTCTCATATTTTTTTTTTTCAGGACAATTGTTTTTCTTATTCCTCTTGTTTTCTTCCAACCACATCATATGTCTCCTGGACATACCTGAAGCCTATAGATGGAAGAATCATTAGAGCATGTATTCATAGAGAGTTTGTAAATTGCATTTTGATTTTCCATTGTCAGAATTGTATGCCATCTAGATTTCTCTTTAAAAATTTCCAGTTTGAGCTTTCACAAAACCTCAGTCTAACACTCAATTATATCTCTAAGTTTTACCTGGCTTTTATATTAAACCCAAGACAAACTAATTTCTTTTGAAATTGGCAGAAACTTTTATTTTGCAGAAAGTTTTGTGACATTTGAAAGTATTCTACAAAAATGTCAGAGTTTGCCTGTTATAGTTTTATCAAGAAATTCTGGTCTGCTCTAATACAGCCTGACCTCGGGTAGAGAGCATTCTAACTCTAAATGAGTTAGTGTAACATGTAGCATACCCAGATAGAAATAAGTCTTGTTAAAATAGAATTCTGTAAAGGGAGCCACTTTTTTCTTATTGTCTATTTAGGACACTTGAATCTTGACCAGAACAGGGCAGTCAGTATCTGCTCATCTGAGAAGTCTGTGGGTATGGGTGTGGGTGTATGTGTGTATGGGAAATACTCAGGAAAAATGTATTGAGGCTTTATAAAGATAACAAAAGAATTTGTTAAAAAAAAAGGTTGAGTCCACACCATCTTTTAGGAATGGTATGCACCTTATTATATAAATTTATACATGTTGAACTACTGTTAGAGATATAACTTCTGGTTTTATTTTGTTTTTTTAAATATTTTATTTATTTATTTAATAGACAGCGAGAAAGGGAACATAAGCAGGGGGAAGTGAGAGAGGGAGAAGCAGGCTTCCTGCCGAGCCAAGCAGGGAGCCCAGTGCAGGGCTTGCCCAGAACCCAGGGATCATGACCTGAGCCAAAGGCAGACACTTAATGACTGAGCCACCCAGGCACCCCAACTTCTAGTTATTTTTAACTAAGATATCAGTGATAACCCTTACTTGTAGCTGAGTAGAGTTCTAGTCTTTGGTTCTGAATTACTGTCTCTTTCTCAGTTTTTGTGCATAGATGTCTCCAAATGTCTACACTCAGTCTGTGTATGTTGTATATAGACACACAAAATCTTTATTTTATAAAGAGCAAGTGATAAAACTTGCTCTTAGTTATGCTCCTAAACAACAGTGAAGTTGAGCTACCCATATACTGCATGAGCTTGTATATCCCCTCAACCCTCCCTCCCCATCCTGTCATTTATTGTTCCTCAGTAGGAAAAGGATTTTGCTAACTTTGTTTTTTCAAACTCCAGAGTCTGTGTAGTGGCTTCCCTTTCTATTTCATTATTCTTTAAAAGTAGAAGCATGAAAAGAAAAAGAAAAAGTGACATCCAATCCAAGACGTTTCTTGGTCAAATTAAATAAGATATAATTAGGATGATCTTGCCACATCTGGTTCTTAATTCAGAGCCTCATCTTGTGGGTTTATGAACCTCTAGGGGCGAATGGAGACCAACTGATCTCTAATTGTGCTTTGTTAATGTCATCATTTAAATGTTTCTTTCTCTAGCACATTATTTTCAATAGCTATTATATCTTTTTATGATCTGGTATAAATTGTTCTTTTTTTTTTTTTCTTTCTGGCATTGAAAGGGATGTTGAAACTTAAGCAACATATTAGTTTAAAGAAATTCTGAATAATATGGTACATTGTACACCAAGCTATAAGCCACACGTTGGACAGGGCCAGTGCTGGACATTTGGGTGAACCAGAAATGATGCGAAGACTGACAGGAAGCCACCTCAGTGACACTGAATGCCAGTGCTTCTCTCTTTTTTTTTTACAGGAAAAATGAGGGAATCGGTAAGAAAGAGATCGGTTATGTCCATTGGGAAGAGACCTTTCCTCACTGAATTGGCTTTTCTTCTTTTCATTTGGATTCAGAAGCATGCTCTAGAAAGTGATCTTTAAGTAAATGAAAGGGAAAAAAAGTTTCTGCTTTAATACTCGCATCCTTTCTCCCTCTCCCTCCATTCCTTTCTTTTTTTTCCTTTCCTTGTCCTCCCCTCCTGCCCGTTTCTACCTTTCTTAGTCTTCTGTCTCCCCATCACCCCCCTTCTCTTCTTGCCCTCCTTTTTCATGTTCCTGTGAACTCTTCTTTTATATTTTATAGAGGGATGAGAGATATAACTAATAGCAACAGGATTTAGTGACAAGGTAACAAACTGATCAGATGTCACCCAGGGAAGCTTACTTTTAAACAACAGTAATGAATTCTACCTGAACCCTTAGTTGTCAATTACGGAATTTTCTCAGACAAGGCAATTGAAAGAATGCTTTCTGTATATGTGGGTATTATATATTTATACATATAATACACCTACTTCATTTTGATGGGCAGAAGCTCACGAGGCACTTGCTGAGATGCTATCATGACTAATTTGTAACAGTATTAATTATAATGTTTTTAGAAACAAGCTAGTTATCTCTAAAGGAGATACTAATTATCAAGGAGTAGATTGACCGAGAGTGGCTCTCCACTCCAGCTGTATATTAGAAAAACTTAGGGAGGTTTTTAAATACTGATGATTGCATCCCAACCTAGACCAATTAAATTAGAATATATGGTGGGGGCTAGCATTATATTTTTAGATAATTCTCAGATGATTGTAATGTTTAACCAGGGTTTGAATCTCTGGTTTGGAGGAACTTCTTAAGTGGGAAAAGATAAATTCCCTTAATTATACAATTTTGAACTAATCCAAATTCATACACCTTCTATTTCAATGGGGATGAATTTTGTGTAAATATAATTAAAGGCGCTGTCTGATTCCTGCCATGCCCCGCCCCCAACCATTCCCTTTGGAGACCTTAGAATTTAGCTTAGAAACTAGAGGTATAAATACAGTGAATGAGTAAGGGTGTTCTTCTTTTCTTCACTTTTTGTTGTTTTTGCCTCCCAGTTGGAAGCACAGTGACAGAACCTCAGACAACAGATTACTGTGTCAAATCCAAGCAGATCCGGACTGGCCAAAGAAAATCCAGAGATTATGGTGTATCTCTTCAGTTTTAGGGAAAAAAAAGGGGGGGGTTTAAAATGAGAGAAGAGGAGGAAGTCTTAGTGTTACCAGATAAAGCAGAGGATGCCCAGTCAATTTCAATTTTAGTTGAACAGTGCATAGTTTTTAGTGTAAGTATATCCCATGCATTCTTTGAGATACACTAAAATTTTTTATGTGTGGATCTGAAATTCAAATTTAACAGGGTATCGTGTTTTCATATTTGTTCAATTTGACAACCAGAGGCAGAGCATTGAAAAAAAAGACAACCTGGATTACAAATGCTCACACCCTGACAGGAATAAAGAGCACAAACTGAAAGGTGGAATAAATGCAAGTATTAGACAAGACTGGAAAAGAGAGAATTATGCATTAGTTTGACTTCTTTCTTTGCTAACTCGGTAACTTTATTTCCCTGATGGAAAGAGGGGCAGGCTTACATTTTATCTTCTTATTTCAGGGTTATGCTTAACTCAGTGAGTGAAATTATAGTCCCTGTACCTTTCCTCTAGCAATGAAAATTCACAAAGAAAAGTTTCTTAGGAAGGTATCGTTTTACGGGATTTTGGCCCAGGAGATCCCTGTAATGACAGGTGCTTTTTGTTCAACCAGTAGTAGCAGTCCCCATAGAGTGCTCCAAGCTGGGGTCTGTGCTGATTTGTAAAGTGGCCGCAACAAGTAGGAAGAGTCTTTACCCGAAGCATATGCCCTGCTATAGGATAACATAAGCCATCTCATGACCTTTGGGTCAGAGAAGTATACAGTAATGAAAACCTGTGTTGGATTGTTTTGTTTTGTTTTCTTTTTTTTCTTTCTTTCTGTGTTGGATTTTTAAACAGGAAGACTGGACTAAAATTTGCCTTTTATCCACTTTCCCTGTAAGACTGAGCAGTTCCTTACATCTTGCTTATCAATTAGTTAACTAACTGTTTTAATCTATTTTCTGATAGCCCCCAGTGATTTCTAGTCAAATACGGTCCTTGGATGAAATCCATAATGTCAATCACTTGAACATATTTAAGAAGAAATCTATATTATTGTGGTTGCTGCAAGCATCCGTGGTACAGCCAGGACTCATTCTGAGCACGTTCAAGAAAACAATTCTCTGTCCGCTTCATCGCGTCCTACTCTACTGTTTTCCCTTTTAAAGTAATCATTTGATCAAAAGCCAGAGATATACCCTGAAAGTTGTAGATGCGTTTAGTATTCTGTTCTCTAGAATGGATATGTGACTATAGACTAGGGAAAGAAGTATATTAAGAGAATAAGCATTTCCCTTCCCCCTCAGAATCTCAGGCAATAGATACTTGATACATACGTTTGCTAACTTGCATTGATTGCTTTCCGCAAGCATTAGGGGCAAATGATCAGAAGTATGGCCATCGGCCACAGTCTGTCTTCAATAAACCCTGCTTGAAGTGGATTCTCAGAGGAGGCTAGAGCCCTGGTTGGGTGATCATAGGCAAATCCTTATCTGGGAAATGGGGACGAGCATATCTCTCCCACTAACTTGGTGAAGAACCCGTCGTTAAATATGATGAATGATAAATTCAAGTGGAAGCTCTTGGCGAATGATGAATTGCTTTCTAATGTCATATATTGATAACGCCTCTGTGGTGAAAGGAAGGAAGGGAAACAAGGAAATGTGACATCCATACATACTAATGGTGAGAAAGACAAAAAGGCGTAAGTGACTTGTCATGGTTGCAGTTCAGGTCTCTAGTTAAATTCCTGATACAGCCAGATGATATATCGTATCTTATACCACTAGCTGTGATTAATCAGGATCTATGGGTTATTGTAGTCTAACTTTTGAAAAAGCTTATGTTCAACAATCAAACCAGAAATTTTGGCAAGCATAGGAAAGTATTTAGGAATTAAAAATCCCCCAAACATTAACCATGATGTGATGTTAATATTTTTCTACACTTTGACTCCGTCTCTTCATCCTACGCATATAGGGACACATAAATATATATTTCTATTTAGTTAACATTTATATCATCATTCAGTATGTGTATCCTTTGTGTTTTTAATTGGCGAAAGTGCTTGTGTGTTTTTGTAATTTGTAGTCTAGGTTTTATTCCACATTACCACAGAAGTTTTAATTTCAAGATTCGGCATTTAATAACATGTTCTTCTATTTCTTTGTTATCCCAATATTTTACTCTTATGAGTCCCACTACAATAGAGTTGATATCTTTTTGACTCTTCAGAAAACTAATTTACAAACTTATTTTGAAATTTCTCTTTATTTACACAATGTACAAAACATGACGAATATTTGCTCAGATATCCCTGTTGGTGTCCTTATTCAGCAAAACGAACTATATATACCCTGACTTATTGAATGTTACTTTCACTATCTGAGATGTGACAGGGTTAGTAATAAATAGGTCTTTCTAATATTCTAAAAGAGTGTGAGGAATATATATCTGTGAAATGTGTTGAGTTTCTACTATACCTCCAGATCACTCAGCCAGAAGAGATCATCAAAGGGAAAGGACAGAATTTGAATTTGTTATATTCAGTGAGACGATTTATTATAAATAGTTTCTTAGGAAAAGTCATTTGAAATAGGACCCCCCCCCAAAAAAAAGTGATGTTAGGAGAGGAAATATCCCTTATTTGATGGGAAAGAATATCTCTATCTCTGTCTCTTTATGCAGTCTACTTCCAAATGCTATCTGAATTTAAAGGAGAATGATCAGATGGAGTAGTTTAATTATTTCCACATTTTTACAATATATATGGATAGATAACATGAGATACATGAGAGCATACGATTTTACAATTTATAAAGGATGCGCATTTTGAGCTAAGAACAGGCCTGTCAAGCTACTCAAATGGTGACTGCCAATCTTAAAATACAGAAACAAAATATAAACCCACCATATATATATATATATATATCCCAAACCTTAAATGATGTATTTATTTTTAAACTACCTGCAATATGAGCCAAAAGATACATTTTAAACTAATACCTGTGCTCTATTGTAACTGACATTTCAGCTATTCCATCTGACAACTTTCTCTAAATTTTTGGTCACTGAAAATAAACCAATATAGAATCTGATTCCTGAGACAGAAAGTAAAAAAGAATGAGTAATTCAGGCTGTAAAAAAAAAAAAAGCTGAGATATAAATTCAAGTTGATTTTAGCTTAACAGAACACATACACATATACACACACCCTTGCCCATGGTTTCTTTATTTAAAAATTTTGTAGAAAGACTGACACTTTTAGTATCCACAGTGAAGAATAAAATTGACTTACCAGAAAGATAAAATTAGAAAACAAGGATGAGGGTAAGATTTATCCACACAGTAATAACCAAGATTGAGGTTCTCCTGTGTGCTAAGACAATAATAATGGACCTTGTTTAAGAAGGGCTACTCACAGCAGTCTTCCTTAAGGAGATAACTTTTATTGAGTGTCAAAGGAGGAGAAGAATCAAAGTGCTCTCCTATTCTTTACTTGGTTTGCTTATCTGTTTCTTTATAGCATTTAACCACAGATTGTGAATATTGTGATTATTTGTGTGCATGTTTATTTTTCTCTCCCCATTTAAGAATGCAAGCCCTTGGCAGATAGGGACCACTGACCTGACTATGATGAGGATAGTAGAAGCGCAGGTAATCCAGTGACCCAAGACAAGGTAGAAGAGACTTAACAAGCATGCAGGGAAGGGGCTGGTAATTCTAGGGATCTAGGTAAGATCATGGTTTTCCAGACTAAGTAGACAGCACTAGGAACTAAGAGATATAGAGAGATTCAAATGATATTTTGGAGCTAAAAACCAAAAGAAATTAATAATAAATTGGATGTGACACATGAGAGAAAAAGGAAGACAAAAGTATCCCTGAATGTTTTAACTTAAATAACTTGGTGGGTAATGATGCTTCCTCTGAGGTGAGTAAATTCTGAGGCAGACACTGGTTTGGCAGTGGAATCAAGTGTTCAGTTTTGGGCATTGTCATTAAATATATGTGTGAATCAACCAAATGAAGATGTCAGAAATGCAGTTAGACATGTTAGCTTTGAGTGCCGAGTTAGACTTGACCTTGCAGATCATTTCCACAAATGTTGATTAAGCACCTACCATGTTTCAAAAAACAATAACCCACTTCCAACCTTAAGGACCTTAAACATCAGAAGGATGAAAAAACATTAGAGACCTGAAGAAAAAGTAGAAGATGGACTAGGTAGAACAGATGTTCTGTGGTCCTGGGAATAGATTATAGAGGGGGCATGAGGGTTTTTGGAGGCAAATTAAAAAAAAAAAAAAAAAACAACACGATATTGAGGTCAAGAGTCCCTCTGATTCTTGGTGTCAGTATAGAGTTGGAGAAAAGGTAGCAGCATATGAAGATATTATACAGTGCGGATCTGCCTGTGGGACAATTCCTATTCTCATCTAGACCTGAAACTCATCATTGTCCCCCTAACCTTCCCTCTTGGTCTTCAGCCAAATGAAACATGCCCTTTCTAGGCTACCTCACACTTTATAGGACAGTTAGCACCAAGGACAGACTGTTCTTTCTGTACATAGCAGAGGATCCAAAGCAGGGCTAAGACTGGTGACCTTCTGTCCCTCTCTTTTCCTCTCTGCAACCAGAGAGCCATCTTGTATTCGTGAACATGAAGAGCTGGTGTAAACGCATTGCTCCATGAGTGCGCGGTTCTGTTTTTAGCCAGATGGTCAGTGACTCCTCGCCTTACTCTGTTTCTTTGAGCCAGGGGAGGAAAGTTCATCAAACGGCAAGGCAACAAATTTTGACTGGACAAAGCTCATGCTCTTTTATGGGGGGAATAATTAACCGATGAAAATCACTGATGCTGGACAATATTAAACAGGTAATTTAGGAAGACTCTAAAAGGGGATTGAACATTTATATGTATATGATTAACAAAGGCAGTTTTAGAACCTAGAATAATAGCCTGTGCATTCCTAAGTCTTGATTTAGAGAGTAAGCCCCTTAACCCCCAGAGAAGAGCCAAACCATGTTGCCTATAGTCACGGCAGAAAGTAAGCATCTTATGTATAAAGCCTTAGTATGAAGCAGCCTTTATGAAGAATGACCAGAGCTATGTTATGTTCTGCTTATAAGAATATTCCTCCTAACCAGTGAATCAATATTACCATTTATTCATAAATCGCCCTCTCTCAAACATGTGAAGTTGTTATCACATAAATATCTACTACTAACAGGATGATGAAGAAAAAACTTACTAAATAGGTGAATTACAAAATTCTGGATTGTGAAACATTATCATAAGATGCATCGTGTTCCTAGTGCTGATCACAAACTAAAATGCTCAGCATCCTGAGTAAACCATTCTTCTTTTTCCTGGAAAGGTAGTTTATGTGGGTATCTCTAAAAAAAACCTGGAACTCTTACACAGGTATATCATTAAAAGCACAGATACACTGATTTAAAAAAAAAAAAAAAAAAGATGTGAAGGCTATGGAATTTACTAAAAGCACATTTTCTTGGAAGATATTTTGCCGTGTGGGGACGGGGCTTATAGTTTTACTCAATCTGCCTGACCATATTTAAGCTGAGTCATTAAAGATGCTATTGCCTCATCCAGCTGTTTTAGGACTATTAGCCATGTGACAGCCAGACGGGAGAGTAAGACGGCAACAGCCATTTCGGTGCAGACATATGTCTCTTCTTCCTTATAGAAAAGAGTGGGGAAGAAAAGGCCGAGTGAGTAAGGCTGGTGAAATGTATTAAGTTACCTTCCTTCAGAGTGATTTGTCAGTTTGGCTGGAAACTGAATCATCTTCCATCAGGCAAGACTGTGACAGGCCTTGACTGTTTTAATATGGTTTAAAGGTTGATTAATTGAGTAGCCCAGGTAATTTGAATTTAAATTTAGCAAAAGTAATGATCCTTAATTTTTTAAAGTTCCTAACGAATCACAAACTCCCATTAGCTTTAAAATTAGGGCTGAAGGTTAAAATATTTTAAAAACTGCTAAATAAATATTATTTCCTAAAAAGGAAAGCTAGCATTTGAATGTTACGGATTTTACTCTAAGACATCCCACAGGCAGATGTGTATATTTGTACTAGTCTGGTTTGGGTAAAGGTTCAAAAACAGGTACCATGAGGAACTGGATTATGGTGGCTTCCTGCCTCCTTGCCATTGTTTCAGCTTGCAGATCTCCATGATGGTCCTGGATTAGGACTCCTTATGCTCTGAGTTTTAGGAATTTTAGGCTACCAAAGCAAAAGCTCTTTTAAAGTTTTCTCTCCAGCCCCACGAGCACTTTATAATGGATGTGGAGAAGCAGCAGCCCATCTCACTACACATCGACAAGGCAGTAAATAAATTTTCCACTCTGGGTCTCTGCCAAAAGCAGTCATCATTCTGCAGTCCCCGTTCTCCTGGCCAAGAAAGTCACACAGAGCATTAGTCTCAGTCTCCAGATTATTGTACAGGGAGGGTGAAGAGAGTTGAATAAAAACGGAGTAACCTTGAGCCTGAAAAGTCATTCCTGAAGGGTGTGGAAGAAAGGTTAAAGAAAAGACAGGGGCACCTGGGTGGCTCAGTGCCTTAAGCCTCTGCCTTCGGCTCAGGTCATGATTTCAGGGTCCTGGGATCGAGCCCCGCATTGGACTCTCTGCTCAGCAGGGAGCCTGTTTCCCCCTCTCTTTCTGCCTATCTCTCTGCCTGCTTGTGATCTCTCTCTCTGTCAAATAAATAAATAAAATCTTTAAAAAAAAAAAAAAAAGAAAAGACAGAAATGGTTCTCTCTACCTCTAGTGTGTGTTTGAGAGACTATGCACTTCAGTACCCTCAACACATTGTCCCACAACCCCTTTAGATTGTTTGTCAGCTTTTTAAAAAACTGCACAATTTATTATTTGTCTTTATGTGTTTCAGTTTACCGTGTATTTTCAATCGTAGCATGACTTTCATATCTCATTTATAAATTGTCTCCCAAGCCTTCTGTGAAGGTCTGATTTCCTCTTCCAGCCTGGACCTCTAATTCTTTTCTTAAAAGTTTTCCCCCCTGTGTATTTCCCTCAATATGTAAAGAATCCAATCCTGCTTTCTGAGTCTGGGAGGAGCAGGCTTGCAAAACCTTTGGTCTCAGTGTGCGAAGTGAAAGGCGTTTTTATCCTCTATTCAAAGCAGCTGCAGTGATCCTGCAATATATAATACAGCAATAGCCCTCCTAATGCATGGAGACATTAATGTCACTGATGGCCTCATCAGGCACAGAACAGTCAAAATCCTCTGCCCTGGATGTTGCCTTGTATGCCATGGGTGAAGGGCTGCTCTTGCTTCTGTCGGAGCCAAGTTTTATAGAGGATGGATATGGATCATCAAATGAGATTTTTACAGTACAGTAAAGTGTGAATCTAATTGCAGCCAGAGCCAAAAGAATTGTAGCAGAGAGGCAGTTTGAAGCAAGAAATAAAAGAACAAACCTGGGTCTGTTCACGTGAAGAGCTAGCCATGAGACCACTAGGATCGGGGAGCCCCAGGGCATCACAGCTGTACAGAAACACTCAGGTGATGCCCAAGGGCATTAATTACATTATTCTAATTTGTATTATTAATGGCAATATTAAAGCACAGGCAGACAGTTGGGTGGAAATTTTAGAAGAATCAAAGATGGCATAAATATTCATTTCACCCCATCTTATCATTTTACAAAAACACATTGAACCAGCCATTCACTCAGACACAGGCCCATATCCCAATCTTCATTAAACACAGATAGAGCAGTATGCCCTCAGGAACAGTGTTCTGCAGATATTTGCATTTTGGCATTACCACTTTCTTCCCTGCAGAGCAGTTATTCTGCCAAACTGAGATCATTGCCCCTGATGTTTGGTGTCTCTTAAAATCAAGCCTATCCATGCAAGCTGGCTGAAGGAGAAAGGAGGAGGAGGAGGAGTGTGCACGTGTTTTTCGCTGTATCTTCCTTAGTGCTCAGGGAGACCCTTGATATATACTAGGATGAATTAATTTTGAATAAATGCATATGGGAACTATAAAGTCCTTTGTTGGAAGAAATTCTTTCCTTACCAATTGGTATAACTCTCAGATGGATAAAAGTCAGCCAGGATGATCACCAAGAAGTAGAGCTTGGTAGAGCTCTTCCTTCTCAATCAGAATGATTGAATTAGACCGTTGGTCATTCAACCAAAGGTCCAGAGAAACGTCAAGTCAAAAAAAAAAATTAATTTCTGAGATGTGATTGCTCAATAACATATTTTTTAATGAGGTATGGATAGAGAGCCTGCAATTAAAACATGTATTTTATACTTTCATTTTAAAAAGGATATTTCGGGGATACCTGGGTCCTCAGTAGGTTAAACGTCTGCCTTCGGCTTAGGTCGTAGTCCCAGGGTGCTGGGATCAAGACCTGAGGCGGGGTCCCTGTTCAACAAGGAGTCTGCTTCTCCTTCTGTTCCCTGACCACCCTCCCCCCCAACTCATGTTCCCTCTCTCTTACAAAAATTAATAAAATCTTTTAAAAAATAAAAATAAAAAAGGATATTTCTTAGGAAATTGGAGGAGGGGAGGAAGAGGGATGGGAGATAAGTCTACGGTGGGAGGGAAAGAGCTCTTATCTCACTGGTTGATTTTCATGAGACGGCTTCATGGTGCCACAACTGGAAAAGAGTCTCTGCCCTATTTGAGGGTAGAATACCTAATGTTTTCTAATGATCCAAATAAGAACTTAGTATTTACGTTCCAAAAAAGAACTGCCATTACAAGATACCATGAAAATATAGTAGTTCAGCTCATTCTTGACTTTTTTGCCTAGAAACAAGTTTTCAAGTGACAAAAAGAGGCAGAAAGGAGGAATGTTAGAGAGTTAAAACAAGGGTGTGCAAGAAGGGTAGAGTCGAAAAGGAAAATAGCAGAAGGGTTAAGAGCAAATCAGAGGGACGGTCTGTTATTACTGTTTAGAAGGATAAGGCTGAAAGGTATGGAAGGGGTAATGTGAAAGATAAAGGTGATTTTTATTACAGAAACTATAAGGGAAGTGAAGATGAATGTGAAAAAGAATGAGCAGATTAACATGTGAGGGCAGACAGAAGGGGGAAAATAACAACAAAGTAATAATTCTGTAGTGCTTGCCATGGGCCAGGTACCATAGTCTTCACAGATATTTACTCACTTAATACTCAATACAAGCACATTCTAATGGTGATAGGTCTTAGGTGATCATCCTGATTTTTTAGGTATGGGAACTGACATGAACAAGGTTAACCAACTTGCCATCGTCACAAATTGGAGGAAAGGCTAGGTTCCCAGCAGAGTCTGGTTTCAGAGCCTGTGACATGTACTACAAGGATTCTCACACTATATGGAAGAAGGGGACCCAGAGAAAAGGACAAAACAAGGACAGTCGGAAGACATGATGGTACTCCATGTTTGCTTTGGGTGGAAAAGTGTTTCAGGCCTAAAATGTGTGCCATCAGCCCTCAGCAGCCTTGCAGCAGAGAGCAGAGGCTGGGTCTGTTAGGGGAGTGAGGGAAATGGATAAATAATTGATTAGGCACAGCACGCTTTGTGTGTGCAGATCTATAGGGAGGAGAGCGGTCCAAGAGGCAGAGCCAGATGGCGAGCTGTAATGTGCCCATATTAATAGATGTCTTCATTAGATGACATACCCGCAGGAGGCCAGGGCAAGTGCCTTCCAGCCATTGCTAGGGACAGACAAGGTCTGCAGATGAAGGTGACACTTACCTAGAAGGCATTGGAAGTGGGGCAGTTTGGTTGCAAGGGGAGTTAGAGAGGCCTCCTCCTTCAGCGCAAGAGAAATAACTGATATTTCAAAATTAGTCATTACTCTCTTTGTGAGTCCATCTCCAAACAGGTGAAATCACAAGGCTCTCCTATCCACCACTGCCAAGGACATCATTGATACAAATCTCTTTCTTGACTATGTTTCTGTGAACACTACTTTGCACCGTTTTCCCCAATTATAGCATCTCCCTTCTCCCTTCTTTTGTCGATTTCCATCAAATGCCCTTCCTGGGTCTCTTCCTGGACATTTATTCTCTGGCCGCAACCCCTTGTACTTTCTTTGCTAATATTATTGCACTCTGTCACAACTGCTAGTGGACTGGTCCTGTATTCGTGGACCGCTAATGGTCAACTCAAAACTATTAAGCAAATGTTGAGGCTGAAACTTTTCTATTACATGTGAATTAATATTGGTGACATTAAGCTTAAATACCCTTGAAATGTTGGCTGAGCAGATGTTGAATGTTTCAAGGACTTTGGCTGTCTGGACTTTTATATATGCAGAGACACATACACACATATTACTTCTCCAGAGATTAAATATTTTGTCATAATTGGAATTCTGTATAGGCCAAACCAGTATAAAACTGTAGTAGACTGATGTTTGATTTGCACCGTTATTATCAGTGACAAATAATGATGTACTCACCTATGGCTCTGGATTATCCCCCCCACCCACCCGGGGGGGGAAAAAAAAAGTCACTGGATTTTGAAATTATGTCAAGGAGCCTAAACTAGAGAAGAAAATGTGTTAGATCCTAAAAACCAAATCATACAAACTTTGATCAGCAGCCTACATCTCCACCATAGAGGGATATTTCCGTCATAGGGGAAATGTCAAAATACTCGCCTGAACGGCAGTTAGTTTCTGATTCTTTTTCCAGCGTAGCCAGAGTTCCCTAGACTCAGATTATAGTCAATGTATCCAGAGCTTTCCATTCAGAGGTGGTGTGGAGGTGAGCCGGATCTACACTTAGCTTCTTCAAAGGGGGAGGCATTAGGTTTGGGTTCAGGAATTTTTGCTCCATGACTGGGGTAGCACTTTTCCGGGTTCTGCCCTAAAAGCAGGGCTCATCACACTCTTGGGTTAGAGGGGAGAGACATTTATCAACAGACAGGAACCTAATTTTATTCAACCGAAGTTTTAAATGTGTTTGAGATTGAGCTTGATTTCTCCTAATTATTCAGAACATAGTTTGGTAAAATCCTTTGTCTGACTGATAATAGATCACAAAATTCACTAATAAGCTTGACCTAAATAGAAGCAACCGAGAAGAGATTTATGTCTATACTTTGTACCTTGTTCAGCCTAAATTTTCAGTGAGTGTCACTGTACTATTTTAATTTTATTTACAGAATTGTTTATAAAATATATCTAGATAAGTTTTACAGTCATCAATAATTTTCTAAATTAGGGATGATTTTTGACTATGTGTAAAATTTTCACTTCTGAATACCTGCTTTCAACATGTCATCTATAAACTGCATTTCCCCCTCAATTTCCCTTTTGAGCCCCCTAAACTATTTATATACAATGTGTGGCAGTTACTGCCAGCCTCTGCTACTCCTTTTCCCTTGAGGGTGTTCATTTCTACTTTTGTATTAAAATACAAGATGCATTCCTATTCAGAAACCAGATCTGGCCTGAAAAACAAAAACAAAAACAAAAACAAAAAAACCAACTATATATTAAATAACAACATTTGACTGAGACATTGGTCGGTAAATTCGAAGCTTCGGTCCTTCTGCAGGTTTTGGGCCTGTTACCAGACCCTGTGTCCAGATCCTGTTCTCCCCACGTCCTCCCTTTGCTAGCTAGAGGGTGTGGTACTGATGAGAGGAAGAAAACAGTGTTTGAGAGTGCTGATTTTAGAGTTGAGAGAGCCTAGGTTAAAATATCAGCTCTGCCGCTTTCTAGCTCTGTGAATTAACTAACTTGGGTTGAACCTCACTTTCCTCATCTATAAAGTGGGTTGAATAATATCACCTCCTCTTATACTCACGGTGAAGGTTAAATATAACGATGCATGTGAAATACTTAACTTACCTGGTGCACAGAGAGAATTCAGTAAATATTACCTATTATCGTCATTATCTTTCCCTCCCAGGTCTTTACTCCCTGTTGCTTGAATCCCTGTAGTCTGACATGCACTGAACAAATGTTTCTTGAATACCTATGGTGTGTCTAGCCCACAGTAAGCTCCCTACTTGTCTCCTTGATGTGGCTGCATTTTCATTTTGAATAACTTAAGAATAATAATTGCAGTACTTTTAGTTTCTGTTTGATAAAGTTTGGTGTAGAATTACTTTCTTCCCATTCCTGGAAGGTTTCATAGAAGACCTCAACAAATACTAGGGCTAACCTACTTAGAAATTTATTCTGAGATGCTCTTCGCCAAGGTCATTGTCTTGGTATTTTACAAAAGAAAAGATTTTAAAACTAAAAGCTGGTTTGTTTCCTGTTTATTATAATTAAAAGGGAGTCAAAGAAGAGGCTAATCACTGGATGCTAATGTACCTCTAACTCACAGCAAAGAACATAGCTCTGTAATTATGTTAAGTGAATAAGAAATGATTTCTGTAAACATGCTAATTGGCTGAAATTTTGAGGTCAAAGCCAATTCTCTTAAGAAGTTGTTGAACTATGAAATCATTGTCAGGCAAATATTTTAGGGCCATATAAAAAATTCATATCCAGTAAATATTTTATCAATATGCTATAGTTTGTGTGTGACAATATTATATACAAATATTTACCTGTCAAAATACCTGACAGATAATTATTAACATGTGTGAATATCTGTAAGCAAGAATTGACAAGAGAGAGAGAGAGAGAGAAGAAGAAAAAAACAGAAGGAACAGCTTCTTAAAATATCAACATGTAGAATATTTAAGGAAGTTATCATGAGAAATGGGACAATAATGTAACCCTCCTAATAAGTCATTTGGAGACTATGGGGAGTGCTTAAATTAAAAAATGGCAAGTAGGCAAAGGGAGCTATAATAATAAATCCAGGAGACTGGAGAATAAGAAGCATGATACCAATTATTAATATCTGGTGAATAAATACTTCTATATTAGACTCTAATATAAAGAAAGGGATGATAAAACCATATATACATTTCTTCTGGATGTGATAAAAATATTGTTAATAAAGCAGAATTCAACTAAGTAAATTTTAAAGATCTTATTGGCTTGTGTAATGATTCATGAATCGGACAGCATCCCATCTAGCACAGGAAAGAACTCCGAAGGGCGGTACAAAATGAAAGACTTTTATAGGCAGAAGAGGGCAGGCCCAGGAAATTACTAGCAAAGGGTGGATTGTTTGCAGCAAGGTCACCTTCCTTTAGTGGGTGGCAGGGGTCTATCAGGCAAGCTACCTCACTAGTGCTGGCCAGGTAATTCCAGGTTCACTTGTTTAAGATTCCACTCCTGGGAGAGTTGAAACTATAATTAGCTTAGGCATTAAATCTTAGGTCTCAGTTTGAGGATGTGGGCTTAATACACGTAACTCCATTTTGGGCTTGTTCTCTCTCTCTCTTCTTTTTTTTCCTTTTAAGATTTTATTTATTCATTTGAGAGAGAGAGAGAACGAGTTGGGGAAAGAGGCAAAGGGACAGGGAGAGAGGAAGAAATGAGCTTCCACACTGAGCCCAGAGCCGCATGTGGGGCTCAATCCCTGGACCCAGAGATCACGACCTGAGCCGAAGGCAGATAGATGCTTAACCATCTGAGCCACCCAGGAGCCCCTCTGTTTTCTCTTTTTTAACAGTATGAATGACATAGGAACATTTTACCAAACCAGTCTAAACATGTTGGATGATCTCTTTGTAAAGAAGTTCTTATAGAAATCGGCATTATGATGCTTCTCATCTTAGAATTAAATAGGCTATGTCACAATTCTTAATTTAATTCATTTTTGTTTAAACATTAAGATGGGATTGGAAGCCAACTGAGCCAGAATGGACACAGTGTGAAAAGAGGGCCTGGCAGTGCGACACAGGGTTAGTTGGCAGTGTCGTTAAGATGATTTATCTGTCGATGATTTATGTGATGCCGAACAAGCAATGCAAGACAGCACAATCCCTGATTTAGAGGTTTTCAATCTAGGCTGGAGAAAAACAACTGCAGCATAAAATTTATCAGCTGATAAGATGTCAACTTGGAAATGTAAAGCTCATTGGCATTTATGCCTCTGGGTTTTGGGGGTAGAAGCAGAAAAACCAGTGCAGGTGAAAAGCCCTTGGGCAGTGGGTCAAGGAAGCAAGGTGGTAAGGCACAGGAGGTCAGAGAAGGAGCAGGAAGCGCCGTGAGTGTTGCAAACAAGGTCAGCTCCTAGCACCAAAGCAGCATCTCTCCACTTCCTATTCACTGTTTTTCCTGACTCTGGAGGAAGACGCTGAGAAATTCACACTTGGTAAACAAAGTAACTGAGGGCCTGAAAACTGTAACAGGAAGTTTGCTGGCCATGGTGAATGGTAGGCACCCATTAATGAACTTTATTAGGAAGACAATGAAGGAAGGGTTGCTTACTTTTCAGCGGTGCCACTATAGTAATGTTAGCAAATCAACCCGAAATAATCACCAAAAATCGTCAGCCCCACATAGCAATTACAAGATATTTTTGGAGATTTGATGCAGGCCAGGCAGTGAATGAAGGAATGCTCTACCACCCCTTTCATCCTGGCAACAAGGTCTGACAGAGACAAGATGTTGTAACCACTTTGCAGGTGAAGAAACAGGCTCAGAAAGGTTGAGTGATGCTCCCTTCTGTGCTGTGTTTGAATCCTGGTGGTTTCAGGGCAAAGACAAGATTCATTAAAATCACACTCTGAGGTGAAGGTGTACTAGGACCTGATGAAACTCCCAAGTGTCTCCTCGTATAATATTTTTCTTATATTTATTTTTTTTTCCTATCAAGCTGCCTTTCTAGTTGAAAATTTTCTTATTTGATGAGAGTAACATTTTAAATTTAAATGCAAAACAAACAAAACTGAAACATAATATGGGTCCATTGGAGCAAAGCATCGACGATGTGAATTGTCTTCAATGCCCACTGGAATTTCTGGAGGAAGGTTTTGTTTCTCCAGGGCATTCTGGAAACAGAGTTGTTTACCAAAGCCCACTGCACAGGGAAGTTTTTCCACCTAGCAGAGCTGACCCAGGATGTAGGCTGCACCACCCACACCCAGTGAAACATGCCTGCTCCTTGTCCTTGGGCCTATTTGCTTGTTTTCAGTCACAGAGGCAAAGAAACACTAAGTGAATCATTCAGAGACATTCATTAAACCGGCATGGAAACTATGCAGGTAGAAATAAATGGTGCTTTTAGGGCATGAACAAACTAAAGGAAGAATTGTACTCAGATATTCACAAAGGAATTAAGTGGTATTCCTATTACGTTTACGTGGCTGTCTCTCTAAAGGAATTATCTCTTCTTCACTGCTAAACTCCCAGTGTTTAATACAGTGAGTGGTGGTGGAGGAATTTGATAGATATTTCCTGAACTAAACTGAAAAGGGTCAGAGAAAAAAGTTGTATACTTAACAAAAGACGTAACAGTGGAGATACTAAGAAATAGAAGTGTTCTGCCAAAAGCCCCCTGGGACTTTCCTGGGGTGATTGTATACATGTGTACCAGAAAGTCACAAGTAGCCTAAGGAATATGGGGGAGGAAACTTTTTCCTCCATTTCTTCCAGTTTCTTCGGCTGTTTTAATAATTAAATCGACATAAGACAGATTAATGAGAGAAAAAAACAAATTTAATTACATATGTACAGAAGCCCCCAAAAGACATGAGAGTTTCCCCAGCAGTCAGACACCTGAGGTTTATATGTCATCCTAAGCAAAGGATAAGGAGGTGGGGAACTTGAAAGGGGAGGAAGACAATTCTCAGGAAGATGAGAAGAGCCAATTGGTGAGCAATATTTTCCTTTGCAGAAGTCCTTATGTAAGTTTTTTTTGTTTTGTTTTGTTTTTTTTTTTAAGATTTTGTTTATTTATTTAACAGACAGAGATCACAAGGAGGCAGAGAACCAGGTAAAGAGAGAGAGGAAGGGAAGAAGGCTCTGGGCTGAGCAGAAAGCCCGATGCGGGGCTTGATCCCAGAACCCTGAGATCATGACCTGAGCCGAAGCCAGAGGGTTTAACCCACTGAGCCACCCAGGTACCCCAGAAGTCCTTATGTAAAAGAAAAAGAAAAGAAAAGTTAGCTTTGGTAATAGCTCTCTTCCTATTACAGGCTTCCTATCTAAATTCTTTTAGGCAGTTAGGGTGGAGGCAGAAAGCTCTTCTTGAATCCACTGGGCCTATATCGTCTTTGGCTTGAAATAATCCTCAGGCCAAGGTGGCATATTCTGGGGTAGCCTGCCCTGAACCCCATCAGAAATTATATAAAAGCAAATAAGTTTTAAAATTTATAGGGACAAATTAGGTATTAGGAATATTGATGAGGAACATTGGAAAGCAACCTCTCTTAAGGATCTTGGAACTGATGAGGACTTATCCTGAGATACTGGGGAGACATCTGGAGATATAAGGCTGAAAAAAAGGAAAAGATGGCACATTTTTAGTGTGATGTGGCACCCAAAAGGCTAATGTTATTTTTGGAGGCACTCTATTTAGAGCATTTCATCATGGAAGAGGGTGACAGTTCTACTCTCAATGACATTCATGAGACCTAGTCCAGAAAGCGCAATTCCATTTGGTTTGTCTGACTACCAAAAATAAGTAGACATATTGGAAGGGATCCAAAGAAGAGTCTCGCAATTGATTAGGGGAAAGAAGCTGACTTATGGGAAAAGTTTGAAAGAATTATGTCTGTACAACTTGGCTAAGAAAAGTATGTATGTACATGTTTGAAAGCCATAAACACTTAATGGAGGGAGAAATAATTCACTCTGATAACAAGGAAGCAGGTAGAACTGTACAGTGAGATGGGTTGTGAGAAAAGAGAATCGAGCTAACTTACTGAGTGTAAATTGGGTGGTGGTTGATGATATTTAGTCTGTGGATAGAATAATTTGGAGGTGACATTGACTCAGAAGTGGTGGGCATCCAGAAATCAAATGCTGAAACATACCTTCCGAGCACATTCAAGAGAGCAATGGGCGATAAGAGAAGAGGTGAGGATTTGATGTCACTCTAGATGCTTTCCAGCCCAAATCACTCATGGTCCACATTATGCTTGTGTGGATCATAAAAAAGAACACATTCCATTTAATTCAAGATTAGACAGTTTTAATCCCAGATGTATTAAAATACTTTACCTCCCCCTCCTTTAGAAAAACTTTTGGGAAGAAGGAAAGCGATTGTAAAACTGCTTCTTATGCAGATATTTTTAAATACTATGCAGATATACTCACTATTGTTAAAATGGATGTGAAAACACTCAGATATCTAACATACTGGAAGTCATAGCGGCTGAGAAGTCAGTAATGTTAAGACATGCGTTTGTAGTAACTTCATGTGTAGGTGTTGCATAGGTATTTTGCAAAATACCTTTGCATGTATTTCTTAGTTATGAATGTGGAGCACCCCATTCCTTCTGTGAGATTGGCCTCTTCCGCAGCTTTCATTGGGCCTCCATTTCTCAATTCCAAGATTTCTAAGAGAAGTAAATTCAAAATCAGCTAGGCAGGCAGATGATTTAGGATGTAGGTAAAGGAAGAAATGAAAAGATGAACAAAATGGCAACAAAACAGGGATGTCTGTGGTTGGTTTGTGTGATGAAGTTCATAATAACTTTTTCGTGTTAAAGACAGCAGTGTTCTGGGAGCCTGGGTGGCTCAGTTGGTTAATCTGCCTTCGGCTCAGGTTGTGATCCCGAAGTTCTCTGATCCTGTCTCTCATTAGGCTCCCTGGTCAGCGGGGAGTCTGCTCTTCGCTCTCCCTCTGCTGCTCTCTCTCTTTGTCAAAAAAAATAATAAAATCTTAAAAAAAAATAAAAAAGAAGACAGGGGTGTTCTTACAGTCCTTTACACACCCATCTTTGACAGTTATCAACCACATCCTATCTACTGGGTATTCTAGAAAAGTTTCCTGTATCTTTCTTTAAATTATCAAATTCAAAAAAATCTTCTCTGAGAATTGACAGTTGGAATAAAAATGTTTCGTTGTTTTGCTTCCTTTTCTGGGCATACGATCAAACTGCCATCTTGTTTTCCATTTCCCTTTACTAACATATGCTTTCTGTATATATTAATATTACTAACTTCCACAGGAAAATTAAGAATTTAGAAAAGGTATAGTGTTGTACCAGCAAAGCCTCAGAATGTTCACACTGAGTAAGAAAGGGCCATGAAGGAGGAGTGTGCAGTTCTGTTGTAGACCCTTGTGGAAATGACAGTAGCCTGGGGGTGGGGGGCGTGCAGGGATGAAGGCAGGATTAATTCTGACTTTACAAGCCATGGTCCTACCTTGAACTTCTGAAAATAAAGGTACAGTATTCAAAATATGAATAACCCTAAAAGAATCCTGGGCTAATGTTAGTTTTGTCTACCTCTGTTCAGTTATCCTTTATTCACTCATTTTTAAATTTCTCTTATGTTCTCAGCACTGACTTAAGGGTTATAGGAATACCTTAAGGTAGACTTGCTTTCTGTCCTTCACTAATTACATTTGGGAAGAAAAGTTGAAACAATTAGAGAAGAAAGTCAAAGACATTTTATTGCAGTAAAAATTGCTAATGAAAGATGCATTATTCAGGAACATTCCAGTTTCTTCCTGAAAGTCTCCAGGAAAATATCAGTTATTGGCATCCTTTAAGGTAGGAAAGTAGGAATAAAGACATGATGGTGACAAACACCTGGGGGAATGTAGGAGACAGTGGTGACCAGAGGAAGGTCCATCTTTGGAAGCAACAATATATCCTCTGACTCTGTAGCAGGACCTCATTATTGTGGGTGCCTCAGTAAACAGCTCTTGTCTCTTTCTTGGCGACAAATATTCTCATCAACTCCCATTGCTTACTTGCCACCCCTAAATTCTTAGTGAAGAAAATGGAAATAGGAAATAGTTCCCAGTGAATGAAAGCCAATCTATACACCCAAGGCTCAAAATCCTCTGAATGGAGACGTCAAATGCATCCAGTGGATTGAATAGAGTACTCTAGTCTACGTTTTCTCTTATTCTTACCCTTTGGGATAGTGTCCCCCATCAAAGCAAGGAACACTAAACTCCCTTCAGTATTGATTTAGATTGTTTGGTATTGCCATGTAACGGATTTTTGAGTTTCTCTTCTTGATTCAATTGAAAGGTTTTGAGGTCTGGGATAAGTCTGACATAAAGCTAAGTACACAGTATTTACTAGAAAATAGGTTGAATTTAATGGAATTAGGAGATTGGAGGTCCCCCCCCTTTTTGGGGGTCACGGGTCAAAATTCTCACATCTAGAGGTAATATGGGTAGGATAGACTTCACTGCATTTCACATATGTACAGTTGGTTCAACCAGGCATTGATCTCTTCCATTTACATGTCTGTTATGATTCCTTAGACTTGGCCCTGACACCCTATTAAACCTGGTTTGTGGAAGCTGGGGATGAGGTGTCTTATGTCCTCTGTAGAAAATACTAAAAAGTGTTAGCCAGCACACTGCTTTGCATATAAGGGGTGTTCAACAAATGGCAAGAATGATGATAATAACCTCTTCCTACCTCGGGAAAGAAATCAAAGAAAATAAGCCTTTGTTGATTATGCTATCTTTAATGCATTTATAGATTTTACTCTGTCCAGTCCCTCTGTCATCTTCGGATGTGTTGTTTAGATACACTCTTTGAAGCAGCTTACTCATGGACATATGGGAAATTACCTTGTGCCTTCAATATTGTTATGATAAATATTTCATTTTTCTCTAGCTTCAAATTCCTTTTGGCATATAAAGGTTTTCCTTTTCCTGAGTCATAATATTGTTATAGATTCGAGAAACATTTGTACATACTCTTCTTCATCTCTTCACATATCTGTAATAAAACCCAGCTTTTAGCTCAGCTGCCAGGAGCCCCAGTGACCCTGGATCAACTTTATACAATATAAAGTTCATTGGGTTTAAAAAAAGCTCCTCTTCTTTCTCTCTCTACATACATTCCTTCTGCCACATCTCCCAGAGATTAGGTTAAAATCTTCCTGCCCTTCACAAGAAACAATATTACTTTTGCTACTGGGTATAGAGAGGCCATGTTATACCTCTTGGGTACTGAGAAAATACAATCTCAAGGCTATGAGAAGAATAGAAAACCCTGATAATGCGGATCCCTTGTTTTATTATTACATGTCCCATGTTTCAAGACAGAAGCATTCCAACACTTGCTTCTGTTCCACTGTCGATCCTCTATAATCATACTCAGGAAAGCTAAACAGTCATCTAAAGCAATTCCATATCTAGCTACAACCTCAAGGGTAAAAGTTGTTACATTTGCCCACTGCAAGGTAATGACAATGCTAACTTTGACTTCAGTTCTCTTGAACTCGGATAATTTGTTCATTGTGTCAATGAACCATGAGAAGATTTGAATATTTATTACAAAGTATGGTCATCTTAAAAATATACTAGGCTACCCATAGGAATGGATCAATAAAAGAAAATAATTTGAAGGAAAAGAAAGAAAGTATCTTTGTACTTGAAGACAAAGAATATAATTTCAGTGACATTGTTGCTATTCCACAGTTCACCTCATGCCTTGACTGACAGATAAAACAGTCTTGTGTCAATTTGAAGTGACTTCTCATCTCTGAAACCTTCCCTTTCAGTGAAATCTCTGGCAGGTCCCTTCAGCTCCCTCAGTGGGAAAGAAGCAAGCAAGATTACAGAGAGACAGGAATACCTCCTCTTCCTTCAGCTCTTCACTTTGGTTGTTTTTCTTTTATTTTCTTTTGTTCCCTTTGGTAGTGTTGATACTTTTTTTTTTCTTTTGACTGCTAAAATTTATTCAGTTTCTGAAAAACAGTGAAAATGAGCCCATTACACAAATACGTTTATATACAGGGAATAATTCTTGAGAGAGGGTTACACACCGAGGGAATATTTTTCTCTAATGTAAATGATGCCCTTCTCGTAAATGAAAGGTATTTTGAGTATTTGTCTTTAGTTTTATGACCATAAAATGTTGTCATTCTGAATGGTTACTTAGTCAAATGGTGTCCCTCAAAATTTCTATGTGGGAGACACTTAAGAGTAGTAATGTCATGAAGAGAAGAAAGTGGGATTCTAAGGGACTGGCCTTGAAGCTGAAATGTGCTTGGGCAGGTAGGATTTTTTACTTAGATTCTTTTTACAGAGAAATGATTTGGATATAGGTCTGATAGAGAATCAGAGTCATTGTGAAGAGCTTAGAATGACCACATTCCTTCCATCTGGTTACACGTTTCTCCAAAATACAAGGGAAAGGCAACACATACCTCTTAATTGAAACCTATGTTAAACTAACATTTAGGGTGAGTTTGTTTTAACTTTCCAGTTATAAATTTGGCACAGTTTAAAAATTCAGTGGGAACTACATGGATTTATTATGCCTACCTGGTTAGAAATAAATGAAAGAAATCTAGAGTGGTCCTAAACGGATCCAACAGCCTCTGCCATTTAATAGATACCCCAAACCAGCCACATAGCTCTTTGTAGCATTGACTTCAAAATATAGACATACAGAGATGCCCCCCATTTTTTTTTTCCCCAACCAGGAAAATGTTACGGGAGAAAAAAAAAAAAAAAAAAAAAAGGTGGGTCTTTTCTAGAATGTCATTAACGGATACTGATAAATAACAGAGTGCTGGGAAAACTGCAGCTGGTGAGCTTAATTCAATATTGGGAAACTTAATGCTCTCTTTTTTATTCCTTTATCATCACCACAGTACACACAGCTCATATTTTCCTCCCGAGAACTGCTTGCCAGGCTCATTTGCTTGTACTGCTATACTGCTTTTTTGATCCCTAACATAGGAACTACTTAATGTACATAATAAAACCTATAGCATCTTCCTGACTTTATCTCATTAATCTTCTTAACTAAACAAAACCAATTTGCCTTCTTGCTTCACCTTTATCCTTCAATTAAGAGCTTGTTTTCTTACTTTCAGCTCTTTTCCCTCAGTTCAGCTTCAGTTGAGTCAACTGTCACTCCTCATTTCCCCACACTTGCTTTCTGTTCCTGCCATTAGTCTTATTGCCAGAGAACAGACTTCCTACCTTTTCACTGACAAATGAAAGGCTAGCCTCTTGTGTTTTTAATTTAACAGATGCTGGATTAAAAACATGTCATCAGGGGCATCTGGGTGGCTCAGTCCATTGAGCATCTACCTTCAGCTCAGGTCATGATCCCGGGGATCCTGAGATCACAGAATTGGGCTCCATGCTCAGTGGGAAATCTGCTTCTCCCTCTCCTTTTGCCCCTCCCCCTGCTCATGTGTCCTTGTTCTCTCTCTCTCTCTCTCTCTCTCAAATAAATAAAGAAAATCTTAAAAAAAAAAAAAAGAAAAGAAAAAGGTCATCAGTGCCATCCTAGATTATTAACATTAACGTTGACCCTTATTTAAAAATGCAGACATTGCTTAATTCTGTACTGGAGAAAGGAATGTTACCAAGCAGGACTCCAAAATTCCTGTTGTGAGCTATCCTTGCTCTCAGACAGTATCAGATTCTGAAGGCAAAAAGATGAAATTGTGAAAATGTCAGAAATCTGGGAGGCAGATATTTGAGAAAAGTCCTGAGAATGAATTAAGACAGACGTTTCTGATCCCCATTTCAATTCTTCACACCATACCAGAGGAAAGGCAAAGCACTATGATTTTTCTTGATGATGGCCCATGCTCTGTGGTCGCATTTATTTTCAAGGGAAGAGTAGAGAACTGCCTCAATTATTGAAGCCTTCACTTTATCTGTTTCATTCCTTCTAACATTTATTCTTTCCCACCCAACTAAATCATTTTAACCCTTAAAGGATTGATAGAACAACATTGAAGACATCCTTAGGAAAATCACAGTCATTATGTTCCCTATCCACTTATTTTTTTTCTTTCTGTGCCCTACTCTGGCCATAATTGGTGAAATGTGACATTTAGTTAGAAATGGAGAAATAAAAAAATATGTTAGAGCTATACCCCATGAAGTGACAAATAAAATTTTGTTGAAAAAAGCAAATGAACCAAGGGTCTATGGAAAGGATAAAGTGAAGTGGGACCGAACCTTGGAGAAGTCCACCCAAGGAAAATACATTAAGTATTTGTTAGGACTTGTATTGACTCTTCCTGCATTTCAGCAGTAGTGCCCATTTTATTCTCTTGTTCCCCTCTACTTTTCAGTTGTATTTATGTATGTGTTCCTTTTAAGCTCTTATTTTAATTCCCGTTAACACACAATGTTATATTATAGTTTCAGTGATTCAGCAGTTCTATGTCTCATCCAGTGCTTAACACAACCAGTGTTAATCCCCTTGGCCGATTTCACGCATTTTCCCCCTGCCCCCACTCACCCCCTTCCGGTAACCATCAGTTTGCTCTCGATAGATGAGAGTCTGTTTCTTGGTTTCTCTCTCTCACTTTTCCCTTTGCTCATTTGTTTTGTTTCTTCAGTTCCCCACATAAATGAAATCATAGGGTATTTCTTCCTCTGACTGACTCATTTTGCTTACCATTATACTTTGCAGCCCCATCTATGTCATGGCCAAGTGGCAAGATTTCTTTCTTTTCTTTCTTTCTTCTTTCTTTCTTTCTTTCTTTCTTTCTTTCTTTCTTTCTTTCTTTCTTTCTTTCTTTCTTTTTTATGGCTGAATACCACATCATCTTTATCCATTCATCAATCAATGGACACTTACTTGAGCTGCTTCCATATCTTGGCTATTTTATATAATGCTATAAATATAGGATGCATGTATCCCTTTGAATTCGTATTTTTGGGTTCTTTAGGTAAATACCCAATAGTGCAGTTGCTGGAATCCAGGGGAATTCTATTTTTAACTTCTTGAGGAACCTCCATATTATTTTCCACAGTGACTGTGCCATTTTGCATTCCCATCAACAGTTGCATGAGGATTCCTATTTTTCCACATCCTCACCAATACCTGTTGTTTCTTGTATTGTTGATTTTAGCCAATATGACAGGTGTGAAGTGTTATCTCATTGTAGTTTTGATTTCCATTTCCCTGATGGTGAATTATGTGTCTGTTGAGCATCTGAATGTCTTCTTTGGAGAAATGTCTGTTCATGTCTTCTGCCTTTTTTAAAAATTTTTGAATTATTTAGCTTATGGGTGTTGAGTTGTATCAGTTCTTTATATAGATTGGATACTAAACTTCATAAGATATGTCATCTGCAAATATCTTTTCCCATTCCTTGGGTTTCCTTTTAGTTTGGTTGATTGTTTCCTTTGCAGTGCAGAAACTTTTTATTTTGAATCAGTCCCAATAGTTTATTTTTGCTATTGTTTCCCTTGCCTCAGGAGACATACCTAGAAAACAGTTGCTACAGCCAATATCAAAGAGGTTTCTGCAGTGTGTTCTCTTCTAGGATTTTTGTAGTTTCAGGTCTCAGATTTAGGTCTTTAATCCATTTTGAACTTATTTTCCTGTATGGTATAAGAAAGTGGTCCAGTTTTATGCTTTTGCATGTTGCTCTACAATTTCCCTAAGACCATTTGTTGAAGAGACTGTCTTTTTTTTTTTTTTTTTTTTTTGCATTTGATATTTTTTCCTGCTTTGTTGAAGATTAATTGTCCATACAGTTGTGGGTTTATTTCTGGGTTTTCTATTCTGTTTCATTGATCTATGTGTCTATTTTTGGGCCAGTACCATACTGTCTTGATCACTCTAGCTTTGTCATATAACATGAAGTATGAGATTGTGATACCCCCAGCTTTACTTTTCTTTTTTAAGATTGCTTTGGCTACTTGGGGTCTTTTGTGGTTCATACAAATTTAAGAATTGTTTGTTCTAATTCTGTGAAAAATCCTAGTTGGTATTTTGATAGGTATTGCATTACATGTGTAGATTGCTTTGGGTAGTATAGACATTTAAAGAATATTTGTTTTTCCAACAAATGAGTATGGAATGTCTTTCCATTTCTTAGTGTCATCTTGAATTTCTTTCATCCAGGGCACCTGGGTGGCTCAGTGGGTTAAAGCCTCTGCTTTTGGCTCAGGTCATGATCCCAGGGTCCTGGGATCAATGCCCGCATCGAGCACTATGCTCAGCGGGGAGCCTGCTTCCCCTCTCTCTCTGTCTGCCTCTCTGCCTACTTAGGATCTCTGTCTGTCAAATAAATAAAATCTTTAAAAAAAAAAAAGAAAAAGAAAAAAAAAGAATTTCTTTCATCCATGTTTCATAGTTTTCGGAGTACAGGTCTTTCACCTCCTTAATAGTGTCCATTTTATTCTGAGCACATTTAAACTCTGGAATGCAATGAAAACAGGACAAGCATTCCTTTTCTCCATTGTTAGAATCTTTGTGTTCCCTCAGTTGGTCTACTGAACTTAATATTTCATTTATGGTATTTTTCCTTATCCTATGGCTCTAAATTTTTCTCTACAGAGAGGTAACACTTTATTTGTGATTCTCATTTTTGTTTCCTAATTAGTCCTGCTCAAGTCACTGATTAACACAACATAAAGTAAACCTCTTCAGGACCTCTATCCTCAGTTAATCACTATTATATCTGCCCTGTTTTGTTCCTTTGATAATACTGAAAGCAATCTGAAATTATCATTTTCCCCCTTGAATTAATATCCTCTATTTCCTAATAGAAAATAAGCTTCATAAGGGCATGGAGTTTGATGTTCTATTTGCCCACTCCCACACTTTCTCACACCAGTGCCAGCTCCTAACAGCCACATGTGATGGAATGATGAATGAATCCACCATTTAATTAACTGATTAGTATATAGCTAGAGCTTCCTGGCCATTCAGAAAAAATGACAATGTGTATAATACTCTGGAAAATAATAATCTGCAATAGTCCGGATAATTTGTATAAAATTCTGGAAAATTTGTATAGTAGTCTGGAAAAGTATAACAGTCATGATTCCCAGGTTTTTCTTTTTACAATTTTAAGTAATTTTTTTTTCAATTAAGACATAATTGTGGGGTGCCTGGGTGGCTCAGTGGGTTAAGCCACTGCCTTCGGCTCAGGTCATGATCTCAGGGTCCTGGGATCGAGTCCCACATCGGGCTCTCTGCTCAGCGGAGAGCCTGCTTCCCTCTCTCTCTCTGCCTGCCTCTCTACTTGTGATCTCTCTCTGTAAAATAAATAAATAAAATCTTTAAAAAAAAAAAAAGACATAATTGTGTTTTGCATGGGTTTCGTTTATTCACATAGATACAAGTTATGAATATATGAACTATTAATCTTATCTCTCTTTACCCAGGAATCCATCTTTACTTATCCCTGCACCATAATGATGTATAAGTAATTTCTTTTTTTTCTTTTTTCTTTTCTTTTTTTTAAATGTGTTACCACTCAGTGACTTGTCTCCATCTTGTCTTGATGCTTATATAAGTTTCAGCACTCAATTTCATAAAAGCCTTATCTCATTTTATTATCTTTCACTGGAAAACAGTATTTGAAAGATACCACGTATAAGTGAATTAAATTTAAACCTTTGATCAAAATGTTCCCTGACTATGTATGCACATAATTTCCCTAACTATAATGCTAAAAAGATATTATTTTGAAATAACATTTCCTTTGCCCTAAATTTAAAAAAAAATCTGTGCACTTTTCCTATATTAAGAAAATAGGACTATTTAAGAATTCCAATCCTTTTTTATATGTATTGGCTTTCGAACAGTAAATACTTACTTTTAATGCTGCTCCAATTGGTCTATGTTCAATTTTGTTAGGTCTTGATATATGCAGAGACCTAATTTTTGTCACTCAATCCTGCTCTTAAGCAATCATTTCTATATCTGTATCCATTATTGATGATGGCTGCAGGTATGCACTCCTTTCCCCAACCCCCATGGAAAGGATTTAACACAAAATTTGTCATTTCTCCTTAAAACAGTTTCATTTCCGTATTGCCACAGTGAATGGAGCTTTGGTAAGCTGAATTTAAAGAAAGTAAAACAAAGGTCATGTTGGCCGAGGGTGCACTGTCCTATTTTCAAACTTTCTTTTTTTTCAAACCAGAGTAAAGAAATCAGTTTATATCATTTATCAATCTATCCATCTATCTATTTATTTATTTTAGTTCTCCTATCAAACCATGTGGAGACTTTAATAAATAGTAAAATACATTTAAATTAAAAAAATTAGAAAAAATTAGAAAATGATAAAGAAAATCAAATGGCCAAGAAAATAAATATGCTAAAACCAATCACTTCATAACTGAAAGTTTGTCTATCTTTTAAATAAGACAGGGATAAACATACATTGCTTAAAAGACACTGAATTGTACATGATTCATTGTTTGAGAACTTTATGTAAATTTTGAAACTGCCTATGAGGAGCCTACCATTTAAAGCACTCACACTAATAAGATAAAATCATTGCCAAGTAGGAAGTGTGGTATTTAACAGGAGGATGTCACCTACTCAGAACTCCCCCAACTCCTCAATTTAAAAACATCAGGGCTGATCTCTATTACTCTATCACAGATATCTTCTCTCATATACCCAGGATATGAAACACATACGTGGCTAGAATGGGAGTCAGGACCATCCCAACCTATAAATAATTCAAGAAAATTTGGAGTAGAGAAAACTTGTTGCTAGGTCTTTAATAAGTTGTATCTCTTCTTTACATATAACTTCCCTCAAATATGAAAAGAAGTGGGTAGACCAGAAGGCCTCTAAATTTCTTTCCTTTTCTTAAGTGGAATGAGGCCACGTAGGAGTAACTTGAATGCAGTGTTGCCAGGCAGTTTGCTTAAGAAATCGTTGTCTTTACTATTTCTAAAAATGGTTGTGAATCAAATAAGGTAAAATGTGGCTTACTTAGCATTCTATTAACTGGACATTTCTATTAGCTAACATAGAGGGCAAAAAGTCTTAGTTGCATATTTTGAGCTCTACATAGAAGAAACAAGTTCTGAATAAATATACTAATATTGACAATATTGCAAGCAACTTGTAGGCTGTCACCTAAATAAATAAATAAATAAATAAAGGATTCAACTTGATTTGTTATTCCTTTATTGACATAATGTGGAGATACTGCAAAGTGCTAAAAGACATTCTAAGTCAAATAAATATTAAAATATATTTAGGGTGCTTGTAATGATAAACATTTCAAATTCCATTTTCTGTTTATACTCTGTTTATAAACAGAGTGTACACAATGTTATAGGTACTAATCTAACTATTTGCATATTTTGCCCCTACAAGACAAATCTCTTTTTTTTAAATTTTGGGTTTCAAGATATAGAATCTAAAGCAGTAGATTACAAAGTCATGAGGTAGAACTCCAAGATCTGGAATTCTCATGTGTACAGTGATCCCTAAAGCCCAATAACACAGTAAGAACAGAGCCAGATTATTTTTTCTTTTTCAGAGACAGATTTTTATTCCTAGCTCTCTTAACTATTGTTCTACATTGGATTTGGTGGGCAAGTAATATGGTTTCTCTAGGCATTAGCCTGCCCGTACAAAAAATGGAGGTAAACTATGATTGTTTCACAGGATGGTCAGAAGGATTAAATGAATATAAAAAATTATGTACGTGAATAAACAAATTGTCATTGAAAATGTAAGGCTGCATTATTTCTAAATGGACTTATTTTATTTAAGACCCAATTACTGAAGTCACATGTTTACAATTCCTTTCTTCTAAAGGCTAATTGAATCTATTTTTCATCAAAAAATATAAGATGAATTTATGCATCAATATTCCATCCCATATTTGTAGAGAGGAAACTTTCTGTTTAAAGCACTGTGAATATAAAGGTAACTTTCGTGAAAAGCAAGTGCTTATTTCTTTTTTCTTTCTTTCTTCCTTTCTTACTTTTCTTTCTTTCTTTCTTTCTTTCTTTCTTTCTTTCTTTCTTTCTTTCTTTTTTTTTTCCTTTGGAGAGAGTAAGAGAGTGAACACATGTGCTCAGTGGGGAAGAGCAGAGGGAAAGGAAGAAAGAGATTTTTAAGCAGACTCCACACCAGGCACAGACCCTGACATGGGGCTTAATTTCAGGACCCTAAAATCATGACCTGAGCTGAAATCAAGAGTCAGTCGCTTAACCAACTGAGCCATCCAGGAGCCCCTTGTCTGCAATCCTGAACACAGAGCCAGGTACTCAACAAATGTTTGTTGGTATAGAATTTGAGGGTGAGCCAGAGGCAAAGGAAATTGAAAACCCTTACAGCCCAATCAGCACATTTTATATCATGACGGACAAGTCAATCAAATCATCTTGATATTTTTTCAAAATGAAAAAGAAATGATTGTTTATATCTAACTTTGTGCCACATTCCAGAGTATTACAATTTTCTGAGAGATATGTTATTACACTGACACCTTCACTGAAAACAATTCTCAGAAATTTATGTTTTTATGGTTAATTTGTTTTTCTACATACCAAAATAAAAACAAAGAAAGTAACCAGAGGAAGTAAATTTTTAGTACCTATGCACATACTTTATTATTTAGTTATAAATAGGAATCGAATTTTCTACCCCTAGGGAAGTACAGTTAACTGATAGCTGTTCTGCCTTTACTGTTTGATGTTGATTCTGATGATGCCTTCAGAAAATTCCTCACTGGGAAGGGCATTGTCTTCTCTGCTTATGGGTGAGTTTTGTCACCAAGTGCACAAAATATGAGTAACTGGTCTTTCCCATTAAGAATGTACCATGGGACTGCTTCTATCTGGGCCTCTTAACCTCACTGAAAAGTAAAGCAACAAAGGCACTAGGGATAAGCATGTTAAATAATTCTATAAGGCCAACAAGATGAATGAGAAAGATAAAAGTGGTTTTGCATCAAAAGTCTATTTTTAATAGTTGTGTGTGTTTTCATTTATTTTTTTCTCTTTGCCTCTTGACTACTAGAGTTGAATTTGTTCCTTCATATGCATTAGAATTTCTATTCTACCTTGGCATGAAGAGTTGATGAACTGGCTTTATTTTAAAATGTTTAGGCCAAGCCAACACTGAACTGAAATCATATGCTTCAAGTCATTATACTTTTGTAATGAAGATGTATTCAAAATTTCAAGGCCTTCGAGGTTCATTTACATTAGCCTGACCATTCTCAAACAAAATGTGTATATGTGTAGATTAGCTGTTCAATAAATGGCAACTACTATTATTCTGTCACACCTTTTGTAAAAGACTTATACATTACTTTACAGTAAGCCCTTCAAGTATTATTATCTTTCAATATTAGAAATGTTGACCACCGTGCCTAAGGTCAGAAAGTCAGTAAATGACAATTCTAGGAATTGAATTCATGTCAGGCCCCCAATTCCATGTTCTTAAACTCTGCTTTTTTTTTTTTTTTTTTTCCGTTATACGAAGGAGATTTATCATGTGGTATGATAGTGTGGACACTGAAATCACTGAAATATCATCCTGAAACCTTAATATTTCCCTCATCTTTATTAAAGGTGAATGTTTACTTTAGGAGGACTTTTACCAAATCTAAAGTATTAATCTCATATAGATGCCTACAGTTCCAGTTGGGAAGGAATTTTATCTCTACTAAGATATGCATTCTCATGTTCCATAGATTCTGTTTTTGTGTAATAGCTTTCACCTAAGCTTGCTTTTTTCTAATTAATTAGCTGGTCATTCAACTACTATTCAATGAGAATATTAGATGGCAAACATTGTAGATATTCTGAGAAGAGTAAGATAGGAACTGTATTCCAAAGAACTTGAAATTAGTTACATTGATTCACTTACAATAATTAATCCTAATACAGTGAGGAATGGAGAAGTGCATATCCAGAAGCAAACAGGGAGCCCTGAATTTATGAGCATGGAAACACCAAAGCTTCAGAGCTGTAAGAGTCATGGAGGGACACATTGGGCTATTTGATAAAAAAAGAAAAGGGAATTCCTAAATGAAGAATTGGTGTGATCATAGCTCAGCATCCTCAGTGTGCCCAGCCCATATTTGGAGAACGGCAAATGACTCAGTAGACTTGAAGCAGAACACTCATGGTCCATTGTGGGGCAAGGCAAGCTAGAGAGACGGACCAGGTCATGCGGGTCTTGACTGTAGCAGTTGAGTGTTTGCACTTGTTTCTATGAAATATAGAAGTATTTGATGGTGGCAGCAAACATCTAATATGTATTTTAGGAAAATGAAATTCTTTGGAAGGGGAACTGAAAAACAGGAGGTTTTTGCTATCTTGTGAAAAGAACAGCAAGAACCTAACAATGGCGGAAGGAATGAAAAGGGAAGGACAGAAGGAAAATGGTAGAAACAAAACTGTGTGAATGTGCTCTGATTATTTTTCCTCCAGAGTAGTGGCCATAGTTAGGGTGAAGTGAGTCAAATTTTTCCTTCTACATCTCTCCTACTAGTTGCCTCTCACCCCTTGCATGTTCTTTCACACCCTCTCCCTCTAGTACCCATGAGGCAGCCCAGCTTAATGGGCTTTCAGACTGTCAGAGGGAGGGGCTCTTGAAGACCTAGCACTATTTGATACCAGCTGGAATGGGTATCCCTTCTCAAGGGGAGAGTTTATAACAGTTGGACTGTTATAAAAGGTTTTTTGGATAGGGTGGGATTTGATTGTTTTTTTTTACCTGGGGTTTTCTTCCCTCTGTCCCCTACTTCACACGATTAGTGTACCCTTAGTTCAGCATATTCTCTCCTCAGATCAGAGACAAAAAAGAACACAAGGGGCAAGAGTCTGGAACCTCTGGTCATATCCATGGGCTCTCCTCGGCTCTTGAGGGAGAGAATTTGAAAACCATACAGGAAGGATCTTTATCTCTAGAGTTTCTGTGCCACACAACTGCAGGGATCATTGTCCCCAATGACACAAGGAAAGCAATGTAGATTTTTTCCTGGCCTTGAGCTCTTCCCCAACACAGGCTCATCTCGCTTTTTCTGCTCTTCTCCCACAAGTGTTCATCTTTCTCTCCCTTTTCCACACCACAGACCTTAGTGAGACATGAAATCACTTATAAGTCGAGCAAAAATACTGGTTGTTTTTTATTAAGTGTTACGCATAGTATGATCTTCTTGAAAAGTCTTGACTCTGTTTACATCCTCGATCTTTGTTTATTTGTTGGGATCAAAGCATTTGTTGTGCAGGACTAATTCCAACAATAATCTTAGTAATGAATGGTTCAGAAGAGCCAGTCTCCGCCAAAGAGAAAATACACCGTGATATCTTTTAAAAGAAGAAAAATTTAAGTTTAAGGAAAGCAAAGACTGGCCATTTTTAAGAGCGAATATGTGTTTTCACATTGCTTCAATTACCATAAACACATCTTTCCAGAACAGTTGGTTAATAACATGGGCTTCCCCACTAGGATTCAGCTTCGCAATTGTAAGTAACAACCACAAGAGTGGGGTGGGGTGGGCACTAAACTAGAAGAGAATCCTTGATTTATTGTTAAACAAATGCAATATTCTTTTTTTTTTTTTCCTTCTGTGTCCCTCTCTTCCATATTCCAAGACTAGGAAGATAAATAACAGCAGGTTTAATACTATTGACAGAAGCCTTTCTGCTATGTAAACCTGCTTTCTGTGCAAATGCATCATGGCCATAGGGGACAGTGAGAGCAAGATTGAAGATTCATTAATATATCCCCATAAGCAAAGAGCAAATGAATCTCATTCTTGTCTCTCAGAATATGTGGAATGACTCACTCAACCAGCTGTCTAGATCCCTTCTGGCTGGAAATATCAGAACTAGAATTGAATAATCTCATATTAAAAGATGAAGAAAAATACAAATCTACTGTATGTGTTTGTATAGAGTATTATTGTATCTAATTGCAGATGTACTGTAAAATATTCACTTTATTTAGATTATTATATGATTAGGCACAAGCTCTTTGTGGAAATATTTTATTTTGTTTTCAGACTGAATTTTATGGTTATGAAAGTTACGGAAGACTTTGATAAGGGGTGACACTTCAATTGCTTTTTTATTTCTAAATGCAATATTCGTGAAAGACAGCAGCCATAGAAATGGACTGACTTATTGTTCCCCCAGCTCCTTGCACTTAGACTAAATCCACATACATTTTTTTGCTTTTTCTCTATTTTAGTGAGGAAATCCTCCATATGAAAGGCCATAAGAACTGCCATCTGGTCCTGGTGATTTTTCTACAGCTTGTTTATCTATTAGGTGGAGAACATCTTGTACATTAGCCACTATTTGATCTAATAATTCTCATCTGTTTCTCTTGCCTGTTTCCAAAGACATTTGGCAAATGAGACTCCCTCAAACATATATCTTAAAATAAGAGAAACAAAGAATTCATTGAATGTGTCAGCTTACCATCTCCTCTCAGAAAAAACAAGGATAGAATGCATGTTCTTCTGCGCATTCTGTTCACGCTACAGCACCTCCTAACCTGTCAGCTGGGTTCCCAGCCCTACCCTCTTAGCCCTTCCATTTTTTCCTTGCCTTACTTGTAAGTAAAAATGTAACATATTTTTGTGATGAGGAAATTGTGTCTTATTAAATGTTAACAAAAGCTGAATAGATTTTTGACTGATGAAATGGAGACTATTCTTTTTTATTCTTTTTTCCTAATTTTCTAAAACTAACACATATCATTTTCAAGTTTTAATTTTAATACCTCTTATTTATTCTTTCTTTCATATTAGAAAGGATACTTTTAAAAAAAATTTTAAGACTTTTTTTCTTCAAGATTTTATTTATTTATTTGACGGACAGAGATCACAAGTAGGCAGAGAGGCAGGCAGAGAGAAAGGAGGAAGCAGGCTCCCCACTGAGCAAAGAGTCCCATGAGGGGCTTGATCCTAGGACCCCGGGACCACGACCTGAGCCAAAGGCAGAGGACTAACCCACTGAGCCACCCAAGCACCCCAAGGATACTTATTTTGAAAGAGTTATTTGATCACTTAACAAATTGCATACGATGACTATTATGTGCCAGGCTCTGTGCTATGCAATGAAACGTAATGTTAAGAAAACAGAGAAAGTTTCTCTGACATGCAGCAGAATATAATCTAAAGGAAAACTAGAAATAAAAAGCTCACACTTAATCATATAATTGCACCTATGGTATGTGTTGTGAGGGAGAAGTATCAAATGCTATACGAAGAAAGTAGAGATAGCATTCTATTGAGAGGAGCAAGAATTCAATTAATGTAAACAAAGTGGCCTTTTTTGGTGTGAATGTGTACGCTGAAGATATTTCTGCTATAAATAAAGTTGGTGCAACCCTTGATTAATAGCATGAACCTTTCCAATTAGGATTCAACTTCAAATTAGGGATAACAGCTAAAAAGAAAAAGAAAATTAAAAAAGACCCTGGTTTTTTGGTTTGTTTTTGTCTTTTTGCTAAATCATATAAGATCTATAACAGGGTAGCCACACTAATCCAGAATATCAGGGAGAGCTTCCCCAGAGAAGTGACTTCTGATTTTAGATCAAAAGACTGAGTGGAAGAGAATCCAGCATTAGGGAGGACCGGTCTGAAGACCCTGAGGCAGAAAAAAGATCTTGCATTTGTGAAAAACAAAGGAAGGACAGTTAGTTGAAACAGAGTGAACAATGGTGCAAAGGGAATCTAGAAGAAGAGGCGGGAGCCAGGTCATGCTGTGCTTTGCATCCCATGGCAAGGGTTTTGATGTTTATCTTGAGTGATTTGGTGCCCAGGAAAGGTTTTAAACTGGGCAGTTGTCATGCAAACAAGGATACTAAACGTGCTGGAACAGCATTTAACTCATAAATACAGGTTCAGTAGCAGGTGCACTTTTATGCTAGAAGGCAGAAGTGTAGCAAGTACAGATACCAACCTTCAGGAGGAATCCTATCCTTGATCCACAGGACTTTGAATGTCCGTGATTAGGGAAGTACTGTGTGACCAAGGACAGTAAAAGGAAAGCAGCAGGAGGAGGCAGAAACTCGGTCCCAGCACTAACCTGTTTCAGTTTGTGGGTGTGGTTTTGATGAGGACACTAGGGTTCCCAGGTATTCCGATGCACCAAGTAAGAAATTCTCCACAGTACTGTCCACGTTTGGGGAAGCTCAGGCCTCTCCCTTGGCATCAGAGGGTCCTAGAGCTTAAGGCTTGTAGTTAGTCACCATTGATTACATTTAAAAAAATTTTTTTTTAAGATTTTATTTATTTATTTGACAGAGATCACAAGTAGGCAGGGCGGGGGGGCAGGCTTTCTGCTGAGCAGAGAGCCTAATGCGGGGCTGGATCCCAGAACCCCGGGTTCATGACCTGAGCCAAAGGCAGAGACTTAACCCACTGAGCCACCCAGGCGCCCCTACCTTTTCTTTTTTTTTTTTTTTTTTTTTTTAATTCTATTTATATGTCAGAAAGAGAGAGAGAGCATGCGCACGCGCACAAGCAGAGGGAATTGGAGGCGGAGGGAGAAGCAGTCTCCCTGCTAAGGAAGGAGCCTGATGGAGTACTCCGTCTCAGGACGCTGGACTCGTGACCCGCTCCAAGGCAGAATGCTTAACCAACTCAGCCATCCGCGCATCCCACCATTGACTGTCTTAAGCTCAGGGTCTTACCCGGTTCGTATGGATCTTTGCAGATGGTCCAAGGACAAGTTAACTCTTGCCTTCCAGGAAATACTTGCTTAACGTTGTATTTTAAAATAATTACTCTGGGTTCAGTTTGAAATCAGACTGGAGATGGCAAGAATAAACAAGGAACACATGGCCATTGTTATGATCAGGCAGGAGACTGGGGCAATTTAAGTTCATGGTAAGATGAATACAGAGGTAAATGGGATTTAGGAGATTGATTGAAAAGTAAAATTGTGCAAGTGTTGTGATGCACTGGTTGTTGGGGGTTAGGAAAAGAGAAGTGACAAGCTTGACTCCCAGATCTCTATCTTGAACCAGAGGTATGGGGCCTTCTTTCGCTGAAGTAGAGAACCATTTTGTGTTCACAGTATCTTTTCAGTCTCTTAGAAGTGACTAAAGTAATGGCCTTTGGGGCTGACATTTATCTTCTAAGTTTCAGCCTTGAAGTGTGTCAGTGTAGAAAGCATCCTATAAATCCATTAGGTGACTCTGGTGTTATGCAAGTGTAGATTTAATGTAAGACCAGGTGTCACAGTGAGTAGTTTCACCGAAGATGCCATTTTTGTCCAAGCTACTGATCGCTTTTCTCTGCCCATCAGCAGGATGCCAGTGAATTTGAGAGCCACAAAAGTGTAGAAGCTGCTGTTTGCTTCATTCATCCCGGATCTCTCAGCTCTTTTGTCCTGCCACACCCCGCCAGCACTGCCCCACTTACCCCAAGCCTGAAAGTTTTACTGCCTACAGAGAATGGGTGATCGTGTGCAGTATGTCCTCAACCATGCCTCTGGGGATACTGTCCTGTAGTTATAGTATGTGCCCCATGAACTGTGTGTGTTGGGTGTGTGTGTGTACAGAAATGTGGCAAATGTATATTAATATAATTGGCTTTCTAAGTGGAAAGATGACTCTTCTGTAATGCAATTCTCAAAATTTTAATATATTGTTTCATTCTTTGATGATAATCCCATCTAAGGCTCTTTAAGCTTTAAGGACACTTGAATAGACAGTTTGAGATATTTATTTTCACTGTACACTGTTGAAAGACTTGATTGATGGTGGTAAGATGGGTTTTGAAATGGATATTTCAGGAACTCAGTGGTAGATGTCAAAGCACTTATGTACATGTGTATTGTGCAGGTGTCTCCTGAATTTAATAAGAATTAATGTTTTTAGTGGAAAATATTTAAATTATCTTGTAACTGAGTATAGGCTTAGAGGCTTATTCTTTTTTAAAAACTGGTATATATAATTGTTTAAGCAGTGGTTGAGTTAGTGATCTTTTTAAAAATAGGATGTGGCTTAGTTGTTATCTTTATGGAAAAAAAAAGGTCATCAATTCAAAACTTAAATTCATCTTTAAATGATTACGTGTTCCTACATTAAAAAATGAGCTAAACAGACTGTAGCCAAAAAAAAAAAAATCCTTAAATATTGTATCTCCCTCTATTTCTAACTTCTTTCCCTTGTGCAGCATAAATTAGTGCCAGAATAAGTTGCCAGTCAAACATCATCTTCTGCTCATCTTAAGTAATGCATAAAAAGACAGGGAAGATTGGGAAGAAAGAACATTTATTCTTAAATGGTGTGTGGCCACTTGCTTGGTTCAGGTGAACAGGTCTTAATTAGCAGAAGTCCTTAGTACTATCAATAAAAATGCTCTTGCCTCTCCCCAAGTCAGCAGGCGGCGTGTGAAGTTCAAAGAAAAGACAGTTTTAACAACCTCAACCCTTCAATTTTGAAAGAAGATTCAGAGAGAACTCTAAGTTGTCTGATGAAACCCAGCCTTTAGGAAGCGAGAACAGGCAGTAAGAAAGGGCAAGGTGTCTTCTGCATATAAGATTTTCTTTTTTTTCTTTTCTATGATTGCTCCAAAAGAGAATTAATGTTATTCTTGATATTGGGGATTGTGAAAGTATGTCTTGATAGTTAAGACGGCATATATAAAGCATGCTAATGATTTGCTGTACTATATGCCTCTGCATCCCAGATATGTGGAACCAGCCTGCCTGTCTGGGGCTCTCTAATAGCTCACTAAACAAGCCTTAGACTCTGGTCCCTGGGGTTAGAAAAAAGTATTTGGAGATGTGTCAGTGCTCTTTAATCCATAAAATGGTAGCAGAAGTGTTGAATAGCATTATCTACATCCTATGAAAAGAAACAAACTAGCAATTTTCTTAATATCATTGAACGTGAAGGAACATTTTAGACTATGAATAGTGAATCTTCTTGAAATTCACGAACTACTTTGATGTATCAAAGATTTTAGTTTTCAGGCAGCTCAAATCATATTCCGTCTATGCATCTTATTACATGGGGTGTATTTGTCATGATAATGTAGATGCCATCCTTATTCTAATTAAACCAGCACTGAAATAGGAAACTCTGACCTACATTATGAAGCTGTAGGGTCTTTTTAGAGGCTTTGAAAGGGTAATATTTGCCTTTACTTAATTCATATAGATTTTGTGATCAGGGTCAGATTAAGACCTCTGACGACTGTATATATTGAAAGCATTATGGTACTCCCTTCCCCATCCCAACTCTAAATAGTAGCAGTAGGCAAACTTTGATAAGTATGTTAAGAAGTATGAAAAACATTTTTCCCTCTTATATCTGCATTGACACTTTTATACTGAAATTCCAGATAGTCTTAACATGATTGTTATTAATAATCGGCATCAATATTATTTGCTATCCTCTGCTTTGCTGCTATTCTAAATAATTGCTTATGTTATTTTTGAGTTACTCCAGCAGAAGATTTGCCTATTACACTTTATGTTTTATTTTGTATCTTTTCCTATCAATTAAGAAAGGAAATCTCTGCAAGTGTGGGAGAGAGCCAGCTGCACAGCTGTGGCATCAACAAATCTCCCTTAATCTGCTTCCTTTATTCCCACTCTTATTATTTCTTCAAAGTTAAACCTTAATATTATCTTTTTGCACATTTCTTCTCATAAGTCGTTTCCATCCTAATTTACTTTTTATTCCATCTTGATTTTTAACTTTTGTCATATCAGCATTAATACATCTAGTTGTTTTATAAATGGTCAAAATTTTGAGTGTAGTGTCAATCAGTAAAGTCACAACAGTTTATGCAAAGTTAATTATTTGAAGAGAAGTAAATGGTAAGTTGAAAAAAATCAGTGCCATGGGAGCTTATCCCAAGCGATGCTTTGCAGTCTTTTGAACATGAAGTCATCCTAATTTCTATTCCTGGGATAAGAATTTGGGATGATCTAAGATACTTCTACATCATTCCAGGACTAAAAATAGAATTAAAAAAAAATACTTAAAAAAAAATCTATTCTTCATTCCTCTCCAGGACTTGGTATTTGATCACTTCTCTAGATCTAGTATGTATGATATGGTGCAAATGGTATAGTAGAGGTCTGCTCTAAGATTTAAGAAAACTAAACAAGAATAGGGGTGAAAGTCTGTGTCTTTGGCCACACAGGTCTAATACTCTTCTCCCCACTATTGCCCAGTGCCCTGTCCTGCTTTCCCTGTCTTCTCTCCTGGCTGCCCTATCCTCCTCTTCTTTTTCTTCCTCCTTCCTTTCCTCCTCATCTTCCTTCTTCTGCATCTTCTCCTCCCACCACCCTCCACCTTCTCATGTTAACTTTCTCTTACTTTCTTCTTTCTCTTCCACCCCATTCTGTCTGCTCTCACTACTCACCTGGGTTTGCAGCTCCTCTTTGACAGCTCTGGCCCAAGTATGGATGTCATTCTCTTTTCTTGATTCCACTTGAGACAAGATAGTTTTCATTTTCTAGTACATTTCACTAAACATAGAGGAAACACAGGAGCAAGGAATAGTGAGACTTCAAAAATGTTCTGCTTAAAAAGTATGGGCTTTGGTTCCTTGTGATAGAAAACTTACTCATGGATCCTGCTTTATTTTAAACATTATTCTGGATGCTACAAGGTGCCCAAACTTGATACCCAAGGGGATGATACAGGTCAGCAAGCAGATTGTCTGAATTATTTTTTTCTGAACTACCCATCTCCACATAAAGGACTTCCTATTCACCCAGAGTTCTCTTTTGTACATTTGGTATCTTTATGGTTTTGTTTTCCAGATATTACCTGGAGTAGTTCTGTTCATTTAAATACAGGTAATTGTCTAGAAACCTCTTTCCTATGGACATTCCAATGCCATCCCCAAATATTCATAACTTCTGAGAGCAACCACATCTCATTCCAACTTTATGCCTCTACTGAATGAATTATTTCAATGTGTGGTCATCCTACTCTCCAGTATCACTTCTTTTTGCCCCACATGTGGAGCTCAGAAATAGAATTTACTCTTAATTCACCCCAAATTTAAAAGCATACATGATAAAAAAAACAGACAAACAAACAAACAAAACCTCACACAAGATATCTGTATGCTACCTTCTGGAAACAGTGGGATTTACCTCTTAATGTGCAAAAAACTTTAAATAGAATATTAGACATCTTTGTTCCTAAGCATTTCTTTAATTATTTATGCAAATATGAGATCTAATCTCCCAATTTGTATGTCAAGTTTCTACTTTTATCTCTTTTTGCTTCTTTCTCCTTCTATTTTGTTCTCTGTTCACACTCCTTCAAGTAGAAAATGAAATTAATACCACTGCTATTACATAAGGTGTTCTATTTTTCTAGCTCCTGCCTCCAAACACTCTTCTGGGATGTTCTTGCATACTGTTGTTTTGCTGAAGCATTGAAAGTACCTCTTAGAAAGACCTTCCATAACCTATTTCAGATTCTGTTATTTTCTTTTGTGGTTTCTATCTACTCCCCCACACCCAGAATAGTAAAGATTATTGAAGATCTTTCTAGTAAGATGTGTTCCTTAAACTCCTAGCATTTAATTTTATCCTTATAGATCTAATATTTTAACATATCTTAATAGAAAATAATAGCAGTTGATTAATAATTATATATGCACAGTAATTGAGGGCTAACTTGATTTAATTCCCATTAGTAAGGTCATATACTGATCCCGCTTTTGGCATTTGTGAGGAAAATGTTCCTCATTGAGCTTCTTCCCCAGTTTTTAGTTCTCATAAAATGAATCTCCAGCCAGACTATGTGGGCTGTCTTTTTTCAATATTTAAAATAAAAGTAATGACCCAAACCACTTCTCTCTCAAAAGAGAACAGGAGATTTATCGGATGTTAACAAAATGATAAACAACCAATTTAGCAATCCTGTAGTGATGTTCCCAAATATTCTAGTCTGTACTGTAGTGTGGCATGTAACAAGATTTACTCTGCCATCAGCCCTGAGGAATGGCCTTAGAGTTCTCTCCAGTTCTCTGGAAAAGTTCTTCCAGGGTCTGGTAACTCCCCATCCCTCATCCCAGTGAGAAAACCTGTATTTTCTTTAAGTGGTTCAGTTTTTATTATTGTTTGAGGAACAGACCGTGACAACATTTATTGGTTCCAAGTGCTGCCTTGGACAACAACACAGATTGGGAACATCAGACAGAAGTGGATAGGGGCAGATCTCTGGAGCAAATGGAATTCCTGATTGGCTGAGTCAGTCAAAGGAAAATGATAAAAGCAAAATCACTAAGGACATTTCTAAAAGAAAGCATCCCAGGTTAGGCTTTTGCAAGTGAAATCTTTCTTTATATTTTTGGTGCAAAGTCCTGAAATAAATGTCCTTGTATATGAAGAGGTTCTTCTATTACCAGTATCAACAGTAAATTCAAGTACAGCAAACCATATGGAGAGAAGAAAGAAACTTCTTCCAGAATGGACGAATACAAAATACATTCAGATACACGTGTCATCATTTTCCTTAGCAGATATCCCATTGGAAAAATTTTTCTAGGAAATATAAGGAATCATAATAATCTGTAAGTAAGAACCTTATAGAATAGTATCCCTGTAAGGATGCTCTGACTGTCCTCATTTTGCAAATGAGGAAACACATTTGAAAAGTACCCATTTGGGTTTCTTTTGGTTTATTTAATTTATTTATTTATTTATTTATTTTTGGTTCAGATTCACCTTTCTGTTTGGTAATGTGGATACTGAGAAAAGGTAGGAGTAGAAAATAAAGAAATAAGGAATGTGAGAAGGAAGGTAAGTGCTCAAGATCAAGACCCTCGGCTGGAACTGAGTAGGAAAAAACTATACACAACAAACTTAGTTTCTGCTTCATTCTCTCCCTCTCCGCGGTCCACACCTCTCTGCTAATGGAGAAACCCACAGTTCCAGAACTAATAGTCCTGCTCTCCTCCCATGAATCCTAATTGACTCCATGAGGGCTCCTACTGCTGTCCTATCTCCAGTGTGGCATTACCATCTGCCCCCTGGGGGACTCGAGGCAATTCTCACTCTGCCTTCGGTGCTGGCCGTGCATAGAGAGGACAGGGAAGACACTGAGGGGGAGAACGGAGGTAATGATGGAAGAAAATGAAGAATCGGAGTGAGAATCATTTGTGGAGAAATCTGTGCCCTAGAAAGAGCAGTAATATGGGAGAAATTAAGGTAGTCGGGCATTAGTTTTGGTAGGCAGTGAGGCCTAGAGTTCTGTGGAAATATTATGGAGACTTCATTTCTATAGTATTGGTTTAGCAGCTTTCTGTGTGCATTTCCCAGAAGTACGCTTACTGTGTTCCTCACAAGGCAGGCTGATGTCAGTGACAATCTCAACATTACCACTAGGGTATGAAAGAAGCCTGGATCAAGGATTAAACTGAGGGCTTGCTAATGAAGGAGCAAGGGACAAATGCATGCTCCCTGCTGAGAGTGGGTCGCCATTCTTGATTTAAGCAGAGAAAGCTAATGAAGAAGGACTTCAGAGTCAACTCCCAGGTGAAATGGAGACATCACTCACATCAACAGCAATAGGGGATTTGTTGTTATGAAGTGACTACTCTACCCAGATAGGTTGTGGAGGATGGGCTGTGCGGGGCAGGAAGGACACTTTGAGATCTCCCTTGTCTAGGATTCTCTGTCTACTCTCCTCATCTATTTCTCCTTTCTTCCCTCTCTAGAGTCATTTATGTCAATAACAGTCTTCTACATCATGTCTTTCCATGGCTTTCCCTTTTGCTGCCAACCATTTATTGTCCATCCATGACTCTAAGCCAATCTCACATTTCTGGGTTTGATTTATCAGTGCTATGATCTGAATGTTTATGTCACCTCAAAATTCCCATTCGAAATCCTAATGCCAAAATGATTATTCTGACACATGGGCCTTTGGGAGGTACTTTGGTCATGAGGGTGGAGTCATCATGAATTAGATTAGTGCTCTTATAAAAGAAACCCCACAGAGCTCCCTAGCCCCTTCCACCACGTGAGGGTACAGTGAGGTCTGTGGCCTTCACTGTACTGACACCCTGATCTCAGACTTCCAGTCCCCAGAGCTGTGAGAAGAACATTTCTTTTGTTTACAAGCCATCTGGTATATATTTGGGTATAGCAGCCTGAATGACCTAAAAATATCAGTGTAGCTCTCACAGCATCCTTTGTAGGACTTGTTTTCAGGCCACTGAAAACAGATCCTACAGCATCACAGAGACTGGTTTTCCCAGTCAAATCTGTAAGACATGACTCTTTTTCTGCTAATTTAGAGTTTGACAACAGACTTGGCATGAAAGAGTTAAGGATTGGGTCAACTTTAGCTCATCAATATAAGCTCTTCCACACTTTGCTGGAAAACGAACTTCAGAGCCTTGAGTTGATCATGCGTTAGGAGAGAGAGAAGAGGAAAGGAAAGTAGGAAAGAGACCAGGGGCAGCCAGAATGGCTGTGCCAGAGACAGGGAAAGCAAGAGCGAGGCAAATCAAGTGAACACGTTTAGAGTAATCTGAATGATCAGTGTGCCTCTTCTCAGCTTCTCAATGACAGTGAATTTCAGAACTATACCAAAAGGTAAATGTGACCTTCACAAAGAAAAGACTGCTTTCCATACCCATACTTTACCCCTCTCCCTCTGCCCAGCTCTCTCTTCTGAGGATGAATCACATAGCATACAGGGAAACCCTGAGGTCGCTTCACTCCCACTGTCATTAGCAGGACACCACAATCGAAGCAGTTGGGAAGAAGTATTATTCCGATGAATAACATTAACTTCTGTATCACGAACCTCACAAGCATGGGGTGGGAGGAGGTTTGGAGAGGGTCCAGCACAATTGAGACTTTTATTGGATCGGCAGGCTTTTAGCCAGGCCCTGCTGCTTTGAAAGCAAACAGCATCTCCCTACTTGCAGAGGTAATAGAGCTGTTAGGGCACTATTCAGGACAAAGAAAAGACCAGAACTCATCATACCCACAACAATGGGCTACCTCTTAACCTAGTTACAAGATAAGATAGAGCCCCCTCCCCAGCTGCCCTGATTTCTAATACTGTTTCCCTGTGATGGACCAGTGGGCCAATGATGTTAGACAGCATAAATCTCCAGGAAAGCCGACAAAGAATCAGCAGACATAAGGGGAAGCAGTGGAACTGCAACAGAATAGAAAGAAGAATGGACAAAAGTAAATTTGAGAAAATAAGGAAGAGGAAATGCCAAAAGAAAGAAAAAGGAGGGGCACCTGGGTGACTCAGTGGGTTAAGCCCACTCAGTGGGTTAAGCTCAGGTCATGATCTCAGGATCCTGGGATCAGCCCCGCATAGGGCTCTCTGCTCAGCAGGAAGCCTGCTCCCCCACTCCCTCTGCCTGCCTCTGCCTACTTGTGATCTCTCTCTCTGTCAAATAAATAAATAAAATCTTTAAAAAAAGGAAAAAAAGAAAGAGGACCCAATAGACAACATTTTTATGTGAGAAGAATAAGAACAGAAAGGAGCGGGAAGTCAGGTTGGTCTGAGATCATTTCTGTTGAGGAAAATGGCCCTGCTTCAGTCTCACTGTTGACTGGGTGAGGGTCATGCTTTCCACCTTTGCTCTTTGTAACATGGACAGACAGTGGAATCATCTGTTTCTCAACAAAGCTGACTGTCCCATGTGGGAATACTTCACAGAACTGGGCTCAGTGTATCTCTTTGGAAAGGGTCCAGGGGAGAAAGGATACTGCCTTTTAATGAACAATGATTTACAAGTATTGGAAGCCAAAATGGCATCCTTTCTTGGGGTTGGGGAGGAAGGGAATTAACAAGGTTACAGAGATCTTTTATAACTCCGGATGCATTTCTTTACTCTTTGCACTACCTTCTAGGAGCCCTTAGTGAAGAGTAAAAATTAAGAACAGAGAGATGTATAAGGTCAGCCACAGATGGAGATGGGTACCCTTGGCCTCTTTGGCCTTCAGGATAGTACAGGATTATAGATCCGTCCCTGCTGGTCCTTAGAAGAACCTAGGGCTGTCCAGGCTTCTCCTGCCACACACATAATCTACAGTGTGGCCACCTTGTTGAGTTGTTGTCCACTGCTGTCCTGTCTTTTGGGGCTACACATAAAGAAAGAGAAAGGGCAGAGGCCAGGAGGAGAATAGGAAACAAAAAGGAAGAAGGACTGAAGGAGAACATCTCTAAATATTGTTCTCTACTGGCCACCAACCACATCCCTGCCATGTCTGTCTTCGTCCTGGGTGCATTCTGCAAACTGCCTTTCTGTCTTGTGTTGCACCCTTTCCTTTGTCTCCAGTTTCTTCTACCTTCCTCATTTTCCCCCTTTATTTCTCTATTATTCTATTCCTATGGGACTTCAGGGTTTATTCAACACACTTTACAACACACTGTGAAGGATACAAAGAAATATCTGGTGGGGCCTCTGACTTCTAGGCTCTCATCATCAGGCTGGTGAAACAAAACTAATAAACATGACCCATTTAACAAACAATAGTCTCATGCTAAGATGGGTGAGGGAAATATGAAGCAAAAAAGTGCAATTGTATTGTTCTTTATGCTTCTGGCTACGAACGCAACTGCCCATGTTCCTAAACTGCTAAGCAGCTCTGGGCCAAGGTTTAAATCCATTTCACTCAGCCTGTGAAGGACCACTCAGAGCTTAATGTGTCAGCAGAAAAGAGAAAGCTTGGCACATATCCTCTCAAACATCATCAGGCCCGGGCAGAGCTTTGGAAACTCACTTTGAGCCTCTAGGTTTGACTAATGGATGATCTTATAGAATGAGAAAGGAAAGTGTTTCCATTTCTTATCTATTCACCCCTCTCTTTTCTATAAATTAAGAGCCGAGAGAGAAGAGAGGAGGGATACCTTGCAATGAGCACAGGAAAAGGAAGTGTTATCACACACGCACACTCACATTCACTGTTGGATGCCCCTTTTTACCCTACCTCTTTGTTTAGCAGGTGGATTAACAAGGTATTTGTTCTGACACCCTACACACAGTGTTGTGCTGCCTTCAGAGTCACTGACCAAAGGAAAGACAGGAAATCCAGATTTCCTGCAAGAGGCAAATAAATCAGTTCCATAGTTAACTAGAGGAGAAATGAGATCAAGCGGATTCCCATCTTCCTTCTTGGTCATGGTTCTCAAGTACTTCAGAGGAGAGCAAGAAATGCATTTTAGGTCCCTAATGTCTACACTATCCTGGCCTGACTTTTGCTCCATCCCTTCCCAAGCTTACCTTGAACCTTGAACAAGAATATCAAATCTGAATAGATGAAAAAGACAGGAGACAGAACAGATTTGCAGGTGATTACATGCTGAAATGGTAGGGTGCTATTTTCTAGCCTCTTTCTAAATCCCTGTGGTAGTCTGAAGGATCCCCTAAGACTGCTACTATTTTTAATGATAAAAATATCATTAATGATTTTGAGCAAGCAGGCTCAAATCTTGGGCATTAAGTATAATCTAGAGGTAAAAAGCATAAAACCTAAATATTCTGCCATCCCAACTTTATGAACTCCGATGGTTATTTTTTGGTACAACATCATGAGCATTTCACTTGACTGGATATTCATCAGCTGGTGACCTAGTTTTGTCATGCTGGGTATTATACATGTATACTGCAGAATTAGAAGTAGGTTGGAATGGCTCAAAAAAATTCAGTTTTCCCTAATCTGTAAACAGAATTCAACATCATTTTTTTTTTAAGTTGAAAACAGTGGAGCAACTATCTGTCCCCCACTTGATTATGCATATGTCCTTACACAATTCTTAAATTTGACCCTTCCAAAGAGGCGGACCTCATAAACCTTCTAAAATCAGAACCAGTGTTTTCTCTCTAATACGTTTTAAACCAAGACTATCCCCGGGAGGTTTGCTTTCCTTAAACCTATGGCACTTTTCCAAATCCAGCAAAGAGCATTGATAAGAAGCCTGGAAGTTTGTTCTCAGGAGCAGTGCTTATCCATGCATTTTACAGTTCACCTACCAAATCCAGTAGAGCAATCCTAGCCTAGGAAGCTAAGCATCTGCACTGCTCCCCTAAGAAGGGGCCTCACTCTGTTCTCTAGAAGGTCCACAGGTCAAGTAGCTAAGAGAGATCAGAATCAACATAATTGGACCCAAAAGGATGTGAGAAAACAAATGCTTTGCCTTCCCAAGAGTAGGACCGGGAAAAGAGGAAAGAGCAGTTAAGAGAACTCTAGCAAAAATATATCAGGAAAAATCATTCTTTTCCCCTTGTCCAAAATATCCACCTTTTTCAAATCCCAGGAGGGAGATTTCACCTCTAGATGATATAGTTAGCCTCCAAGCTAATCTTCCTGCCTCTTATCCAAATGAAAGATTGATTTTAAGATGTTAGATAGGACCACATGAAATTACCATTTGGGTAGGTCAAAAACTGTCAAATACCGGCAATTTCATGTGGCTCAGTTGGACTCTTTGCTTATTTCAGTAGTCTGCCCTAAACAAAATTGTAATGTCTCACTAATATCTTCTGGATTAAAACCAGAAGTTTGAAATGTGGAACCTCGTGACTGCCCCTTACTTAGTAGATGTTATGCCTCCCTTAGCCGGTCAAGACTTCTTCATATCACCTTTGATATGCTGCAAATTCTGCCTCTGAAATGTTCATTTTTTTTTCTCCTCTTGTAATTCTCCATTCCTTCTATGTACTCTACAGTTTGCAAGCATCCATCAAGTACTTGTCATTAAGCAAGAAGATTCCCTGAAAAAATACAGCCTTCCTTTCCTAGACTATCCCTTGGAAGATAGGCATATACTTGGCTCAGCCATACCATATGCACATATTTATGCTATTTTAGTAAACACTAATATTTCAATTGTGAGTGCCTTTTGCATGCCTGACTAAACCTTAAGCAACTAGGATAAATATATGAGTTATTTATTTATTTATTTATTTACCCCATCTACCCCAAGTACCTGGAATAGTTCTGGGACACCAGAAGCAGACCACACTAGTTAAATTGACCTGTCTCCCACCGTTTATTTCTGTGTAGTAACCACAAAATGCCAATCTAGACACTGTGAGCAGCCTTTAAATAGCACCTTCCCTCCCAACTCTCTGGGATGGCAATTTGTGAATACATATTGCTCCAGTAACTACTGGTTATGGGTCATAAAAGAAAGAAAAATAACATAACAGCAATCAGCCAGACTCTCCTTCCCAAACCTGCCTCTAGTGCTGATTGTTCCAAATCATTACTTACCAGATCTATCTGTTAGTAAAGTGGCTGGCTAAAGACACACGCCAGGCACACAGGAAATTACTACTATTGGAGATGATGAAGCGTCATCATCATCATAATGGCCAAAAGTCATTGAATGCTGTACTGTATGCCAGGCGCCCTTGTAAGCCCTTCATAGGTTTTATCTCAGTGAATCCCCACCAACCCCTATGAGGTCTGTGCACTCTTACAGCTAAAGAAATTAAGGCAGAGGTGGCTAAGCGATTTGCCCAAGCTCATTCACTAAGAAGTGGTAGAAGCTAAACTGTGTACCAGAGCTGCCTCCTTGTAGAGTATGGTCTTTTGGAGGTTGGAGGGTCTTTATATATGAGTCTCCCTCCAAGCTAAATGACCTACCTAAGATCACAGAGCTACTCCCTGGCCAAGACAGGACTGAAATGCAGCTGCTTTATTTCTGGTGAACTTTTAAACGAGTGCTGTTCTAAGCCCCACTGTGTTTCATGGCTAGGGTAAGAGTGAAGCTCAGGAGGAAGTGGAGTTCTATTTTAGACTTTTAGATAAAGCTTTCATCAATTTTAAAACTTTACTACTGAGCCATTTTTTTTAATCTTTTAAATTGTTTATTTGTATTGAGCGTGAAATAGTACAAGAATACAAAGAAAACAAGCATTGGGTCCTTGTGTTCCTACTATTCACATTAGTTTAGTAAGAGGAGATTAAGTACCATTAAAGGGAATGGAAGAAATGAGTATACATATATCCAGGGTAACTCAATCCTCTAATTCACTAAAGGACGAACTAAAATTATTGGCCCAATTCACATTTATATGAGTGTCTACAGAAATTACATTCCCTTTAACTGCTCTAGACCTGTGTGAAAAGGGAAGTGGACAACATTTCTATTAAAAGACAGCAATTTTTTATTGAAACTTTTTTTTTTTTTATCTAAAATGATGCATGGAGGTTAATCTCTTATTCATAAATTAGGGTAAGTCTAGCATCACTGTTCCAAACTGGTAGTATTTACAGAAATGAACCTTTTGTTTGCTTCCGAGCCATGGCTTTGTTTAGATGATAGGAGAAATCTTGCTTTACACTAGGAAAAATAAGAAAGTGGGAAACATGAGGCTTTATTCTACACTGCCCCTTTCCTTTGGAGCCATTGTAGGTTATAACTATGCATGGTTTAAGTGTAATTTTTCCACTGGGTGTGGGTTTCCAGGAGCTTTCCAGGGAGTGATGAAACTGCCCCAAATTGGAATTTCTTCAAGTGTTATGGCAATTCAGCCTTCAAATGATTTTTGTTTCTGGAGAGCTGGAAATAGTAGAATTACTTTTAAGACAGGTGCTGGTGAGCAGACAACAAAGTTGAGTAGTCCCATTATGAGGTTTAGGGAGATTTTACTAGTCAAAAAAAGAGAAAAGAGAAGAAAAGAAAAAAAAGAGTACAAAAATCATTAAAAGAGCTGATGGCCATCATAGTGCTGGCTTTGATTGCTGTTTTGGGTCCAGATTGCTTGTGAATTACTCTAATTTGGACTCTTTTCTGTTTCTGGGCCTCAGAAATTGAACTGACCCTGCTGACTTTCCCTTTGAGAGAAGGGCTGAAGCTCCTATAAAGAAAACCACTCTTCTCCTGTGTGTCTCCTTTCTTCTCACGTCTACGACAACGCAGCTTCATTTCTGACGCCAGATGCTTAGCTTTTCCACACATCAGACAATTCTGTGACACCAGCTGGATGTCCTACAATTTAACTCAATTCTGACACTATCTACTGGAGTTAGGCATCAGATCACACAGGTTAAGGGCTCCCTCCCACAAGTCCCTCAATCTCCCTCAACTTCCTACAAGTCCCTCAGACTCTATTCGACAAGTCAGGCTATCACCTGTGTTTCTGACCTGGCTCCCTATGGATCTGAGGTTTCTTAGGACCCCTACTCAGTTTGATTAATTGGTGAGGCACCTCCCAGGACTCAGGAAAACTGTTTACTCATTAGATTACTGGAGTATAATAAAAAGGGTATAACTCAGGAATAGCCAAATAGAAGAGATCTATGGAGTGATGTATGTGGAAAGGGGTGTGGAGCTTTCATGCCCTCTCCCCGAATTCCCATGAGTTTATCAACCCAGAAGCTCCCTGATACCTGACCTTTTGGGTTTTTCTGGAAACGTCCTTACGTAAGTAAGATTGATGAATTTGTTGGTCATTGGTGATTGAACCCAATCTCCGGGCCCCTCTTCCTTCCCAGAGTGGGGGCAGGGCTGAGAGTCCTCACCCTCCCTCTAATCACCTGGTTGTTTCCTTGGCAACCAGCACACATCCTTAGGGGTTTTCCAAAAGTTACATTAACATAAGCTCAGGTGTGGCTGAAAGAGACTTGTTATGAATGATAACACACCTTTGTCTCTCTTATCGCTTAGGAAATTCCCAGGCTTTTAGGAACTCCTTGCCAGAAATAGGGACTAAGTCCCAATATATATTTTATACTTTAAATCACAGCTCCCATGCCATCTCCGTCCGCCTCATCATATCCCACAGTCCTCTGCTCAGTGCTCCCCGTGTCAGAACATGCGTCGCTGGTCTGTTTCATTGTCTGTCTCGCTCTCTTGTCCCTTTTTCCTCATTTCGTGAGCTCTTCCTTTCTCTGCTTGCCAACCTGAGTTCAAAGGCCCCTAGCGAAAAACCACAAGAATGCAAGCACAGAATTTCCAAGTGTTTCAGGGAGTCAACATGGTTTCCTGAGCTGTGTGTTCTGTTCCTCGCTTGTACAATAGAGCCTATGGAAAGCCAGTCAATACACTTCATTTTCTTTGTCTATAAAGTGGGGTCACAGTGCTGGCCTTTGTCTTAAAAGATCACTGTGATATGTGGTATGTTCCACCCTAGAGAACAAAGCTCATGCTGGAGAAGAGCTGCATTATTACTTACACTTGGTGCCTGAGCTGAGCTGGTGGGCAGTGGGCTGACGGAAGAGCACAAGGTAATGAGGCCGTGGCTGGCTGTGATGACCAGAGCCCTAATGAGATTTCCTGCGATGAACACACATCCAGCATTTTGTTTTATTTCACTTTAATTGAAAGCTTAGGAAACGCTTCATGCTTCATAAACGTTCTGTTATTTTCAGATCAATCTACTATACTGGAAAACTTAATAAACAAATAGATAATGGCCCCGCTGAGTTGTTCAGCATTTCTTACGCGCATCTCACCAGCTTCACGCTTTGCCCGCAGAATCTCGTCTCCTGTTTTTTGTTGTTGTTGATTTTTTTTTCTGACATTAATAATTTTAGAAGAAATGGTCTGCTGCTGAAAGGCAAAGGCTACAACTCCCTTCTGCACTACTTTCTATTTGGCTGGTTTTGGAGTCATATGTCATGTCCCCTGATTCACACCTTTTTCCCCCCAAAAATAAATAGCCTGGACAGGACTGTTTTCTACACTCATTTGTGGGTTTTCTTTTTTTCCTGTTTGTTTTTGTTTTTAATGAAAGCAATGCACATATTCTTGGAAATCTCTGCCTCCAGGCACATGTGTGATATGTCTTTCTGGTTAGTTATATTCAACCGGGCCAGTGTGGGTGGCAGGGGAGCTGTGACTAACAGAAGGCCAACTGCTAGGTATGTTAGGCTCCTGCTGTGGTGTCTGCCCTACCTTGCTCCCTCTATGTTTCCTACCTTGAAAGTTTGAAAATAAAAGGAAATGGATCAAATGCACAAAAATGGCTTGCCAGTGATAAGGCTGACTGTACGGTAGAAGATCCCAAATAATTATGCTTTCATTCCAATCAGAGAGAATTAGTGATGAACTCTAGCTGTTTTTTCAGTCTCAAAACCCCAGGAAGGGAAATTCCTAGGGTGGGAGAGGACATAATGATTCCTTGGGTGTAAGAACTAATATTTTTTTTAATTTAGTATTTATTAAAAGTAAAGAACTTAGAACAGCATCTGGTAGTGAATACTCAGAAAATACAGTAGTGATGATGAAGGTGTATATCCCTAGGATCCAGTCCATAAGTGGCATATAGCAACTACTTGTTAAAATATTGTTCCATTGTTGCAAATGAGTAAGTAGTGTTTTTCTCTGTCAGTCTCATAAAAGTCATAAGCAGTTTCCAGTGTTGCATCCAATCCGCTAGGTAAACCTTCTTGAGCCCCATGCTTCAGAGCTTCACCAGTGTAATGCTGGCCCATTAGAGCCACAGTCAAGACAATGAAAGATGCTAAGGACTCAGGACAAGGAGATTTTTGCCTCAGTGGGGTACTTTAAATCCAATGGCCCTGACTCTTATGGGTGATAAACCAAAACCAGATACAGTCCTCAGCTCCTTATCTGAAGTCCTAAGGCCATGCTTAAATGGATAGAACTTGGGGCACTTGGGTGGCTCAGTGGGTTAAGCCTCTGCCTTCAGCTCAGGTCACGATCTTAGAGTCCTGGGACTGAGCCCTGCATCAGGCTCTCTGCTCAGCTGGGAACCTGCTTCCCCCTCTCTCTCTCTTCCTGCCTCTCTGCCTACTTGTGATCTCTTTCTCTCTGTCAAATAAATAAATAAAATCTTTAAAAAAAATAAATAAATGGCTAGACTCTGATATTTTCAACATGACATGAGCAAGAAAAATTTCAAGGGCAGAAAAGGGAGAAAGAAATGGGAAAAACAGAGACAAATAGAGAATGCTCATCATCTCTTGCATTGGGAGGAGATCCAAATCATCTTATACCCAGTATTTGTCTAGTGGTTGCTTGCTTAAGCCATAAAGTCTTGGAGAACTGGGATCATAGATGATTTAGTAGAGTCCAGAACATGTAGCAAGCCATCTGGTTTGATAGGTGAGAAAACTCAGGGCAAAAGATCCTGAAGAAAAGAAAGTGAATTAGAAAGTGAAGAAAAGAAAAGAAAAAGTGAATTAAATTTTAAAAAAGTAAAATTAGAAGTGGCTGGAGCTGAAAACACTGCCAACGAAGGAAAAGGGCCTTGGTCTACCTTGGCAGTTATCAGTGAATGACCCACACTGTAATTCCCGATTTTGTTATGGATGGTAAGCCGCTGTGCTGCCTTGGCTGGGAAGATCTTGCATACCACTCTGAGTCTGTGACTGTGTGCATCATCACTACCTCCAGTGCTACTTACTTGCTTTACTAACTGACCCTTTCTTTAGGTTACCATGGCAAAGGCTAATGCAATGAGATTATCTCCTTGTTTTTTAGGACTACTAAGGCTCTTATGCAGAAGGACCAAATTAAGGAAGTATTGGTTGGGCTAAGACGTAGACACATAGACAATGCATGACTCATGATTTAACATGTGTTACCTATTTCCATATGAAAATATATGGGGTGAAAGTTTAGAAAGTTAGGTCTATTACACTTGCCATGCTGTCTCTCCCTGTTCTCTTTTTGTTTAAGAATAAATGAATAGAGAAGAGACAAACAAGAGGAACAGATGAGATGGTGCCTTTATTTTTTTGTGTCCCTTATAAGTGACGTGGGTTTTTCCTCTGTAATAAAACTGTATTGACCCACCTGAGATGTACTACAGAAAAGGAAATAGACATTTTTGCTAGAGCCCTGGGTAAATGCATCCACCTCTCTGCAAAAACACAGCTCCGGCAAGTGTGATCAAAGAGAAGGAATAGGGAAAGAGAAGCAGAAGATGGAAAAATGGACAATTCGTAGACTCTTTAAATGTGCTCGATCTTAAATGAAAGCTTGAAGTGAGCATACATGGATGTTGATGTTCAAGGTGTGCATGAGGGGAGAAGGGAGGTTAAAGATGGCTTAGGCCTTGAGCTGGTAGGCTTGTTAAGACATGTGGCTATGTATAGGAGCTTGGTCGGTATGCAATGTCACAGTAACTGATCAGAAAGGAAATGAATGAGGGAGGTGAATGGGGTTCTGCCTTTACTTGTATTTCTGCACTAATTAAGTACCGAAATGCTCTCAACCATGTTACAGCAGTCATGGAATGGATCTCACCAGGGAAAGATGCATTGCAATTTTCATGAAAGCCAAGCAAGGAAGGTAGGCGGGGAGAAACTTAGAGTAAATCTCCTCATTAATGAAAATCTGTTTTTAAGGCGATTTGCTTTGGTTCACAGCTTATTTTCAAGATCAGGATTAATATTAATTGTAAATTTATGGAAAGTGGATATACTTAAGAGACAGCAGGTTTTCTGTGCATAACTGTGTTGTCCTCTGGGAATACATGACTTGGAAGGATGCGGCTTGCATAGCACGTTACGTAACTGGCATGATGATGCCTTCTCGATGTCCGGAACAGCTGCATGCTTGTAAAGGTTTGCATCTTGAAGTTGAGATGAAGTCCCCCGGGCACTGCGAAGATTTGCATAGGGAGTTCAGTGTGCCTCACATCTTCATGTACTCTATAATCATAATAACAACTGTATTAATAGTAAATACATTTTAGGCAATTAATATGTGCAAGGCACAGTTTCATTTATTTAATCCTCACAGTAGCACTGTGAGTTAGTTTTTGTTATTATCTGTACTTTACAGAAGAGAAATATGATCCACCAAAATGTTAAAAACAAAGAAACAAATAACAACAACAACAACAACAAAAAACCTTTCCAAAGGACATATAGCTAGTCAACAGTAGAGATACATCTTGAACCTAGACAGGGTGATACCAGAGTCTATGTGATCAACCAAAGGGCCAGTCTGTCTGTGCACAAACAGTAGAACTGGAATTGTATGAAAGGTAGATCAGTAGTGAGTTGCGTTTATAAATTGCAACCATGCAAAAAATACTTAGTCAATATAGCATGTTAGAAGAACTACCTAAGTCATACCATATTTCATCAATTCTAAGACACATATTTTATTCACAAAGCAGTATTTCTAAAATCAAATTACATCTTTGAGTTGATGTTAAGAATGCATTATGCTATAATTTAATTGGCTGTATGGGTTCCTTTCTTGGTGACTCTTAGAACATCAGTATGTCTTATAATCAGTGTCATCTTATTACCAATAAAATATAGAAGGCAATTTTTAATGCCCTGAGTACAGTAAGCTAAGAGGTGATATAGAAATGCAGATAAAGGCATATTGATAGATGTGTATATGTTTGCTTTATGGCTGAAATTTGACACAGATGCCCTGACTAAAAAAAACACAGGTTCATCAGATTCAGAAAATACAATGAACTCAAGATCATGCTGTTCAATTTTTCAGGATTTAAGCTAGAATAAAGAATTGATGTCTCAGCTTTATTATTTTTATTGCTCTTTAGAGTCAAACAAGATCTTAGAGATATAATATCTAGCATTCATCTGCATCATTTTGCTGGCTGGTAATTGGCCTTGAGAACTTGAACTATTTAAGGCTGAATGACCACTGTGACCGCTGCCAGCGATATTATAGACAGATTATGTCTTGGTTACAGTTGTAAATCAACTAGCGCTTCACCAGCCATGCAAAGGGCATTTACAAAATATGTATTTAATGACTTAATAGTTTTCTCAGTTGGGTTAAATGTTGTGTCTGGTTAAACCTGAAGTTTATCCCGAATCTGGTGTTCTCTATTAGATCTAAACCCAATCCCTATATAAATATTTTCTGTGTAAAAATGTAAAACTATACCTTTTTCAAGTTATCTTCTCATCTCTTGGTGTTAGAGAAATAAGTTGTGATTTAAAGCTATCACACATGGTTTCCAACCCCAACTACATACTGCCTTTGCGTTGCTTAACTTTGGACAGGTGATTAAGTTGACTGAGCTTTAGAATGTAGGTCTCTAAGTGGAAGTGATAATACCTACTTCCCAAAGCTGTTATGAAGATTAGATAAATTCATATGGTATGTGATAGGAACTCAACAAATGCTGCTTCCTATAGTCTTTTCCCTAATCAATCAGAAATTCTTAAGTTACCACCCTTTTACTTATGTATAATCTGGGCACAGCTAGATGGTAAAGAATATTTTGTTAAAGGAAAGCAAAAGTGTTAAACAACCATTTAATTAAACCCTGCTATATTGTAGTATGCAGTTGGTTCCTAAATCCTGTGTTACAGGTCTGTTTTATGAAATGCATCCTCGTGGAATGGGATAAGCCATGTATGATGCTGTTCATCTTGCTGTTCATCTATTATCTCCTGCTCTGAGTGCAAAGCTCAGGCATACAACCAATGAGCGGGGGCGGGGGGAGGTCTACTGATGGTCCCAATTCAAACAGTTGATAACAGACTGCCTTATTTCATTTCATGAAATTCTATGGCTATAACAGAATACCACAGACTGGGTACTTTATGAAAAGTGAAAACTTATTTCTCATAGCTGTGGAGACTGGGAAGTCTAAAATCAAGGCATTGGCAGATTCGGTATCTGGTGAGATCCCACTCTTTGGCTCATACACAGACAACTTCTCACTGTGTTCTCACATGGTGGAAGAGACAAGAGAACTCTCTGGGGTCTCTTTGATAAGGGTGCTAATTCCATTTATGACCTAGTCCCCTCCCAAAGGCCCCACATCCTGATTCCATCATATTGGTGGTTAGGATTTAACATAGGAATGGGGGCAGCGCAAATATTTAGTCTATAGCACAGAAAGACCTTTTGAAAGTTAGTCTTGTTTAAAATTTTCTCTTTTTTTGATGGGAATTACAGAGGCAAATAAAAGTGTGATTTTGCTAGAAAGTAGAGATAGTTAATTAAATCCTTTCAATGTTAATAAAATATTCATTGGAAAGTGGGGTTAGAAGCCTGGCTTGTAACGAAGACAAATATCCCTGATCATGGAGAGTATCAGGGGATAAAACCACCTACTATCTTAAGACAGAATAGCTTTGAACACGAAAAATACTAAATAGAAAGAACAAAGTCCAGAAAAGGTCTGCTCTTCTCCTTCATATTCCTGTGGAAAATGTGCGTTAGGGCTCAGAAAGAGTGCAGATATGCCCAAAGATACCCATTGACATCTTAATGGCAATCCAAAATTTTTAAAGAAGTTACTTGCTAACCCCCACTACGCAGGAAAAAAAAAGAAAAAGAAAAAAAAAAGAAAGAAAAAGAAAGAAAAAAGAAAACGGGGCCTCGCAGGAAACAAGAAATTGCCTGGAGTTGGCACTCAACCACAGGTCCATAGCAATTTACTCTATAACTCAGACCCAATAATAGCTTGCATGATAAAATAAAAAATTTAAGAAAGAAAAACAAAAGCCAACACTCCTTCCTTCAGCCAATCCTTCAACAAATATTTAAGGAGTGCCCGTTATGTACTCTGTGAAGGTTGAGCAGCTTATTAAAAATCTCTTCTAGAGGATCTTGTCATGAAGGCCAGATGCGTTATCGATCAATATTGATCACTCACTGGCAAGGTCATTGACTTGAAAAGATCCAGAGTAAATTAGAAACACAAAACTCCGTTAAGAAGTGATTGATAACAAACAAAATCAAAACTGAAAAAATGTACTGTTGCCTTTTATTCACTTTAAATCTTGATACGTATTAAATCTTTGTGTTTGTTTCTGATAAATAATCCAATGAGTCATATATAGATATCTATATAGAGAGGTAGACATAGGAATATATATAAATATGCTATGTGGATATATATGAAATTTCATATATATACTTACATACACATGTGGATTATCTGGATATGAGATATCATTCAGAGTCAAAACTGAATTTAAACTTTCAAAAAATATAGGTGGGACAAGTAGTCCCTATGGTCTGTACAGATATAAGGGTTTTTTTTTTTTTTTAAAGATTTTATTTATTAATCAGAGAGAGAGCATGAGTAGGAAGAACAACAGGCAGAGGGAGAGGGAGAAGCAGGCTCTCCACTGAGCAGGGAGCCCAATGCAGACCTCAATCCCAGAACCCTGGGATCATGACCTGAGCTGAAGGCAACCGCTTAACCCACTGAGCCACCCAGGCACCCCTGTGCAAATAAATATAAGTTGCTAAATGTTTGGAGAGGACTGATATGTGACCTGATATACAGAAAAAAAAAAAAAAAAAAAAAAAAAAAGGATTGTAAGAGTATATTCCAAATCCTTGATGTTCTGCCAAGGACCTATGAGGTTGCCGATGGAATTTTAGGAGAGTGTGTAAGGCTGGACATATGATGTTCATCTCCGCAGGCATCTTTGCAACCCAAGTATCTGTTTCTGTCCTAAGGGTAATATTTTTATTTGACAAAAGGGTCACTGCTTATTAGAAGGTTTGAAAAAGACAGTTGTAGGGGATATCTTAAGAAATCAAATCCAAGTGTCGGAAGTGTCACCATAAAAAACTAACAAGCATTTCCCTAACTTGTGTATATGAATAACCATCCTGCAAGCACAAAGCCCTGGGCAAGTTTTATTTTAGGAGCCCTTCATTTCTCATCTCTTCTCTTCCTGCCCACTCTATTCCGGACATAGCCTATTTCACAGATATGCCCTTAATTGTCACATGGGTCGCAGAAAATGTTATTTTTGTTCTGTAAACGATTACAAGCCTGTTTTCAAATCTTAAAGTATTTAAGCAATTAAATGCTTCCTAAATCCATACTGTCAGCAGTCTCATGATTTCCAGTGCAGTGATTCTCGGCTTCTACAAGGATTTGGGAAGATACTTGATTCCAGCTTCTATTCACCTCTATAATTCCTCCGTTCCCACTGCAGGTTTTCTGTCTGTCCAGTATGTTGTCTTATTTTGTCTAAATACCCAGAGAAACCACAGCGAGGTCCATATGCTTTTGTTTTCTCTACCCCTTTTCACCACCCCTTTGCAACTTCCTCATTCATTTCTGTTTTCCCTTCCCAGTTCCGTTTGCCCAGTCGGGATGCTTCGTGTTCATGGGCCTCTTCTTTCAGAAAAATACTCTCGTTGCCCAAACCCCACTAGGTTACCCCAGCCAACACTTCCTGCTCTTTCTGGACAATGCCTTACACCATCCCTCTCTCTCCCATCCAAGAATTGCAACTGTTGCCCACTTGTTTATTTATTCAATCCTGATTAAACTGTTTGCCTAAAGAGGGTCAAGCCAGGAATACTGGAAAAAAAAAAAAAAATTACGGAGCTAAAAAGACATGGTCTTGTCCTCAAGGAGATTTGAGTAGAGTGGGAAAGACTTTCAAGTAAGCTGACCATGGCCTATACAGGTGTTATGACAGGGTAGGATGAGAGCTGTAGGGCTGGTTCTATACAGAGGCTCTTAGATATTGGGCGCTGAGGAAGACTTCCCTGGAGGGATACATGGAAATATAGTAAGTGAAGAAGAGAATTTCCATGGGGGAAGGGAAAGTGTTTCAGGAAGAGGGAACATAGGAGAGAGAGAAAACATGCTATTTGAAGGACATTTAGATATTTGGTGTGTTTGGAGCTTAGACAGTGAGGAAGACACTGATAAAGCTTGAGACTATGGCCAGATCTGGGAGAACCATGTAAACTGTTTTAGGAGGCCCTACATTGCCTATTGTACAACAACAGGGGCTATAGAAAAATTCGCTCAAAGGGAGTGAAGTGAGGGCTTGAAGTCTTACAATAATGGCTATGAATCCAATGTGGAAGATAAGTAGTTCAGGCAGGACTGAGAGCAATTCTGAAATACACACACACACACACACACACACACACACACACTTTTTTTTTGTAGCACCAAAACAGATTGGCTTTGAGCTACAAGTTCTTAATCAAAGTCTCATTACTTTGATCTAGAGTAGTTATTATCTACATCTCCAGATAGAAATAGATGAACTATAGACTTGATTCCCCTAAGTAATAGAGCTCCATTGCTCTATTACTTGTCTCTACACTGACTACTTAAAATATGGTCCATGGACCAGCATAATTACCATCTCCTCGGAAAATTTCAGAAATATGAATAGCAGTTCCCACCTCAGACCTACTCAATCCAAATCTGCATTTTAACCAGTTCCCTAACTGATTCATATGCACATTGTAGTTTGAGAAGCCTGTTTTAGAAATCTACCTCAGTCTCCCCAACCCTTAGTTCTAGCTCTAGATCTTAGAGATGGATATACATGTATTAGTAAGATAAAACATGGGCAGATGAGTAAACATTAAACTCGTTTTTCACTTTATATCTTTAAATATAAGCAACACCCCCAAATGATATTTCCACACCAGTCTCCATCTCAAGGTGGAGTGTCTATAAATTTTATGAGGTGGATTGATTACAAGTTGTATGAGTTGTAAAGTTGGGGAGCTTCAATAAATGAGGATTTTCCCCCAAATTATCTCTGGGGTATTATTGAACTTCTGCCTTCCAATATTTCAGCTGTCAGGCTACCCCACACTGTGGATAGCCTGACATTGCCCAAATTTAAGCCTTTTGGCCCTTGCCTCTAATAATACGCAACGGGCCTTCTTTTAATCATACTGCCTTAAAATGTTTTCTTAGGCATCTATTTCATTTCTAAATTTCCATCAAAAATTTCTGCAGTGCCCAAGCAGCCTAATCACTTTCTTTTCCGTATTTGACACAATGACAGTTTATGAGAGAAACAAAAGATAAATAAACAAGTGACAATCGATAGTCTGTTTCCAACAGGAAGTTTTGGGGTTGTGTTAAGTGGGCAGAGATTCAGCCCTATCTCCTGTGTTTATAATTTTTTTCCTTTAGCCTAGTGCAGAGAAAGCAGCAGTAATGACAACTTCCATGGCACTTTAGATTCTCAACTATCAAAACATGTTCAAAAATAGTTAAGAGTTCCAGGATAGGGAAAAAAAACATTGACCTGAAAGTAAGGAAATCTGGGTTCTGATCGTGGCCCATTACTAATTAGCTGTGACTTCAACACCTACTTTTCCTAACTGGCCCTAAATGTCCTCATCTATAACATGGAGACAGTAGACTAGACAATCTGAATATTTTAAGATTCTACATGCATTTCATTTATCTGAAAATTGGTAATCCATATCTGCTGCATAATGACGGAAACACTTGGGAAAGCATAATGTCCAATTAACCAGCACACTGCTATTTCCCAGACATCCTGAATTAGCGGCAACGCACACTCCCGCATGCAAGCCGCCTCTCTCCATCATGCTCCTTGAAGTGGCAATTTTTTGCCAAGCCTAACCAGCAGTTCCTTTGACTTGTTGCTGTTTATTTTTCCCCTCCAAGCTAACTAAAAGATTATACCTTTCCTGAAGCTTATGCCAGATGCTTTCATCCCTGTCATAAAATCATGAAGAAAATGTCTCTTAGAGTGAAAGTCATTGACTCTATCAGCAGCATTTCCACAATCCCAGCCTTACACAGTCACTTGCTGATGTCTTTCTTTTAATTGTAGTCCTGAGAATGAAGCAACTCAAAATGGTTCATTGACCTTGTCCTCCTCTTCTTCGAGGAGCCAGGGAGGCTCTCTCTCTCTTCTCCTTAAAGGCTCATTCTTACTGCTTCCCAACCCTGGCCCCCAGAGAAAAAGCATAAGGAGCACACGGGAATCAAAGGCTGCCTTAGCCTTTCCCTCCCTGTCACTACTTTCTTAAATATCTCTTTTTGTTTACAATAACCCTACTTACTATTAAGATACAACCAAAGCCAGATTTGTTTCAGGCTTGAAGTTGAGTAATGCAACACTGTCATCACCAAAGAGAAATCCATTTTGACTGATTCCCTTGCCCAATCTGAAACAAGTGCAATGCTGTTATCTCCTCTAACATCTCTAGCAACGATGGTATCGATATTTTTCATCAACGCAAATTTGCATTATACCACACGCTTTACAGAGGCATCTCATTTTATCCTTAGAATTCCCTGGGGGAGTATTTTTATCCTCATAGTATAGTAAGGAAACAGAGGCTAGCCGAAGTGTACGATGTTCTTAGAGTTACCTGAGCAGGGATTTGCATCTGGATTATTCTGACTTCAAGATCCTCTTCTTCCCCTATGTCAGCTGTTGCCACTTCTAACATGGGTTGGGTTCTGGGGAAGAAAGCCCAATAGGGATCCATCTAAAAGGAGACAGTCCAAGATACTTGGTGTTTATGATTGAATTGGCTGTCCCTGATTTCTCTTTTTTTTAATTTTTTTCATCTGTTCCTATCTGAGCTCTAGGAGTAGAGGACATTTTTTTAACCTCACTCATCTGCTAGGGCACTATTTCCCAAATTTTGATGTGCTTATATATATATTCAGGGGGAACTAGAGACTGAGTAGCTAAGACAGGGCCCAATAATCTACATTTTTTTAAGTATCTACATTTGAAAATATCTCTTCCCTCTATAGAGAAACATCATGAAAAACACAAGAACATCCTGTTTTAGACTGTCCTAAGTGAAGGGTAGAAAAATCCCAGGTATTGGAAAAAAAAAAAAAATCATGAGTGAATCTTTTTCCCTTTTTCCATGCAGGCTCTAAATCAAGATATTTTATCATAGATATGGATTAATATTACCTGTGAGATCCAGTGTTTTCCTAGTCTGTCTCTTGCTCTAGAACATTTAGGTTATCCCCTATGACCCTAAACTGTTCTTCATTCTTCATAGGCTTTCCTGAAGTCAGTGACGAATCCTTCCTGGTCCCAGATGGTTTCTTCTAGGTTTCAATATACTATCCTGTCCAAAGTAAATAGATATTTTGTTTTCCCTGTTCTGAGCTTTTCTTTAGTTTAAGCAACACTTGCTAACTGTGTGACTTGGCAAATTATTTATTCTCTCATAGTCTCTGTGGCCAATACACATCATAATACAAGTGTGAGGCTCCTTCTAAAGTTGAGCCGTGCACATCCTGTGCAACTGTCTGAGGGGAACCTAAAATGAGTTAGTGTCTTTAAATGGTTTAGCACAACTCCTGATGTTTCCATCCCAAATAGTGCCTGTTCTTTAATATTTACCCCCTTTGACTTTTTCTGCCCGATTTGTACTTGAATTCTTGAAATATGTTTACTAGCCATTTTTTAAGGTTAATTCTACTTGCTGACCAAGCTTGACTCTTTCATTATGGCTCTAAGATAATGAAGCCAGTTATGTGAGTGACCCTGATATTACCTAAATTGTGGATTTGCCTGAGTTCGTTCCCTTTCTCTTGCCACAGTCTGCTTGTGACCAGTGACATAACTTTATAATATGGCTGGCTGAGGTTAAGGGTGCATCTATAACCATGAAACCACTTTTTTCCTCTGCAAAATACTAACTAGCCTGCCCAGAAATGGAACCAACTACCTTGACCTCATTAACACTACACTCCAAACAGCTGAGCATTTTGTTTTCATTATTTTAATAATGTGGTGATGATTATAAGATACAGCATGAATAGTACTGAATCTAGAAATTTCATTATTCCCATTAATCATGCAAATCAATGGAAGTATATAGAAGAGAGGGTGAATTTGAATACTCACATAGAAATCATAGATTGGACAAATAGATTTGAGCCTGGATATGTGGCTGGCGTGTGTGTGTGTATGTGGTGTGCAATGAGCAGAAAGGATGGGGAAAGAGAGAAAGAGAAAAAGCTCTGCTTTCTTTAAGCAAGAGTAAGATGTACTAAAGCAGATCATTGCAGGTGTGGAAAGGTAGTGGGGTGAACTATAGAATTCCCTTTCCTCCCTCTTTTTGCATTTTTATATCCTTTAAATACCACTAAAGTGAATGATTTAGGAACAACTTGACAAGAGAAGAAGAAACATTTAATCTGTTACGTATTATATCAACTTTATTTTTTATCTTTTTGTTCTGAAAATTTATCAGAAAATATTGCCTAGATAATTGGGTATGTACACACTACTGGTATTGGAGATGTATATGGTGTGTGTGTGTGTGTGAGAGAGAGAGAGAGAAAGAGAGAGAGAGAGAGAAGGAGACAGAGACAGTGAATGGGAGAAATTCAACTTTTATTGGGAAGGCACAGATCGGGGAACTGGGAACATAAAATGGAACAAACTGGACAAGATCCCTGCCCTTGTGAAGACTCATTCTGAAGGGAGGAGTTAGACACAAAATACTGAATGAGTGAATGAATGAATAAGTTAAAATCATATATTAATAAAACCTATGAAGCAAATTAAAAATGTAAATGCTTAGAAATGGTCTGGAGAGGAAAGATGCCATCCCAGAGGTCATTGTGCTTTGAAACTGGGGGGCAAACTTTTTTTTGGATTTCATAGTTAAAGAAATTATCCCGGTTTGGTGGCACGTCACAGGAGTGGCTCTAGAATTGTGGAGGAGAAGGAATTTCTGCCATTATGTATTTAAAAAGGAATTTAAGGTTCAAAGCATAAACCCATATGCCTCTAAAGCCACCTCCTTGCCCAGAGCCTCCCAGTGCACAAGGCAAGGTTTGATGGCCCTTTCCACACCTCCCACCTGGCTGGCAGCTTGGGGACCTGTCACTGGCCATTAGCACTGTTTACAAATGGTGTCGCACAAAACAGTCAGCCCCAGGGATGATCCTGGCCTCTTTTTACCTCACTCCAAGTCCCTTACCACTAGGACTGGGGTTTGTCTGTGTGATTTTAAGACTTCACAGTTACAAGTTTCTAGATTTTTCAAAAACCTGGACCTTTTAGTGTCTCAGTCCCCTCATCTCCAGTGACCTTCATCCTTTTCCGTGTTAGTCTCCCGGCAACACAACCACACTTGAAAACAACATCAGACATGTTTCCTCTGGGACTCATTCACTCTGACTTTTACTTCCTAGCTCCTGTTCTGTCTACTCCGATTTTTCCCTGTGATCTCAACTCCCTTGACCATTTCTCATTCTCATAGTTCATGAGCTTCTTTTGTCTCTTTACTTAACAGGGACCCTATGGTCTGGCACTTCAGTTCCTAACTTTGTGTTCCCATGTTTGCCAACTTTGTGCCTTTGGGATCCTTCTCTGTTCTGACTGAGGACTACAGATAGGGTAGGATATTGTTTGTCTTTTCATTAGGTTTGCTAAAACTTGTGTCTTAGCTCAGACTGCTGTAACAAAATGCCATAAGCCAGATGGCTTTTAAACAATAGAAATTTATTTATCACAGTTTTGGAGGCTGGGGAGTCCAAGATCAAGGCAATCAGCAGATTCAGTGTCTAGCAAAGATCTTTTTTCCTGATTGATAGGTAGTTGTCTTCTAGCCTTGGCCTCTAGCCGTAAATGCGGTATAGGAGCTCTCTGGGGTCTGTTTTATAAGGGCCTCAATCCCACTTGTGAGGACTCTGCTCTCATGACTTCATTACCTTTTGCAGGCCCCACCTCCCCGTACCGTCACACTGGGGAATAGGTTTCAATGCATAAATTTTTGGAGCGGGGGGGTGGGGGGGGTGCCTGGGTGGCTCAGTGGGTTAAGCCTCTGCCTTCAGCTCAGGTCATGATCCCAGGACCCTGGGATCAAGCCCGGCATCCACATCAGGCTCTCTGCTCAGCAGGGAGCCTGCTTCCCTTCCTCTCTCTCTGCCTGCCTCTCAGCCTGCTTGTGATCTCTGTCAAATAAATAAATAAAATCTTAAAAAAATAAATAAATTTTGGGGGGGACACAGACATTCAGTCTATAACAACTCACATTATCTATCTTTAAAGATCATTGTAATCCATTTTTATATAACTCCTTTCCCTTTGATCATAGTAGCAGGGCAGTTTCTTCCCTCTTCTCCTTTTTTTCCTCCTCTTATTCTGGTTGAGGGCCCAAAGCCATTGGATTCTGAACCATTCAGGGCCTTCCACTCCCTCCTTAAAATCTTTATATCCTCACTGATCTTTTTTTTCCCTCGTTCTTTGGACGCACGTTATTTTTCCCATTTCTGAAGTATAATTCCACCTGTGCTCTTGTTCCAACCCTCCTGCACCCTGAGCGCACAGACACACACACACACAGAGTGCTGTATTAATTTTCATTATTCTCATAAGCACAGAAGTATGATATATTTTCCCTTTATGTATAAAAACAGATGCTGTCCAACAGATAGTCTATATTGATGAGCCTACAGCCCTCTCTCTCCTTTCTCTCACGGATGGTATTTGTGAGTTATTAATTATACTCTCTTATTTCTTTTCTTCTGCACAATGGCATTCAGCAACCTCTTGAAACCTGTGGTTTGTCTATCAAATCTCACCAAGCTATTGAAAGCAACCTATTTATTTAGCAAATGTTTGATCACTCACCAAGGTCCAGGAACCATTTTAGGTGCTAAGTTTATATGACCAGTACCGAGAAATTACGACACTTCTGTCCATGGTAATTGGTCCGAAGAGTCCAAATCTCAAGAAACTGAATCAGATGAGAGAGGAAGAGAGTGAGATTAAGAGAAATGGTATCAGATGGAGCCCTAAATTCAGCTGTGCCTGAAGATCCACTCCGACATTTTAGTTAATTGAACCAATAAATTTCCTTCCTGTGTGAGTGACTTTGTGTTTGGATTCTATCATTTGCAACTGAAAGAGTCCTGAATAAAATAACATAGTTATTTGCATATATATATATATATATATATATACACACACACACATATTCCTCCCCTATGCAATCATATGCTATTTGAGGAAAAAGACTGTTATTCATTTTGCATCCTCCAGAATGCTTTGCATATTATAAGTGTCCAATAAATATTTATTGAATGAATAAACCAATTTATAAAAGAGCTTAAATTTAGATTGATGCAGTCTTCAGATTTCTTTAGAGTGAGCTGGATAATGAACAGCATCACGTGGCAGAATTCTTAAAGACATTCCCCACCTCCAAATGGGAATACCTCGCTCTCACCCAACCTCCCACCTTCCCCCATTGTCCCTTTATCTGCATCCACATTCAGCTTTTGCTCAGAGGAGACAATAAATATACCTGGATAACTGTATCTCTATTGTCAGCAGTGAGAATCCCAGACTCTGGTTGTAACATAAGCGAAGGGAAAAGAACATTGGCCCTTTGGTTTTCATTCTTTCTTGATCCAGGTATAAGCTGCTCTACGTAGGGAAAGTGCCGAGACACGCCATTTTAGACACATCCTAATAAGCTGTAATAAGAACAAGACAGTGGGGGAGATTATGATTTCCAAGCCACAGCCACCCCCCATGCACACACCGATGGCATAACTCAGAGATGAAGGATCAAAAAGAAACACAGCAGATTCCCAGGATACACATCTGCCAAGGAAGCTCCCCCTGACTCAGAGAGTTATAACTCTTTCTTCCTATAACTATGAAGACAGGTATATACAGAGACAAATCTTTTCATTTAGGAAAAAGGTCCCCTGTGCACATCTGGAGTCAGGGAAGTTGAAAGGACCAAGAACTCTTCCCTGAAGCAGACAGAATGTGGGTGGAGGCAAATAAAATGATATATTTAAACATTTAGCAGGATGGAAATCTTAGACAGTCAAGGCAACATTCTTATTAATTGCCAATTTTCGAGGCACTCTAGCATGCAACCATTCTCTCCTGTCTTGTTACAAGAGGATTAGGATGAGGTTGGGGTGGGAGGGCCATGGGGGGGGCAAGAAATTCGTTCTGTTTTTCTCTGTGTGTACATGTGTGTTTTAATTATCCCTCTTGAGATACTTCTTTGCACGGTTGTACCTTCAATCTGTTGCTTGCAGTTTTGTTTTTGACAACAGAGTTTATATGATCAGTGGTCGCCAGATTTGTTTGGTGTTTTTTTGTTGTTGTTGTTTTTTGAGGGAGTGGGGGCAATTAGCTTGGCCATCAATTCCTCACCATTTGGAAAAGGCCAAACTGCTTGCCATTTACAGGAGTCTAAAGTAAATGTGTTTTTCCTCCATCCTGCTTGCTGGGGGCAGAACTAAGGCTGCTGAGGCTAGACTGTAGGGCTTCTCTGCCACGCAGCAGTTTGATATTAATAGATTACTGCTTTGAAAAAGGAACCCTGTTCCTGCCAAGGCACCTCCAACAGTATCTAAGCCAGCTGAGTGGCAGAGTGCATTCTTAACCAGCATTCAGCTACCTACATCACAAATATAAGTAGCAATTCTCTTTCTAATAACAAATGCTAAATATTCAACCTTCTACATCTGCCTGTGGAGATGGAGATCTTTTTAAAATGTTGATGCACAGAAATTCCCCCAAACTCCTGCTGTGTTAAGAATTTAAATCATGGTTGATTCAAAACAGGATGTATTCTTAAAAGAAAAAAAAGAAAGAAAGAAAGAACAAAACAAAACAAAAAAATGCTTGTGCTTTCATTCCAATGTATTTCCTTGGTAATGTGGTAGAAGCAGGAAAGAGTTCTGTGAAATAATGCACATTATTAAATGAAAATATGTAGAAGCTTATTCAAAGGTAGTTTGCTTCACTGGTAACCACTCAGGTGTCTGTGGTATGCCAGACATATGAGTTATTCAATGTCACAGAATTGCAGTGATGCAGACAAGAAGGTAAACTCATAACGAGAAGAGTTAGGATTTAGAGATATTAGCCTATAATGTTAAATTTTTAAGTAGGCACAAGTTGTGTTCTTGTTTGCTTTTGTTCTGATTATGAAATGAGAGAAAAACACCCTAGAACACAGCAGCTAGGAAACAACTCTTCAGCCAGCCACCCATTATCCTTCTTAATGTGTTAGAGGATTCCCTTCTAGTCTTTTTTCCCTGCACTTTTACGTTCAAAGTGCATCAAATACTTGTGACTGAACCAAATGCTAGTTCTGTAATATCATGACTCAGAGTCTTCCCATGTCTTCATTAAACTCTTAGCTTTTGTCCTGTTCAGCTAGAGTCTCACACTTTATCCCATTCTTCATCTTCTTCCGTAGATCAAAATTTAGGAAATAGCATGTAATGAATAGCAGAAATTCCCCATATGGTGCCAAGGGGGGCAAACTTTCAGGGGAGTGAGAACAGCCATCTCTGATCCTTGCCATGGCTTTTCCTGGGTCACTTGAGTCCAAGCGGAGTCTCTCCCAGATGGTCACAGAGAATAGGTGGATAACACTTGGGCTGTCTTAGACCCATCAGGCTGGGGTCTTCAAGCCTTCCCTTTCATCTTCCTCTGCTCATGGTCTGGTTTAGAGACTTTCTCCCCAGGATCTCCATATGCCTATGTTTATCTGCTCAGGCTGCCATAACCAAATACCATAGACTGGGCAGCTTAAACAACAGAAATTCATTTTCTCAGTTCTGGGGGACTTAGACAAAAGTGCCAGCTCATTTCCCTGGCTTATAGATGGACGCTATTCGTGCTCTATCTTCACATGGCCTTTCTTTGGTACATATGGACAGAGAGAAAGAGAGAACACTCCATTATCTCTTCTTATAAGGTGTATTACTCAGCGTTCTCCAGAGAAACAGAACCAACAGAGATAGATCTATATCTGTATCTGTTTCTCTATTCAATATTTATATCTATATCCATATCCAATATTTATATCTATATCCATATATTTATATTCAGTCCGTTATTGTTATGAGATAATATCTTTCATATAGTATCTCATATGACATACTCTATCTCATAACAGTAGGAGAATACCTTCTCATACTATTATTCTGCCCTGATTTAAGGAGATGGATTTGGGGAAAGTATATAAAAGCACTGGACAAGTGGGCAGGAAAATGCAGTAAAAGAACAAGTAAGAGAGCTAATTTCATAAATGATGGAAGGTGAATTACCAATGACTAAGAAAATAAGAGGCAATAAATTGAAGAAAGTTGACTTGTTCACTGTATAGTGTGAGCTGCGGAATCAGTAAAATGAATGGGTAGTACAGTCAAATAACCACAAAGACAGAATTGACATTAAAAAAAAATCAATTTCTGGTGATCTAGACTTCATTCAGCAATGGTCTGCGGCTTGGATGTAAAATAGTTGGTGATAATTTAGGTGGGGCCTATCTAATGATTAGAGAATGGAGAGCAATTGTTGGAGAAAGTATTCCTGTGGTACTAATAATGGGAAATTTGTCTTGATGAAGTTGAGGATATTTGCTAGAGAGATAATGTAGGGATTAATTAAAGATAAATGACCACATGAACAAAGGAAAGTTTAGAGTGATTAAAACTGCTTTTTCTCGGGAAGATAGTTTGATATATAAATTGTATGGCTTTCATTTGCTGAATGGAGACTATCAGGTGGAACTTGAGGCACAGAGGTGAGAAAAGATTAGGAGTCTAGGGGCCATTTCCAGTGCCCATGATCACACCTCACCTGTAATCTCTCTGGCACTTACAGCTTCTTACAGCTGTGTTTGACTGGATCACTTGCAAATGTCAACAAAAACAGCATATGGCTATATTAACTGGTTTGAAGGATTGCATTAGACATAGTAAAAACTCTTTCAGAAGAATTTTTAAAAAAAGATTTCTCTTGAGAAATCACAATTATTTTTCCCATGGACAAATCAGGATCTCAAAAATAAGTTACATTAGAAACTTTCCTTATTAAAATATATAATAGTGGAGTTCTATGAACATTTTCTAACCCAAAGCTATTAAAAGATAAAGTGAAATTGTTTGACATGTTAAAGGATTAAAATAAGTTTCTGTGTTGGATTAGAATGGGGTCTGGTTATCAGACTCTGGTATGATGAAATGACCTCAATGCTGAAATCATAACTGTGGCAGAACCTGCTAGCTGTCCTCAATCTCTCTTCTCCCCAGCCTTAGCATTAGAACCTTTGCTTTTAGGTGGGTGCATTATTGTTCATAATATTACTCTATTTCCCGGCCATCTCTTGTCCACAAGGCTGTTGTGACCCTGCAACTAAACTCTGGTCAGTAAAAGGTAAGCCAGAAAGTCATGGCAACTTGTTGGAGTATCCCTTAAAAGGTAACTCATGCATTTTCCTTTGACCTATTTCCCTTTCTTTATATGCCTTTCCTCCTTCCTATGGATTAGAATGTGAGTTCATAGGGTGACAATGACCATATTGGACTACGATGGGACCTTGAGAATGGAGACCACACACAGCAGAGCAGTAGGATAGAAGGACCTTGGACACAGGAACTTGAGGGTCAAAGTTTCCTTACCAGCCTAATGTACCTCCACTCCACTCTCTTACATTACAGGGAAATGAGCTTCTATTCTGTTTACATCTCCTTGACTCAACATGGAGACCAGTACTAACTGAAACACTAGGCTCCATCAAAAAGCTGAGCTATCAGTCTCTCCATCTTCTTAAACCAGAGACTCATAGGGTTGAGAGCCTGTCACCTATCAGTGAGGAGCTAGAAACAGAAGGCTACTGCCCTCTTGAATCTGGATAGAAAAAAAAAATCTCACTTTCATTATCTGCCTCCTGGATCAGAAACCATTGGTATCAGACAACTGAGTAACTCCTGGAACTAAACAGATCCTGGTTCAGGCAGCTAAATCCTCTCCTTTGCTCTTGCCACTTTGTGTCTGTCCCTTCTTCTGCATCCAGTTTGAGACTCTATCTTCCAGGAAATAAACATATGAGATGTGTTGGGAGATAAGCGGTAATGCCTTTTATTTTGGGATGTGTAGTTACTACAAATAAAGAGCTAGGTTTGAGAGTGGTGCAGAGGCAAGAAAAAAAAAAAACTATCAGCAGTTACTGGGGACTCTCATTTTGCTACGTACTTAATCTGTTGTTTGTGTCACATAATCAGACACTTGAGATAAGATACTATCCTATTTCAATCCAGTAGAGCTATACAGAACAGAGGATTAAAAGGCATCAGGAATGAGACCAACAGTTGTGGATATCAACTTACTAACTGTCAATGAATCTCAAAATATTTGACCAGCACCCAAGTGAACCGAGAGGAGGATAAAGGCACTCTACACAACATATTTGTTAATAAACACTAAACCTGAATCAATTTGCCCTTAATCTGAGGTTGACTAAATAGAAATTCAAAAAGATTAAAGAAAAGAAGACACAGTCTAGGGAACAATAAAAACTTGGGGGAGCTTGAGACAGAAGGAGAACAGAACTCTAGTAGCCATTAATTTCTCAAGTCAACTTGAGAAAGTTCCTTGTTCTTTCAATAATACACAAGAGCATGTTGTCTTTATGCGGGGGTGCAATTAAAAGAGAATAGGTTGAAAGAAAAAGACATAGGCTAACTCAAGGATTAATTGCAGAGAAACTTATAAAAGTTGAAATTAAAATCTGAACTGGGTAATTTGAAATAACTTTGTAAAAAGTTAATAATATGGTAATTTATTATAAATTGGTAATTTATTACCAAGTTAATAATATGGTAATTTAACTTGAGAAACTTCCAATGTACTTAACAAAGTAGAAGAAACATCAATTTGGAGTGGGGAAGGGAGTGAATCAAAGAGTCCCAAGATAAAGATAGTAGAGAGTGTATCTCCTATTTAAGCTAATAATTGTATTCATTAGGGGAAAAAAAAAACTAAACTAAAAAAGTTTGAACAGAAGCAATGATTAAAAACATAATTGGGGTAAACTTTTGTCTTATTTGGAATAAGACATAAAAAGAATGAAGTTTCCTTTCAAATAAACCTTAAAAATGACCTGAGAAAACAGAGCAAAACTGATTGCCATAATACATCAAAATCAATCAAGAGTTACTCTTGTTTAGAAATATACCAAAATGATTTGTGAGTTACAAAACTAAGAAAAAATAAACTTTATGAATGGCCAGATAGCAGGAGTGCTAATTGCTAATTGCCTACTCTCAATACCAATGGACAGGCCAATGGAGAACAGAACAATGTCCACAATAAATCTAGGAGGAATAACATTTTGGGGTATGTTTCTTCCTTCACAGATTTTTTTTTTCTTGTGAAGAGTTTTTAAAAAAGTATTCTTTAATACCTGATGGCTTATAAAAATGTGATATATATATATATAAATATATATATATATAATTATATATATATATATAAATTTAAACTAGTTTAAAATATGTAACAATTGATCAAGAGAGAAAGTAAAATTAAGAAATCCTTTATGGTTAAGTCACATGTAAAATAGATTGGTAAGGAACATTAAAAACATTTTAAGCAGAGCTAAATAATATAGTAAATTATGTTACAAAACTGAAGTCAAACATCTACAATAATTATTGATTTAAAAGGCCTGTGATGGGGCATCTGGGTGGCTCAGTGGGTTAAGCCTCTGCCTTCGGCCCAGGTCATGATCTCAGGGTCCTGGGATCAAACCCCACATTGGACTCCCTGCTCGGCAGGGAGCCTGCTTCACCTCTCTCTCTGCCTGCTTCTTTGTCTACTTGTGATCTCTGTCAGATAAATAAATAAAATCTTAAAAAAAAAAAAGAAAGAAATAGCATAGCACAGAGCAAATATTTAAAATGCTTAATTTTATTATATAGTAACTACAGCAAACTATTTAACTACTAATTCAGATAATTTGAGAAATAGAGATTTCTGTAGCAAAAGTATAAAAACATGCATGGGACTAATACAACTTCAGGATGGTAAGATAGTAGTACTCTCTGGAGTGGGGACTTGGGCTTTGGTTTTATCTATAATGGTTTATTTCTTTAAAAGGGAGAAAGATCTGAAACAAGTGGAACAAACTGTTAACATCTGTGACACTGGCGTCTATTACTGGTCATCTTATTTTCTATAGTTTTCCATGTTTGTAGTATGTACATTTTAAAAGATTACTTTGGGATGTTTAACGATACTGCTAGTAGAATTTAGAATAAAATATCTACCGGTATATCAACCACAGAAAAGAAGAGCAAACTATGAACCATGTAAGAATATATAATGTAGGAAAATACAGAAAATGTAGAATGAATCAGGAAAAGTATTAAAAATGACCAAAGTAGGACTATGGGTTCATTGTGAGGATTGCTATAAATTATTTCAATCCTTCTATTAAATAAACAGCAATAATGATAATGATATGGAATATGTATTTTTGGTATGTGCCTGGCACTATGCTGTATGCTATCCTACATTCCTTAAATGTTTTATGTCCATTAATCCTCCTGACAACTTCATGAGTCAAGTATTATTATCGGAAATTCTCACAGATTGGATTAGTAAAAATAGTTCAACCGAGATATATCTTATTAAAAAGACAAAAAGTTAAAGATGTTCAGTGTTTTTGTCTTACAAACCATAAGAAAAAGAAAACCCAGATCATTAAATATAAACATTAGACAAGATAGAATTAAAGAGAAAAATCAATAAGTGCTATTTAGAGATTCATTTTATATTCAAAAAAGGGGAAAAGTGGGTTTCCACTTTTGGACATGTAAGAACTTTAAGGCTTTGTATAAGCATATACACTAACATTTAAGTAAGTGACCGAAATTATTAGAAATGCAAGGAAAATTATTTGCAAATGCAGTGTTTTCAACACATTTCTGGATCAAGCAGAGAAAAAGAAAATAATAACATAGAAAAATATTGTACAGCTTAGAATTTATGGATGGGATTCTTGTGTTCTCAGAAATCCTAGAAATCTATGCAAACAATTGTGTGTACGTACATGTGACTGAAGTTTTCTGGAAACATGGTACTTCTATCATATCCTCAAAAGAGGTCCATGACTTCCTCTTCCCAGAATGTCTGTGTGTATGTGTGTGTATTTTTTCCTTCTATAATAAGAGACCACACTGAAAAAAATAATCCATGAAATATTTAAAGAAAACTGTTATAAAGTCCTAAGGGGAAAATGTCTAGAGTTATTCTTGAAATTACTTTTTGTGATGTCTGGCTTTCTTATTGGGTTTCACATTCTATGGTAATAGGGGCCATAAATGTCTTACTTTCTAGTTCTCCACTCAGTACAATAAATGGCATATAGATTAGGTTCAGTAAATATCAATTGGATTAATTGATCAAACAGTCAGTAACCTCAGAGCTGTTAATATTTTGTCAAAGAATCAACTCCCCAAATAGTTCTAGATCCAGACAGTTTTATATGTAAATTCTAACAAACCTCAAAGATCAATTGCTTATAAACTATTAACTTTTTCATAGTGTGGAAAAACAACTAAAACAAGAAATGATACTTCTCAGCTTCAAAAATATTAAATTCATAAACTAAAACCTGAACAAAATTGCTCTAAAAATCCAACACACATATATCATTTGTATGTTTGTATATGTGTGGGTACATATATACATATGTAATAGACATAAATATTATCCAATAGATTCAATAATATAAGAAAAATAAAATAATAATAAGATTTATAATATTTATATATAAGATTTAATTTAGGAATACAACTATGGTTTAATATGAAAGAATCTACTCAATTATCTTCCATTTTTCTTTTCCACTCTTTTTTTGTTATTAGGAGATATCAATACATGAAGTGAAAAAAATGATCACTTTGATAGATGCCAACAGCATAATTGGATAAGAATTTAATATGCATAATGATAGACAATATTTTAGTGTACTAGTGAAAGAAGGGTGTTCTTTCAACCTGTTAAAGAATAAGCATCTGAAACCTCCATCACTGTATTTCATATTTAAAAGGTAAAATATAGAAATGCCAGGAGTATAAGCATCAAAATCAAGATCAAGTCAAGAACTCTATTTATTTACAACTCTTGAAAGTAAGCTCGATTTGCTGTTGACATGCCAATAACATTGGGAAACAAGGAGAATTTCAACGAGACAAAAAATAGTAAGTTAGAAATAAAAGAATTTTTAAAATAGTCTAGATCAGAGTGGGGCACCCAGGCGGCTCAGTCAGCTGAGCATAAGTCTTGATTTTAGCTCAGGTCACAATCTCATGGTGGTGGGATTGAGTCCTGCATGGGGCTCTGCACTTAGTGTGGACTCTGCTTGAGATTCTCTCTCCCTCTGTCCCTTCCCCCCTCATGCTCTATCTCTCTCAAATAAATAAATAAGTAAATCTTTAAAAAAAATATAGATCATGGCAAAATAAATGTTTAACTTCATGTAACAATTGTACAATAAAGTTATAACCATGTGTTTTATGCGCTAAATATCGAAAGCTGCAAGAAGTCAACAAGCTACCAGGTGCAGAAATGAATAGACAAAAATTAATACATTTTCTATAAACCTGTCAAAGATTGTAAGCAGGAATAGATCCAATGAAGAATAAAAGGATATAAACTATCTAGATTAAGAAATATGTGAGACATCTCTGAGGATGAATAGAAACTGAGAATGTAAGTTTCCTCCCAAATTATTTTTTAGGCTTGACACAATTTCAAGTAAATGGACAGTTTCATTTGAATGTGATGCCCTTCAAACCTCTCATTCCTTTTGAGAAATGTATTCTAATAAAATAATCAGAACTACAGTAGAAGATTTAGAAAACAAGTTACTTAGCTTTTATTCACTTTTTAAAGTCTTGTAAACAGCCAAATTCCCCACAATAGCAATAAAGTTAGAGAAATTGTGACACAATCGTATGACAAAATATAATATAGAATCATGTTTACAAAGAATATAAAGTAAGAAAGTGTTCAAGAGCTATTTAAGATAAAAAGCAGTGTATCAATCTTCATATTCTATGTATTCTACAAATTCTTAAAACATTGTTTTTTTAAAGATACTATTTTTTACTAATCTCCATACCCAATGTTGGGCCAAACTCAAAACCCTGAGATCAAGTCTAATTCTCCACTTACTTAGCTGGCCAGGCACCCCTAAAAAGTACAGTTTTTAAATATTTATATAACTGTGCAAAAAATAAGCCAAGATTCATCAACATATGAGAGATGAATATCTAAGAGGTTAAACAATACTTTGATTTTACTTTCTGTAGACATAGTTTTTGTTTCTTTTTTCTGTTTGTTTTTAAACAATGGACATATATTTCATAGGTGGGAAAAAGACAATGGATTCATATATTGTAGTTATAATGTATTTGGTACCTTTGCCATGTGTTTTTTTTTGTTGTTGTTGTTTGTTCATGGTTTGTTTGTTTGTTTGTTTGTTTTTGGTTTTTTGTTTGTTTGTTTGTTTTTTGCTATGGACCAGATTTAAATAGAGGCTTATGATATATTCTAAAAGATTTTTGGAAGCCAGACTGAAAATTGAAGATTTTTTGAAGATGGATTTAGAAGTGTTTCTTAGAAGAGGGACAAATTGACATGGTCTTACATCAACAAAGAATAAGAACCAGAAACAAAAATGAAGACTAGCTCCAACAAAGGAAAAGAACAGTCAGTGTCTTATTTAAAAACCTGAAAAATCTGAAAGCATGATTGTCTCCATAAGAGTTCAAATGCTGATATTATACATTAAAGCAATTTAGGAATGTTTATACCAATATTTGCCAGGCTTAAAAACCAATTTAGCATTGTCTTATATTCAGATTGCATGGAAAATAAGTTTCCCATCTTTAAGAATATAAAACTAGGGCGAGTAATAGATTGAGAGTTTTATGCTTATGAGCATAAACTGTGATTGTTTACTGTGCTTTAACAATGATAAAATCACTAACGGCTTCATAGCAAGACCCAAAACCCTGGGGAAGCCATTAAGAATTCAATATTAACAGTTCATGGAGGAAAATGGATTCCACTTACTAAAATGATTTTAAAATGTTTTCTCTAAAATGCAAATATTGCAGCTCTGTGAAGTTGGACATTTTAAATAGGTTTTATTTGAATCTTTGTTCTTACATAAGGGCTATGTATTATTCTCAGTGAAACCCAAAGGTTATAATGTCTGGTTAATAGTGGCCATGTAATAAACTTTGGATAAGTACAGAAAGGAGTTTCTTAAGGTTGAAAGGAGGCAAGCCGTCAAAGCCACTTCCAGATATCCTAGAGTTGCCTAATAGTTTCTGGCACCAAGAAGTATGCAAGAGATAGTGCATCTGTCCAAATGGGAACATCTCTGATTCTCCACCCAGCACCATATCTCCTTCAATGTCTTATTGGGTCCAGAGACTGTCATGCCCCCAGGCAAACAGAAGTTAGTATAGCCTGGACTGAGCCTAACTCTTGCTGTTATCCTCCAGAATTCTGTACTTGTACCCTCAGGGATGGAAAACAAACAATAATAAAACCAAACAAAAACCAAGAAGGATAGAAACTAACAAGTGATAAAAGGAAAGGCAAGCACTTTCATCTGGGAATAATTAATGCATGCTTAGAAAAGACCAGCAAATGTTACTTTGCCTCATTTGATTTTTATTCACTTCTTAATGACGGTTAAACCAGAAAAGTACCAGGACCTGAAATTGCTCTTGGTTTAGGTTTTGGGGAGCGTTCTTTTTGCAAACAGCTTGTCAGAGCATAACAAAAATGGATTGCTTGGTTCTCTGGGATGAGAAAAAAGCAGCATTCAGACACAGACTAGTGATTTCTGTGCTGGTGTTCACCGCTGTCCTTGTAATGGTTTTAGTTCTTAATTAAAGCTAAATGGAGGTCTTTCTTAAAAATGTTACCCTTTTTCCTTTGGTTTTGAATTTTGTCCATTATATGGAATTTTCTAGTTCTTACTTAGAGTATGCATAACATTGAACAAACTGAAGAAGTCTGTACTGGGCAGCAATTTACTGTGGGTTCAGGAACAAAGAATAAACAGGAAAGAAATCAGGAATCACTTTGTTTTCTTTCCAGCAGTGCCTCCCTCCATTTGTCTGTGTGTGTTTGTGTCTTTCTGCTTAGTTCAGTGTGCTAGTGTGCACGTGTGTATCGCTCTTCATCTTTCATTCTGGTGTCTTTTTCTCCAGAAGCCCCCATTCCCATCGGTTCTCCCCCTAGTAATGAAGACAGCATGGTGGGTTTACACCGGAGTCTGGCTTCACCGCTGAGAACGCTGCATTGCGCCTGGCTGGGAGAGTGTATTTGCTCTGGAAGCCTCCCTCACTGTTGGTGGATGAGACCCCACACAGACCTGTCGTAACCTGAAATTCTGACCCCGTAGATTCCCCCAGGTACCTTGAGCTTTGCTGCAGAGCTTAGTGTCCAGAACATCGCATTCCACAGGACAGGCCAAGGACATGAGCATCGATTTTCAATGGCAACATGCTAGTGCAGTCTCCTCTGTGTTGTCCTGTGTCCTATTCTGTCTCAGAGCCAGAAAAAAAAAAAGAAAAAGTTTTGGACTTGAGGGGAGGGGGGTGGGGTGTGAAAAAGCTCTTTTCTTTTAATTTAACCCCTGAGCAGGGAAAGTAAATCATGTAGAATTATGTCAGGTCAAGAAAAAAGCGTGATCAAAATAACCTGGCATGAATATTCATCCAGGGCTTGACAGAAGGACAGGAGCAAGAGGGGTGATTGCTGCTTGTTGCTAAGAGAGATCTCTTTCAGAGATCGCATTTTAAAAGAGCTTGTGATTAGGTCTGTTGGCCAAAACTGTGGGAGACTTTTTTTTATGTTGTTTGTTTCTCTCTTTCTTTAATCTTGGCATTTCGGATGCCCAGCCTCCTGCTGACATGCATTTCTCTCTAATCACAACATTCCCAGGTGGTTTGCCTCACTCACACCAGGCCCTTCTCGGCTGACTCAATGCAGAGGTGAAGGAACACAATGTCCTGACAGCTGATTACCCTGTGGACAGCCATCTCTGTCCGTCCACACGGCCAGAATGATGCTTAACACGTTATTAATTATTCCTCCATCTCCAGTGTTTAGAGAACAACTGTAGCATTCTGTTTGCCCACATCATTTCTCCTGTTGCAAGAACCTTTTCTTCCCTCCAACTCTCCCTCTTTCACCTTCTAAAAGTGCTGTTCAATTGAATGCTCTGTGAAGATAATGGTCGAAATCTGCGCTGTTCAATATAACAGCCACTAGCCCAAAATACGTGTGACTAGTGGCTACTAGAACGGAAAGGCCAGCACAACCCCCAGTGAGGTTAGCAGAGGGTTCTGAAGTGTACCGTGTTCCAGAAGCCAAAACTGTTAAGCAACTTGCATGTGTCAGTCTGTACACATCGACACACATGCTTTTATTCTGTAAGAACACTTGCTTTTTTTTTTTTAATCATTCCAAGTCATTCATCATCATTCGTCATCAAATCTTAGCCTCACTCATCAGCCGTAACAGTTGCAGAGACTCAAGATGAAATGTGACACGATTTTTAACTTCACTCTACCGTTCTCCAAATAGCTAACGTACAGGTACTAGGAAGCAGAATTACACTTCATATCACAATGATGTGCCTCAAACAGGAACAATCATTTTTTTTAAAGAGTTTATTTATTTGACAGAGAGAGAGAGATCACAAGGAAGCAGAGAGGCAGGCAGAGAGAGAGGGGGGAAGCAGGCTCCCCGCTGAGCAGAGAGCCTGACGCAGAGCTCTATCCCAGGACCTTGAGATCATGACCCGAGCTGAAGGCAGAGGCTTAACCCACTGAGCCACCCAGGCGCCCTAGGAACAATCATTTTTGGTGTGAAATTTTCATGGGGATTTTTAAAAATAAATCTGAGCCAACCACCTTTCTATTCTCACTACTTACCAATGTTTAAAATGAAGAAAAGTCAATATAATCGCCATTGTCGTTTATAGATAAGTCAGTCCATGCCTAATGAAAAGGGTTAAGGTATTCTTAGGCTGGGTAACATAGAAAGAGATCATTCAAGTCAGCCTGATTGGTGAAATGAAGCTAAATTGCTTCTTCAAAGTTTATGTTTATACTGATAAAATAATAGCAGTTATCATCAGTACTGCTAATATTACGTATTGAGTATCTATCATAGCAAGGAGATGACTTAAATGTTTAACTTTATATATGTTATGTAATTTGTTCATCACAAGAAGACTAAAAGAGAAGTATAATCGTTATACCCATTGTACATACAAAGGAGAGAAAGAGAAGTGTGGCTTCCCCAAAGTTGGCCCAGGTTGGCATTCAAGTGTAGGTAGTCTAACCACAGAGCCTGAGTCACCCCATGCATGGGAAAAGCAGCAAACCAGATGACTAAAAGTTCAGTTTTCAACAATAGAAAAATAGCAGTCTCCACAGAAAAATTTTGATGATATGGTCATATTGGTTGTTACTGTATTAATGGCTTCAAACAATGAAGACTTGTAATTATAGTAGTACACTTATTGACCAGAGTAATGAGTTGCTGAAAGTGGGTGTCAAAGAAATACTGTAAGGTAATCCAATCTTCTCTTGATAATAGTCACGTTAGTATTCACCCAAGATTTTTAAAATATGTGTTGAGAAAAATTCACATTGTATTTCTACATTTTGCTCACCATCCTATTACAAATAAGGATATACCACCAACCTCCCCGGGATACATTTTCTAGCACTGGTATTCCGTTGACTTGGAAAGTCTCTTTGTTTATTGTGATAAGAACATTTAAAATGACATCTACCTTTGTAATGGATTTTTAAGTGTACAATGCAGTATTGTTAACTACACAACGTTATACGGCAGATCCCTAGAACTTGATTATCTTGCAGAGTTGAAACTTCAAACCGTTTGAAAAACAACTCTCCATTTCCCTCTCCCAACAGCCCCTGGCAACATGGCAGGTTTCTTTTTCTTTTCTTTTCTTTTCTTTTTTTTTTTTAAGCTGAATAATATTCTATTGTATGTTTGTACCACATTTTCTTTATCCATTTATCTCTCAATGGACATTTTAGGTTGTTATCATATCTTAGCTGTTGTAAATAGTGCAATGGTCACACAAAGTCTTATGACTAAATAATTTGTTTCCCTCTTTTTTGACTAGTCCCTCATTTCTTTTAATTGGACCTTCTTTCCTGTAACATTTCCTATAGCTGCCTAACAATTTGTATTACCTGGTGAAAATGGCCACTTCTGACTCCCAGCTCTGAGAGGTTGCATTTTTTTTTTCAGCTAAGATGATGGAGTACTTTTTCAACTCTGGTTTGTATCTTCTCTACCTCCATTCATGCCACCTATCCTGGGTAGGCCTTTGAAAAGAGGCTGCCCGAATGAGCTTGTTATTGGAAAACCTAGATTGTATGCAGTTGAAGACAGGGCACTGGGAGTAATTGGGGGCAACGATCTCAATTCTTCTTTTCTTAGCCTAAAACTGGGAACTATCAAAGTTTGAAATGATCTCAAAGATCATCCTGAATCTCTTTTGCCAGGATTCCTCAGTTGTTTCGACACCATCAAAGACAGAGAAAACTTGGTACCGCATCAAGAAGATGACTTTCCATTTCATCAGTTCTCATCATTAGAATGCTCTTTCGTAAATAAAATACTCATTTTCTAACTATTCCAGTTTGAATCTAATTATGATCTTTAAAGTTAAAAGTAAGTGTAATATGTTTTTTACAGGACAGTTTATCAAATATTTGCAAACAGTTCTGATGTATCCCTTAACTTTTCTCTTCCCCAAATATGCCTTTTTTTTTTTTTTTCCTTATCAGGTGTTCCTTACTTCAGGATGTCCATTCACTTCACTTTCCTGAATTGTGTCCCTTGAATTAACTTGGTTGATCATTGTCTCATTTGCTGCCTAGAAACAAATATATAATATAGCAACATTTGATCAGTCAAAGGGAAGGAGAAAGGCTTTTTCTTCTATCCTGAATGTGATCTCTCTAATAATGAGTCTTCAGGTCCACTGAATGAGAATTCATGTGACTTTCTGAAATCTTCCTGAGTGTCTTTATCAGTTCCCTAATCATTAAAATTCTGACAGACATCTGGGTGTCAGAAAACTAAAATATCATCAATGGTAGTGTTTCTTTTGTTTTCATCCATGTTTCTAAAGTATTTCAGTCTTTGACTATTTGTTCCTTGTTGAGGTCTAAACATTTTACTGACATGGGTTGCAGCATTTTTGTATACTGGTTAAAAGGAGAAGTCCTAGAACCAGCTCTACCATTTGCTAGTTATATGAATAAGCGCATTGCTTAAGCTCTCTTAAGTTTCTTTCTTTTTTTTTTTTTTAATCTGCAAAGTGAGATAATGACTACATTACTTTATAGGGTTTTTAGAGTCAAATGAAACCGTACGTGGAGTACCCAGTGCAGTGCTCATGTTAGTAATCATTAAGCTGTGAACTCATTTGGAATCCTCATAGAAGAAGCACACAATTGAGTCAGACTTCTCATTCTCACTGCAATTTAGATTATGACCTCACTTTTTGCACAAAATGAGATCCAAAGAATGAAAACACACGCACAAAGTTGAGGAATTCTTTAAGGCTTATGTTGTAACTAATAGCTTATCATGATATATACAGCCCAAAAAAGGTCTTCCCAAAGACCAGTATAGGGACTATTGGAACACAATATCCTTGTCCTTGAGTTGACTTCATGACCATCTGTCTCATATCTCAGTCACTCACTTTCTCTGTTTCAGTTTTCCAAGAAAGGAAATTAGCCATACATACCAGATCCTAGCTACAGTAATCAGGTCCCACACTGGGTATAATCATCTTTGGCTAGGAGTGAGCCTAGGCCAGGTACCTCAAAATAGAAGTTGGCTAAACAAAGTAAGAGCTGTGCATGGAATGGCTGTCTTCAGAATGGTTAGGAGTTAGTTAGGTAGTGATTGATTTGTCTAGTACTATGGTTTCTTTCTTACCTCTGGAAGATGATTCTAAAGCTTAAATCATTTCAGTGATTTCAACAATCATTACTGGTGTGATGGTACAAGTTTAACAACCAGCTCTCTGAGGGGAAGGGGATAACTCTGGTTTCTAGTATTTTCTGACTTCTGTAGTATAAATATCTCCACCATTGTTGATTTCAGGCTATCAAGGTGAAGTCATTGAATGTAAAGTCACTGAACACAAAATTGTGAAAAGATGCACAGTATCACACCATTATATCACTGTCAACGTAGAGATGTATCAGATTTTAATAGCCTTAAGACCACAAATAATAGTAAAATATAGTGAAGTAATTAAGGGTTAATGAGTTCTGAATATTTATTACCTTTACTTTTAATGTAATTTATCTAATTGTAAGTCTGTATATTTTTATTTTTTATAGTGGCTGACAGAATTTTCTGAAAATTTAAAAATTGGCTCTTAGAAGCTTGTGCAAGCCAGTTCTAGCACATCACTGCTGCCAGGATGAGACCATTCAAAACTTGGCCTCTTCCCTCACAAACTAATTGACAAAATTATGTTTTTACATGTGAACTTATTAGAGGATAATTCAAGGCTCTACCTACTTAAATATGAAATAAGTAAGTGTATATGAGACATATCTTTGTATTTTACAAGGTAGACATCAGGTGTACCAAAAACCAAGAATGCTTTTTGTATTTTTTAGTATCATTGCTCTATTTATCATGAATTTCCCAAGATGTATTCTAGAGTGCTCAAAAATAAATCTGGACAAATAAGATTCTCACAGGGTAAAATGAAATTATGTTCTTCATAGTAGTCTTCTGAGGATCTCTAATTGTGAGTTGTAACAAAAGATTAGAAGATTATTTGGGGGGAGCTGAACTGAGAATTACCAGATCCCATAGATCAGGTTAATAATTTATAAAGGCTGCACTTGAAGAGAATTATTTGCAGACTGGATTGATAGACTATTAGAAATAGTCGATGACTGTTCTTTGGAGACCTTGAGAAAAGTGATCAGGGAAAGTGGCACTTGGGTTTAATAAACTTGAAGCTTTTTGGATACATCTCCTAACTAACGGATTGTGACATATGTAGCCTGGGCTTTGACCAGCAGTGGTACCCAGTGCTGTAATTGTCTTGCATATAGAGTGTCTGTTTCCAAAGAAAGTTGTTGTTTGTTGAGAGAGTAATTACAAAGCTGCCAGAAGGAAGAGCAGTCCCCCACCATGCTCACCATGTGATTTATTGGGTGTATTTGTACTCTTAAACAGATCTGTCTTTTTCTTCCTGGAATGTTTTCACACTTCAATATGAATCTCTCTTCCCCTGAGCTTACCTCATTTGTGTCTGAAATATTGATCTGGTTGACAAAGGACAGAGCAATGCAAGTGTGTGAAGTGTGTGTGTGTGTGTGTGTGTGTGTGTGTGTATGAAGGAGAGAAGGAGGGAAAAAAACACATGTACATATATACCATATTCAATAACATGATTCTGTCTTTCCTATTATTTTTATGATCTAGGGAGATTTGGCACAGAGACTGCCGTTTTGCCTTGAAAATTCTGCTGATTGTTTCTGCCTTTGAGAAACAAACTCTATTGTGAGACTGAAAAAGACCTTCGGTCTTCTCTATGGCATTTGCCCATGGAGTCTGCAATAGAAATGATTTATTAAAGCCCACCAATACAAGAAAATCATAATCTTTTTGACAAATTCCTTTACTTCCATTGCGTATCAGCAGTTTTAGGAAGGTGATCTCCATGGTATCCTAAATGCTTAAAGTCTTTCATCACACAAATGCATGTTGCTAAAGTTGAGAAGAACTTTGGAAGGTTTTAGTTACCCCCTCCCCTTTGGAGAAGTAATCAAAAGTTGCTTTTAGTTAACTTAAGCATTTTATCTCCCTGGAAAAATACCTTCACTTTTCTGGACTTGTAGTCATCAAGGAAGAGTGGAAGGTGTCAGTTCACACCAAACATTTGCTAGAAGCATCCACTTTGCATCTGCCTCAGATGTTTTCCCCTCTTGTTACAACAGAGAACAGTTGTGTGCCTCTTTACTTTTTGTCAAAATTTTCAACTGCAGCCTTGGAAAATTAAGTTGTTTTGGCAGAATAAAATGCTTGTACTCTATTTGCTAAAAGGCCAACTGGATCAAGTTATCAAGAATTTTATGCCAAACTCAAGGTTATATCTCAAGCAGTTGGGCTCAGCATACTTCTTCTGTCAGAAGGAGTTTGGTGACAAATCTTTCTTGTTGTTAATCAGCACAAGAAAATAAATTCTGTGGGGAAAAATGAAAGTATGGTATACACTGTAGATTCCTTGTTTTTTAAGAAGATAACCATTATTTCAGAAAAAGTTAGTGGTATTCCTGCTCCCAGGACAAAGCAATTAAATAAGTGACCTCTTCTGGTCCTTTCTACCCTCTACAGTAACAGATATTATGTGATTATGACTCAATTTCAAAATTCCTTTTCTTTTTAGAATCCCCATTTAAGGCTCAGTATTTCATGTTAAATTAATCTTTCAGCATAGATTGTGGGTGTAGTAGACAAAAAAGCTCAATGGTGACTTGACAGTCAAGAGACATAGCTTTTCATTCTGCAAAACCTGTGCCATAAGATGGTGAGCATAGTTTCTTCAAGGAAAAAAAAAAGTCCTATTCAACTAAGCTACTATTTTTCTTGAGGCATTTTATAAGTACAAAAACATTAGATATTCTATAATTAAGACATTTCCATAAGATTTGTCATTCTTGCACATCAGAGGATTGAGAGAAAAGTAGAATTAGCTGAGAAATAGAAAACTGAGTTTAGAGAAAAAAATTTTCTTCTCCTTGAATGGAGAAAGGGTAATAGTGGTATTCCCAGGAAAAAAGTTCTGAGATTAGTTTGACTTAATACTTGAAATAATGATTTAGGAGTGTTACATAAGAAAATTGCCAGGTTTGCAGAGGGATGTTTCAAAACAGTAAAGTAAACTTAACAAAGAATTTTAAAAAGGGCTGTTTATTCAATTTTTTTTTTTTTAAATACCAACAGTATGTCAGGAATTGTGGGGGATACAAATAAATGGTTCCTACTTTTAAGTGGCTTATAGTCTAGTATATGATTAAAATGGCATTTTAAAACTAGAATATTAAGCAAAAAGTATTACCTGTCCCACCAGAGGAGTAAGTAGGTGAGAAAGTATTTTCAGAGAGCAAAGCACTTATTTCCAGCTTGAGAGTCAAATTTTCAAGAAGGTGATAACATGTTAACACCTGAACTTTAGACCTCTAGTCTGTATAATAAAGCACTAGGGCTTTCTAAGCACAGGGAACAACATGGCAAAGGGAACACAGAAAAAGACAGGCACATATGTAAGTGAGCAGTAAGGAATTTAGGTTATTGTGGCTATTACTATTTCCTTGTTAGCACAGAGTATGTGATAAGGAAAAGAAGAAACACAATCTGGGTCAAAATTGAGCTATGAAATGCCAAGTTAGAGATTTTGGATCCTAGAGACTAAGTGTTCTCTACAAGTTTCTTCTTCAGCACACAGGACAGACGACATTATAACATGGAATATGTGGTTATAGCAAAATTGTATACAAGTAAGTATGGCTTCTCAAGAAATCATATTATCATATAAGTGAATAAGAGTGATTTTTAGAGATGACCGAGTAGCTTAGTCAGTTAAGTGTCTCTCTTCAGTTCAGGTCATAATCCCTGGGTCCTGGGATCTAGTTCCTGATCAGCCTTCCTGCTCCATGGGGAGCCTGCTTCTCCCTTTCCTCTGTTGCTCCCTCTGCTTGTACTCTCTCTCTCTCCATCAAATAAATAAAATCTTAGCAAAAGGGTGATTTTTAAAGAGAAGAACAGTCATGAATCTTCTAATTTTTTAATATGTTATTTTCAAACATTAGTATTTTAATTATCAAACAACAGCAAATGACTTTTGACAGATGTCAGAATAGATGGCAGCACTCTGGTGTGTTGAGGAAACTGGCTTAAGGTCCACTTCTATAGGCCTTCGAAATATTCTGTTTTAATAATGGAAATGTCATAATTAGAACACATTTTCAGAAACACTGTGCAATTATTAGAAGGCAGATGAATTTGCTTATGGTAGAAGCAAAGAGTACAGGAAAACAATGAGATACTATTAAAATATCTAGTAGTGGGATAATGGGGACCTGAACTTGGGAATCAGCAATGAAAATGGGGAGGAGCCTGGTGTTGTGAGTTACTATAAGGCAATGCCTCTTGTGACCTAATTGGATAAGGCACAACATCGGAGTTGTGGTAGGTGGCAGAAGTCGCACGAATAGTCACAACTTAAGTAAAAATTCAAATCAGAATTTGAGTAGGAAGATGGTGCTGTTAAAATGAATTGTAAATTCAAGAGGAATAACAAGTTTAAGAAGAAATAGAGTTCAGTTGATATAAAATAAGTTTGTAGAACTTAATAGACAGCAGAAATTCAATAGGCTAATTGAAGTAGAGAACAAGCAATCCAGAGAGAAATGTAAACCAGAACTTTTGATTTGGTAGTCGTAAATGATGGGTGACAAATAAAGTCTTCAGGCTGAATAAGAGTTCCTTTTTTTTTTTTTAACCTCTTAAATTACCTCCCTTGACAATTAGTTTCTTGGTGTATCATTTGCATTTAGGGCTCCAGAGAGGAAATGAGTTCACAGAAAGTTCAGTAATAGAGTTAGAGAAAAACAAACAAACAAACAAAGGACCCCCCCAAAACAAAACAAAACAAATAAACACACAAAAACAGGAATTCTACAGAAGCTAGGAGACCAGAGGGATGCAAACTGGGAGTGATCCACTATATCAAATGCTGTGTGAGACTTCGGAGAAACTAAGAATAGAGGATATAGCTACTGAATTGGGAGAAATCATTGCTTCAAGAAAGTAGTTGACATAGAAGCTAGATAACAATGATTTGTTAATGGGCAGGTTAATAGCAAGTATGGGCTTCTATTTCAAGAAGTTCAGTAAAGACTGGATGTAGTGAGAGAATGCTCCAGAACATATATCAGGGTGGAGAGACCTATTTTATGATTTTGGGTTTGAAAACATCTGGAGTGAAGATAACAGAAAGTCAGTAGTAGAATAATGACAGTGGAAGGAGTATAAAGAACATATATGAGTCCAGTGTGACAGCCATCAAAGAGTGTGGCAAGCTTAGCAAAAAGAGGGATTTGGGTGGTTGTATTAGTTTAGATCCTCCAAGAAGCAGTTAAATGAACATGGAAGTATAGGAGATCTATTGTGGAGATATCTCCAAAGGATTAAGGGAAGAGAACTGAATAGATTAAAAAAAAAAAAAAAAAAAAGTCTTCAAACCAGAATGTAGGTCTGATGTCTGTGAAAGGAAAGAAAGAAAGACAGATTGGCTAGGAAGAATCTCAGACTACGGTACAGCTCTAAAAATGTTTTGGCCAAACATCTATATTCTTTGGTCCATAGCCACTCATCTGAAGAGTCCCATCTTTTTCAAAAAGGCATTTGAATTACTGCCATCATCATGTTGAGTCTTTGGCTGAAAGAAACCCAAGAGAAAGGAAAGCCTTGGTATAAATGTAGTGGTGGATCCAGAGATTAGCATCTAGGACTAGAGTCAGCTCTACTTTCTGCAGCAGGCGATCTAAAAAACTCATTTTCGGGGGTGCCTGGGCAGCTCAGTGGATCAAGCCTCTGCCTTTGGCTCAGGTCATGGTCTCAGAGTCCTAGGATCGAGTCCCGCATCAGGCTCTCTGCTCGGTGGGGAGCCTGCTTCACCCTCTCTGCCTGCCTCTCTGCCTACTTGTGATCTCTCTCTCTGTCAAATAAATAACTAAAATTTTAAAAAAAAAAAAGGAAAGAAAGAAACTTATTTTCGTGGTCGTCATGTTAGTACAAGTGCATGTGGTTAATTTCAGAAGGATTGGTCAGGCCAGTGATTGGTTATGGTGGTAAATAGAAAGGAATAAACATTCTAACCAACATGTCCTTCTGATCCTCCGAGTTTGAAGGAAAAGGAATAGATACTACTGTAGAAGGTTTTATCAAGCAAATGGTCTTGGAGCATCACATCTGTTTTTTCAAGAAGCTAGTCTTAGAAGGGGCACCTGGGTGGCTCAGTCGGTTAAGCATCTGCCTTTGGCTCAGGTCATAATCCCAGAATCCTGGGATCAAGCCCTATATCTGGTTCAGTGTTCAATGTGGAGCCTGCTTCTCCCTTTCTCTCTGCTTGCTGCTCCCCCTGCTTGTGCTCTCTTTCTCTCTGTGTCAAATAAATAAATAAAATCTTAAAAAGAAAAAGAAACTAGTCTTAGAAATATAAAAATACCTTTTAGGTATGGTAGAATGGAGGACTGCCATTTATGCCTCAAATATCTCAAGACAACTAAGATGGATAGGGCCGTTTCATGGGATTTTCTAGAGACTGATGATTCTTTCTGGGATGAATAATGCTCTTATCATTTTAGAGGTGTTGCTTTTTTTTCCTGTTCTCTTTTTTTTTTTATCTACAAAGTGGGAATATGCTGGCTTAGAGAACTATTGTGAGAATTATTTTAGTATTTTTTATTCACTTTACTTTTATTGATTAAGGTGTCATTTCCCCTGGGGCACCAGAGTGGTGCTTTCAGTTAAGCGATAGACTCTTGGGTCAGGCTCAGGTTGTGATCTCAGGGTATTGAGATCAAGCCCCACGTCAAGCTCTGTGCTCAGTGTGGGGTCTGCTTAAGACCTTATCTCCCTCTCCCCATACCCCTTCCCCCTACCCTCTCTCTCAAATAAATAAATCTTTTCAAAAAAAGTATAATTTCCCATCTTCCATTAAAATTTTAGTCTTGGGCTTTGGATTCTTCCTCCTTCAGTAACTGAACTATTATTTGATTTCTAACTCAGTCCCTCACTGTTCTCAACTATCTACCTGTACTATTATCACCACCAAGTCTACCATCTCTTTCTTCTGTTCTGCTCTACCCATGTGCTTTAATTAGCTTATGGATTCTTTTGGGGCAAATTATTACGACAGAACAACTCTGATGCTAAATTTCATTTATGCCACGCCTAATTCTTCTATAGAAGGATACTTTCAGGAAAAGACTGAAGACAAATGTAGTTACTCCCACTAGATAAAGGATTCTACAGTGCACAGTGGAAATGAAAAAAAAGAAAAAAAGGAACAGGTAAGAGATAGTTTATACTAAGAAGTAAAGAATTAGAGCCCAAGAAAAAAGAATAAAGTTTAGATTAGTCAATATGGCAATAAATTTCTGTAGTAGGAATTGAAGAAGAGAACTGGAAAGTACCTAGAAGAATGATTTAATAGATTTAACATCTATTAAATGTGGAGTTTATATCTTAAATTTCTCATATAGTTCATGTCTCTACTTTGCAAGAAATATATATGGTAATAGAAAAGAAAAGTACAGACAAAAGAGAATTGTTTGAGGAATCCAATAAAAATGATCAATGAAAATAAAGAATATTCCTCTGAGCATAATTGAAGATATTACTCTTTAGTTTGGAAATATAAGTATTGAAAGATAAGACAAATTAAAATCATGAAACATTATTTATGTATTTGCTATTTCCATTAAACTAAAATTAGAAGCTATTTGTAAAATATTTTATTTAATTATTTGTGAGAGAGAGAGATAAAGAGAGTGAGTGGAGGGGAGAGGCAGAGAGAGGGATAAGCAGACTCCCTGCTGAGCAGGGAGTCCACATGAGGCTCAATCCCAGGACCCTGGGATCACAACTTGAGCCAAAGGCAGATGCTTAACTTAACTGAGCCACCCAATTGCCCAAATTAGAATATATTACTGTCTTTTTAATAGAAACAAAAATTAGTCCTACTTAAGAGGAAGAAAGTATATAAAATGATCAGTCAGTGATATAATACTTCCTAAAGGAAGCCAAGGAGACAGAGAAGAAAACTAATATTAAGTGTCAATAATATTAGGCAACAGGCCCTGTGATTGGCAGTATACTCATGTACCCATAAACAGATGAGGGAGGTATTCACAAACCCATTTTATACATTAAGAATATGTGGTCTAGCCTGAGGGCAGTTAGCTACAAGTATATGGAGGACTTAGAACTGAAATACAATTCTGACTGATTGGAACCTTATGTTTTCCTATGCCAAACTACTAGGTTATTATTATTTTTTTTCATTATTCAGAACTATAACTTCTTAGGATAAGCTGAGTGTGTTTGCAATTTTGGTCAGTTTTAAGTCACGGGAGGCCAGTTCACACAGGCCTTTTGGGTATCTGTCTTAGACAAGTTGTAGCACTGAATGGACCAGGAAACTAATAAATTATCACTTTTTTTTTTTTTTTTCCTGTTGTAAAACTCACTGTCTGGACCTGGACCCTCTGACCAAGTTAGTGCAAAAATCATACAATGTATACAATATTCACTCCATAAATATTCATTATGGGTGCTGAAAATGATACAGGAGAAACTACAATGGAAATCAGGCAGAACTACATAGCATATCAGAGCATGCAACCCATCTTTGGAGGGCAATAAGGACAGATGACTTAAAAATATTGATGCATATGTGCACATACATACAAACTATATTTACCCCCTGGACGAGACAAATATCATTTGATTCCAAATACATGTGAAGTTATCTTGAAATCTCAAAAATATTCTGGACAAAATTCTCCATATTTATTTATATGTTAAGTGTTTTCCTATCTGTACCAACCAACTGCTCACTACAAATGATTTCAAGAAAAGGGAAAAATTTGGATGAAAAAAGGAGTGAAGCTATTTTAAAAGATCTTCAATGATCTTTTAAATAAATGCCTTTTCAATAAAAACTTCTCTCTTCCTCTTAGGCTGGGCCAGTCTCTATATAAGTCCTTTTTAGCCCAGTTTGTAAATTCCTGTTGACTCCAGAAATGGAATTTCATAAATTAATAAAAAATGACAGAAATTACCTTATTACTCTAAGATGAATCAATACATTCTGATTTTTGACTTCCGAGGATGTTGTTCAGGGATGTGTTATTTACTCTACAGAGGGCTACAGGCTTTCGGGTGAAACAGATATTCTGTAATTTGGATCACTTCTGTTATTGAGTTTTTCTGGTGTAAAGAAATGAGGTTTTTGTTGTTGTTGTTGTTTTTAATTCATTGCTGGAGAAATGTTGTTCTTTTATCAACTCTCCAGAAATTCACTGGGAATATACCAGTCACTGTTAAATATGCCGTAAGGCTGAAGATTTTTTAAATAAAATCTGAGGACTGCATCACTATTTATGACATGTAATAATTTTTAAAGATATATATATATATATGGATAGAGAAAGAGAGAGAGAGCAAACACAGGGTAGAGGGGGCAGGGATAAGGGATAAAGGGAGAGAAGGAATCTTAAGTAAACCCCCTGCTGATTATGGAGCCCGATTCAGGACTTGATCTCACAACCCTGAGGTCATGGCCTAGGCTGAATCAAGAGTTGGACCCTTGATGGACTGAGACATCCATTATTACAGAAATTTATCCTGTAATAAATTTCTGTATCATATGGACTTTGATCTCTCATTTCCAGTATGTCCTTTCCTTGCAGTGTTTTCTTTCATTAAGTAACATTAGTTTTGAATTCACTGATGGGATTTCTAATCGAACAGTTCATCCTCATTGTAGCACAGTTCTTGTTATTTCCTAGAATCCTTATACAAAATCTTCCTGGGATCAGATATTGTTAAATACCTGGGATCAGGGCTTTGCTAAAATGCAATTTACTTTCATATTGAAAAATTGCCTGAAATATGATCAGAATATTTGTGTTATGGCATATAATTTAATATGTCTGTCTCTGTTTCTAGAAATATTACTGATTTCTTTACTGGGACTGTCGTCTGAACATAGTGCTTGATGCATGAGTAACTAAGAGGAAAAGATCTGTCATAAAAATTCTATGTCTTACATTTAGTTATTCTTGTTGCCTGGGCTTCATCCAAAGTTCCTCTGAGTCTAGTTCAGACCAGAATTAGCTCAAGAATGTTACTTCTGTTTGGTATATCCTTGTGAGATCTCATCTGGTCCCAAATTAGCTCTTCTTGTACGACCTCCCTAGAGTACTGTAAGGACTTGCATATGTCTTCCTCCATTATTCCCAATTGCTGAATGTTATGGATTTCTCAGGTGTACCATAGGACTAACCACTCTCTAGAACAATTTTACAATTCAAATGAATCTAAACCAGATTGTATCTGCCATAGTGTAATCTAGTTGGGCATGGCCTACTAGAGCAGAAAACAGGATATAATCTTGAATAGCCGTGTAACCTCATGGGAATCTCATATGACTAGAAAGTCATTTTATAGTAGTAGGGTAATTTATATCATCTTTTTTATTCAAAGATTTTGTTCTATCACATTTACTCAAATGTGACATCAATGTTTTGATGAGTTAACTGGATTCTGGATCAAAAAGATGTAAATTTCTAACTATGAATTCCGTCAAGTAAATGTCCCTTTTGTGTGTTTTCTTCTAACAATCCTTGATGTTACTTAGTAGAAATAGGAACAATGTGTATTAACACACACTCCCTTTCTTTTAACTGAAAAGTAGAGACCTAGATCTTAGGAAGTAATGCAAGAGCCCTCTCTTTGCTAGTATAATAGGCTAAGCAAATGTATTCCTTTTCTATTACTCCCTTAACAAGTTATCACCAATTTAGGAGCTTAAGACAAAATATATTTTATTATCCTTCAGTATGTCAGAAGTCCGATGCAAGTCACACTGGGTTAAAATCAAGATGCTGATGGGGCTCTGTTTCTTCCTGAAAGTTCTAGGGAAGAGTCCATTTCTTACCTTTTCATGGTTTAGGGCTCATTTCTCCATCTTCAGAGCTAGGATTTGGGGTTGAAGCCTCTTTACTTTCCATCACTCAGACCTTCCCTCCTGGAGTCATATACTCTTCTATATCTCTCTTTTTCTTCTTCTTTTTTTAAATTTAGTATTTTTATTTATTTTTATTTTTATTTTTTATAAACATATAATATATTTTTATCCCCAGGGGTACAGGTCTGTGAATCACCAGGTTTACACACTTCACAGCAGTCACCATAGCACATACCCTCCCCAATGTCCATAACCCCACCCCCCTCTCCCAAACCCCCTCCCCCCAGCAACCCTCAGTTTGTTTTGTGAGATTAAGAGTCACTTATGGTTTGTCTCCCTCCCAATCCCATCTTGTTTCATTCATTTTTCTCCTATCCCCTTAACCCCCCGTGTTGCATCTCTACTTCCTCATATCAGGGAGATCATATGATGGTTGTCTTGCTTATTTTGCTTATTTTGCTATTGACTTATTTTGCTAAGCATGACACCCTCTAGTTATCTCTCTTCTACTTCTAAGACCCCTTATGCTTACAATAGACCCACCCATATAATACAGAACAGCCTCCTCATCTCAAGATCCTTTTTTTTTTAAGATTTATTTATTTGAGAGAGAGAGCATAGGGGTGGGGCAGAGGAAGAGAGAAACTTTAGCAGACTACTCTCTGAGCTTGGAGCCCAACTCAGGGCTCCATCTCACAACCCTGAGATCATGACCTGAACCAAAACCAAGAGTCTGATGCTTAACCAACTGAGCCACCCAGGTGCCACCCATCTCAAGGTCTTTAACTTAATCACATGCAAGATCCTTTTTGCTAGGTCAAGTAACATATTCATAGGTTCTTGTGACTAAGCCCTGGACATCCTTGGGAGGCCATTACTCTGCCTACCACAGCAAGGAAGAGTCCACGTAGAGTTAACAGGAATCACGAGAGCATAATCTCTCTCAGTTGATCACTCTGTTTCTCCATCAAGAGTGAAGTGTTGAACACGTGGATGGTTCAGATGGTTCGGCTTAGGTTATGATCTCTAGGTCCTGAGATTGAGTCCCCCATTGGGCTCCCTGCTCCTTGGTGAGCCTGCTTCTCCCTCTAGCTCTGCCTCTCAATCTCTCTCTCTGTCTCTCATGAATAAATAAATAAAATCTTTAAAAATACAAAAGAGCAAGCTGTTGTGTCCTGAGCACACTATCATTGTACCTTCAAATAAGCTATTGTATAACTGTTGTTATCTAACTTTTAGGACTGATTTTTTTTTTGTTCCTTCCCTCATCCATCTATGGAAGCCCAAGTCCACAAGTTCAATAATTTTTTAATTAATTAACTTAATTGCAAATGGGAGTTGAGTCCTTAATCTATTTTGTTCTCAGGCTGAAAGTACATTACTTGCTGAATCTGGGATGAAGAAGTAGAATGGGCTAGACAGACATTCAGGAGGATGTATGGAACAATTTATAGAGGGGTCACTTGAACATGAGTTGTGTCTGAATTTCTACTGCACTTTATTTGTGCTTCTCTTAATACCTAGTGTGCTTTCCATGTGTGAAATTTTATGATACTGTTTTAAATTTGATATTAAACTCCTTGAAAGCAGAATCACTTAACCAAACTTATCTGACATATCTTTTTGTTAGAGTTTCCATAATAGCCTGCTGTTACCCATTTTAAATTTTCAGAACACTGTGATATATTTTCCAGACCACTTGACTTCTCCAGAATTTTGAGAGATTACAAATTTGTGCTCATCCTCTTCTTTGAGGGAAGTCCAGAATGCTCAGGCCAGGCCACTCTTAATCTATTCTATAAATGTGCATTTTCACATATCTCACTGACTACATAGTCAAGCTCAATTGCTAAGTTTACTCTCGTTGTTGAAAGATGAATACTTTTAAAGTTTGTTCTCCTTACGGGATGATAGGGAAGCAGTCCCAGTGTGCCCTTTCTCCCAACCTTCCCTTCAAGGCCTCTGGTGCTGGAGAAATCTCAGAAATAGGACTATAGTGGAGAGTCAGGGGGAGTACCACTGGGTCAGACTTCTCAGAGCATCGGTAGGAAAATTCTGTTGAGGAGCTGGGTTAAGCCAGACCCAATGGCTGCTGTTGACACACCTTTCAGCATCTCAGAAAAAGTAAACTTCAAAATTTATATTTTTACTCCTCTGCCTGGTATCAGTGCAAGTAAAAGTAAGTTAAAATGGGGAAACATGAATTGAGATGCTTTGAATGGTGCACCAAAGGAAGACTGGCTGTGAGTGGTTTAGAGCATAGAAAATACTTGGGAATTTTGCCAAAATACTGATTCTGAGTCAGTAGGTCTGGGGTGGGATCTGAAAGTCAACATTTCTAAGAAGCCTCACACAATGTGAATTCTGCTGTTTCTGAGATTGTACCAGCAAAGATTTAGAGCAACATTCCATTCCATTTAGAGCAATAGCCCATGTTCCCTCTATTTTCTTGGCATTCTTCTCATGTGACCATGTGACGTATTATTGAAATGCCCCAACTTCTTTTATGAAAATGGGATCACTAGTGTACAAGGAGAAATGGTGAAGAGAAACCTCTAAACTTTCCTATGATCTCAATATTATAGGATTAAGAAAAACATGGATACAGATGCATGTGGGGGGAGTAGTTGAGTTTCCTCTATGACTATTCAGAAGTAGCGAGTTTTAATTGTTATAGTATAGGGTCGTGTGCAAGTGCCAGCCAAGCCCTGATTCATTAGCAAAACCCAATACAAGTCATTTCATTGTCCTATTTTTTTTTATTTCCAAAATAAAGATTCAGATACTTATCCCAGACTTCTCTCATAGATTCTATAAGAATTAACCAAGGACTATTTTAAGAAAGAGTAGATACAAATAAAAGACATTATTACTACTTGCTGTCATCTCTTTTCTACTTATCATCTAATTCCCTTTTTAACCACTTATACATGATTTATCTTTAGCCCATGTTCCCTCTATTTTCTTGGCATTCTTCTCATGTGACCATGTGATGTATTATTGAAATGCCCCAACTTCTTTTATTGCTAATTATATATTAACCAGGTTCTGACTTCATTCTTCTCTGTATTGAATCCTGGTCCAGGCATGACACTGACAAAAAGGATTCCTAGAGCTCAGAGGAAATTTTGGCAAATGACAGTTCTCTTTTAGGGCTGTTAGTCTTAATGGAATATTTGATAAGATGGTAATAACCCCTGAGTTCCTTTTATAGCAAACCCAGAGGCGAAATATATATATATTTTAACAGTCTCAATGACTTTTATTTATTCATTTTTTAGTGAGGTCAGTTCTTGAAGGCATTTTCACAATGACCATTTCTTCAAACATGCTAAACATGTATGGTCCAAACTGTCTTCCTCTATTGATATGTATAGACAGTTTTTCTCCATATGTATGGTTCACTGGTCTTTAAAGCTCATTTCCTCGGTTCCCATTTAGAAGTGAAAAACTATGCACCATCCTCTTGGATAGCCTCTGATAGTCTGTAGAATCAGCAGTTTGGTTCCTCAAACACAGTCTCATCCATATGTCATCTATTTATGTCCTCCATTTTGATCTCCCGTCTTAAAGACTGCTTGTGCCTCCATTCCATTATCTGATGGTTACAATGTATTTCCCCTTGAGGAAAAAAAATAATGTTTATTATCCTTGTCAGTTATGTACATCGAAATGCAATTCTTCATCTGTTTCAAACAGAAGTCCAGTGTTTAACAATGTGAATGGACAGGCAATATAAATATTTTGGGAATCAAATAATAACAATGATAAGTGTTAACATTTATTGAGTCCTTTACTGTTCTAGTCACAATGCAAAATGCTTGACATAGGAGTTCTAATTTAACTCTCACAACAATCGTATAAGGGAGTTAATATCCTCATTTTGCAGATGTTGACATTAAGGTTTAGAAGTGCTAAGTGATACTGCTTATGGGCATAAAGAAATAAATAACAGAACTTCTGCAAAATAAAAATAAAATTAAAACATTCTCATTTTAAAATATGTGCACTCTTCATCATTGTACTAAATCATTTTGGCCAAAGTTTACAAACTCTGGGTCTGGGCATTGGGTCTGGGCATTGTCCCTGTCCAAACAGAAAATACATTTCTGTCTCAGGTGCAGTGCCCTTTAATGGGCAAAGCATCATTTTGAGACCTTTATTCAAGCTAAATTGTTCCAGGTTCCACCTATATAACGTGAGAAATTAACAGTAAACCTGTTTCATTACACCATCAACTTTAATTAATGTCTTTATAATAATACCTTGGAATTTATTTAACCAAAATAATAATTTCACTTAACATAACGACTTGATACACAGGCAGCACTGAGTTGCAGCATCCCTACTGCTGTTTCCAGGACATTTACCATGTAGCTAATGGCAAATCACCTTTCTGATCCTGAAACACCTGTTAATGCTTCGTTTCACCTCTGAAGCCCCATCTCTTTATGTGAAGTTAGGCAGCTATGGTGAGTTAAATAGGAACCGAGTGAATTATTAATTATTTTAATAGCATTGTTATGGTTGCTTTGTTATTAAAAATTTTGCAGTGCTGCAGCAAGTTTCATAAAGCACATCCTTCATAACCTTTCTAAAGTGGTTTAAAGAGCCAAAAGAGCAGTGGTGAGTCAGACATAGGCCTGAGAGACTTCTGATGTGAGTATGCTAAGGGATATCCTTTTTAATTCAAGCCTCCTCCTCTCTGGAGCCATTATGAGTTGTAGGGAGGTAGTAGAAAAATAAATAATCCTATAACTTTATCCTTTAAATTCATTTCCATGCTTTATAAGTAAAATAAGGACTATTCAGATTCTTAACAAGTCAGTAAGAAGACGGAAGGAATTTCTTTAAACTTTCGTCAGCAGAGTACCTTTGTGGGGAAACTATAAAGGATCGAATCCAACTATGAATTACGGATAGTTAAAAAGCAATCTCTTCCCTTTAATTGTGGTGAACCAGCTGATCTAGGTCACCTGATTGATAAGATGGCAGACGTAGCAGAGACGGCTCCTTGTCAGCTAAAGCTCATGTTCTCCTTCCACCCCCGTGATGGGGCTGGATACGTGGTTGCTCACTTAGAGCACATTTCCCATCCTGCATTTCCACAGTTAACTCCTCGCCAGTAGAATATGAGAGGGGACGATGGGTGCCTTCCCTGAGTCTAGGCTGTGAGACATCAGTTTTCCCTCATGGTCTCTCCACTCTCTTCTCACAAGCAAAACATGGAAAAGTCCATGACCTCATGATGAATATAGGACATTAAGGGCAAAGTAACAAAATGGAAGGAATGTGAATCTTTGTTGTTGTTTTTTAATATTTATTTATTTATTTGAGAGAGAGAGAGCATTGTGTGTATGTGTGTGAGTGTGTGGGGAAGGTGCAGAGGGGCAGGGAGAGAAAGCCAAGCAGACTCTGTGCTCCAACTGGGGCTTGATCTCAAGACCCTAAGATCATGACCTTAGCTGAAACCAAGAGCTGGACACTTAACCAACTACACCATCTAGGAGCCACAGGAACTTGAATCTTCGAATGACTGCAAGGAGCAAAGCTGTTCACCACACTGGACCACTTACCTCACTGTTCTGTGAACAATTAACAAACTTTTTTTTTTTCCCCTTAAAGCCACTATTTAAGCTTTTCTTTTCTTTTTTTTTTTTTTAACCACACCTTAGCCTTCACTTTAACTAATACAAGCTTGACTAAATTAACCCACACCATTCATTAAAATGAATTGAATCTGATAGATAGTCACAGCGTTACTCTTATGGGAAGCAAATTTACTTTACGAAATCTCATGAAAATATCAAGAGATTTTAAGGGAAACTACAGCTGGCATGAAAGAAGGTGTTTATCTGGTGTATTCCATAAGCTGCTTTTAAGAAGTGAGATATTACAGCATATCTCAGAAAGTACAATTAACAATAAAAAAAAAAATCTGGTATAGAAATGCACAAAACTTATTTTTGATGTATGGACCATAGCCTCCTCTGGTTAAAAAAAAAATATATATATATATAAAAATATATATATATATATATTTTTATATATATATATATTTTTTTTTAACATGACTTTGCCTCTACAATTACAAAGCTCAATAGTTATTTAAATAATATTTAATGAGCAATTATTAGATGTTAAATTCATGTTAATGCTTTTACTCCCTTAAGTTATCTTTTATATTCCATGAGATCACATTTCCAAGCTTAACATAATCCAAATAACTTATGGTAAAAGGAAATATCAATGTGGGACATAGATATCCAAGGTTCCAATTATTGTTGAAAATGGTATTTTTATAAAGTAGAATAAGAACACCTCTCATCCTCTATATTCATTTTTGCTGATAATAAGTGTTACCAGAGAACATGTATAAGCATGTTGGAATGGTTTGTAAAAGCAGAACAAAACTACATAGGAAATATAATTGCCAAAAAAAAAAATTCCTTCTGGAGAAATGGGGTGTTTAACATTTTATGTTTCATTAAGTCCAAAAAGACAGTGACGTCAAACACTTGGTTGGGTCTTATGCCAATTATTGATGACAAGAATAAAAAATGTCAGCACTCCATTGGTATGGGTAAAGAGTAAATAATTGAAAAAGTCACTGAATAACATGTTTAAAAGGATAGAAATCTTTCTTTTCCAAAAATTCTATGCTAAGCTTAAATGGGAAAATTGAATGAATGAAACTATATATGAGCATAATCATGAAGAAAAAGTGAAGCAGAGTTCCAGAAATAGTGAATAAATTTGAAAAGTATGAATAGTGACTGAAATTATTGAGAAACTATCTTAAATGTACTGAAGCCATTGATTCTCTAACACTCAATATATGGGTACTAGATTCTTATCAATAAGGGATGATCAGAAATCTCTTGATATAAGTAAATAATCCATAATAGTCTTGTTTAAATTCACCATCAGCCATTTTAGAAGATCAACGTCTATTAATAATCCTACTGGGTTTATGCTATTATTTTCTCAGTAATGAATGTAAGCAGAGATCAACTGAATTAGCCTTATTAGATTTCAGAAATTCTGAAAATAGAGATAACAGTAATAATTATCATCTTGGTATGTATGTTACCATGTTGAGTCTGTACCAAACTGAGTCTATTACAATTCTCTAGAAAATAAAAAAGGCTGTCCAAGAAGAGACTTGGAGTCCGAACCCAGTATTGCAGGAAATGCTATCCTATTTACATAAATATCTTCAAAGACATTTGAGAAGAGAATCCCCCTCCTCATCTAGGCAGATAGAGAAAAATGTTGTGATCAGTACTCTTATTTACATACAGAAGAATCCAGTGTACCTTTTTTAAAGCATGTTAGGAATTTATTGGAAGATAAAGATAGCTCAGAATTGTTGAGAACCCTAAAGAAACAAATTCCAGTTTGAATTCCCAAGAATCACTTCTAAAATCATACCATCGAACTAGGTCATCAAGTGAACGGCTGTGTTTGCTATGATCTAGATTCTGGAAAGCTGCTGAATCAGGAAGCTACCTACCCAGTTAGGAAGCTGTTATCACAGCTGCCAGCACCAGAACTGCCCCCAGTCTGCTTTTATCAGGAAGTAATGATTTCAGAAAGCTGCCTAAAATTATTAGCCCTAAAACCAAGACTTTTTTTTTTTTTTTTTTTTAAGATCTTCAGCTTTTATTTGCCAGGATGTTATAGGCATTGATGTTTAGCAAGTCATTCATTGTACGTGCTACAAAACTTTAGGACAGGACATTAGCATAGATTTCCTTATTTACTGTTCAAGTTACCCAGTGGGCCCTTTTGTGGAAGTGGCAGGTAGGATGTGGTGGGATGTGGCAGAAGGTTTAGGGTAGGATTAAGTGTCCCAGGAACTGAACGCTCATTCTTTTTTTCTTTCTTTCTCTCTCTCTCTCTCTCTCTCTCTCTCTTTCTTTCTTTCAGATTTAAGATTAAGATTTTTTTAATTTTTTAAAATTATTTATTTATTGTTCATTGACAAAGAGAGAGATGGTGAGAGAGAGAACACAAGTAGGGAGAGTGGGAGAGGGAGAAGCAGACTTCTTATGGATCATGACCTGAGCCAAAGGCAGACACTTAATGACTGAGCCACCCAGGTGCCCCAAGAATATCATTCTTGATGACAGTGATTGGGAATTCAGTACTAGAGTACATAATGAGTTCTTCTATTGTCTTGATAATTTTAAAACTTGGCTGATATTCAGCTTACTCAGTCCTAACAAAGACTGAAATGTTCACTGATTTCCATGAAACACACATTTTAAAAAAACTTATGGTAAATGATAAGTTTAGGACTGTGAATAATGATGTATATTTTTCCCCAAATGAATGGAGGACCATGTTAATTGTCAGGCATTATGGAAGCACTAGGAAAAAAGATACTGTACCTTCAAGGAAGAGAATCACAACCTTGGTTGGACAGATTCCATTTATAGGACCTCATAGTAAAGTAGAAACAAGATGAAGAATACTCTTTCCTGAAATCCTGGTAAAGCGGCAAATATCCTCCAGCAGCAACCTTCTTCTGAGTAGGCCTCCTGTGCCCCTCGGTGAAGTGAAGCATTTTCACTACTGCTGTCTTCACTCTGTGATCTAAAAGATTATAACTTAGTCCTGGCTCCAAATATGGGCAGCAAGGTATTGATTATTTTAGTTCTTAAAAATGTGTCATAATACAGTATTTCAAAATTAGTAGAGTGTTAGTTTCATACTTCCAGCCATTAAAAGATTCCATTCTGGATGCATAGCTAATCAGGAAACATAGTGTAATGAGTACATATCCACATTTTTCCTTCACTCATCTGTGGGGTTTAAGGTAATGCCATTTTGCTTTGGTTGTTTTAAAGAGTTTATGAATTGTGTTCAGCCAAACATGGTGAATTGTTATCAATTCTCAATTAATGTTTGAGGAATGTGATGTTTGTTGTAATTATCATAACTATGTTATCTGATTCCTTTTTTCCCAGTGCATTGCTATCCTGACATATTGTCACTAGATTTCAGCCCATTGCTTTGCATATAGTAGTTCAGGAAAAATAGATTGCAGTAATATTTTAAGAATAATTTCTTCCTGCTGGGTATGGTATGCAGGGTTGGTTTGACCTCAAGTGGTTGGGTGTGAGGGTCAGGAATAACAGAGCCCCCTGTGACCTTTAATGAGATCAGTACGAAGACTCTCCTGGTAAACAGCACCTATGGTGTGATATATATCATGCTCATATACCATCTTTTCTATAACTGGGTATGTACCATCTTTTCTGTAATCCCTAACTGTGATGCTCCATTTCCTTTCTGGCCCACAGGCATTGTGTCTCAATATCCATTTGATGCAGTGTGACGGTAATTATTATTTCTTTTTGACTCAGCTAATTGTGTTTGCAGCCTTTTCCTCTTTTTTGATCTGCAAAAAGTCCCTCAGTTGGTGTTTAACAAGAGTGCATGTAACAAGAAACAAATTGTTCTGGGGAGTGCTATTTACCTTTTTTTATTTTCTGCTTTGTTAGCAACCGACACAGAGATTTCATTAGCAAGAAACAAATGAATTGCAAAGACAGCTAATACTACACACACACACACACATACACACACACAAGAAGACAACTGAACCATCCTCTCGAGAGAAAGAATAAAGGAATGAGAGGTACCTTTGGGGTAATGGGGCTTATTGTTGCATCATTATTTAAATAGGCTGTATTCCAAGTAATTGGTGGCCCAATCACATAATGGAGTTCTATATTTTTCTCTGTGAAGAAATGGAGCCAAACTTGCAGTATCTCACAAATGTGATGAGATTGAGCCTCACAGCATTGTTATTGTCTCAAAAAGCCAGTGCATTCCCATCAGAGGAGTATCTTGGATTTTGAATAGCAGATAAGTACAAACAAATCTTGGATTAAGAAAATTAATCTCTGGGACACCTGGGTGGTTCAGTCAGTTAAGTGTCTGCCAGGGTCCTGGGATCAAGTGCTCTGTCAGGCTTCCTGCTTAGCTGGGAGTCTGCTTCTCCCTCACCCTCTGCCCCTCTATCCCACTCACTCTCTCTTTTTCTCTCTCAGTCTCTCTCAAATAAATAAAATCTTTTAAAAAGAGAGAACGAGAGAGATAATTAATCTCTACAAAAGTTCCAAGGTGAAGGCAGAAAAACCCAGAAACTTATACGGAGAGATCAGGGCTCTTTGAGAGAAATTGTTCAGGGTTGAAATGCATACCTGCTAATCAATGCTGAATTGAATTCCCAGAGAACATTAAAATAGAAATGTAGTACATCCCAAAAATCTCAGCTGAAAGGGGAGGAAAAAAATGTAGTACCATAGAAGTGAGAAACAAACAAACAAAAATACAAGATTTCTAATATTACGGGATCTGGAGAGTCCCTTTTTAGCACCCATTCTAGTCACTAGGAATGAGACCTTGCATCACTCTCATGGTATTTCTTCCGAACATTTGAAGAGTGCATCCCATGAAGGGTAGAGAGAAAGAATTTTAAATATAGTAGGTAATTCCATAGTAAGAAATTCAATAAGCTGGTATACAGAAGAGATAATAAAATAAAAAATATTGACTCCCAGCCATGATGATTTCTAATAGAAGTTGCAACAAAGAAGATTTTAGTTCATTATAAGGAAAAATATGCTAAAAATTAAAACCCTCTTCAATAATGAGATAACTTTTCTTATGAAGCAAGGAGCTCTTCATCATTGTAAAGATAAAGCAGAAACTAGATGACTGTTAAGTATCCATTCATTGATTTATTCAGTCATGCATTTATTTAACAAATACTGGGTTCTTGCTTATGTGTCAGGGATATTAAGCTAGATATATCAAAGATACAGTCAACTCAAAAATTTTATAGAAGTTCTGAGTTTAGGCAAGAATTGGAAAGGCAGTAATTAATCAATAAATTTTGAGGCAATTCTAAATGTAGGTGTCTTAAATACCTGAATTGTTCACATTTGTATAACTCAGATGACTTTCCGCCAGTCCCTGTATTAGAGTGAAGTTCTACACCGTCTTCCCCATCTTCTCTCTTGTGGCTTCTTCTTTGTCTTTGGCTTATTGTTGAGTAGTTACTTTTTTAGACAAATTGAGTCAGGAGCATTGCTTTGGTGTTCTCGTTTACATGGGAAGTTGTCAGGCCTGATCTGACCTGCCTTTCCATCAGGATTATAAAGGTGACGGATAGTCAATTTCAAGGATTCATGATCCATTTTACCACGGCGCTTCACCTTGCAGCTAAGTAATACAGCCGTGATAAAATCAGCCATAATCACTGCATCTTACTCAGCCCTGCCTTGGCTATAAATACTAGTTTCATAACAACAACAAAAAAAAGCGAATGAAACGAGAAGGGAGATTGAAGAAAGATGAAGGCAAATGTGAAGTCTTATTCATAGTGACTAATGGGAGAATGTGTTTATGGTTTTTGCCCTATTCATGTTTTTTATCGAGAGAATGGGAACATACATCATGCAATGAAGAAGTTTGCTTGTAGTTGATTCTTCTAGATCAATTATAAACATTTTATTAAGCATTTATATGCATTCAGAAAAAACATTAGCATAATACATTGGGACAGATAGTTAAACAAATCCCAGCCAAGAAGACCTACCTGTATGTATATGCTTATGTGCATATATGTATATACATAAAACCTCTTTTCAGGAGACAGATATAGAGACAATGGCATAAAAACAAAATATGGGGAGAACTGAAGAGAGTGGTAAGATTTGGAACCAAAATTATGTACTTTTTCATTGTTGAGCCACACACTCTTCTAGATGTGAAGGGAAAAGCAGTGAGAAAAGCAGAGAAAAAGCCAGCCCTCCAAGAGCTTATAGGTTAGGGAAGCTACAACAAAATAGATAATGTGTTAGTAGTGATTTAAAAAAAATGAAACATGAAGAAGAAAAGGACATAGAAATAATCAGGTATGGAAAATTTTTCAGATTCTCTGCCTGATATTTTAGACATCTCCCTAATAGGGTGACAGTTGAGTAAAAGATTTGAAATAAGTGAAGAATAAGTTATTGAGATCCTTAGGGGGAGGGAGGAACTAGGGCCTGGTATGCGTGGACCTTAAGGAGGCTGGTGTGGCCATTGTGGCCTGGGTGGGGGGAGACAGGGCCAGAGAGGCAGCAACAGTTGGAATTGGAAAGGAACCCCTAAAACAATTCACGAGGCCTTGAGCTTTTGCTCAAGACACTGGAGTCCCTTCAGCCTATCAAAGGAGAGATGTCAAACAGGGAATTAGATCTGTGGGATTAGAGGGAAGGGTCTGGGTGGAGGGTTCAAAGTTAGGAGTCCTCAGCATATTAAAACCGTGGGGCTAGATGAGATAATCTAGCTCAAGACTGAGCACAAAGCACACCAACACTTGGAGATGCTCTTCTGGAATTTGTAATTGGTCAGCTTTGTATCACCAGCCCTGTGATTCTCAATTGCTTCCTTCCTTGGATGAGTTCTAACACATGAGCATATTGGAGGAAAAAAAAAAAAAAAAAGGTGGGAGTGGCACAGATCACTTTGGTGTGGTAACATTAATAATAATAGTAGCATGATTGGTGTCAAGAAAAAAATTTTATTGAAAATACTACATGTCAGGCACTGAGCCCAGCCTTCTCTGTGTGCCTGCTTTCATAGCCATTCCAATCCTGCAGATGTGGTGGAATCATCCCCATTGTTATTGTTATTGTTGTTACTGCCATTCTGGACGTGTGGAAGTGGAGGTCTTGAACGTTGAAGACTTGCTCAAGATCAGACATTGAACGAGGTGTATCTGCCTTCAAAGCTTGAGTCAATGATAACATTGCTGTGATGATGTTCCTTCCGTGAGCTAATACTTGGAGTCCTTCCAGGGATTCTCTCTTGGATTTGTCAGTAAGAATGATTTCTGCACTTCATTTTATCTGCACCCACGCCCATTTAGAACTATGGAAGCGTTTCGCGCTGAGATTGCATGATGTCGGTTGTTACATGGGGAGGGAGAAGGGATTTTAACGTGCAAGAGGAACTGAATTTGATTCTACCACTAGCTGTGTTTTGGTGGGGAACTTATTTAACCTCTCTAGTGCCTCTAATTCCTTATCTGTGAAATGGGAAATAGGTCACCTACCTAAGTGGTACTTAATCCCAGAATGATGCAAGGATGAAGTAAGATGCATGTGCAAAGTACCTGGTAGAGCTCCTGGAACAGGGTAGGCACATGATAAAAATCGTCAGTGTGCTGCATGACTCATCATTTTGATTCACACCGCCTTCTACCTATTCACAGTTGTCTTGAATACTGTGCCCTATCTGGTTGTACTCTATCTGTCATGGAGAGCTGGACCTGCACCTTGCTCTGTCTTCTAGAAATCTTCCAAACACCCCCTCCCCACATCAGGCAGTTTCCAGATCCTGGTCTTTATGCAACTCACACTTTTGTTTCCCATTATGCCTTGTATTATGGCATCCTTCATCTTGCAAGGAATTCTAAGTGTATTATAAATCCTTGTAACAAAACCATAAGGCAGATTGACTTGGTTATAGAACACATTACAGGGAGAAGCAAGGTCTTTATCATTATTTTTTTCAGTATTGAATATTTACTGAATTTATGTTATGTATTGGGTACTCCAAAAACATAACACATGGCGCTGACATTACCACTGCCCTCTCTAAGCATTTATTTTAAACACAAGCCTCCTAAGTCTCGTATCACTGAGCTGAGTGTCCCTTCCTTGTCACTGTACCTACACACCCAATAAAACAAATTCATAAAAAAATTTGAATTGGGTAAATAATTTCCAGGAAATTTACTTTATAACTATTTATTTATCCCCAGTTCATGTTGACTTATTTTTATTAGACAGAATATATATGAAATTAATGCAACTGTTGCTGAATTGTGAAATTAGACTTCCCAGACTGCATTTCCCTTTATTCTTTCGATGTTCCTGAGGCTGCGGGAGTGCATTTCACTCTTCCGTTCTTGGCTAACTTTGAGGTTAACTATCAGTTCCCCTAGGGTTCTCTCTACTCCATTCACTTCTGCTTTGCTTTTTTTTTCATATAATCTCTAGATAGTCTATTTGTTCTGAAAAATGTATCATTGCCTTCTGCCCTCTTCCTCCCCATTTCCTTCAGGTTTCCATTTCCTGTTCCAGTGACAGGAAATATGGGGTAAAAAGGAACAGGTATATCTTTTTGGACAGGCAAAGGCTTCCTACTGGATTCAGTGACTTAGTAGGAGCAGTGCAACCTCCCCAAATACGTTGTTCTGAAGACAGAACAACATTTCCTAGTCGGTGGATGTAGATTTCAGGAAGTCTTCAAAAGTGTGTGTGTGTGAACTTAAAAATAGCTCTAGGGTACAAAAAGGGTCTACTTAAGATAATTGATGGCAATAAAAATATAAATGTAAAACACTAGTAAACAAGATGAGTTCTAAACCTCTGCTCTTAAAGCAGGAGGAACTGAAAACTAATTGTAAATTAGTGGTATGAACCCCGTGGTTTTTTATAGCTAAAAAAGACAAACAATGGGCATTATTAGAAAAGTTATAAGAAACCAAACTGAAATGCCTCTATGCAGATCTTGTTGCCAAAACACAAAATATGCAGGAATGAGCTAGAGAGATTTAGCACTCCTGAATTTAACCAAGGAGTCAAGAAACAGCCAAATGAAAACAGATTTCTGTTTCCAGTTTAGAAACGCAAACAGAGAGTGATTGCAATATGAGGATATGAGATCAATAAGTGTGTTTTCTACACAATGTGCTTCATGGAGCAGTAATTACACTAGTAGGTTATAACTAATTTGTGACAATAAGCATTGAGAATTATTTGGATTCCAACAGGACTTCTCAGAGAGTCTGATATTCCAGTATTTATTTTTAATCTATAAGAAACATGTAATGGTCTTAGTTGCCCAACATTATTTGACCATAGAGTCCTTTTCTTGTGTGTGGAACATCTTACAAGAGTGGAATTCAACTGACAGTCTTTAAGAATTTTTTTCCCCCATATTAAGGATACCTCTTAAAGTAGAAAGAACAAGTGTCTACACTTACTGACACCCTGAACTGATGAAAGCTGAAAATAAATATAAGTAAGTTCAAGCGAGCTTTTATTAAATGTTTGTTTATATGATCCATACATAAGGCCATCTAAAATGCTAAAATACATTTTAACCTTTGTTGGAAAATTCAAGATCACCTGACCATTCAAATAACACTTTTGGCAATTCAAAACAGCTAGTAAAGTAATTTTATTATGACACACTATGTAAATATTTATTTTCTATTATTTTTAGTTAAATGAATTATCTGACTGGGTTCTCAAACTGGAGATTTACATAATTCAAGGACAAATGGTGCACAATTTTTTTTCTTTGATAGGAAATAATTGAAAACGTTATTTTTGGTATAGGAACAAAGTCAAGGACCACCTGGGTGGCTCAGTTAGTTAAGTGTCTGCCTTCAGCTCAGGTCATGATCTCAGGGTCCTGGGATAGAGCCCTGCAAGTGGCTTTCCCCTCAGCAGCAAGTCTGTTTCTCCCTTTTCCTCTCCCTCTGTGATCTCTCTTGCTCTCACTCAAATAAATATATTAAATTTTTAAGGAAAATAAAATTACAGTAAATTTTGCAATTCTTCCGGGATACATATGCTTTTGTTCTTTTTTTTTTTTCCCCCAGATTTTATTTATTTATGTGAGAGAGAGAAGTGAGAGAGAGAGAATGAGCAGGAGTGAGGCAGGGTGGGAGAAAAGGGAGGCTGAGCAGGGAGCCCAACACAGGACCCTGGGGTCATGACCTGAGCCTACAGCAGTTTAATCAACTGAGCTATCCATGCGCCCCAATTTACAATAATTTTAAAGATAAAATACCAGATGTTAGAGAGAAGTTAAACTTTTAGTAGATTATGCATCCAGATCCCTGAGGTGTCATAGGTATTCTTCGGTGCTAAAATTTGAGACGCCTTGGCTTAGAATAGCAAAATGACACCTGGGGATGCTAAAAGCTGTTTTAGTATATTTTGAATAAGAGGCATAGAAAAAAAAATCCACTATTTTAATAAATTCCAAAGATGTATCTCTGCCTTATTATTAAGATCCATGTGTCAAAGTGGATGGAGATATACTACCCGTGGTCTCCAGTCAAAAACTGCTTCTTCAGTGAACTTGGACTGAACTTCATTGATTCACAGGATCACAGGATCTGTTCTAAATATTAGAAAAAAGAATGAGATGCTGTGCTTGATATTATCACGTCTCCAATGTGAACTTAATTCAGATTTAATGCAATTACTCTGTGTTGATTAAATCTCAAACTGTTATTAAAAAACTGAATTATTGAGGTTTACCACTTATATAACAAGTTTGGCCTTCTACATTGCACCATAAACCTTAATCATTATGTTGGCAATAATCGCTTTGTGGTTATTTAACATAAATAATTACTTCAGCTACTAAAATGAGATGATGCAGCATTACATTGTCCCTACAACTTGTGGGATAGCATTGCTATTTCTGCTTGAATTATTTAACTCTTAACATGCAGTCCTATTCATTGCTCCTGTCCACTGAATACGAAGTAGAATGATATTATGGCCCTGGCCATGGAGTTTCTAACGCTCTGCCACATCTTAATGTTACTAGGCCATACTTAATGACTGTCATCCAGCTCTTAAGGCTCTTTTCTATCTGGTGGGATAGGAGTTTCTCTACACAAATGGACTTTTTAATGGTAAATCATCAGAATTTGGAAACCAACTCTTTTCTTTGTTATCTTAATTATAAATTATCTGCTCTATACCCATATTTTAACTAGGGCTTAAGAAAAATAAACCACCTGTCACTGCGTTATTTTTGTCCCTTTTTCTTTGTTTTTGTTTTGCTTTAGCTGAATGTATACTTAGGTAAAAAGTGTTTTAAGCAAGGATTTTTAAGGAACTGTGCTTGGTCTTAACAATGACGAGGAGGGGGGAAAATTGAGAATACACTTTCTTGGCCTCATGGAGTATACTATCTAGCCGGGAAGGCTGTAGGCACCCATTTTCCTATCTCCTGAAATTATATTATAAATTGAGAAGGAAACAGTGTCTACTTTTGCTTATCTCCTCCTAGGTTATAAATCCTAATTATAACTCCTCAGGATGTTTTAAGTTAAGATTAATATAAAGGTTTATCTATGACCCTCTACTTGGGTTCCAAAGGTCATATTTTGTACCTGAGCTCAGGTCTCTCCGCTCGACTCCCCCTCGTCCCATATAAAACAGAGAGAGAGTCTCTGGGGGTATAGCTCAGTGGTAGAGTATTTGACTGCAAAACAGAGAGTCTCCTTCAGATATGCGGTAGAGTCCCCAGATGCTTAGTTCTTGCTATTGTGACATTTTGGCCCAGGATGAGCCAGAATTTAAGTTGTGCCTCTGCCATTCACTTATTTATGTGGCTTTAGAACGTGATTCAAGTGTGTTGAGTCCCATTTTCTCATCTGTAAAATGTGTATAGCAATGCCTACTTTACAGAGTTGATGGAAAGAGTGGAGACAATGCGTGGAAACTACCAAGCACATGGCTGGCATGTTGTTCTTGTTCAGTAAATGGCAGCTGTATTATCTATTATTGATGATGGATTTACTATAGAGGCAACCTATGGGGATAAAATGATTCCTGTACACAAACAACTTGTCAGGCTATGCATTTGGTATCCATTTGTCTTAGAATATTGCATGAGAAATTATTGAAAAGTGGCCCACATGCTACCGCTTCACCATCGTGCACCTACCGCAGGCATTTTCAATCAATCATTGTGAGCCCAAAAACAGCCTTGTAATTTTTCTCAAAACTGTGTCCCAGGCAGCTACTACTAATCAATCACTATTGGCATGAGAGGTAAATCCTATTTGCCATCTAATAGCTAAACAGTGCAGTTCAGCAGATACAACGCAGTGGTTTTAAGGAACAATGAGAAGACATTTTGTTTAGAGCTGCAGAAAACTATGACGTAAGAACCTTCCCAGGGAATGGTGAAACAGTAGCAGGGAGAGTCTGGAGCTCAGCACGACAGAACGTGAGGATAGGTAGGTAGACATTTGATGTAAGTGATTTTTCACTCTGGGTATTGTGCAAATGCCAGCCATAGCTAGCTCACTTCAAAGGGCAGGGACGATGTACATAACAATTTGTCTGCCACTGATTTACCTCTGTTGGGCAATGGATCTCATAGTAAACCAAAAAAGCAGTTTCATGTCTTCAAAGTCTTTGTTCAGATGGACCTTACATTGATTTTTAACTGTGGGTCTGTTCTGATTCATCATCTCTAATTCCTGGATTCCAGCATACCCAGACCCTAGATTGTGCCCCTTGTATGGCTCTCACAGAGCTGGGCAAAGTGAACATGAGATAGTCCTCCTACAGAGGACTGGGGAGATTCATGTCATCTTTTTAGGTTTGATACAGTCACACTCTTTTCTCTAAGGAGAAGTCTTCTTGTCTTAACTATGAACTCATACAGGATGAATTGTAAACCCAAACACATAGCCATTTAAAAGATGCTACAGGAGATCAAAGGAGCAAAGTTTCACAAAAGAATCGAAAGCTCTTGCTGCTCTGGTGATCTCTAAGCCTCTCAGACCCAATCAAATATTCATTTCCTTGCATTTGGTCAGATAGCAGGAGTTAAGGTTCATGGACATGCCAGTTAGAATATCAAAACAGAATACCTCACTGGCTGCTCCAAAAACCAGTGAATGTTTACTGTGGAATTTGCAGCCTGGACTCTACACTGTGTCCTTCAATCTTGTAATGGATCAGCTGCGGCATAATCTCACCCAAACATGTCTGATGACCCCAGACTTTGAGGACCCAAACAATCCTGAGGGGGCCTGATCAGGCTGTCAGGACTCAAGGAACTTGTGGCATGATGGCTTCAACGAGTCAGACCTAGGTTCTGACTAATGTAAAATAAGGGTCCTGACTATTCCATCAAGGATGTTTATTTTGGATGAAATGGTAGGCATACCACATACATTCTAATAGATATCAGTTGTATGTAAGAAGGGAGTGGCAGGTATCGCTTTGATTAGCTTTAAAATAGTAAGACTTTAATAGGTGCTTAAATTTTAAAGAAAAAAGATTTCAATCTCTTTCAATTTTGTTGGCCTCCAACTTAGGCCAACTTGAGATCATGAGTTTCACAAAATAAGCTAGTGGGTTTTATTTATTTATTTTTATTTTGTTTTATAAATAAACACTGCATTCTTTTATGACTTAGACCACATCTGGAGTCAGGTGTGACAAATGGGACTGATCCAAATTGGGCAGCATCTCCCTTATGATGAATACTGAAAAGAATGGAAGTATTTAGCTTAGAGAAAAATCAGGACAGGTACCTATTTAAAAATAGTAGAAGGTATACCAAATAAGAAAGGATATATTTTATACAGAAGGACTCTTGTATACAGGGGGCAGTTATTGAAAAACAAATTTTGTCTAAGAGCAGGGAAGAATATTTTTGTTAGTCAAACTAAGAGTGAAATGAACCTTGTTATCTTGCAAGGTAAGGAATTTGTTTTCAATTGAAGCGATCAGGTAGAGATTGCCTGACCACCCACCGGAGAGACACTCCAAAATGCCAATGTTTCCTAATAATAAGAGGAGCCTTAGAATATACAAATTCAATTTAAAAATTTAATAAATGTAAGTAAATTGCCATCCTATCTTTGATCTAAAAACAGGATAATGTGAAAGAGGCTTAAATTTAATATGGTGCGGTACTTAGGGAACTTAGTGCTGGGGAATTGACCCTGGAGAATTAAAGTTGAGCTGAAGGTACAAGCAGAGGGAAAGAAAGAATTAAAACAAAATAGCCTCATGGCTCTTTTCCAAAGTTGGTGGCAAGTGAGGGAGCATCCTTCCAGTCATCGGGGAGTTGCTGCCAGCTGGTGAAGCAAAGGGACTAGATCAGAATGTTAGAATGGTCCAACACGATAAGGAATCCTGAAGCTTCTTTCTGGGTTCGGGAAGAGTGTGTGTGTGTGTGTGTGTGTGTGTAAGAGAATGAAAATAATTTCTAAGAAAGGAGAAGAAAAGGGAATAGCCTAAAAAGATAATTCAAAACCAAGAACAGGAGGATCAACAGTGGAAATGGAGGCCAAAACAAATGAGTCCAAAGAAATGAACAGAATACACATGGAAAAGCAAAGCGGTAAGGAAGCCAAATGTACCCTGGCTCACGTGGCAAAGGAAAAAAATCAGTTGTGAATGGAGTCACCAATGCTACCTTTTCTATGGCAATGGGCTCATTTGAGGACCAGCTATGATGGGACTCAGCTGCAAATGTTTACTCAACAGGTTCACCCAAGGCCTTTTTATCATCCTGGTTTTAGAAGAATTAGGAAGTGAGGTGCTTGACATTGCCCCTCTGTTACTCTTTTGGAAAGGTTACTTGTAGCTAGAAACAGGCTCCCTCAAGGGCTCTTTGCCTTGGCGCTGCCCTCTCTGAGACCGGCAAACCACCGTTTCCTTCAGAGGGTGCCCCTTCCTGCATGGCTGTTCTTGCCCTGGGCTCCAAAACAGAATAGTACCAGAGAAATGTCTTACTCTTAGTAAGCAGACAGTTGGTCTTCTAAATGCTACTGTGACAAATCATCCATGGTCTGTGATGATGAGACTAGGTTACATGAGTCTTCTGGTTGTTTCTCCCCAGTCAGGCAATGCACAATCGAACAGCGATTTCCCATATAAATACGCCCAGCATTGTGTTGTCTAAGCCAGAGTGTCTGCTCTAACCATGGACAAACCCAGACAAAATGAAGTTTGATAGGGTTCGGAAGACGTGAGTGTGAGTTTCTGTCACAATAGGATCTAATAAATTGACATCTTTCTTCCCAGATATACTTCATTTAGTTTGAGTAATATGATCTACCCAAGCCTCGGATTATGCATCTAAGGGTTTTTTGTGTGTGTGTGTGTTTCTTGTTTTGTTTTGTTTTGTTTTGCAACAACAGAGAGTTGTGAAAAGGCCATTAAAGGTCTAACACTCTGAGTTTTCCGGTCTCCTCTGTGTCATGTACATTCTGCAGCATGACTTAATTTTAAAATGGGAGAAAAAGGAAAAATTATTGCCGGCATTATGATGTTGAATAAGGTTTATAATAGCAATAATCCCCCATGAAAACAGTTGTTATCATAGTTAATGCCCATTTTGTCAGTGTGTTAACCTTCCCTGGCTCTGCCTCGGGCCATTAAACGACCAGCCATTTGTTAAGCACCCCGGAGCAAGCGATTTCTGGGGGAATATTGCTGAGCTCATTTGCTAAGTGAAGCACCTGAGAAGGCAGTGATGAACTCTACACAGGTCCATGTGCACACACATCTCTATGCAGACCTTTCCTAAGTCCTTCCTTGAAGAATGTCACGCTCTAGTATTAGTTCCAGGATAGTCGGAGCAGGTCCATGGCCCCACAGTGTCCATTACTAATCCAGGCTATCTGGAACTTGGGCTTTTGGGCCTCTACCTTAGCTGTCTCCTGCCATTCCTCCCATGGCCAGCTGGTATCACGCTTAGGTTGTTGGATAATGTTAACTCTGACCCGCAAGAGAAGGCCCTACCTTTAAAATGCTCAAAGGATATAACTAAAAACAGAGTAAAAGTGATGTTACTTGCACACAGGAGCAAACCAGGAAAAAGGAAGGGATAAGATGCTTCTACTATCCAGAAATGTCTGTCCCTTTAATAGACACAGATTTGCAATAAATTACATCTTGGGGTTTGTTCCCAATAAATTACTTCTATTGCTAATTTATCCAGTTATTAGATACATTCAATGTTATCTCTTTTAATCATGGTAACATCTTTATGAGGCTTGTAACTGTTGGGTGCAGAATCCGAATTTGAACCCAGGCTCTTTGACTTCAGTTCCAAGCCCTTCATCTCCATGATAAAATGCATCAATCTCCATTTCAAAATAAAACAGACAAGATTCCTAAAAAGTAGCTGCCTCCTATGTCATTTACATTGCTTGTCAATTCCCTACTGGACCAGAAAACAGTTTTCACGGTGGTTACTAGTGTTTGTTAAGGTCAGCTATTAGTTATTGTCCACAGAGGCTGTGTTCAATACATCTTCCCCAAGTATGAGCTGGTTTTCAAGGTCTCAACAATGCAGAGTTCTATATCCCAAATCCTGATCAGCAACATTATAGTGGACTTTATTAAAATTCACTTATTCTTTTACTCCAGAAATAATCTCATACTCTTTTACTATAGATGGTCGCTTGGTCTGAAATTATAAAACTCTAATTTTGAAAAGGATTTACCTAATTAGTTAAAGGTAGCTGCAACTACTCTCAACTACTTTGCTTCAGGGGAGAGATAGTTCAACGCAATGTCATTTCAGAGAAGAATAATACAGGTATATTATGTAAGTTTTGACATAATTAGTCATTTTGTTAATGAAATAATTGGACCTCCTTAATCAAAGGTGAAACTTCTTCCTTGAAGCTTAGTTTGAGGAATCAAATGGGCGTAACAGTAGGAGGCACAAAGATTGGTTCAGGAGAGACAGAAAAAAAATTAATGAGAGAGAAATCTTTTCTCATTAAATTTCTAATCTGGAAAGGCTATATTCTATTTTTAATTTTTACTTCCCATCATCATTTTCACCATAGTTAACATTGTTAACTGCTAATATCAGATGAGTGCCAAATAATGCATGCAAGACAATCACAGAGGACAAGCAGGAGAACCATAGATTGTTTGCTTGATTCCTTGTACTGACAGAGCAAAGCCTGAGAGCAAATTCTATAAATTCAGAGGTGATCCTAGCTCTCCATTAGTCATTGCCTCTAAGTCTCAGCAACCTGATGCTTGTAGATTAGGAGAGCCCAGTTAGGATTTAAAAACAACGCATTTCATCCCAAACGTCTAAAATTTCACAATAACTTGTTTAGAGGGGCGCCCGGGTGGCTCAGTGGGTTAAAGCCTCTGCCTTCGGCTTAGGTCGTGATCTCAGGATCCTGGGATCGAGCCCCGCATCGGGCTCTCTGCTCAGCAGAGAGCCTGCTTCTCTCTCTCTCTCTCTCTGCCTGCCTCTCTGCCTACTTGTGATCTCTCTCTGTCAAATAAATAAATAAAATCTTAAAAAAAAAAAAAAAGAACTGGTTTAGAGTTATGAGCCTATCTCAAACTCATGCTTTTCCAAGCACTTGAACTGTAGTAATATTCTATTGGAAGAAGTAGGAAGCTAGTTCATTAGCATACGCTTATCAATTACTGCATAAGTGGTCTTTTTATCATCACTTTGCTGGCCAGGGTTTTTCTTGCTTGGTGTTCTGCCTGGCAGAAAGCTGTAGAGTTCTTGGTGTTTCTCAGATTAAGTAAAGTTATCCTACCTCTTCATCCCTTGGTGTTCTATAGAATTGAGGTATTAAAAAGCAATAAAAACACAGACAGGTGTCAACTATGAGGGTGAATAAAACTGGGATGTGGGATTTCTGCAAATTTACTAACATAAACATACACTGTTGCCTTGTAGACAAAGTGGTTCATTCATGCTAATTTTTAAAGACAGGGTCAAGATCAGTTTTAAGATGTCTCTAAGTGAGTGATGTGCTGTAATGCTAAGATATAAAAGCTTGCAAACAAATTTTTCAATAATTTCAATAGTTTAGAACAGATTTAGAACAGGTAGTCCCTATAATAATGCCATCCTCACTCCTTTATGTTATGATCCATTTCCTTCAGCAGGAAAGTGGTAAAAAGCCTAAATGTGTAGAATTCTTGGTATGCTCTTAGAAATGTGTCCCATGTGTTGATGACACACCATCTGCCTTGTAGAACCAGACTGAAAAATGTGAACATTTCCTTGAAGGAGGATGCAAGGAGAGAGATTCTCATACAACGTCAGGACCCGTGGAACCCAGGTGTAACAAACCGCCATACCCAGAGTTAGGGCTTTCAGCCAGAGGAAGAGCAGAGAAGGGTTCCCTGATTTGCCCCTCTCTTGCTGCTCTTTAGTAGCTGCTCTGAGATCATAATTTTGGAGGAAATGCCCTCATTGCGGCTGTGCAAATACAAAATGGCAAGGTCTGATTTAAAACCGAACTCTGGGCCTGTGCACTCAAAAGGGACATTAGCTAAAGTAATCATACATTGGAAGGAAGGCAGCCGGTAGCCCTGGGGAGAGGAGATCATTAATACTACTTGGAATCTCAGGGGCCCATGGCCTTGAGAAAGACAGAGTCCAAGCTCAAGTAGAACATCTGCGAGGTGTCAGGGCTCCAGATCGAATATGAGGGCCCCGAGAGCCGCCGGTGACTGTGTCTGTGTGATCCAAATCTGCTTTTCTGCCCAGGAAGGGAGGCTCCTGGGGGCTGGGGCTCTTCATCTCCGTGCTGAGAGGCAGCCGAGGGGGCTGGTTTTGAAAACTGGTTTTGATTTGAGCATATGGGCATAGTTCTCTTGTTCCCACTTCCCTTTTGTAACTGTCCCAGCCGCCTGGAGCTTTCCCGCACAGCCTCCTTACGTCCTGAGTTTTAGAGACATGGGTTTTTAAAAGTATAATTTAATAAGAGCCCAGAACAGTGACAGCTGTTGCTCATCCCCTTTGTCCTGTTTCTTATCAAATTCTCAGTTAGTTAGAGTAGCTTTGGCATGCAAGACTACCAGTGGGATCTAGCCTCAATTTCTCCCAACCACAGTAGAGCTGCATGGACAGGACCGATCTCTTCTTGCAAGCTCTTTTATATACATATACACGCAGGGACTTATATTGTCATTTTTACTAGTGGCCTGAATCAGAATAAGGATACTGTGATTTGAACCTAGGTACTGCTGGCTCCAAAAACTCTTTCTTTCAGTGTACTGCCTTCTTGTGGGCGAAAAATACACCCCCTCCACCATACCCTGCATCCAAGTAGTAGATCTCAATATTTGGGAAATTATTAGTGTTCCAGGAAAAAAAAAAAAAAAAAAAGATAATTAAAAAAAGAAATTAAAGCCCCCTGTGCGTGAGTGAGCAAGACTTTGGTTTGGGGCAGCAAAACCCTAGAGCCCTGTCAGCTCTGAGCTACTCTTCCCCAAGGTCAGTTGCATGCTAAAAGCAAGAACTGGTCTATCCACCAGAGAGGAGATTTGTTGTGTAATCACAAATCTATATGCTTGTTAAAAGGTTATTATCCATTTTTCATTATCCTTCTGATCATTCTAGATTGCAGATTTAGAACAGAAGAAATATGCATTTCTCTTGTCTGTATGCATAACGAAGTCCTCCAACATGGATGCCCTCCATATTAGAAATGAACCAGGCTTCTTAACTGTTGTTACTCTTTGTTCCATAACTGATGAGATTTGTAAACTCTAACTTCCCTGCTTTAAAAAAAAAAAAGAAAAGAAAGATTGCTACTGGCTGATACAAGTTTGACATGTTAAAGGGAAAACAAACAAACAAACCTGTGTATACATTTTGTTTTTAAAATCAGAAGCATTGTAAAGCATTACAGTCAAGTCTGCCTCAACATTTTAAAAGCTGTTCTTTTTTTTTTCCAAAGGAGGTCTTTACAAAGGTGCATTAGCATGTGCAAATTAAGGTTCCGCATATACTATGGAATAAAAGCAAGCATTTAGAGACAGCCCAAAGGCTAATTAAATATATATCTTCATGTGGACTTCAGGAGATAGTAATGCATTTAGCAGCACTCCCTTGCTTATCGCTTTCTCTGGGAAGGGTTCTTGTCTTCCATTTTGACAGTGCCAAATCTTGGGGAAAACAACTGTTACCTAAGACTGACCGTTCATTAGAAAATGGTTTTCTTCCAGATATGAACGATCAGTGTCATTCTAATTAGCGCATTTGTGAGATATTTTCAGTATTCTATAGATTATTCTTTAATAAATCAATAACATGGTGTCTTAATGACTCAACACCCCAAACAAAGTAAAGACAGAAAGCCAGTCTTCAGTGTATGTAAGCCATTGTGTTTTACGTGTGGTGAAATGAAGAATTTTGTGTGGATGAACTTAGGGGGCCTATCCTCATGGCAAAATATAAGCCAGAAGCCTGGCACGAATACCGCACGCTCTTACACACTGGCTATCCTTATTTGCATGGCTGAATATAGGGCTTTTCAGTCAGAACCTTTAGGTTTACATGATTCTGTTGTCAGCATCCTCCTTCGTAGCCCCACAGCCTCACCCCCCAAAGAAGCCTGAGGAAAATAAATGTAAATTGATTCAATAAAAGCTTTTTCTTCACTAATACGCAAATTAAGAGAGAGCCATTTGAGAGTGAAGATTGATACACAAAGATAATAGACATATAGTCACAGACACTTCTCAGAAGACAGAATTTGATGTATTGTGATTGTTCAGCTTTTTTCTCTCCAGGAGTTCATCTCCTCCCGATTATGTAGTCCTTGTCATTAATGTAGCCAAGAAAACAAATGCACCACTCTGTTTTCCCCAGATTGGTCCAGACTTTCTGTATCAGACTTGTTAGTGGCAACAATAATACTCATTTCCCATCATATCTTCAGGTTATATATACATGTATTGATCATATTTATGGTACTACTATAAGGCAGTGGTGCTTTGCATTAATACTTACATGAAAAAAATATATGTAAGAATGAACCAAAGAATGTATACATCATCCATATGGAACAGACTATTTGCTGAATATGTCTCTAGGTCCCTGTTCTACAGATGAAGAGTTGAAGAGAAATAAGGCTGTGTTTTGGTTGAGGCTATCCCAAGATTATGAATAAAATAAGGAATGATTACTGGACCAAAGAATTCTTTAACAAGCTTCATTCTCCCTTCAAACCTCAGCTCAGCCATTTCTTTTTCTTCTGAACACTATTACTGATCTCCACAGAGTGAACAGTAGCTCCTTCTTTGTTCTTTCACATTACCCTATGTGTGTACTCAGCATATGATATTGACATTTGGTATTAATGCATCTCTCCCTTTTACTAAACTAAGATTTTTGATGACAGGAACCAAGTCATATTAATCTGTATAACCACATCTAGTTCAATGCCTGCAATGAAATCAATTCTTAGCAGAAGTTGTTGAATTAGATGGAACCACTTTAAATAGCCAAATCTCACAATGCATTTATATGTGATTGATATGCCCCCAAAATATTTACTCATAACTTTCAGGAATATATTATGGAAAGTGACGTACAGCCTTAATGACTTTTTTTAGAGGCCAAATCTTGGCAAGCTTGAGGTGCAAGACATTAATTCATTTTGTGCAAAATAAGCACTTTTAACACTATGGATTTATTTTTGACAGTGTTATAGGAATTAATATAATGACTGAGCATCAGTGATGAGCCTCCCTAAAACCAGGCAGGAAGATAAGTGATAACTAATCCATGCCAAGACATCCTGAGGGTTGCCAAGACTTATGAAAATCATGTACCTTCTGGTTTTCTTTAGAATACCTACCATCTTATGCCAAGAGTAGTTTGTTTCAAGACTAGTTGATTAAGGGTGCATCTACTGAGATGGTGTCTATAATTAACCCAGAAGATGGTCCTAGATCCTTAATTTTCCTCCACGGACGTCACTGATACTTAACCCCCATCTTTAGTAAGGGAGCAGCCTTTACCCCGTAAGAGCATCAGCACTTCAGAGAAGATAGAATCCCATCTCCACTCTTCTTTATGTATCTCATTTTCTATGAAATCCATCCAGAGTCATCTGACAAAGCTGTCCTTCATGCTGACGTAGACCACTTCCCCTGAAGTTAGTGCCATATGGACAATTGAAAGTTAATTTCTGGCACCTTCTGAGCATCAGTGTGTATAAATATGCCTGGACTTGTTTCAGGAAGGACAACCCACATCAATTATCTTTTCATATCTTTTAATATTTGCAGTGAAAAAACACACACAATTGATACTGGTCATGGCCCAAAGAGCATGAATTATATGCCATCTAAAGCAAAAACAACTGAGGATTCTAAGATGAAGTGAAAGTAGCTCTTTTACATTTCAGTGGACCAGGGACAAGAATGCTTCATGAAGATAGAATCATAAGCTGCTTGAGGGTAGGGCACATTTCGTTATTTGTCTCTACCTTCCATAGCTCCTTACATGATATTGAGGATATCTATTCTTCAAAATAAATGTTTGCTCATATATTTTTTAAAGATTTTTATTTATTTATTTGACACAGAGAGAGAGAGATCACAAGTAGGCAGAGAAGCAGGCAGAGAGAGAGGGGGAAGCAGGCTCTCTGCTGAGCAGAGCCAGATACGGGGCTCGATCCCAGGACCCTGAGATCATGACCTGAGCCAAAGGCAGAGGCTTTAACCCACTGAGACACCCAGGCACCCCTACTCATTTTTTAAGTATCAGATTGATACACCCACAATCCTTATTTATTTATTATTCTTTATTTTTAGAATTGCTCCTAGGATATATGCATGATCACACTCCCTTGTGGTCCTAAGTGGCCTCGAGTTCCCTGCCACGCTACTGATCACACATTCTGCACAAGATCCCACAGCCTCGTAATGTGACAACTCCAAGGGCTGAGATGAAGCCAGGGAGAAGGCCTGGCCTTGTCAGTCCCATAGCTTTGAAACCTCTGATATCTCTGAAGGTTGTGATTTTTCTGAGATCCCTCAGATTTTGCTGATGTGATTTCTCTCAAATTCTTCTATTTCAGAAACAGTGGGATCTACAGAAAACATTGATCTGGGACTTAGGAGGTCAGGGTTTTGTTTTTCTTTCTGCTTTTGGGTTCTCACCACAATGCAGTTAAGGACCTCAAAGAAGATCTTAAATATTTCACTTTGTGATTTGGAGGATAAATAAAATGATATATCTTAAGTCTTACAATTTCATATAAACAATAGAGCTAGAATCCAATGATAAAATGGATCCTAGCTGCATGGATTTAAGGCACTGCAGCTGAACCCATAAAACTACATATTGTCAAGAAGCTGAGAAATGGTGAGCCCTGCTAGTCCTTCAGATCCTAAAACACAAGATCCTGTTTTGTAAAGTTTTAGGTTATTCTAATTGTAACTCTGAAATCATTCATGGCTTGGTAAATATTTCTCCATCCCCTAGTCAACACTTAAAGAAACACACAATGTCTGTCATTAATGTCTTTTTTTTTTTTTTTTGACGTCTTACTGAGCATTAAAATGGAGTAATGTTTTACCTTGATTCTTCCTGTATAATCACAAAGCAAAATGACTCCTTCTGCATAATGACTTCACAAAGTGCCTAGCTGGGCACATATGTTAGTAGCTGCAGGTATTGAACTATTAGTTGGCATTTAAATAGGACTTTTGCAGAAACTTAATCATCCTTATACCTGGGAATACCTGTGGCCTCAGAAATTTCAGGCTAGTGGGACACCGTTTAGGATTTGGAAAGGCTCAGAGCCCCTTATTTTAATTACTCATTAGAAAAAAACATTGGCCAATTATTAATAAACTTGTCTCTTCTCCTTCAGCCCTAGACTCCAGCAATCTGATACTGACCTCTGTTAGAGGAAAAGTAAATAAATCAAGCAATGACAGCATTTGGGAAAAAATGATATTATTTAAAAAATAGTTGTTGATTTGATTTTTTAATGTACACATTCCTTGAGGAAAAAATACAGTATTTGCTCTTTCGTGTGTGACTTACAGCTAATTCCGGCATGTGGTTATGAGTCTTACTCTGGATCTACTGTAAATCACTCAACCACAGAATTATTTTCTTTGTTCCTCTTTATTCACACATGGTTTTGAAATATTTCCCAGTTGCATTTCCATTCATCTTCACCCCAGCAGGGTGTCTGCATTTTAGTGGTCCTGCTAGGTTTGTTCCACTTTTCCTAAGGCTTCTGGACAAAACTTGCCATACTCATGATGGCTTATGGGTTTGGGGGCAGGTGATGGAATATGAAAGGAGATACACCCTATAAACTGAGTTTTGAAAAAAAAAAAAAATACTCAGTCTCTGAAGAGATAAGGTAAACCAGACTATTTCGGAGTGAAGTCTGCAATATCTAAGAGACACAACCCTGTCCCAATGCTTCATCCCACCCCTACCCTGTTCTGTCTCCCTTTTTCTTCCTTCAAGGGCCCTTTCTTCCCTGGCTTGCTCACCATGGCCTTGCTAGTTCGTGTTCCCAGACCAGCTGTGCTGTTTCTAGGTCTTTCTTCATCCTTGGTTTCCAGGTGATTAATTTGCTCTTTGTCTACTTGCTCTCTGCAGGGGCTATCACATGCGAAAGGATGAAGAGATTTTCCTTGCCATAGGAAGATCAGACACTGGTAGCAAAACAACCTGGATATTGGTTATTTGCCTTTAAGGCCCAGCTCAAAGGAATAGGTTTTAGGTTAGAAGGCCACTCCTCTGTCTTCCCATGGCTCTGGCCCCTCCTTCTAACGTGGGACTTGTATTATGGTTATATCCTGTTGACTGCTTCCCTTCTCTTCCTCTGTCTTCCCCCATCTTCCTCAGGTAGGGCCTTGACCTTTGAATATTTCATGCTTAGAATGACACCAAGTATGTGGTAGGTATTCCAGAAGGTACTTCAAAGTGCCTTAGACTTCCTGGGTCATATCATTAAATAGTGATTATCCAGGTTTGTGGCTTTGTCTCTTTCCATAACTGCAAGCCAAGGGCTTTAAAGGAATGGGGGAAACTTGATAGTCTGCTGGAATGGTGGGGACCAGGTCAGGCTTTTATCATCTCTGTAAGTTTGGAATAGAAAACATTAGCAGGGCTGAAACGCTTTTAGAGAAAGGGTGAGTGGGCTGAATCAGATAAAATAGAAAATATCCAAAATTCTACATGGTAAATGATGTATTTTTTTGTGGGTTAAAAAATTATAAAAAACAAACAAGCAAACAAACAAAAAACCTGATCTTTCTTGCCCCTGCTTTCTTCACTGTGTCTGCCTTTGCTGGCTCTGACTAGAAGTAAGCTCTGTCGGCGGATATTTCTGAGCTAGCTTATTTTTTCCGAGTATAGAATAGTCTCCATCAGGTCCCGTATGGGTAGTTTATCCTCACTTATGGTCAGGGTAACAGGAGGGGAAAAAATGAGACCTACCAACTACTTGCATTTGAAGGACAGAGAAAATGTACATTGAAAGATGAATTATGTCCTGGACCTTGTTTCATTACCCCCTCCTACCAATTATGTGGTGGAAGAAAGGATGATGTTTCATAGAATTTAATAGATTTCTGAGCTTGAAGGCCCCTCAGAAATCATCCAACACAATTCCCTTATTTTATAAATGAGGAAACTGAGGTTAGGAGAGGTTAAGTGACATGGGCTCGAGGATAGGAAATGGCAGAGTGGGGCTGGAATCCAATTTCCCTAACTACCAGTCAGCCCTCCCTCTCACCGCCTCCTTGCGCCCTGGAGAAGCAAAGAGCTCAGAGGGGCTCCTCTCCCCTTCACAATGCTTTCCTTTGCTCCCTGAGGTGACTTGTCACTTTTGAGGGACTTATAACCCCCACAGGTCTCTCATCTTTCAAAATTCATTTTTAGGAAAGTGACTCACACCATATTTTTATATCACCATTAAGCCTTAATGTTAGGGAATTTTTAAAGAAGACTCATAAAGATTTTGAAATATAGGTATAAAAAAAGAAGAGGGATTCTCCATAGTATCAGAGTCCAACTCACTTTAGTTGACATGACATCTTTTAAAAGTAAAAGCAGGGTCTGCACAAAGTTAGAAATAAAAAAACCCAAAAAACAGGGAGGTAGACTCTAACATCTAAGTTTCCTTTTCCCATAGTCACTTGCTCTAGTGGAAGTTGCTATTAACAGATTTTATCTCCAACTCAGCAAAAGATAAAATGCTTTATGCATAAACCGGCATAGCTAGTTGTATGGAGGGGTGGATGGACAGTCCATTGATAGATAAAATTTTTGACAAAAGAGTTTAGGCTATACAGGTATGCTTTCCATTTATTTCAAAAAAGATTTTATTTATTTATTTGAAAGAGAGAGAGAGTAAGAGAAACCATGAGCGGGGGAGGGGAAGGGGGAGGAGCAGCGGGAGAGGGAGAAACAGAATCTCCGCTGAGTGGGGAGCCTGACACAGGGCTCAATCCCAAGAGCCTGGGATTATGACCTGAGCCGAAGGCAGATGCTTAATTGACTGAGCCACCCAGGCACGCTTCCATTTAATAATACAACAGATTTTTTCAAAATCATTATGTGTGGGTGTGTATATATATATACACACCCACACATATATATACATATATATACACATATCTATCTATATATTTACATATCCATCAAACTATTAAATAGCTGCAGATTGTTCAACTCTGTGGATGACCAATAACTTATTTAAGTAGTTTCTAAGATTTTCCCAGGTTTTGCAGTTATAGGTAGAATAATCATCATGTCTATGTGTCTGTCTGTGCACGCACTTACACACGCCACACACACTTTTGCAAACAGAACTGTAATTGTGGATTTGTTGGATTAAAGGATATGAGCATTTAAAAACACAGCAGTTTGGAATAGGGAATTTAAAGATCTACAGAAAAAGGAAACTTTAAGATAAAGTAACCTTTTCTTATAGCTTTCTCTGTCATCTCTCTAAGGCCCCAGAGAAGATGCCAAAGAGTGAATAGCAGGAGAAAATTCTCAGCATAGCAACCTTTAATGTCAAGAGAAGGGTGTAGGTTAAGAGTCTGGAGACCCCAGTTATAGACTGGGGGCAAAAATTAGATAGGATTATAAAAAATCCGGCTCAAAATGGCTCCGTAGGGTTATATGGAATGTTTAGCAAAGAAGCTCACCCACTCACCGAGTACAAAACAAAGACTGGGCCTCCGTCTATGCAAATTTTTTCTTCTTCCAAGCAAGTCTTCACTGCCTGGTGGGTGAGCCACAGACCTCTATGAGGTGGTGGTGCTTGACCACACAAACTTACGTTTCCTAGCAGGAAACCAGGGGACATTTCTTATGGGTTCCAAGATGGAGACTGGGGTGGGGGTTGTCTACAGGCTTTTTAAAAAGGAGACAGGCTCTCCCTCACTCTTCTTCTCTTACTAGCTTATTAGTTACTAGTGCAGCACCAGTAAGCTAAGAGCAGCAGCCAAACCCTGATCAATAATGTATCTGTCTGTATCTGAATCAAAGGCACCATGGTAAGGAAAGCATAGAGTATGTTCAATTGCAGTGCACACTGGCAGGAGCCAGGCAGCTGAGAGGGACCCGCATCAGAACACAGAGAAGAGAGAAGCTGAGCAGGGGGTAGAAAGCTGGGGAGAGAGACCCAATTGTTAAAAACAATACAATCCTTATTCTGAAAGGTTGATACTTTAAAGGACAAAGGGGGTTAGAACTTTGGGAAATCAGAATCTCAAATACATACATGCATACATATATACGTGTGTGTTTGTGTGTGTGTGTGTGTATGTGTGTGTGTGTGTGTGTGTTCTGCTTCAGAAGTATAGGCATCCAATGAAGCAAAAGTCCTGGGCAGTTTTTTTGGATAATTCAAACAGAATCTCTGCATTCACCTGAAATTTTTCAATGAATATCTCATTGGACTTTGTTTTCTAGATAAGGCATTGGGCCTCTAACCAAGAGTCAAGGATTCAGGGTTCACATACTGATTCCATCATTTAAACCTGTAAACCATGCACCATGTCTCCCAAGCACTGCATCTGAGCCATACTTCTACTGTTTTCTGTCCAAAAAAATAAGAAAACAAAAAAGAACTTTGGGTTCAGAAATTGGAAATAGAAATATAAGAACGGGGACAAATCTTACAGGTCTTTTAACCCAAACCTGTAGTTTTGTAGATATGTAAACTAAGCCTTCAGAATGTGACTGCTTTAACTAACACCACATAAATAGGACTAGATCTTAGACTTTTTTGGTTACCACCTTAGTTACATGTCTGCTGCTCTATCACATGACTTTGTATGCAGCATTTCTATTTTTGATCATGGGAGAAAATCAACAGGCAACCAATGTTTCATTATTGCCTAGAGAAAAAAAATGCATTTATATCTTTCTGCAAGTGGATTAGAATTCAGTAAAGAAAAAGGTGAACTGAAGTCTCTAAGATGATATGATTTTTCTTATTTTTACGTACTCTGGAGTCCATCACTCTTTCAGCAAATAGACCTGACTTTGAAACAAAACAAAACAAAAAACCAAACAAAGAATGTGTGTATGTTGGGAAGGGGGCAGGATGAAGAAAGAGATATTTTATTCTATGGTCAAATGTAAATTATTGGTATCACCACCAGTTTTAACCTTTTATGGTAAACCTTAACTATATCTAGGCTTAACATTTTTATATGTGCCCAAACATCTCTAGGGTTTATTTATTCTCTATTTCCATTTGCATATGAGACCAAGAGTGCAGAGAGCAAGTCTGTTGTTTATACTTATGTTATTTAAGGTCACACCAGCTGTGATAACACGTGTTTATTTCTAGCTCACGTCAGGTCTAAAACCAGTATTCTTATTGCTGTCCTCTAAGAGAGGAAGGAGTCTGTAACTTTCTTCAGGTGGTTTCACCACTTTCATTGCAACTTCCAAGGTCACTGTGGTAAGGGAGAGATTGTGGGGTCACACATGGCAGGGGTAGAGGTAATGCTTTCTCTTATAGTCCATTGGCTGGTCATACATCCAAACCTAACCACAAAGAAGCCTAGCAAATGTAGTCTAGTAGAGTTCTCTAGAAGAAGACATGGGTTCGGGGATCAACCAGCAGTCCTTGTCACACGACTCTACACCCAGAGCCTAGTAGAGTGTTCGGCTCATAATAGGTGCTTAAAAAATAACTGTTGAAGCAATCTTTGAATGATGGAATAGAGTCTGTCCTTCTAACTCTTACAGTTCTATAGGGTAAGTCATTAAGTGTGAACTACTTATCCAAATAGAAATGATAATTCATGATGATTCCATTTTTAAAGAAGTTCTTACTGCTTTGCAACTCATTTGATTTTTCTTCCCTCTCTACAAGGATCCTTATCTGAAAATAACTTGCTTTTCATGAAAATCTGTTTTCATGAAAGTAAGGCTAATTGGAGCTCTCTGCTGTCCCTTTTCTCTTTCTCTAATTTCTCATAAAAGAGTTGACAGGATGGGAATGGTGTGGTGGAAAATCTTCTCAACACCATGACACATGCAGATCATTTTACTACCTGTGGCCAGAGAGTGTAGATTATTTGCATTACACATGTACAGTTTAGAGTATGCTTGTATTTTTTATTTAAAAATAGGGGCACCTGAGTGGCTCAGTCAGCTGAAGGCGCCTGCCTTCAGCTTTTATTTTTTATTTAAAAATAGGCGCATTTTTTATTTATATTTTTGTATGTTGGTATTTTTAATTTAAAAATAGGGAACTTGAGTGGCTCAATCAGCTGAAGGCACCTGCCTTCAGCTCAGGTCCTGTTCCTAGGGTCCTGGGATCAAGCCCCACTTTGGGCTCCCTGCTCAGCCAGGAGCCTGCTTCTTCCTCTGTCTGCCCTGCTCATGTGTTCTCTCTCTCTTTCTCTGACAAGTAAATAAATAAGACCTTTAAAAATATAAGCCAGGTGCATACTGAGCTTGTATTAATAGGATATAAATCTATCCTAGTGTGTGACTATCCAGAGCAGGCCAATGGACAAGCTCTTCTGATTCTAAACCAACCTCAGGTGTATGAGTTTCTTCAGTTCTTCTACCCAAGCTCTCCGACTACATGTCAAACCTGATCCTTTGCTTTTTATCTTGTGCTGCGCCAAGAGAACAGCAGGTTCATGTCCCCAGAATAACAACTGTGTAGCAGAACAGCTGCCTGGGGCCAGGCTCCCTGCCTTCAACACCTTAAAGGCTTAGGGTCGTAACTACAGCCTTTGAAACACAGTTCTTTGCAAGCTTTGTATCCTCCTCCCACCTTGCCCTTTGCAAATCCCCTCTGTCTGCCTCATGTCAACAATGTAGACTCAGGTCCGCTGGCTGATTATTCTTTCTTTTACTACAGGCAGTGAAAGTAAGATAGATACAAACTATTGATTTAGGGTTGTCACAGATGCATGGAGTAGTAAAAAGTAAATACTGGGGTGAGTGGCTGTCTCTAAACTTTAGTGTTCTCCTCAGTAGAATGGGTTGAGGGTAACTTTCTGTTGAGTTAGAGTTAGCAAATGAATATTAAGTGCCTCCTCTCCAAATGGTTATTTTTCCTCTCTTCATTTCATTCCACACGCTCCCTTATACTCCTTTTGTGGAAGTTTTATCCTTCTCCGGTTATCCTGTCTCCGGTTAGACATATATAGATGTCTAGACTTCAAGCACCCCATTCTGAACTCCATTCATTGTAAGCCAAATTCCTTTGACCACCTTCTCTGTACAAGCTTTGTTCTTAAGCTAGCGGAGCCATACCATCCAGTCCAGTAACCTCCGGCCCCATGTTGATACTGAGACTGTGTCCTATTCTAAATAAAGATGTGCTTTAAATATAAAATACACACTGGACTTTGTTAAGACTTCATATGCGAAAAGAATGTGAAGTATCTCACTCATTTTTTGTGTTGCTCTGACTTGACATGGTTCTCCTTCAGATACGTTGGGTTACGTATAAAAGGTTATTCAAACGGATCTCACCTGTTTCCTTTTTATACCTGGCTATTCAGAAGTTTAAAATTAAGCATGGACTCACACTCATGGCTTGCACTGTGTTTCTGTCAGACAGCGTTGTGGTGGAACCTTTTTCTGACTCTAATTCCATATTACAAATTTCTCCTGCCGCCGAAACCTCTCCCAGCATCCCAGCAATCCTCCTGACAGCTCCACCATTTTCACGCCGATCTCTTCCTCCGTCTTCTCCAGCGTGGATAATATTAAGACCCCTTCTAAGGCAAGAGGATCAAAATAGCATTGTAATGTTTCTTAAAAATGTGTGTATCATGTATGATTTTTAAAAGAAAAAAAGGGGTTAAGCAACCTGACCACATAGCCACTTAGCTGGAAGAAAGAGCTGGACTCCGGTTCTTCTTCTGACCTCTAACAGTCTTAGGAATAGGACTTTGGCAGAAGGGGGGAGGTCCTGGATTCGGGTTACATAGATTCAAATCCTTGCACTGGAGTAACTTGAATCTGTAACCCTAGGTAAGTCTCATGAGCTCTTGGAGTTGGTTTTTGCAATGATAAATATTTCTTGTGAAAGTCAGAGTTAAATTACTTTAAACATCTGACATATAACATGTCTCTAATGAGTGACCCAAGTATTGTTTTGCATGATGTATCATACTGCTAAATAATTCACTGGGGACTGAGGCCATGGGCTGAGGTGCACACTGGGGACATGGAAATTCCACCAGTCTGTTACAAAACATCCTCTACACCTTTTGTGCTTCAATTCCATCAGTTCTATTTCCATTAGATTTTTATTGTTGGTCTGATTATCACCAGATGCATATTAAAAATAGCCATAAGGGGCACCTGGGTGGCTGAGTGGGTTAAAGCCTCTGCCTTCAGCTCAGGTCATGATCCCAGGGTCCTGGGATTGAGCCCCACATCAGGCTCTCTGCTTGGTGGGGAGCCTGCTTCCTCCGCCCCCCACCTGCCTCTCTGCCTACATGTGGTTTCTCTCTCTGTCGAATAAATAAATTAAAAAAAATAAATTTTAAAAAAATCCATAAAACTTTGAGGGTGATACCAAGATATAAAAAACATTAAAGATAGAATTCTAAAGGTTAAAAGAATACTTTAGTACATACTTTATTTCTTTATATTTAATCACAGAAGGCAACTGGTTCCATAGTCTTAGAACAACAACAACAAAAAAAGTGAGACAAAAATTTTCAACCAACATGGAGATTCTTTACATTCTATATACTCAGGAATATGTATGAAATGGTTGAGATTCTCCAAAATTTATATGGCTATAGCTTAAGGAACACAATAACTTCCAAAAGGTAGGAAAGAATTTCTTTGTTAATTTTCTTAACTCCAGAGATGGATAGGTAAAAAACGATTCTAGTCTTCAAAGTGCCTTTGGAGTCATTTTTAGTAGATAAAGGAATTTTTTGCTTTAAATATAATATTCTATTTTTCAAGGTTTCTGTGTGTATTATAATTTGCACTGACCCTTGGAAGGCTAACGTAGACAGGATAGAAACTAAGGCAGGACTCTTAAGTGGCTTAAATAGGCCAAAGAAATACAAGATCTATCTCTTGAGTCCCGGATTCATGATTCTAATTGAGTTTTGGGACCAGTGCCTCCAGGAGAGGCTGCCATTGACAGGACGTCCAGGTTCCTTCAGGTTTTTTCTATTCACCATGTATATTCTAACATTCAGTGCTTTTCTGTCACGATTATCTTAGGAAACATAATCTATGATAGAAGATGGTGAGACCACGTTAATAATGTTAAATCTCCTAATTTGGGCCTAATTTGATCCTATTGAGGTAAATTAGACTTGTGGCCCAAAGAAGCCAAATTCAATTATGTGTGTGAACCATGAGAGTCCCTAGAGGTGGCAATGCATTTTGAAACTCTGTGTGTGTGTGTGTGTAATTTTTTTTTTTTTTAATTACTATCCAAATTGTCTGTGGGCTACTAACATTATGTTAGTCAACTAGTAACTTGAGACAGTCACTAAATAGGTTGTAGGACAAACAGCACCTGCCTGAGTATTTAATGAATCTTGCCTACCTCGGCTTGTACAGACCCTTCTGATGTTTGAACTCCTTTCTTTCCTTTCACCACAAAGCAAGCTCCTAAGATTCCTCAAGACCCATCTGAAATGGGACCCATTTAGGAAGCGTGCGGCTTTCCTGTCGCGTACTTCTTTGTTACCTCTCTCGCCCATCAGTTACCACAGCACGCTGTGTGTAATCGTTTTTGCAAATGAAGCATGAGGGCTTCAGGGACAAGATTTGCTCAATGGGTTTTGTATGCTGTGTGCCATGCACAGTGCCTGGAGTAGGCTAGACATTACACACAGGTTTTGAGAGGGTGGAGGCTTTTTCTGAAAGCCAAGGCCAATGTGACTGGGTCAGTCAATTGACAGACTGATTTAACCCAAGCCACCGAATGGTCTATTCAAGTGTATTCACAGAAAAGCATAGACGACCTTAAGAAATTTCAAGTTGTCTTTAGTTGCTTTGGCCCAAAGGTGGGCTGGGAGAGAAACTCGATGGGAGAGAAACATGTTGTCCGGTGAATTAGTGTTTTCCTTCAGTTTGTAAGCAGATCAACGATTTTGACTTCATTTTAACTGAAGTGAGGATGACCTATCTTGCAGTGGTCCCTATTAGGATCATTGGAGAAAACCCTTTTCAATTGCAGAATGCAAAGTAAACACATTTTATATGATTTATCACTGTAGCTATTTCCATGCAAGGTTATTTTTAATTTTTTCTTTACTACTGCTGCTTTCAGTTACCTTAAAAATGTTTAATTAATTCTAACATTTCTTTCAGTTACCTTAAAAATGTTTAATTAATTCTAACGTTTCTTTTTCTTTCTTATCTTTATCATTTTATCACCTTAAATGCCTACAGTACAGGGCTCATCTATGTGATATATTCTGGGGAAAATAGAAAAGGACTCTGTAATCCTTCTTTCATTTTCCCAAGTATCTCACTGATGCTTTGTAAAACTAGAGATTCATTCCTTTGGCTTAAGATTTGAGAACCTTGTTGGTGAGGATGTGGAGAAAAAGGGACCCTCTCACACTGTTGGTGGGAATGCAAACTGGTGGAAAACAGTACGGAGGTTGCTCAAAAAGTTAAAAATAAAACTACCTTATGATCCAGCAATCACACTACTGGGTATTTGCCCGAAGGTTACAAAAACACTAATTCAAAGGGATACATGCATCCCTATGTTTATTGCAGCATTATTTACAATAGCCACGATAAAGAAGAAGCCCAAGTATCCATCAACTAATGAAAGGATAAAGAAGATGTGGTATATATCCACAATGGACTATTATTCAGCCATAAAAAGGAATGAGATCTTGTTATTTGCAAGATCTTTAAAGATGGAGCTATAGTGTATCATACTAAGTTAAATAAGTCAGATAAATAAAAATACCATATGACTTCACTCATATGTGGAATCTAAGAAACACAAGAAGTGAACAAAGGGAAAGAGAGATGAGAGATAGACAGATAACCTCATCTATAGAGAACACACTGCTGGTTACCAGAGGGGAGGTGAGTGGGAGGATGGGTGACAAAGGTGATGGGGATGGAGGAGGACACAGTCATGATGAGCACCGCATGTTGTATGGAATCGTTGAATCATGTACACCTGAAACTAATATTATGCTGTATGTTAACTGACTGGAATTTAAAAAATAATAATAGAAAAACCAAATCTTGTGCCCTTATTAAAAGATAATCTTTTAGAATAGATAAAAAATTGTCCTTCCTTAACCTTAGGTGATCCAACATACCAATTTATAGCATTTATCCTATTCATTTTCTATTGTACTTATTTATAGGTTTATCTTAGGCCCCTACTGGATTATGAGCTCCTTGAAGTCAACGGTTAGTTCTTCATCTTTCTATGTCCTCCTTGTCCCAGATAAAGCTTTTCAGGTGGATTAAATATTGGTGGTGAGAGATGACATGCATACACCCACTGTAAAATCAGAATAAGTTACCAATTAATTGGCCAGAAATCAGAATTCCACAAAGCAGGAGAAATCATAACCTTGCGAGCATATCTGCCTCTGAACAGATATCACACAACTGCTGTTGTCACCTAGCTTCATGAGGGCTTACGTAGTAATCAGGTAGAACGGACACAAATAATCTCTTTACTAAGGCTTCGGTGGTTCAAAGTTGGACATTCCCATTCCTTAGGCCAGACAAGTGGGAGCGGAGGCAGAGCTTCTTGGGGGAGGAGAGTTGTATGTATGCCCAGGCAGCCTATGTTCTCATTCATCTCTGTCCCCAGCTCTGCAACTTCTCAGAAAGCCCATTTGCCTATACCAGCACAATTTCTCAGTTGTCATTCCATAGATGTCATTCCATAAAGAATTGTTGACACACACACACACACACACACACACACACACACGTGTGAGAAAGAGGAAGGGAAATTAGTCCTTATTCACACAAACAAGACAGTAGATGAATCTTAGCGAGGTGAAGTAATATGCTTAGGATCCCACAGCTAGTAAATGAAAGAACTAGTTTGTTTAATCCTGTGTGACCTGGCTGCAAAGCCTGGGGATTTTCCAACACATTATGCTTTTTAATCAGTCATGAGTCTAATGGAAGTAATCTATTTGGTACTTTTCATCTTAAAAAAAAATGATTGTCAACATATTTTCCTTTCTACTTTCCATTTACACTCAGTCTGACTTTTTCTTTCCCAATTTGGTTGATTCTTTTTTTTTTTTTCCTTTCATCCTGGACTTTTGTTTTCCTTTTTCCCCCCTCCTCCTGCTCCCTCATCTCTTCCTTCTTCCTCACTCTTTATTTCTTTTCCACTCTCTCTTTTCCAATTCCATTAATGAAAGTAGATAATAACTTGTGAATTCAAGTGGAACTTCATTTCTGAAACTGCACACTCATGCTGGAACCCATTAAGCTCGATAGCGAGAAATGAGAGAAATCATAATTATCAGGCCACTAAAATACATGAAACATAAAATTTGTCAGGGAAAGTAATTGAAATTATTGGAGCAGTTGGGCCTGGTGCTGAGCAGACCCTCAGTGATAATGGAAAGGTTACGGGTGATGTTTAGCAATGCTGATGAGGTCCAAGGTGACTCCACACTACCACAGTCAGCAAATTTATGTTCAGCTGATATTATTTTGCTAATCCATCTCTGGGAATTTGGAGAACAGTGGGGTTCAGGGAGCCCCTTCAGCTGTCCAGTGGGACAGGTAGAAGACTTATTCTTTTCTTCACCTCGTTAGTGAGCTTTTCCCTCCCTTTTCTCATTCTGTTGTCTTCTCTCTTCTTGAACTTCATCTTCTCCTTTCACTTCTTCCTATTATTCTGTCTTATTTTAGCTTTGTTTTTCTCCATCCTTTCCCATTTCAGTGCTATTCTTTCCTTTATCCCATCTAAAGTTACTTGACAATTTGTCTGATTGGTGTGTAAAATGTGCTTCTCATCCATGGCAACTCTGTAACCTAGAATCAGAATCTTTCTTCCCTTGACCCATGCTGCTTGCCACTGAGATTAAACCACAGTCCCAATCTGCACACACAGACTTTCCTGCTGCTTTCATGACTAAACACATGCCACCACTGCGCATGTTCTGCTGATGTTATCAGAGCACATATGAATATGCAGGAAAGAAAGAAAATGATTCTCCTGCTACCAACCTTAAAATTCTCAATGTGTCTCTGATCTCAGCAACGTAAGAATTTTAAGTAGTCAAAACTACTTATATACTGTGATTATGGAATAAAGGCTGAGACACAGAAAACATTATCCAGGAGGAGGTACTGGTTCATACAAGGTGAACCAATATATTCAGACCATGAAAGCAAGACAGTTTTGACAGAGATACCCAAATCATACTGGAAAATCTTTAAGAGAGTCATCATAGCTGATAATACTTATAGGCTGAATAAGGATGCACATATATAAATATGCATGACATTAATTGATGGTTTTATATATATACGTATATACATATATGCTTATTTATTTATGTTTAAGATTGTGTTTTTAAAAAATATTTATTTATTTGACAAAGAGATCACAAGTAGGCAGAGAGGCAGGGAGAGAGAAAATGGGGGAAGCAGGCTCCCTGCTGAGCAGAGAGCCCGATGCGGGGCTCTATCCCAGGACCCTGAAATCATGACTTAAGTTCAAGGCAGAGGTTTACTTAACTCAATGAGCCACCCAGGTGCCCCTAAAGATTGTATTTTTTAAGGTATCTCTGTACCCAGCATGGGACTCGAACTCACATCCCCAAGATCAAGGGTCAGAAGTCCCACCAACTAGCCAGCCAGCACATGGCAATTTATATTTACAACACATTTTAACACTTTCCAAAATTTTGTTTGATCCCTACCTATTGAGGTTATTATTATCCCCATCCTATAGTTGAAAAAACTAAGACCTTCTGAAGGATTAAACAATACAGACACCGTCACTTGATTAGTGACTGGCAGACGTTAGGTCTCCTATCCTTTTAGTCTATGTGCTTTCCATAGTGCCTTATACCCCTACTATTAGAAAATTTTTTGATTTGGGCTCGAATAGTGTCTTGGTTATTTGAAAGAGTTCAGTGACTTCATTTGGACAACTCCTACATTGTAGTCTCTGTATCTCAGTATGTGGTTGACCAAAGCATAACTACACTGGCCTGAATGCTGATAGCTCACCAGTATCTCATCTTTCTCATAGGTGTGCATTCTAGTTCCCAAATCTCCCACCAAGTGGTAGCTCAGTCTCTACTTAAACAGTTTTACAAATGAGTGACTTCAGAGCTACCCATTCCATTGTTGGAGAACTCTAATACATATATTTAAAAATATATATATACATATATATTTTTTTTTCCCTATTGAGACAAAACCACTGCCAATTCAATGGGATTCCAACCTTTAGAACACTCCAAACAAATCACTGAGATAGTTTCTGAGTTTATAGTATATGTCAGCTTTGGGCTCAGATGGTGGAGATAATCTCTTCCACAGTTGCAGCCAAGCCAGATTCTCTGTACTGGTAGTTGAGAGTACCAATACAGAGAGAACTCTGGTGTCAGTTGACCCAGTGTGAAACCTAAATCCACCTGTTAATGGTCAGGGTTACGCCAGTTACCTGATTTCTGTATGCCTCAGATTTTCCATGTGCAAAATGAGGATGAGAATAATACCACCAGATTGGGTTTGGGCAGCAATAAGTGACTTGATAAATATGAAAAACTTAAAAGATAAGCATAGCACTTATTAAGTAATAAATAAAGATTAGCCATTGTTATAGTAATGACAGTAGTTCAGGCTGTCTAGACCCCTCTTGTGGTGCCTCTCAAAGTCCTTTTCTCTAGGTTAAAGCCCATTCATTTATTCACTCATCCAAAATTGACAAGGTGACAGCTAAGGCCAGGTGTGTGGCAAGCTCTAGAGATGAGCCAGGAACAAACAATCACAGATCTACAGGAGATCCCTCTGTGTCTGTTCGGGAGATGCAGATCTTCACAGAGAGACAAGGGCTGTGATTTTCATAGGTACAAAGTGAGAATACAGTGCAAGACACATACACACCCCCACACACATCTTTTCCCAGCTGAGTGGATGGTTTACCATAGGGGAAGACCGAGACTTTGCCTGGGGGAAGCCCTGAGTCAAGGCTTGGAGGAGAAGTTAGAGGTAGCTGGGAGAAAAGGAGAGGGAGAGGATAATGGCATTTTCAATAGGTTGTGTGCATGAGACAAGAGGCATGTGATAGGCACTGTGAGGGGTTCAGTATGGATGGAATATAAGCTGCCTTGTCAGAGAGAGGAAGCTACAGGGGAGGCTGGAGAGAGAGCCAGGCTCTTACAGGCTCTGTTTAAAAAAAAAAAAAAAAAAAAGAAGTTTGACTTTTACCTTGATCTCTTCTTGGCAGCCTCATTACACTGGAATAAATTAAATTCTAAAGTCTTCTTTTACATGTGCTGCTATTAAAGAGAGTTTGTTTGAACAATAAACAAAAAGCAGGGCTTTCAAGGCCCAGCATACAGGCTCAATCAGTAAGGATGCTGGGAGGAAACCAGGGCCAACAGGAGGGCGCAGACCACCTGAGGGGAAAATCGGGGCATTGTTTCAAATTCTCTGGTACAGCAGATTCTTACCTAGGGAGTTCTGGAAGATAATCATATAAAATGGAAGGCTTTACAAATTTTCTAATGGTAACAATAAGACAGACATTCTGAAAAGCCAGGTGACTCATGCCTTAGAGATTCTTAAAAAGAAATGCTCAATTATGAAGAAGGAGTCTACTAAAATTCTTTGACTGATCTCTGAATTCCTGATGACTGTTAGAAAACTTTGGGGATGAAGATCTCCAGGGTCTCACATAAGGACGATCTGTCATCACTTTTCTGGCGTTTTCTCTAATGTTATGTCCATCCATCACTGTTCTTAAGAATGCATTTTTACTATTTCATTGAAAAAAGAAAATATATAAAATTAATCATCAATAGTCAAATAATAAGGTCCTAAAAATAAAGAAGTTTTACTTTATCATGAGTCATAGGAATAAAAATAGACTAGACTATATACATCTTTTAGATTCTCTGCAGTGTGTATGTACAAATACCACATACCACAGGAAAAAACAAAAACAAAATCATTAATTCTAAGGTCCAGCCATTGAATTGTCATCCATTGTTCCCAGATTCCCAAGTTGATGGTATTATTTCAAACCTGAAATCATCTAATGAAAGTACCTGCTGGGCTATTGTTTAATAGGGGTTTGTCATGTTTATTTTACTGTTCCTATAGTCAACTTCATTTTTTCAGTGCAGTGTGGACATTTGTCCTAAGTTACCTCAACTATAGCTAATGGATACCACACTCAGTATTACCAGAGTATTTACTACAAGGCATTTATATTTATGCATATAAAAAGACATATTTGTATAAATAACTCCTAATGCAGAGTACCAAATGGTAGAAGTACCTTACTCTAGAAACATCAGTAAGAAAGCACACTTGTTGTTGCTCTAAGTAATCCAAGAAGAAAACTTACGTTTTTGTACAGTGGTATAAATAAAAGGAACCTACAATTAAGGACAGTTGGACTTTTTTTCCTTGCCCCACTTCATGCCACAAGCAAGGTACTGATCTTTAGTGGAAAGCTGGAAAGTATCTTTGGAACATCTATCATAACCCTTTATTCAATTGATAAGGGATCCATGTCCCAGGGAGGATTGCTCATTTGCCAAAGTTTTACAGTGAATTAATACAATGTTAGGATTTGAACTGGGCTCCTCAGACCCCTGATTCATGCACCTTTCACTTCAACGTTACCTTTTCCGGACTCTGCTATTTCTTTGTAAATTGTCTTCCTTTTAGAGGTTTTCTGGGAGTTAACATCTTCAAGTATGCTACTGTGTATTCCATCCAGCAGAATAGGAATAATGGTAAAAACCTAGCCTCATGCATTAATTTAAAGTTGCTTTATTAAAAGGATTCATTTCCTTTAAAAACATGCCACAAATAATATGAATAAGAATATGTTCTGAGTTTAATAATGCAAAATCTCTATCTTGTTAGTGCTCCCACACTGAGAACACCATATAAATGTGGAAAACAGGCACTTTCAACAGAATTTCTAAAATCTGATGATGCTCAGTAACTATGTCAATTAGGAGGAAAACATATCTTGGAGTCATTCCTTTGAGCACTAGAAGCTCTTTTATGTTTGGATGCTACTGGCAAAAATATTCCTGGACACAGCAGCTTTAAAGCTTTTGAGCAACAATGAAATTTCAGAGGAAGAAAGGTTAGAACTGGGAGCACACCAGAGAACTAATTGCTAAGAGAGCTGCATTTATGTATACACTGCAGTAATTCCTAGAGACACCATTTAGAAAAAGAGAATCAACAGTTCGGTTCTGTAGACACTGTGTCCTCCAGCATAGGGATGGTAAAAGAGGGGTTTCCCTGGCTCTGGGGGTTTGCTGAAAGGCACAACTGTGGATTCATCACAAGATGTCATGTGGACAGTCTGTCATGGGGGAGGAGACTGCTCAAGCTTTATCATTCACAAAAAGCATCATTCTTTCCCCAGTGGTCTTCTCCCAGTTTGGGCAAGGGGAGCTTAGTTTTCTTTCTTTTTTATTTTCCTTTTTCAATAAAGTCTACTTAAGTGTAATTGACGTACAACAAACTGCACTCATTTAAAGTCTATAATTTGATAAATTTTGACATGTTTATACACCTGTGAAACCATAGCACAATCAAGTTAATGAACAGAGACATCGCCCCCCCCCAATGTTTCTTCATGCCTCTTTATAATCCACCCCATCTCAACCTTCTCTGTCTTCTCCTATCTCCGAGCAAACACTCATCTGCTTTCTTTTCCTATAGATTGTTCTGAATTTTCTAGAATTTTATATAAATTAAATCTTACTGTATGTACTCTCTTGGTCTGGCCGCTTTCCCTCAGTAGAATTACTTTGAGATGCATCCATGTTATTGTACATTTCAAGAATCCATTCTTTTCATTGTTGAGTTCTGTTCTACTGTATAGGTATATGTCACGTACTCCTGATCCCATTCATCTAATGATAGACATTTGAGTGGTTTCCAGTGTGGGACTATTACAAAGAAAGTTGATATACATATTCATGTACAAGTGTTTATATGGGCTAATGCTTTATTTTTTTCTCTTAGGAAAATACCTAGGAGGAAAATAAATGGATCATATAGTAGGTTTATGTTTAATTTTAGACTTCTTTACCATGGGGAAAAGGACAAGTATTGCTGGTTCAGCTGAAATAACACCTTTCAGCAAGTTTTAGGAGGAAATGACTTGACTCAGAGTTGGAACATTCTTAGCTGTTTGTTCCTAGCTTCAGGTTCTGTTTAATTACAACTCCCGTAAAACTGGGGGAAAAAAATCACAGGGCCCCTCACAATCTGGGAAACACACGTATGAGCAAGGAATTAAAACCACAATTTCAGAGGGGCTCTGGACACCCTGAGGCTTGTCCATGGGCTCCCCAGTGCTTGAGAGACCTTTTTTTTTTGCCTATGCAAATCTTGCAGTATGAAGGAGAGCCTACACTCATCCTCACCGAGGACACATGGAGCATCCAAAATGAGTGACTTATAACTGGGTAGTTTTTCTTTTTTCTTTTCTTTTTTTTTTTTTAAGATTTTTATTTATTTGACAGACAGATCACAAGTAGGCAGAGAGGCAGGCATAGAGAGAGGAGGAGGCAGGCTCCCTGCTGAGCAGAGAGCCCAATGTGAGGCTCGATCCCAGGACCCTGGGATCATGACCTGAGCCGAAGGCAGAGGCTTTAACCACTGAGCCACCCAGGCGCCCCATTGGGTAGTTTTTCTAAAGTATAGTAACAGTCACCAGTTTTAAAACTATGTATTTGTGTTAGGCTAACTAATTCATATAACATTAACATTTTCCCACATACTTCATGGACTAATATGAAATATTTATATTTTTCACATACTAATTCACATAGGATCTTTTATATGTTTTTCTCATTTTAGCCATAGTATCTCTGCCAGGGAGTCAGAAAAAGTTTAATTTCCCCATTTTACAGTAACAGAAAGTGGAGCTCAACAAGCTTTGGAAGACAGGATGGTATAGCAGACAATACCAAAACTGGGGTCGGGAGCACAGGGTTGCAGTCATGTCTTCGTAATTCAAGTATTAGAGGACCTTAGACAAATAATTTTTTACTCCTCTTAGGATTCAGTTTCCATCTTGGTAAGGTAAAAACTTTACATGGGACCAGGCTTGTCAAATTGTACTAAAAACACAGTCTTTTCAAGGGCCTTAAATTATATTTTATATATAATATATAAATATGTATTATATATATATATGTATATATATACACACATCATTATATGTATTACATATAATATATATTGTATATATGGTTGTGGAAATGAAGTATTTAATTCCCTCCTGGAGAATCATATGTATGTATCATATTAAAAGCTCTGAGAAGGGACACCTGGCTCAGTCATTAAGCACCTGCCTTCGGCTCTCATCATGATCCCAGAGTCCTGGTATTGGGCTCTCTGCTCGGCGGGAAGCCTGCTTGTGTTCCCGGTCTTGCTGTGTATCTCTCTCTGTCAAATAAATAAAATTTAAAAAAAAAATTAAAATAAATAAAAGGTCTGAGAACTCTTCCAATAAAGAGCCCTGTTTAACTCTGGTCACCTAAAATTTCCTAAAGTTGTTTGCTTCAGAATTCTTTTTCATATTAATCTTATAGTGCGTAACACCTCATGAAATTCTTATGTTAAAAAAGCCAATGAGAAACCCTGAAATAAATGATCTTTTTAATTCCTAGCAGCTCCAACATTCTCTCTGCTTTGAAAGATGTTACCCTTGCACATTCACAAAGAGAAGCACAGAGGCCGGGAAATGAGAAGCTGGGCTTCTTCGCTCCTTGACCATCGCTTTTCCATGCTACCAAGGCTAATCCGATCTTTTCTTGTGCTGCTTTATGACGCCAAGTCTAAAGCTCCCACCACAGGCTGCCGGGCAAGAATTTCTAGGTCAACAAAGTCCCCTGGCCTAATTCTGACCAGGAAAGAATTTGCCAGAATTCGTCGTTTCTTCTTCTAGAGACAGTTCCTTCAAAGACCGTGCTTCCATGACTGAAGGTTCTCTATAAAGTGCAGAGTATCGGTGAAGGTTGTTAGAGGAATCCGCTTTACACTTCCTGGTGAGCTGTATGTAAACTAAAAACTTTATTGGGAAATAGCAGGGCTTGTTCTACTCAGACAAAATAAAGCATGGGAATACTGAATTGCCAGCCAATTTCGTTTTTTAGTCTTTGTTTCAGGCCAAGACTATTCTGCTCCCCAAATCAGCAGGTGGAGACGGTTTCTGTGAAGTCTGTCTCAGACTCCCTCATTTAGAAATTTTCATGGCACCAGAAAACAGTGTCTAGAGAATCCCAAAGAACAAAAGAGAGGAAATGATCCCCTTCTTTCCCACCCCTCTTCTGTCACTAAGACAGCAGGGTCCTTGTCTCACACAGAGGTAGTCACACAAGTCTATTTTCAAGGAAAAGCGAAGTCAGTAATTTTCTCACTAGTGCTTCCAGTTTTACCTTTAATTTCTCCAGGACATTGAAAATAATGACATTCTGAACAATATAAAGATTGAGCTTTTTTCTAAATATCTGTATTACATGACTAAACAATAAAACTCGTTCAGCATCAATATTTCAAGAAATGTGCTGGCAAGTGCATTAAATTCATTTAGGCATGTATGTATGTTAGAAATTTTAAAGGAGAAAAACAGGTGGAATATGCAAGCGTATGAAATATGCAACTTGGATGGGTTTAAAAAACAAGTTGAAAGTGCTTGAAATTTGACCATTAAGGTGTTCAAACTTAATGCCTCCTAACCTCTGAAATGTGCTCTCGAAAACAGCTCTGCTGGCAAAAGTAAATCCCTTTCTTCATTCTCAAACGAGGTTACTAGGATCCACACCTTGACTGATGCTCAATCTATATAAGATTTAGAACTGGATTTTTAAGAACTCCACTGACAACCACATGTTCTTATTACCGGTTTCTTTTTTCTGAAAATGTAGGGCATCTGCCCATTTATTTTCCAAATGAACTCTGTAAGATTTTTAATAATAAATGGCTTGAAATAATGGGTATCATTTGGAATCCCTTATCAAAGGAAGCAGAATTCTTTCACTGCATCATTCTTATTTTGTTCATAATAATGGAAAGCAGGTAAAGTGTGAGGGTCGGGTTGAGGCACATGAGTCTATTGTATCTTTGTGATATTCTAGGCTATTTTCAACTATTAAACTTGCATGTATTTTATTTAATGTAAAATAAATAATAACACCTCTCCTTCCCCCGTTCACTCTTTTCCGTGTTAGAAAGCTCTTGTTTCTAGTTGCCATGGTGATGGCGCCACTCTGATATTTGTTTAAGTGAAACACTTTCATCTCACTGACTTGAAGACAGGTACTAGAAGGACCCGAAAATATAATTGACAGTCTAGCTTGCTAGCTGGAATAGAGGACCCTGTTCTATGGCCAAAGGGACAATGTTTTTGATCAGAAAAAATAATCCTCTTAAGAATAACGAAGGAACAATTTAGGTCACTGTGGGGCCTATTTTATTTTCTCTTTCAATTGTCTCTTACTGTGTTTTGTTTGGAAAAAAATAAGACCTCATGTTAGGAGTAAATAGTCACTGCTTAAGACTGAAGTCATTTGTAGACAAATTTGCTATTGGGATTTAAGGGGATCTTTGGAGATGAAGAAAGACAGGAGATCTTTAAGAGAAAGCCTCTTTTTGCTCATAAGAAAAGAAATGAAGCAGAGAAGGGGCACAATTTATAATCAAGAAGGCAGTCCCTAAAATGGTACCTAGGTTTGTAAGCATGGCTAGTCCACTGAAATGCGTTTTGCCTTTGTGGCTGCAGGAAATATCATGAAGTCATTCAGAAAAATCAATGCATTTCCAGTTGCCTCACAACTTGAGAGTTGTCTGTTGTGGACAGACAAACTCAAGCATGTGGACTCTAGCGTGTAAGATCCGTAATGAGAATCACTTTCGAGGAATGTCAGTTCACAAAAGTGCTCTCTCATTGCAGGCACGTCTAGCTATGAAACTGAAGTTTTAAGAGATAGATTGTGCTTTTATCTGTACTTTATTTTTCAGCTCTGCTATTGCTAATATCCTTTGCAGAACAGCACAGAGGTCACAGAATAGCCTTTGGAGTCAAATAAACTGTAGTCCCAAACTCCACCCCTTATGGTGAATGTGAACTTGGGCAAATGAGTGAACATTGTTGGTCAGAGTGAGAAAAATAATGGTCTTAACATGGAACCTGTGCTTGTCTGGAATTACAATCAATGTCTCTTTTGCAAAATATCCTTTCAGTTTTAATGACAACGGGGAACATGATCTTGGGTTTTGGTTCATTTGAAACATAAGCTTTTCCTTTAAAATTTGTAGGTGCACTATCAGAGTTAAAATGTTTATCCAAACAAGTCTGGGGTGGTGATGGTTATGTAGAACTGGCCGAGGGGTGTAATTAGAGTCGGCACTGCCATTGAAACTAAAGTAAATTTGGGCAGGTCCTTTCACCTTCTCTAAGCCACAGTATCCTTATGGACCAAATAAAGAAGTTAGATAGATGACATCTGAGGTCCTCTACCTCTCTGGATGCCATGGCTCTTCCTCCGTTGGGCTTGGTGGTAGAGTAACACAAGGATCCCCCTTCTTAAGGAAGCTTAAGAATCAGCTCAGCCTCAAATTCACAGAATCAGAGTGGATGGTGGTTGCCAGGGCTGGGAGGAGCAGGGCGTGGGAGTGGGGTTTCTAAATCAGCGGGCACAAAGTTTCCGTTGAGCAGCCCAAATAAGCTCTACAGATCTGGGGCACAGCACTGGCCTTAGAGTCAACAATAATGAATGCTTTTTAAACATTTGCTACGAGGTTAGATCGCATGTTATGTGTTCTTACCCATAAAATAAAATACGAAGAAAACTAAGATTAAAAATATTTCCTAAAAGATTAAGAACTGTAGCTTGAGAGGCTGTGAGAGCTAAAGAGAGCTGACCTGGGGGACAGGAGTTTGAGTTTCTTGTTTGGTGAGATGTGTGCTCTAGCATCTATCTGGGGTTCATCCATTTTCTGGTTCATGAAGTTTTGCTGTAACAAGTAGCAAAAAAGAAATCTGTCTCTCAAACTTAACCAAACAAATGTGATAAAACAAGTGGAGGAGGACATTTCCCAAGCCATTCTTGGTCGGGTGCCAGAAGAAGCTGCAATGTTTCATAAATCACACTGAGTGTGATGGAAGTGCCTGAATTTACAAGCTTCTCCTTCTCTGAGACTTTTAATTATATCTGCATTCCTCTTTATTGCTAGTCTTTCAAAAAAGGTCATTCCTGTTTACTCTTTCTATCTGTATTTGTTGTGTGTCTATTATTCCTTTAAATATAAGAAAACAAAACATCAAAAACTTTACAAACAGTCTGGATGACTAGAAGATATTTTGTTTTCTGATTTTAAAAACCTCAGTCTCAGAACATTCTTTATTCTTCTTCTCTTCCCTCTTCACTAATGTACCTTTCAGATGCATAAAAGATTTACACAGCAGTTTTTCTCTTCATCTCTTTTGCTTGCACCTACCTCAAAGTAGATAAGAGTATTTCAGGCATACATCCACAAGCCATTATATGCTCCAGGGATACTAGTCAAATAGTTTAAGGTTTTAATGTAGTAAAAGAGTAGCAAACAATATGCAAAGAAGAAAAGCACCAAAGAGAGCTCAGAATTGACTTATCTGCAGGTGTTAAATGAAGCAGGCTAGCGAGTACCATGTACCTTCTTTATACAGTACCTGGTGTTCTGGAGAGTTGCATATAAATCATATCTTTACAAATTGATTTAGATATTTGGTTCACTGGACTAGCATTAGAAATCGGACCATACATTTTCTGTGCATCTGAAAGCTAAAGTAGGGATTGTGGCTCCTACTTTACTCCTCCTGTTTCGCAAATATACTTGATTTTAAGACTTGAGTGTAAATATCACCGAAGTTTTTCTTTTTACTGTTATTTTCTTTCTTTCTTTTTAAATTACCGAGTAGTTTTTAAGAAAAATGACATTCTGGCACTTCAGTCCGTCATTAGAAGTAAAGTAAATGCATTCTAGGTTCAGTGGCTTTCAAGGGTTTTTGACCATGACCTGTAGTGAAAAACCAACCAGCCAACCAATCAACCAACCAAACAAAAAGCACATGCTACTTAATACTCAGATACACAGAAGCACACACACACACAGAGACACATTTTAAAATTTAGCAAAGCAGTGTAGACCTTTCTTTGCATGACACATTCTATTCTTCCCTTCCATTCTATTCCATTTCTTTAAAAAATTTGTTGAAACCTGCTAAATTGATTGTATAAACTACTAGCATGTCACAATACGTGGTTTGAAACACAGAGAGGTGCGTAAATAGTAGTAGGTCAAGATAAAGCATGGAGAAATTGCATAAATAAATGACAGAAGTTGAGATTTGGAATATTAAAGCACCAAACCAGGCAAGTCATTCAAGTAAATGTAAAAAATCAGAGAGAGATAAGAGACTATATGTTCCCATGAGAATTCTCTTTAACTAAATTAAGTCAGAGCTATGTCCACGACAAACACTCAAATATTTGTCAGAAGATTGCATCTCCTAATTACACACTGGTTGCTCATTTACCTGAGACTTGGGGGGTGGGAATGGTGTGTCAGTGCCAAGTCTTTGAAAGACCATGTAGTAAGGAAAGAAGAGAGCGGGCTCAGCTGTTGAGAAAAACGAGAAGAGTGGGGTGATATGCAAGTCCCACTTAGCCTAGAACATGATAGGAAGTCACTCGGGACTTGCCACATTAGCCAGGTGAGGAAGGTAGGGTCTGTAGTCTGGGATTCAAATGGACAGGGTAACCAGGTCTCCATGATACAGTGGGAAAGGATTAGACATGGAGACAAGGGAGTTTTTTCCCTAGCTCTTTCCCTGGCATTGGTTTCAGAGTTATCTTAGGATAACCAGACTCCTCTAGTCCATGTTTCTTGTAAGTCTGACTCTTAAATTTTTATTCGTGGTATACCACTCTGTGGTCTTCAAATCTGAGATGTAAGTTCAGGTGTAGACCACACAGAGTTCAGGCTGTTTCTCTGGGAGACCAGAGACTGGAAACGTGAGATTAGGATGTAGACCTAGAGAAGGAGGGCCACGGGAGAAATAAATAGACCTTGAGGGTCCAGGTAGAAGGGGTCTAGATATGGGCAGTAATTCTGGACCAAGACCAAGGAAGCTGAGTTCAAACTGGGTCTGTTCCTGAGCCATCTCTTCTGAGATTGGAGTTCTTTATTAATACCTTCCTAGGACATGGGTACCTGTCAGTTGCCGGTGAGATTGAGCCATCAGTCTGAGCTCTGCAAATGGAGTATGCATCTAGGGTTAGAGAAGAGGAGTAAAATCCATGTTGTTTCCATCTGAGCTGGCTCAAGGACAGAAGGATAGTCTCTATGAATGACATGGTCAGTTTCCACAAAAAGTTTCAAACACCAAAATTTGGACCACCAAACAATCTGCTCAAACGATCTTTGACTTAACTGCTTTTAAGCACTCTTGTGTAGGATATTGCAAATTTACTGCTGAAGTAACAGATACAGATTTTTTTATAGGCTTGCTTAAAACGTATACCATGCAGACTATCTGTAATGGCAATTAAGCCAACAGTGTGATTGAGAGGCTCATTTATTTGTTTATTCAACAAATATTAATTGAGCACCTGTGATTTTTTTCTGGGGTACTGTGTTAGCCTTGAGGTCAGAAGGATGAACAATACCGAGCCTCTGTCTTCAAGGATTTCATGGTTTAGTAGGAGAAATAGACGTATAAATAGATAAATTGCAATACAATGTGATAAGTGCTTTAATAAAGATAAGAAATGATTAATATAAATGAAAACCAAATTAAACACATTAAGCTCTTCTCAAAAGAAGGGAAATTTGTTCATGTAAAATATTATTATTAAACTGTATTATTCTTCAATTCCCTAAATGATATTTGAAGATAATGTCTTGCTCTTTTCTCTTCTAGCCCCATTAGTTTTCATTTTTACTCCACTGGAGTGGTTGTGTGCAAGCAGACACAGGCATAGGTGGGCCTTGAGTTGTCATTTTGCCTCTGTTTCCCATAAAAGTGTCAACAATTTTTACAGTTAAAATAGACATCAGAGTATTCTGTCTTTGTCTCTGTCTCTCTCTTCTTTCCATGCCCCTCTGCCCCCACCACCTACCAGCCCTAGTTCTCTTTTGGGTAATTAGAAGATACTAATGGGGAAAACAATCAAATATAACAAAACAACCCCCACAGCCCCCAAACAGAGCAGGAGATAGAAATGTGGGAGGAATGAAAGAATGACAGGAATAATGACAACTAATACTTCCTGAGTTTTTACTATGTGCTGGAGACTAGTCTGTATCCTTACATGTCTTAATTCTTTAAGTCCCAACAACAACCTCATGAGGTAGATCTTCATTATTTCTGTCATATTAATCAGGAAGCTAAGGCATAGGGAGGCTAATTTACACGCCTAATGCACACAACCAGGAAATTCAGAGCTACAAGTTGAACCTAGCGGACTCCAGAATTAGTAATTTAACAACTGCACTGGGCTATGTTGAAAAATGTTACTTCTCACATTTTTTTTTCTTAAAATTTCCTGAATTGGTATTCATATGAAATATATATTAATAGAATGAAGTACAGTTAGCAAAAGAAGGAAATGAAAGAATGAGCAGTCTCTAACATCTCACTTACTCCTCTGTATTTTTCGTTTGTTGCTTTATCTTGTAGGTGGCATAAATCAGAACTGTAGAAAGGATTAGAATTTTCAAGAACAGTGAATGTCTACTTGGTATCTATGCTTCAGATTCTTTTTTTTTTCTTTTTCTGGTAGAAATCTTCCTATCTGCCACAAAGCGAAGTGTAATGGGAAAACAGCTTTCTACTTCTGTATCTGCGAGGACAATACAGTTAATTGAGAGTAGGGTCAACTTATAAAGGATTACCATAATGCTAATTGCATTTCATTTGTTCTAGTCCACTTTCTCCATAATTACAACTGTTAATTAAAGGACCGTGTTATTCCCACTTTCTTTATAAGGAAGACTGAGGCACCAGGAAGTTAAATGAATGACATCTCCCCTACCCTCATCACATGGAGATGGCTGTCAGTTTCAGGTGGAAAGGGAGTGAAATAGATGGGCCCTAACTAATTTCTTATTGTTCTAGTTAGGAGACTGTTCTTCCCTTTAACTGGTAGTGGGGGAGTTCAGAAAACAGATACATATGTACCCATCTGAGATCCTTTTGGAAACACTCCTTCTTACTGTGTTACCAGGCTTTTCTGGTAACAATATGTGACTCAATTCTGCCCTGGTTCTTCTGCTCTCCACCTGGTATTTAGATGTGCACACAGTTGTCCCTTGACTCCCACCCACTGATGCTCCCTTGATTGTTAGTTTCTAGTGGATGTTCTAGTTTCTAGCCTGATGTCATTTGTGCCACATTGTCCCGAGCCCGACAAATCTCGTGTTTTGGAACCAAGAAAAAGCTTAGATATTATCCAGTCACCTCTTTCCTCATTTTATCAATAAAGACGCTGAGGCTAGAAATTCTGACTCCTCAAGTAGACCTCTTACCTCTGATTCCTTCAAGTGCTGGCAATAGTTACATGAAGACTTTCAGGCTGTCAGTAAGCCTTTGGGATCTCCCTTTTCTCTTGCATATTCCTCTCTCTAACACCAAACGGCATGAAGACATTCCCTACCCACAAGGTCCTGCTAATGAAAAAACCCTGACAGCTCATGGCAATGATTTCCCTGTGGAAGAGCCCTGGACTTAAAACGAAACAAAAAAACAACTGGGTTCCAAAATCTGCCCGTGATATCATGGTGTGTGACGTTGGGCATTTTGGTTTAATCTCTGTGATTTTCAGTACCCTAATCTGTAGAGTTACATACATGCAGGGTTATTGTGAGGACTTACAAGAATGATAATCACAAAGACTATGCTAGTTTTCTCTGCTCAAAATCATCCATTTACTTTCCATTGCCTTTGATATATATCCAAGTCCCTAATTTGGCCCCAATGTCCATACATGATTTCTCTTGCACCTTATCCTGTTCTTTTGGTTCCAGGTGTTCTAGAATTCTTGCAATTCTTGAAGTCCAGAGGTCCATGTTCTCTCTTGTCAGGGGGAGTCTCTTGTTTTCTCTGCCTGAAATTCTCTCCCTAACCTAGCTAACTCAGATATTGGGACTCAGCCAACAAGTCATTTCCTTAGATGTCTCAGACTTAGTGGGGTTACCTGCTCTCTGTTCCCAAGGTCTCATTCTGCTTTTTGTTGTGTCCGACATTCTCATGAGCATTTGTCTAATACCCCACTTCTACTCCAAATTGTAAATATAGAATTAGAATCCATGTGCATCTTATAAATCTCTAAGTCCCCAGCACCAAGTATCTGACACCAGGTATCAGAATATCTATTGGCTCTTTGATTATCTATATATACCTATAGCATAAAAATGTATTACCAATTATTGAATATACCTATAGAGTAGAGTTGAATTAGCAGGATTTGTCTACCTAGTTCTTGGCAGCTCTGTAGCAGCCCTTAGTAACCACTGTCCTGGCTGTAGCAACAATAAAGCATATAAAGCATTGTTGCATTGACTCCAAGCAAATAAAATATAGTTAGACTTCTCAGACATTCCCTCTGGCCTGTGTCCTAATGAATTGACCTCATTATACTGTAACTCCTGAGTCTGCAGAAAACCTCATCTCGCTCCATTATCAGCCAACTAAGAGGACTGACCACATCTTATCTTCTATAAAATGGTGGCTTCCAAGTAAGAGGAATGCACATCAATATAAGCTCCAGTCATAGTTGCCAGTCACTTTCCAGCAGCTTAGTCTTTTCACTAGTTTATTTTAAGCCTGGCATAAGGTTGACATTGTTTGAAAAAAAAAAAAAAAAAAAGAAGAAGGTTGACATTGTTGCTAGCCTTCTATATTGTGGTTATGTCATTGTTGCATTATCATTCAGTAAGGCTAATTTTATTTTTTAAGATTTGTTTACTTATTTTAGAGAGAGAGCACCAAAAGCAGAGCCAGAGGGAGAGGGGGAGAGAGAGAGAAAAACTCAAACAGATACCGCACTGAGAGCGGAGTCCAGTGTGGGGCTTGATCTCATGATCCTGAGATCATGACCCAAGCCAAAACCAAGAGTGGGATGCTTAACCGAGTATACTACCTAGGCGACTAATTTTAAATATACCACACATGACCCAAGAATAGGTATCCCATCCTTTTGCTATCCCTACTTAATTGTCTGCATAGATTTTATTTATTTTAGAATTGAATTTCATCTAAAGGGATTTAAAAAAAAAAACCCTAATAGTAAATAGCAGATATTTATGGAAATATTTTACTTCCCCAAAACTATTTACTTGGGCTTAATTTGATCCTGGTTTACTTATGTTTTATACAAATTTAGCAGGTGTTAGTGCTGTGGAGTCCATTTCCCAGTCACACACATGAATTGCAGTTAAACAAATGAAGTAAAATTTATTTAAACAGACCAGATTGTTTGCATCCGAAGAGGCACACTTGGACTAATTTGGTTTGCAGGGGAATAGGTCAATCTCTTCCAATAAGTCATTGCTCTCTACCAAATTGCCATAGCATCTCCAATGTCCTCACCATTTTGCCTGGACTGTAGATTGATCCTAAACTTACCTGTTGCTACTGCAGTCAACTGTTACGTTACCTTGGCAACGTGGGCTACTCTACTTTCAAAGAAAAAGCAGAAAGCTTTCAAAGAAAAAATGAGACAGTTAAAAAATAAGTATGGAGACTCTTTTCATCTGAATAGCTGTGTCTTTGAGAGCTCTTCCTGAAAAGCAGCCTGTTGTTAGCTGATGTGACCAGATTATTGAGTACTAAATCCATGTTTCTAGAGGAGTATGTGTGCGCATATGTCTGCACTTGGATTTCTTAAATTGGTCATTCAGGTACTATGATTTATCTGTCTCCCTGTAATTTTACATCATCTTCCCTGGTTGTTTGAAACTCGGACTTTTTTTTTTTTTTAACTTAGTGAAAAGCAAAATAGAGTCATGCAAAATATTTTTTCCATTAATCCTGAGACTTTATTATTTACTGTAAAATTTTATAGATAAACTTATTTTTGGAAGGAATATTTCCTTCCCCTAATGAGGGTTGATTTCACATAAGATAAAACACAAATGCGAGATGTTAGAAAAATGGGAGGAAATATTTAAAGGGAAAAAAAAAAGAAACTTCTAGACTTGTTTTATTGTTTATGCATTTTTATGAGGCCTGTTTAATAGAAAATATTTTTGTGGATGAGTGTTTATGACAAAACAGCTGCATTCTTCTTCTGTGGCACCAGGAAGGTGAGAAGGTGCATTCAGCCCTGTGAGATCTGCTCTTTGTGGGAAGGTGTAAAATGTGCTCTAATAACATTGTTGCACATCGCCATTGTCTATGGAGAACTAGGGTCAGAAGGGTCAAAAAGCACATCAAGGGCTTCCCTTTATTCTCTCCCTAACCCAGACACAGTATTCTGTTAATTTTGAGATTGCTAGGATTCTTTTAAAAGTCTCAGACAAAATAAATTATCGGTCATTTTTGAGGCTATCTCAGCATTGACCACTGGGCTTTTTCCATGTAAGCTTTCCTCATGCCAACTTTCGTTTCCTGTTTTGTTTTGTCTTGTCTTGTTTTGTCTTGTCTTGTTTTGTTTTCACACTGCCTGGCTGGATACTTCGTTCCTTACTGATGCCATTACAGTCATTTGCTCCTTCCACCCCAGGCAGGGAGAACAAATCTTCCTCTGGGCCCCCTCAGCAACTTTACTCTCCTGCTATACCACTTTGTCACTTGGGTTGTGAATCTGTTTTCATGCTCATTTTTCTCTCGACTCAGAGCATCTTGAGTGCTGGGTGTGGATTTTTTATCTTTGGATTCACGTGCTTATAACAGTAAGTGGTACCTATTAGGCTTTCAAATTGAGAGTCCTGATGTGTATGCCAATAAATAAAAAAAAAAAAAAGTGAATGATTTCATATTTTAAGATCACTTTGAATTCTGATTCATCCATTCCAGTTTGGTGTTACCTACAACTTTTCTTGGTGTTACCTACAACTTTTCTAAGATTCTTTCTTTGTTTACATCCAAGCCATTGACAGACAAAGAGTAGATGCTACAGAAGTAGGTATGGATAGAGACTTGCAGTGGCCCATCTTGGGAAACAAACCTGCAGTCTACATAGTACCACTGATCAATATAGCACTTGGGGAAGAGAAGGCCAGAGGCCATTAAGCAGTTCAAATAATTTGACATCTATGAGTCGAACAAGTGCAGTAGTATCCAGACTACAATTTCTTTTTATTTTCTATATGCTTTTTCACATGCTTGGATGAAAACAGTCAAAAAGGATTGGAAGACTTCTCCTGTTTGCAACTTTTTGGAAAACAGAAATAAATTTAGTTCCATATAACCAGTAATAAGCGCTCATAACTAACCTATCGCCCAATTCATTCTAGAATTTTGCTAGAAATCAACATTAAGTTCACCAATCCATAATTTTTCCCCTTTCTTAAAATTGAGATTTTTGTCCCACTTTAATCTCTATGATTTAGTGCCCATTCTTTTACATTCTTGCAATAAAATCTTTCTAGGCCTGGAAATTTGAAGACATTTAAATTGCCCAGGTAATAATTTACCGCCACCTCATCTGCCAGAACTTTAATTCGTTTTTACAATGTTTATCCTACCTCTTCTACAGGGAAGATTTAGTTTCTTGCTAGAGAAGACGGATGAAACACAGGAGTTGAAAATCCTGCTTCCCTCTTACATTTGTTGCTAGGTCGCTATCTTCCTTAAGCCATAAGCTTTTCTGAATAAACCTCAGAAATATAGACACTTTCTTTTCGGTTTTAGTATGTCATGAACCTGAAGTTCATTCTGGCCAGAAGCCTTCTTGATACTGTGTATACATGTTCATAGCACATGCAATATCTATCTTTTATGTCTCTCTTTTCACTTTTTATTGCATGGCTTTTTTTTTTTTTTTTTTTTTAATGCTCAGTTAGCCACCATATAGTACATCATTAGTTTTTGATGTGGTGTTCAATGATCCATTAATTACATATAACACCCAGTGCACATCACAACATGTGCCCTCCTTAATACCCATCACCCTATTATCCCCTCCCCCCACTCCCCCCTCCCCTCTAAAACCCTCAGTTTGTTTCCCAGGGTCCATAGTCTCTCATGGGTCATCTACCTCTCTGATTTCTCCTCCTTCAGATTTCCCTCCTTTCTCCTATGGTCTTTTGCTACAGCTTTTAAAGTATGAACAAAAGATTCTTTTGCAATTATATTAACGTAGTCACATGCTTTTCTGAAAACGATGATGCAAGCCATTTCTACAATTTATCATCTTCCTTAGATGCAATTATTTTAAGCAATTTTGATTTTGGATGGAAGGGGAACTCAAAGCTAAATCTCTGTGCAGAATTATCCCCTTGGGACACTTGACTTGTCTGTGAGTCTGGCTTTATTTACCGCTGATAGAGACATGGCATTAGTTATTCGAGATCCTGCCTTGTTAGGTTCTTGAATTTTTACAGAACGTTCAATCCTACTCCCAGCTGTCCTCCTTGTGACATCCAATGCAACCACATACATATGTGGGAACAGAAACACGCTTCCCTCCAGGAACTTTTTATGGAGTATAAATTCAAACTTATTGTCCCTGGATGGTTTTAAAGACTGAACAGAGAGAAACAATCATTTTGCAATGGATTGAACTTCAAAATATTTTTTTAACTGAATCTCATTTTGATATAATATCATGTCCTATAAGGTATATCACAAAACAAACAACATCCCTGTGGAATTCATTGCTTTGCTTACTCACAGGATATTGCTGAGGCTTTTGTCATATTTCTATGTCTCCACCGCAAGCTACTTCTGTATTATGTACTAGAAGAGTTACAGTTTCCCTTGATTCTTTTAACTGATTCTGCTTTCCTCCTCAAGAAAATTAAGATCCAAATTTGTGACTCTCATTAAAAGTGTGCAGTATAGGAATTCATGCCTTGTATTTTAGCATTAATTTCATTTTGAGCTTATACCTACTATTTTTTGCTATGTTGGATCTTTGTGAATCACCACAAATTCTTTTTGTAATGGGATAAGAGAAAAATTAAACAAACTGTCCTTTTTCCTTCTTCCTCCGATTACAAAGTCACAATGGTACTTTCTCCTAAGGGTCCTACCACTACCTCCAGTCCAATCCAGTTTCTTACTGGTCATCATTAAAACCAACTACCACATACGTATTATCTGAATTCATTCTGAATAGACTGAATATTCTCATGTCTGTTCTCAACTTATTAACACATAAAGATATCCAGTGGGCATTAGGATCAAATGCAATCCGGGACCTTTCCACAATTTTCCTTCTTCTAGCCTTGTCAAAAATTTATCAGATGCTCCACTTTTATTGCCGTATTTTCTGCAGAAGTACAAGTAATTGAATTTTTTCATCATCACCGTATTGTATCTCTGTGCTAGTCCTATAACATATATTGGGAAAACATCAAACATATCTCCCTATTTGTGGAGCTCCCATAATAATATCACTTTTTTTTTGTTCTTTTTTTTCTTTCTGCAGTTCATTATGTTGTGCAGATTAATGCAAAACTAGAAAGATAAAACTACTGATTTACTTACTTGAAATGCACATTTTGTGGAGTTTTTTGACATTGGCTTTGGGGAGCAGTCTGAAAATTGTACTCAGGAAGCATATTCTGTGAGACCTGTCACTAAAGGAGCACCACGTTTACATTCTTTTTTTCTCCCAATAATCCAAATTTGTCTCCCAGTTTTGATATAGTCAGATATCAGATTTAGCCTAACCTCATTTCTCTCATTAAAATTAGACAACTTTTTTCATTGATAGTCCAAACTCTCTCTTTCCTGTTTTTGAGGAATTTAATCACCATCTTTGATTTTGAGAATCTGTATTAGATGACAGTCCAGTTCCCAGATACTTCCTGCTTTGAGGGAGCCTCTGCTCAGCACTTCCTTGAAAATGCACAACTTCCCTCAGTTTTGTCAGGAGAAAGAAGAGAGAGCCAGAACGAAGCACAGGAAGAGAAAAGGGAGCAAATCAAGGGAGTGTGTCTTGGTGCAGCACCTCATGTTGACATCCTTACCTGCTCAGCAGCCAGCTCTGAAGACAGTTCCCAATAGGAAGCTCAGAAGTGCTTTGTACTCTGAGGAAACATTGTTGCGCCACCCAGGGAGACCAAGAGTCAATGAAAACGAGGGGGAGGGTGTTTCATAATATATTGTTTAAATGTTTAAGAGTACAAAATGCATCTGCATCTTTACTTTTATAAACCTAAAAAAAAAAAATGGCTAGAAAACTGTAAAGTGATTTCTACTAATTGCCACTTCTGTTGTTGGAAGACAATAGGAAAATGTGTGACTGAAATAGGAAGGTTTTTGATTTTGCGGTTTCAGGATCAAACTTAGCCCCGGGTACCTTTGAGTTTGGACATTCAAGCCAAACCTTTCAAGGTTTCTGACATTGTAAAGTAACAATCTTATGAGAAATCAAAGGGTGAAAAATTCTCTGCAAGTGAAGCTGGCTCATGCATTTTAAAGGCAGGTTTGACTTGAATATATTAGGGTACAGGGTGAAGCTGCCGGTGCAGATAAGATGGCTACTCAAGAAATAACAAAAGAGAGATATTCTGTTTTCAAACCCAGGAGGAAGACAAGAACTTGATCTCTAATATCTATTCCTGCTACAGGGACATTGACAGTGAGAAAAAAAAAAGGGCAACAAAATATCTCTCTGAATGATTTTATCCAAATTACATCAAATGGTCCAAATTCTTCTCAAAAATGGCTTTCAAAATCCCCCAGACATATATTTCTGAATGCTAATAATTTGATAGAGATGGCATTTAAATACATTTATTTTTGAATTTGCTAACAAAAAAGCAGATTTCATAAGAAATGTTAGTATGTATCCCCTGTATCGTTCTAACTACATTTGTTTATGATTTATTAAAATGATAACCTGTTCAATTCAAATAGGAAAAACAACTTTGTGGAGACTTTATTGATCTTCTCGAAAATAAGCCTTCTGTTGTAATGTGTACATGACAAAGAAAGCTTGCTTAGATCAGTGTTGGAATTTTCCTCATCAGATTTCATTAATTCCTCTTGCCTAAGGAAAAATTTGAACTTTGTTGTTGAGATATTATTTCTATGATGACTACTGCTGCAGTTTGAAGAAACTATTTATTTGTTTGTTTGTTTGTTTGTTTTCATTACCATATAGTGTATTATTTTCCCCAGGGGAATAGGTCTGTGAATCATCAGGCTTACACACTTCACAGCACTCACCATAGCACATACCCTCCCCAATGTCCATAACCCCACCCCCCTCTCCCTACACCCCTCTCCCTGGCAACCCTCAGTTTGATTTGTGAGATTAAGAGTCTCTTATGGTTTGTCTCCTTCCCGATCCCATCTTGTCTCATTTTTTCCTTCCCTACCTCCCCAACCCCCCACTTTGCCTCTCAAATTCCTCATATCAAGGAGATCATATGAGAACTATCTTTCTCTGATTGACTTATTTCGCTCAGCAAAATACCCTCTAGTTCCACCCATGTCATTGCAAATGGCAATATTTCATGTCTTTGAAATATAATATATATTTCATATAGCATCATATAGATACTATATATCTACATATCAATATATAGTATTCCATTGTATGTATCTACCACATCTTTATCCATTCATCTGCTGATGGACACCTAGACTCTTTCCATAATCTGGCTATTGTGGACATTGTTCTTATAAACATTCTGGTGCACGTGCCCCTTTGGATCACTGTATTTGTATCTTTAGGGTAAATACACAGTAGTGCCATTGCTGGGTAGCCCTATTTTCAACTTTTCAAGGAACCTCCATGCTGTTTTCCAGAGTGGCTGCACCAGCTTGCATTCCCACCAACAGTGTAGGAGGGTTCCCCTTTCTCCATATCTTCCAACATCTGTCATTTCCTGACTTGTTAATTTTAGCCATTCTCACTGGTGCGAGGTGGTATCTCATTGTGGTTTTGACTCGTATTTCCCTGATGCCAAGTGATGTGGAGCACCTTTTCACGGGTCTGTTGGCCATCTAGAGACCTTCTTTACAGAAGTGTCTGTTCATGTCTTCTGCCCATTTCTTGTCTGGATTATTTGTTCTTTGAGTGTTGACTTTGATAAGTTCTTTATAGATTTTGGATACTAGCCCTTTATCTGATAAGTTGTTTGCAAATATCTTCTCCCATTCTGTCAGCTGTCTTTTGGTTTTGTTAACTGTTTCCTTTGCTGTGCAAAAGCTTTTGATCTTAATGAAGTTCTAGTAGTTCATTTTTGCCCTTGTTTCCCTTGCCTTTGCCAATGTTTCTAGGGAGAAGTGGCTGCAGCTAAGGTTGGAGAGGTTGCTGCCTGTGTTCTCCTCAAAGATTTTGATGGATTCTTGTCTCACATTGAGGTCTTTCATCCATTCTGAGTCTATTTTTGTGTGTGATATAAGGAAATGATCCTGTTTCATTTTTCTGCATTTGGCCATCCAATTTTCCCAACACCATTTGTTGAAGAGACTGTCTTTTTTCCATTGGACATTCCATCTTTCCCGCTTTGTCAAAGATTAGTTGACCATAGAGTTTAAGGTCTATTTTGGGCTCTCTATGCTGTTCCAGTGATCTATGTGTCTGTTTTTGTGCCAGTACCATATGGTCTTGATGATGACAGCTTTGTAATAGAGCTTGAAGTCCATAGCTGTGATGCCACCAACTTTGGCTTTCTTTTTCAACATTCCTCTGGCTATTCGAGGTCTTTTCTGTTTCCATATAAATTTTAGGTTTATTTGTTCCATTTATTTGAAAAAAATTGGTGGTATTTTGATAGGGATTGCATTAAACCTGTAGATAGCTTTAGGTAACATAGACATTTTCACGATATTTGTTCTTCCAATCCATGAGCATGGAACATTTTTCCATTTCATCGTGTCTTCCTCAATTTCTTTCATGAGTACTTTATAGTTTCCTGAGTACAGATTCTTTGTCTCTTTAATTAGGTTTCTTCCTAGGTATCTTATGGTTTTGGGCACAATTGTAAATGGGCTCGACTCCTTAGTCTTGTTGCTGTATAGAAATGCAACTGATTTCTGTGCATTGATTTTATATCCTGACACTTTACCAAATTCCTGTACAAGTTCTTAGCAGATTTGGAGTGGAGTCTTGGATTTTCCATGTAAAGTATCATATCATCTGCAAAGAGTGATAGTTTGACTTCTTCTTTGCTGATTCAGATGCCTTTAATTTCTTTTAGTTGTCTGATTGCTGAAGCTAGGACTCCTAGCACTATGTTGAATAGCAGTGGTGATAATGGACAGTACTGCCTTGTTCCTGACCTTAGTGGAAAAGCTCTCAGTTTTTCTCATTGAGAATGATATTCACTGTGGGTTTTTCAGTGATGGCTCTGATGATATTGAGGAATGTACCCTCTTTCCCTACACTTTGAAGAGTTTTGATCAAGAAAGGATGCTTTACCTTGTCAAATACTTTTTCAGTGTCTATTGAGAGTATCATATGGTTCTTGTTCTTTCTTTTATTAATGTATTGTAGCACATTGATTGATTTGCAGATGTTGAACCCACTTTGCAGCCCTGGAGTAAATCCCACTTGGTCGTGGTGAATAATCCTTTTAATGTATGGTTGCATCCGATTGGATAGTATTTTGGTGGTGATGTCACTTATCTCTCAAATTCTCCCCTCGTGGTCCAGTAGTTGTTTGTCTCTCTTTTGCTCAGCTTCTTTATTCTCTGTCATTTGGTCGTCTATATAGCTAATTCTTTCTTCTGCCTCATTTATCCTGGCAGTAAGAGCCTCCATTTTTTATTGTACCTCATTAGTAGCTTTTTTATTTCAGCTTGGTTAGATTTTAGTTCTTTTATTTCTCCAGAAAGGGATTTTTTTTTCCCCCAGACAAGGTTTCTCTAATATCTTCCATGCCTTTTTCGAGCCCAGCTAGCACCTTGAGAATCATCATTTTGGCCTCTAGATCTGACATATTACCAATGTCTGTATTGATTAGGTCTTCTAACCTTCTAACAAGAACCTCTTGGTTTTTTTTTTTTTTTTTTTTTTTTTTTTTTTTTTGTGGTGAGTTTTTCCACTTTGTCATTTTATCCAGATAAGAATATATGAACAAGAGAATAAAATACTCGAAGGGTGGCAAAGACCCCAGAAAAATGCATGCTGACCAAACCATAAGAGACCCCAAATAATTGGGGGGAGAAGAAAGGGGTTAAAAAGAAATTTAAAAATTTAAAAAGAAATTTAAAATAAATTTAATTATATATATAAAAAATATATGTACTTCATGTCATATATATATATATATATATATATATATATATATATATATTCAACTGGTGAATAGAACAGAGCCACCCACTTGATTTTGGGTTTATTTTGGTCTCTTAGAAGAAATTATCTTCCAAAATTTTAAAGAAAGAAAAACATATATATACAAAAACAAGGGTAAACACGATGAAGGGATGGAATATGACTGTAAAGATGAAAAAAAAAAATTTCGAAAAGGAATTGAAAAAGAAAGAAAAAGAAAGTGGAGAGAATTTTCTCAGGCTGGAGACTAGAACAAAGCCCTGTGCTAGATTTAGGTATACTTTGATCTATTAGAAGAAATTGTAGGGATGCCTGGGTGGCTCAGTGGGTTAAGCCTCTGCCTTCAGCTCAGGTTATGATCTTAGGGTCCTGGGATCGAGCCCCACATTGGGCTCTCTGCCCAGCAGGGTTCCTGCTTCCCTCCTCTCTCTGTCTCTGCCTCTCTGCTTACTTGTGATCTCTCTTTGTATCACATAAATAGGTAAAATCTTAAAAAAAAAAGAAAGAAAATAAAAGAAAAGAAGAAATTGTATCCCAAAAATTTTTAGAAGAAAAAACCCTGTATGTATACAAAAAATACAGTGAAATACAATGAAGGATAAAATATGACTATAATAATGAAGTTTTGAAAAGATTTTTTTAAGAAAGGTATTGTTAGGATAAACTAGTTAAAAATGTTAAAAGAAGAAAGAGAAATGTTAAAAAATTAGAAGGAAAAAATAAAATTAAAAAAATTTAACTAACTTTGAAGTCCAACGAATCATTTGGAGAAAGCCATGAGTTCCATGCTTTGCTTTCCCCTCCTCTGGAATTCCACTGTTTTCCTAGATCAGTGAGCTTGGTCTTGGCTGGATGTTCTTGATGATCTTCTGGGGGAGGGTCCTGTTGTGATTCTCAAGTGTCTTTGCCCAAGCGGAATTGCACTGCTCTTGCCAGGGGCCAGGCTATGTAATCTGCTCAGGTTCATTCTCAGGAGCTTTTGTTCCCTGAATGCTTTCTGTAGAGTTCTGGAGGACAGAAATTAAAATGGTGGCCTCCCAATCTCCGGCCTCGAGGAGCCGAGAGCTCAGGGCCTCACTCCTCAGTGCGCCCTCGGAGAAATGTGCTCAGTCACTCCCATTTCCGTGGTCTCTGCATGTGCTCTGAGCTTACCTTGCCTGTGACTGGGCTTCTCTATCTCTGGCGTACAGCTCCATTTGGAGTCTCCAAACCCAGCAGATTCCTGCCTCCAGAGGGGGAAGGTGAGTCTCCCTGGATCTACCACTTGTGGGGTCCCTGCTCACAGAGCAGTGGCCTGACTGTGCCATGGATCACATTTAAGGTAACCCCAAGCTGAGAGTTCACTCCTCGGCTCCGTCTCTGTAGTCAGCCTCCCCACCCTGATACCTGTAAACTCTGCTACTCTCAGTCACCCCCAATGCTTCTGTGACCCTATGGGACCTGAGACCACACTGTTCCTGGAAGGGCTCCCCCCTTGGTTATTATCTGGAGCAATGTCCCTCAGTGAAGCAGACTTCTAAATGTTCTGTTTTTGTGCTCTGCTGCTCCACCGGTTTTCAGGAGCCAGCCCCTCCCCCTGGGGTCTGTCTTCCCATCGCTTTGGATTCACTTCTCCACATGTCCTACCTTTCAGAAAGTGGTCGATTTTCTCTTTTTAGAACTGCTGCTTTTCTTCTCTTCTCTTTGTCCTATTGGGTTTTTAGCTGTTTGGAATGGTTTGATAACTATCTAGCTGAACTCCTGCAACCTGATGTCATCTCAGTTTGCTACTCCTCCGCCATCTTGACTAGTTACCAGAAATTATTATTTTTTATCTAGTGCATTCAGTATAGTTAATAAAGCATGATTGGATCCATAGTGATGAAGAACATATAAAAGTGCAATATATTATTAAATTCAACATCTCATGTTGATGCAAGGTCAAAGTTAAGAAATACAGCACTCATAAGCCCAAAAGAACAACAACAAAAAACTTTAGTATTATAAGCTCTGAAACAAAATGAATTATGCATTTAAAAAATAAATTCCATATATTATGATAAGCATTTACTAGGAAAAGGAAAGGTATGCAAAATATAAATTTATATATGTAGGAGTTTGCAAGAATAGAAAAATCACCACATTAATAACATAGGGGAAAAGTGGCATGCTGAATACTCAGTTTTAATGCTGCTTGAATCCTGTGTTCACTATTTTTACTATTCTACTTAGATAAAGTCAGTGTGAAGTTGGAAAGAAAATATAAGAAAGAAAGAGTATACAGGCCACATACTAGAAAACACATTTTATTTAACCCTCCCCAGTTTAATTCAGGTTTTACTTCCCACCAACCATCATGATTTTGGGACCTCCTTCAATTAATTACAATCATCACACTGTATTATAATTATGTTTATATATATTCTTGCTCTACTCCTTATATCCAGTGAGCCCTCTATGTGAAGGGTGTGCCTGCCTCTACATCCCAGTACCTAATCTCTACACTATTCTGTGTCTGACACATAATCAGTAGTCATTATAAGATTGCTTGATCAAGGAACAAATATATGGATATGTGGATATAGGAAGAACATGGACTAGAGAAAATGTATGGTGCTGGGGCACCTGCGTGGCTCAGTGGGTTAAAGCTGCTGCCTTCAGCTCAGGTCATGATCTCAGGGTCCTGGGATTGAGTTCCACATTGGGCTCTCTGCTCCGCGGGGAGCCTGCTTTCTCCTCTCACTCTCTGCCTGCCTCTCTGCCTACTTGTGATCTCTGTCTGTCAAAAAATAAATAAAATCTTAAAAAAATAAAAAGAATGCATGGTGCTCTGGGCAGAACTATAACTTTGAAAGAATTTTAGATGATGTGGAATTTGGGTGCTAAAAATATTCCCTTCCAGATGTGTTCTAACTATAATGTAAGGGAAAGAGTACATTTCTATCTTTCCTCTGTGCAGAGGCCATTCTATCAAATGGAAAATTTCTTAATTTTATCATTCTTCAGGGGAGACGCTTCCATCCTGACCATGCTAGTCTGCATCTTGTCCAGTTCCTTTCTGTATCTTAGAGAGTGATGTGCACCCAAGTGCTGTTACACTAAGTTTAATTATGGTTTGCTTTGTTTCCAGAGCAAGGGTCTGTAATGCTTTTGGTTCCATTTATGCAAAACTCCAGCAGAAGCACAGCATCTCATGGGTCTCTTGGCCCAGGGCAACATTTTCAGCCATTGTGGTCAACGAATAATGCACTCATAGGTTTCCAGATTGTCCATGACAGCTTGGAGCCCATAATCTTGTAGTTTGGATTATTTCCCCCAAAACTTATTACTATACACCTACTCTCACAAAGTGAATATGCTCTCATATGCTGATACGCCACTTTCGTGCCCACTTACCCAGACTCAGGGTAGTCCTTCTGAACACCGTCCTTGTCACTTCAGGGTTTCCTTACCCTCTAGAGCTTTCTGTCACGTGAGCATGTGGAGATTTCTCTACATATAACCTCTTTAACTTCCTTTTAAAAAAATACTGCAAGTGATACTGGGTTTCAGAGCAAATGTTTTGGATGGTGGTGTGTGGAGTATAGTAGAGAGGAATTGTGGCACAATTTTGATCCTTCCTGTTGTAGAGAAGTTGGATTTCTTTCTTTCTTTCTTTCTTTCTTTCTTTCTTTCTTTCTTTCTTTCTTTCTTCCTTCCTTCCTTCCTTCCTTCCTTCCTCTCTCTCTCTCTCTCTCTCTCTCTCTCTCTCTCTCTTTCTTTTTTTCCTGCCCATCTGTCAGAACCAACAGGCATTTCGTCAGGTACATTGGTCTTCTTTTTAGCATCTTTGAGTGTTAGGCTTCCGACATTCTTGAGTTAGTTTGCTTCTGTCTCAGGATAGATATGTGCTTTTAAATGCAGGAACCTTGACCTTGCTAATCTTTTTACTGGCTTTTTTCCTCTCATCAGTTTTATTGATGTATGATTGACAATTAAAAACTGTATATATCTGCTGTATACTATATGATTATATATATATATATATATATATATATATAAAAGCAATATATATATATATAAGCAATAAGCAATCCTTTCACGATTGCTTTTGAGCTGTTTGCTTAAAGTGTGACTTCAGGAAAAGCAACCTGACTGTTGGATTTAATAGTTCCATAGATCCTGCCCATCCCCTTCTATTTGCACATACATAAGTGATTTAATTGGGGTTTCTTTCCCCCATCTGTAGAGGAGAATCCATTGTGTAAATACAGATTGCATGAGAGAGCATACTGCCTATCTAGTGTATCATGTTTTGTATCACTGTGTATCACAGTCTTTGGGATACTTTATTTCCTTCTTTCCCTCTTGTTTTATAGCTGCTTCTCCTTTCATCTGGACCTCATTATTCCCTCCCCCCACCCTGATGAAGGCCTACTTTCTCTTATTATGGCCATTTGACCTCTCCTCCCTGTTTTCCTGATTCTGTTGTCTACCAGGTGATTTCTGTTCAGTGTGGCTGATCTCTGACTAAACATCTCCCTCATTAGGCGGCTTTGAAAAGAAAACAAGCTCACAAATAGGTTTTGGACATTCTCTGATTTTCTATAAATCATGCTTGCCTACTTATTTTTCTAGAACATGCCTATCAATTACTTGCGTGAAATTTCCCCCTACATTCTCACCAGCATACACTGAATGAAACATTCCTGCGCAGACGCAAGGGTCTTAGGGACACAGCACACCCGTGATCATTGAAGCATTACCTGCGTGGAGAATTGGGGGCAGCTCTGGTTTGGGCTGGAATGCTCCCCATAAAGGCCGGAGTTGGAAATAATCTGAAGGACAAATTGCTATTTTGGTGGAAGAGAAGAGCTAGAGACCAAAATTCTCTGCCTGAAGAACAATCTATCATTAGAAGAGTCTAGTGAAAGCAAGGTGACAGAGATACCATATCCAGGTTGACAGGCCAAACACAAAGTAAGATAAGGTGATAAGGTTTAACTGAACCAATCTAGGGTATGAGGGGATTCCTTTTAGTGACTAGCCAATCCAGTGGCACAGAGGACATAATCAGGGTTTAAAGGACCAGCGTGAGCTGAAATGTAGCACTCCATGCCTGATTCCAAAATGTATACAGTATGCGTGAAGACATTTGGAAGCATGAAAAATATAGAACAGTAAGTTACTGAGCACCTGTAGGCTTTATATACATCAGCTTAAGTTCTCAAAACAAAAACTGTTCTTAAGATAATAAAGATGGCATAGTTTGGGTTGTTCTCAGATGTTTGGGTGCAGGCCATTCAAGAGTCCGTTAATAAACCTGTGACCACTGGGAGAAATCCTACTGAAGACCTTCTGGGTGACCATGTAGAATAGACCTCAGAATTGTCCCTCTAAGGGGCAAGGACAATGAAGTGGTTATCCACAAATTCCCATCTTACCTCCGTTGAGGGTTACTCCTGGAAACACTAAGTTCCCTGCTCTACCGTTCTGCTCTGTGTGTAGGAAAGACCTTGGCTAAACAAACAGAGAAACATAGGTGCTGGAGTTTAGGGACTTGGCCCTGGCAGCTATTGATGACTTCCAAGGTACACTAAGGAGCTTAGATGCGTGGCAATGGCAGTGCCTGCTACAAAGGGAAAGTAGAAGTCTTTATCCAATTGGATAGAGTGAGGGGCTCCGTTCAAAAACACTTATCTCAAAATATGATGTTGTCTCCTTTGAGTCACTGAGATCCAGGACCTATGGTGAAGGTGTGTCCATGCATTTTTGTCTTTTCCACTAAAATAAGTCTTATATCAGGACCAGGAAGTAGCATTTACTTTATTTGCCTCTTTATCCCCCAGCACAGTGCCTTTTGGAAACCAACTGTGTGTGATTCTAGTGAAATTAGAAAACAGATGTTCCATAAGATCCCCTTTTCCCTCAAAAATCAGAACATTTGCTGATGGTAACCTGCTTCCCTATGTCTATTTTCGTAATGCTGCCAACCCCAGAGGATCCAAAGACACGGAATTAGCAATTACCGTACAGCACATTTGGCTGTACTTAGAAGCCTCTTCGCCCACCACTGGAATGTGGCCGTGGGGATGGGGCACAGAGACTATGCAGCAGCTAAAATCACGCAGCCTAAAAACGTGAGAGGAATAACCTGACTGGTGTGTGTCTCCCATATAACAGGTCGCATATTTGCGATCTCAGAGTCTCCTCTAGGCCTCTTTTGAACTTCTAGAATCAAGAGGACACAACTATATTCTTAAAGTAATTATTTTAAAGAGATAAAAGCAATTAATGCTATCCTGTAATTTGCCCATAGTGAACGGAAAGTGAGAGCAACAGTCCACAAAGGCCTATGTCTTTGTTGCAAAACCGAATGCCCAGTAAGCAGAAGCCTGTGTCATGTCACACCGTGCCATGTGGGGTGATGATGGTGACAGTACAGACACCCAGGTGATTATTCATAGCTTATAGGCCCCTGGGACATAAGGTGCTTAAAGCAGTCCTTGTGAAGAACCCACTTTGCTAATGAGGCTATGAAGACCCAAAGAGAGAAGTATTTCATGCAGGATCACAAAATAGTAGCAAGAAAAGTACAGACTTCAATGCTATTTGTAAGTTGAGAGTTCTCTGGATTCAGGAATACACTCAACCAGGTTGTCCAGAGATCATTCTTCTAGTCCTGGCCCTTGTGCTTAATGCTGTGTGATCTTGGGTTAGTCACTCTATATATCTGAGTCTCAGGTTCCTCTCCTTAAAACTGGGAGCTTTGATTGCCCCCATGATAGTTTTCCATACCTTTATAACAAAGATTGTAGAAGTTTCAAGTGCTACATAAAAGGCAGGTAACCATCACTCATTGAGGACCAGACACTACTCTGAGATCTTTGTCCATTTTGGTTTTCATTGACTTTTCATAGTTAGGTATAGATAATGAACTTGAGTTGGCAGTTTCTCACCAGAGATCGTAAAGCTTCTAAGTGGGACCAGAACTTCAACTCCAGTCTATCTGATTTTGAGTCCTATGCTGTCTTCAGTACATCTGAGACAAATCCCAGGGCCTCCCCAGTCATGTTATAGAACAGGAATCTTTAACAGAATCTGTATTAACAAAGAGCATCAGTGAAAGTAGGCTGTCTGGAAGTGTTCAAACAGCCAGGAGTTCTAGCTCTCATGCTAGCATTAGCCAGCTCGAGCTTTAGATACCAACAGGCCTGCTACTTCCCCCGACCTTGGTCTTTCCTCAGTCCTCCCCATTCTCTTGCCCCAACATTACGCTTTACCTCACTGTCACCACTGATTAGAATCTGCATTATACACTAGGGGAGAGACAGCTCTTGCCCTCAGGAAGAGGCAATAAGCAAACAGGCAGATACAAAACAGCATGCACATTATGCCCCTCAAGAGAGGTAAACTTGGGAAAGTGCTGATGGAGAGAGTCTGGAGACTCAGAGAGCAGCTCCCCTCCCTACCAGTGAAAATAATCTACTAACTCTTCCTCATAATAAGATGCAAACATATGCACGGTAGGTTGGAAATGTTACCTTTTATCAGGAGTATTTCCAAACTAGGATTAAAAACATTTAACAACCTGAGTGCCTTGAGGACCAACCAATCAGAGTAGAGATAGTTACATTTCAGAGCCCCAAGAGCCCTTGCTGTGGTGATGTTAATGGTTTAGCTGCAGAAACACAGGGAGATCCAGGAGATCCAGTGGTGGTGCTGTGGTGACCACAGCAGAAGACTGGGGACGGTACAGAGGCACTAGAGGATCAAGACAATGGCTTGATTTTTGCAATTGATGTTGATCTATACCTGTATTTTCACAACTAATAAACTCCTCTAGCACGACCCGAATACCAGCTCTGCTATTTGTTTGTAAAGGCCACTCCTTCATTTGCCTTATGCCTTCCTGAAATTTGCCTTAAGCCCCTCTGTGATATTTTGGGCAACTCCTGGACACAGAAAGAGGTGCCTTGTAATCACTCCAAGGACACAGCTACCTACTTTATGAGTGGATAATACCACAGACCCACAGACTATGAGAGAAACCTTAGAAAATAACTCCAAGTTAAGATTTGATCAAAGGGGAATGGGTTGGTATCTTGTGAACAGAACTTGTTTAACTTGTGTGAAATAATAATCAACATAACTATATCAAAATGCTTTTATGCTCTACTGTTGGCAAAGCACTTTCATACTTCTGGGGTTGTTTCCTTTTCCCTGCAGTTTTGTGAACTGAGCAGGGCTGCCAGCATTATCAACCCCAATCAACAGATGAAGAAATGGAGATAGAGGAAGTGTGACTAACAGAGTCAAACAGTGGGTGTGAGCGGATGACAAGAATCAGGGATCACTGACGAGGTGAAAGGATACGTTTGGGTCTGACAGCCTGGAATTGAAATCTGTCCTCAACTCTATTGCTGGATACCTTGGTCTCCTTGAATCACTGAGTTAGCCTCAGCTCCTCTTTTGTAAATTAGGGAACTATCAGTTATCTACCCTTAGAGTTGTCTTGAGGTTTCAGTGAGGCGATGTCGGGAAGCCACGCAGGCTTGGTATGCAGAAAGCACTCCAAAGCTGTTCATCAGTTTCCTAACCCAGTGTCCTCATCACTACACACCACCTCTTTTACACCTACTCATGATACACTCACAAACTCAACCTCGTGTTACAAAATTCAACCAGAATCCTGAGTAATTTCAAATACCAACTGTTGTCAGTATATTCTTTTAGTACCAAGTGCTGTGTGATAATATTTACATATTTTAGTGCCAATGACAAAAATACTAAGAAAAACGCATAAGCAAATATAAATGTTTCATGTTTTGATTTCTAATATGTGAATCTCTCCATCCAACAGAGTATCGGAATTCTCTAAACACAGAACTTGAAGCTTCTTCTCATAGTAGGATATTGATGAATTTTATAGCCAAAATTCTGGGGCTGGTGAAGGTCTAGAGAATGGGAGTGCACATAGCATATCCAAAAAGATTTGTTTTCTTAAACATGTCTTGTGCAATAATCCATTCTCCGCAATTCGTCCACTGGGTTTTCCAAGCTGTCAACCTGTGGACTTCCACTACCCTAAACATTTTGTTTTAGGAGTTGGGTGGGGGGGAAGTGTACATTGGGCAAAAGGATGAGTTTTTCATAGTCTCCTGAACCTAATAAGATTTGTGTGTATCTTGAGAAGGTGCAAATTTCACGGTCTAGAAAGGAAAATATTTCATTTGAAAGCCTTTTCTCAGATGATTGAAAAAAGTGCCAAAACAATTCAAAAATGGTTTAGAGGACAAGAGTGTGGGTTAAAATAAGGACGTAATTCTTATCTTTGTATTTATTTGAGGCAATCTGTTCTTTGCTCTATGAGTCAGTAAGCAGTATTGCTTTACTCTGAATTTGAAAATGCATACATATCCCTGGACGATGAATTCCTCCTAAGTGACTTGGGCCGCACAGCCACTGGTCACTGCTACTAAAAATTGACTGCCATTTTGGGGTGCAGCTCTAGTCATTGAATGAAAACAGTTTTAAAGGACATGATTTACTGCACCTCTGCTCTCAGGAGCTCTGCAAACCTTGATTTCTCAGCCCACCACAACCGCACGTGTCACTCATGAGCTCTCTTAAACTTATCATAATCATAGGTTAGGTGCATAACCTAATTGTTCCCTGGTGTATAAAAATACAGGGCTGCTGCAAATCTCAGTGAGTGGCATTATATGAATTACTTCCCAAAACCCTCTCTGAAATATTTCTGGACTTCCAAAAATATAATGTGCTCTCTTTTTTTTCAGAGGGAAGGTTTAGGGGCCAAACAAAATTTGCACAAGTATTGCCATCTTTACTGTTATTATTACGGGTGCTCATTTGTAATAAAAGTGTTGATCTCTATAGTGAGTGCCTTCCAACGTGGAAGTAGTCCTGAGAGAAGGCATCTCTAAACCTCTCACCTTCATTTTTGTCTCTCAGGCTTGGCTATGTTCTTCCCTGTGGCAGAGAATGCATTCGTCCCTTTTAGTTATTTAGGTCCTGGGCATTCTTCCAAACCCAGACCAGGCTTTCCCTACCTGCTACAGACCAAGCTTCCCCATTCCCCTCTCTGAACAACGAATGCATTTACCTATCAGTTTCACCAGAAAGCACTTGAATATATACCCACAAAGGGTAGAATTAAAGATGGAGAGGTAGGTGATACTGAGAAGTTAAAGTAAGGAAAATTTTCATTCAGAGCAGCCACAGAGGGCAAATAGATTGACTTATGAGGTAATAGCATCCCTGGCATGGTGGTAGCTTAGAGTTGGCTGAACAGTGGTTTGGGAAATCCCCTTCTAGAAAGGACTCATCTATTAGATGTGCCATCTTAGTAACTGTAAGGTCCGGGGTGCCTGGGTGACTCAGTTAAGCATCTGCCTTATCTCAGGTCATGATCCCAGAGTCCTGGGATCAAGTCCCACATTGGGCTCCCTGCTTAGCAGGGAGCCTGCATCTCCCTCTGCCCCAACCCCTCCTCTCTGCTCCTGTGTTCTCTCTCTCTATCTCAAATAAATTAAAAGAAAAAAAATCTTTAAAAATAAATAAATAACTGTAAAGTCCTTGAGATTATATCATTTTATAATATTAATAGCATGTAGCATTGTTGAGAGTAGACCCCTTACCTTATGCCGCTTCTATATCTTATAAAGCAAGGCATGTAGCAGGAACCACTTAATTCAAAAGTGATTGATTATATTTGTTTTACCAGTTAGTTTCCTTTTATATCAAGAGGTATAGTGTAACAAGGAGAAAACTTAGAGGGAGAAGAAGCTTACAAGAAATGTCACTTAAAACTTGCAGCATATATAAAATATGATTAATTTATAGCTCTTTCCTTCATGTGAAATATTTTATTACTTCCACTAATAAGGCCATATAGTCCAAGCCTCCTGATTAAAGTGATGCCAGGTCTGGTCACAGGCAAAAAATAAAAATCTGAAAAATACATTTCTGACTTGATACTACTGAGAAGAAATGGTACTCTTCTCTTCTGAATTCATAATTCAATCTCATTGGTTTCTTGCCTTTTCTTAAGGATGATATGATCAAGAGACTTCTGCTTTATGGTACTTTTCTGTTGTTGCTTCAGAGAGTTCATGCCCTTTCACATTTAATCCTCAGTAGAGTGCTATGTAGAAGTTATAGGTAAAAGTAATACCTTGTCAATTTTCCAGAGGAAACCAAGGCTCAAAGAGGTTAAGTGACTCTTTCAAGATCATGTAGCCACTGATGAGACATAATCCCAATCTTCACTCTTAAACCTGCTGCTTTAAAACTAAAATAACACTGGCAACACAATGAAATGTTATTTTTATAGTGCAAGTGGCATGGGTAGATAACTGAGCTTAGTCTATGCAAAAGAAACAAACTACAAATATTTTAATATGGGACGTGAGATTGTTTTCTGGAGTTACATGTTGTTAGAGTGTGGTCTCTACATGTTTATGCATCTGAAAGTGAGCTTTATTGCACACACTGTCTTCGAGGATTACGGAGAAGATAAAGAGTCATGCTAATGTTTAAAAAATCTCAGAGCTGGGCACCTGAGTGGGCACCGACTCTTGATTTCAGCTCGGGTTGTGATCTCAGGGTCGTGAGACTGAGCGTTGCATCAGGTTCTGCACTGGGTGTCAGCATGGAGCCTGCTTAAGATTCTTTCTCTCATACTCCCCTGCCCCACTCCCTCTCTCAATATACACATACAAAAAAAACCTATGAATATGTTTTGGGTATAAGAGATATCACAGGAAAGATGCAGAGAAGAATGAACTTTTGTCAAAAATGTCAACATGTTGAAACTCAGTCATTTAAAAAGAAATAGTCGGGGAAACAAAGAACAAAGGATTCATCAAAGAATAAAGCAAAATTATGAATAAGATTAAATGAATGGATGGTGGGAGGAAGGAATGAATATAAACATACGATTTTAAACTGTTGTTGCCAGTATTGAAGCTTGGTCGTCACTCTCTCTTATTCATGGTGTCAGGAATAGGATTTTACATGCCTCACAGAGCGCACCCAGCAGGGTGGAAGAGATTGGCTACTTAGTGCTTGACCACTCTACCCTTAGCCACCCACATGTCATAAGAAACAGGCAGCTGTGCTCCCAAAAGCAGGTGTATAACCTCACTGGTGCTTCTTAAGTGGTTATAAAGAAGTTGGCTGAGCATGAAATGTCATCATTAAAGTTTATGCTTTCAGTTGGGAGGAGGGGAAAAGAAACAAAAATCAGGACTATGAAAAAGAAGAGGAGGAGAAATTGTTAAGAGCTCATATGAGAACATGATGTGGTTCCTAGGAGATAGTTCAGTTTAGGAGGGGAGAAAGACACTTGTGATTCTGAATCCAATGCAGGCTGATAGCTTTGACCCTTCCTATCATCCAGAATAGACAAGCAGGGAGGCATGTGAAGAGGCTCTGCTTGTTGATACTTGAACATGATGTGACAGCTGGTGCTTTGTTCTGTTGTGAGGAGGGATCTGGACAGTCTTCTCTAATCATGAGGGGAACGGGTTCTGTCCCAGGAATTCAAGGATAAAAGGGCTAGTTAAGAGGAGAGTTGTCATTTCTCTAGGAGTGCCATTCTGTTGAATTGCTTTGGAAATTTACGCACTATTACTCAGACGGCAAGATAGACAATTGCTCCAATATTTCTCCCAGTCTTCTTTGTGCTCAGCACATGGGGGTGGGGCAAGGGGAGTGGGGACACTATGTTTCACCATTAATAGTTTCTTCATCTCCTCACATTTAAATAGTCTATTTAGAATATCCAAGTGTCTTCCAAATAAATACAAGTCTTCTTCAACTTATGGTGGGGTATGTCCAGATAAACCGATCATTAGCTGAAAATATCGTTAAGTCGACAACACACTTATTACACCTAACCCACTGAACCTTGCAGCTTAGCTAGCCTAGCCCACTTTAAATGTGCTCAGGACACTTCCATTAGCTTATGGTTGGGCAGATTCTCTTGCACAAAGAATATCTTATAATGAAGTGTTGAATATCTCGTGTAATTTAGTGAACACTGACATGAACAACAGGATGGTTGTAAATGTGTTGGTTGTTCACCCTTGTAATCGTGGGGCTGCCCCTGCCAGAATCCTGAGAAAGTATCACACCACATATCTCTAGCCCAGGAAGAGATCACAATTCAAAATTCTGAGTACACTTTCTGCTGAATGTGTATTGCTTTCGCACCATCGTCAACTGTTAAATTGAGTCTTTGTTAAGTCAGGGACCATCTATAGTGCCATTCACATTCACACTGCTTTCTCCTATGGTGGCCTAAGGTGGCATCTGGCTTTTAGGTGAGAGGCACAAAATATAATTTTAGAATAAGTCCTGAACATCAACAGTGAGGCTCATCTTACAGTGGGGTGGCTGCTCTGGCCTGGGCTTTGGACTGATGACCAAAGTATGACTCTATTATAGAGGTATAACCCTCTGATCCTGCATGGCCTTTGGGAGTGATGTGGTGACAGCGACTGCTGGACCTGGTTCTAAACCTCTGCTTCTTCATCCCAACCCTGGGCCTCTGGTGATTTGGTCTGTCCTCTCTGCACCTTGTGTCAATGCAACAGAGCTTACAGAAATGCCTGGACGCCTTGTGTGCTACATACCAGAGGCAGGGATCCAGGAGCACTGGCTCAGAATCATCTCTCTTGTCAGTTTTCTCCAAAGACCATTACCATTCTCTCTGTATTGGACTGAAGCCATCTAGCTCAACTCTCTTTTTCCAGGCTGAAAAAAAAGAAAAGGTGTAATGGATCTACTGATTCTAGATTTTCTCTTCAAACTTTCCAATACATCAAAGTAGCAAGAGTCACTTCTCTAACTTGCCTGATTAATCTTCTCTTTCCACAGTCCACTAACCAAAAGAGATCATCTCTCCTTTTCCTTTCCCCCCCAGAAGAAACTTGCCCAAATTTTATCTTCCAGTTTCCCAGGGACACTAAATATCAGAACCTAGCAGTAATGGCAAATGGGGAGCCAGGAGAGAAATCTGCTTACCAATAAGAGAGTGTGTAGCAACGGATATTTACAAATTATTATCCTAATTATATTTATACCTTTCATTAATTTGATTCTATTATAGTGGTGTAAAATTAAAGGATTACTTTCCACCATTAGAAACCTGGGATAGAATGGAGTGTTAAACAAAAGCAATATATATTTATTCTATAAGGAAATTTTTTGAAATGTAATGCCAAGGAAACTCAGATGGCTTTCCATGAGACAAAATATTTTTGCTAAATGGAAGTGAAAGTTAATTAAACATATATACACACACACACATGCACGCATGCATACACACTTAAAACTACGAAGATAGTAAGTGTTTAGCATCTGAATAAGAGTATCCTATTTCAATCCCAGAGGAGACATTTTCACTCCTGAATCACTCCTACTGCCACTCAGGCATTTATACACACATGTGCACGCACACGCACACGCACATGCACACACACACAGAAATTTTAAACCACCCTTCTTTGGGACTGTAAAAGCTTTCCTTTTAGACTGGCCTCATTTTATTTAGTTCAGAAGCAGCTGCGAGGTTTACCTAGTTCTGTCTTTGGGAATCATTAGAAATGGGTAGACAACTCTTTGTACTGTTTAGTAGAAACATTTTCCTGAAATAATTGACTAACATGATACCATGAAGTTGATGTTAATGATTCCACCACTGGATATCCCTTAAGTTTGAGAAAGACCTTATAAGAATAGCTAGAAAAAAAATTGTTGTCTGCTGAAGCTTCTACCAAAGATGTCCTACGTTTCTGCTTTCATTAAAATACTTATTGAATGTTCACAGTAGGTCAGGAACCTTGATTGGTCCTAGGTATACAAAATAGAAGGATGCTGTTCTGATCTTCAGGGAGGTCAAATTCAATTCTGCTTAGCAAGTTGTTTGAGTTCATGATTCTTTTTCTCTTTTTCATTCTGCTCCTAAAACAGTAATACATTAAAATTAACACACACGCAATTTGTAATTACCAGTTCTTTTTCACCTTGGATGTCTCACAGTTGTGTGCTATATGTTCAAAAATGAATCACATGCACATATAGATCATTTGGAATATGGTCTCCCAATGATTCTATCCTTTACTTACTTGCCTGTTTGCCAGGAATAAATTATTAAGAATTTAAGATAATAGGTGTGCCTGGGTGTCTCAGGGGGTTAAAGACTCTGCCTTTGGCTCAGGTCATGATCTCAGGGTCCTGGGATCAGGCCTGGCATCTGGCTCTCTGCTCAGCAGGGAGCCTCCTCACCCCTCCCCTGCCTGCCTCTCTGTTTACTTATGGTTTCTGTCTGTCAAATAAATGAATAAAATCTTTAAAATTAAAAAAAAATTAAGATAATAGACATAGTTATGATTTCTTAGTATCACTATGTTTTATATATATATATATAAAAATATATATATATATATATAAATTTTTTTTTTAAGAGAAAGGCTGATGTTTCAGGATCTCATTTTTAAACATAATCTGAATAAACATGTCTTTGAACTATTTTCTTTTCGAACTTTTTCTGCCTTTGTTAGGGCAGAACTTCCCTAAGACTGGGCATGCCATTATCATTAAAATGTTGCTTTGTATATATTGTTTTAAAACCAAAGTGAGCATGAATAAACACATCCAACATTAGTACACAGTTCTTCTTTTATATTGTTTAAGAAAGAACCAGAAATGCCTTTTCCCTCGCCTGAGATTTTAATTGCAAAACCCCTTAATGGGTTTACATTGCATACCCAAGATCCTGTAAACACTTGTCTCCATTTTATATTCTGCTGGCCTCCTCCTTGTGCATTTCAAAATCAGAACAAAGAGCCAGTCAAGGAAAGAAAATCCTTACAAAGTGCTGTTCTAATACAGCTGCCTCCTAGTCTTCTTCAACCTAATGTTTATTAGCTTTTTGGTTTTGTAATGAATTGATAAGGAGTTTATAGAGATTAAAAATCCTCACAAGAGTCATCGTCTACGGAAGCCAATTCCACGGATTTTGTAGGTGAAATGTGGTAATAAATGGAAGATGGATAAAAGGCGTGGAACAATGATATAGCCAAACGATCCTACTGCAGAGCAAGTGGGGAAAAAAAAGAAAAAAAAAAGGTATTTAATTCCTTCAATGTCTTGAGAATCTATCACTCAGACAGAACCCTTAACAGAAATCTAATTCTCCAGTTGCTGGACAAAGTTAATTAATTTGCAAATATATTTCATCTTCTAAGTGACAGCCTTGTCTACTGTAGGCAGTGAGGAAATAGGAGGCTGAAACTGGAGCATGAAGTGCTGGCGGGCTCACATGGCACAACTCTAGCCCTGGAGAATCGAGGTGACACCAGCTCGTTACATCTCCTCTAAATGAGCTGCTCGTAAAAGGGAAATATTTTGATTAAGGTAGCGAGGGGGGCACTTGCGATGCTCTCCATGTGCCGCTTCTAATTACTTTGCCATACACTTAAGTTTCTTCAAAGGAATGATGCCTGCAGGGACAGGAGCCTTCCTGATTTTTGTCATCAGCCCCAAGGTGGGTGGGGAGGTGTTTACTTTTGTTTCCTGATTTCTCCAGTCGCTGCCTTAATCTCTAGGGCTTCATTTTGGATCCATTCATTCGTCCTGTGTGGAAGTCTTTCTAATGACTTCAGTTGGAGACTCGCACTGCCAACTTTCTAGCACAAGATTCAGTCAAGACCCGGGGCACCTGGGTGGCTCAGTGGGTTAAAGCCTCTGCCTGTGGCTTGGGTCGTGATCCCGGGGTCGTGGGGTCGAGCCCCGCATCGGGCTCTCTGGCATCGGGCTCTCTGCTCAGCAGGGAGCCTGCTTCCCCCTCTCTCTCTGTCTGCCTCTCTGCCTACTTGTGATCTCTCTCTCTGTCAAAGAGATAATAAAATCTTAAAAAAAAAAAAAAAAGATTCAGTCAAGACCCTGGGGTTCTAACTCAGGTCATGTCTATGTATAGATTTCCCACTCTGAGCATCCTCTGCCCATGCGCAGATTACTTCGTAGGCTCCTGTGCTTGTATGGCATTGGCAGAAGAATTACAAAGTCAAAAGTGATGGGGGAGGAGGAATTAAAGTGTACATTCAGACTGGAATCGGCCTCCGCCTCATTCCCAACCGAGAGGGTTCTTTTGTTTGAAAGGCTGGACTTCTTGGCCCCATTTGTTGAGTCTGCAACAGCATCCCAGATGCTAGTACACAAAGCAGGAGAGCAGCATAGTGAGCAAAGGGGAAGTCATTAAGAACAAGGTGGGAGATTCATACCGGAAAGAGATCAAGCAGGGCTCCGTGTCACATGATGCCCTGTGGCCTGTAGTGCAAGTGCAGTGAGAAGCCAGTGAAGACATTTCAAAAGAGAGATGATATGACTTGAATTTATGTTTCTAAAAGAATACTTTGGATATTGTATGGCGGATGGATGAGCAAGGAGTCAAAGTAGAATCAAGGCTGCTGATCAGAGGCCTAGTAGCTGAAGTTAATGGGTTGGAAATGTTGATCGACCGAACATCGATACTGGAAGTAGAGCAGATTGGCCTTGCTGAAGGGCTGTAGGAGGTAGAAGATGAAGGAATTGAAGGGCAAATGGGGGAATCAAAGGCAGCGACTGTGTTTTTGATTTTGAGCAACTGAATAGACAGAAGCACCAGAGAGTCCGGTCTTTTTAGAACACGGGCCTTGACCTGCTCTTATTAGTTCCTCTCCAAAGAGTGGGAGCATGGTCCCTAAAACTCAGCTTGGTGATCAGACTCTTAAAACCAACTTTTCTGGTACTGTGTTTCTCTCTGTATCTTTCCCTTGAAGTATTACTGCTTTTTTCTGCCGCTGCACTGACTAGGACCGCCCCTGTGACTCCCTTCTGGATACACACATCCCTACAGTGGGACTTGAAGTATTCCCAAATCCCTACCTTAGAAATTCTGTTGCTTTTGCACAGATGCTCCCTTCCATCCTCTGCTGTTGGATGTTCCAGTCCCATGCCCAGCACTTGCCCTGCTTCTGTAGTGGATAGTTTTAGATCCTGCTACATCTAGTAGTAGATAGTTTTAGATCCAACTAGATAGTTTTAGAGCTCCTTTCCTCCTAACGCTATTTCACTCTGATTTACTTGCCTTTTCCTGATTAGTTTTTGCAATAAGAAAGATAAATACAATGATACCAAAATCTGTAGCAAGTTTTTACAAAAATTTTACCCTCCCCTTGAGTCCAGTGTCCTCAGAAAAAAATACTCTGAAAAGTACCCCTTCCCTTTGGCTATCCCTAAGCACCACTAGTGTTATAGAAATATCAGTTGGTCTATCTAAAACAGTCAGTTCATTATGTGCTCACAACGGTCAAACGTAATAACCCAAAGAAACACTCTAGAAGTAATTACACGATTATGAGGAACTATAATCAAAGGAGTTCCTGAGAAAAAGAAGAAATAAAATTTTATTAAAAAGAGAAAAGGGGAATAAAAAGCGAGAACTGTGTATGTTCCTTTCCAAAGATCTGAGCCGGTCCATGTCTTGTTAGTGGGCATCCATTTAGAAATTTTAAGAAATACATCTCATTTACTATCTTGCAAAGTAGAAAAACAAAAGTACTGTTTCTCTTCATTTAGCAACCATAGATTTATTTCTAGGATAGCTTTGCAATAGACCAATCAAATGAGTTGTAACTAAGTGTTCATTTTATTCAGATGCTATAGGTCTGGTGAATTAATGAACAAGAGAACTGTTTGCCTCATTCACAAATGTAGAATTCTGTTATCAAAAAAAGGTGGGGTCAGGGTAAAGGGGAAGAAAAGAAAAAAAAAAAGCAACTTTTTCAAAAACGGTGTTAAGAGAATCTATAAGCCAGTTTTTAAAAAATGATCAGTCACCTCCTGCAATCTAAAAATGGGGATATAAAGCAATTTTTATAATTCCAGATACCACTAAAAAGCTTGAAATTGCTTCATTCTTTTCAAAGAAAACATTATTCCAGCTAAACTTTCCACTCAGTTGTCATGACAACCCTGCCTGTTTTCTCCCGTGTAGAGACAATTAGATATTAACCTGGGCATTTAGAGAAAGACACTTCTACCTTAGAGAAAGACTTGTTGATTTGTGTTTGGCTGAGTAGATGAAGGGATGACTATTATAATTTTTCCTGGAGCTGATATTTTTTGAGCCTTCCAGGCCATTGTCTTAGAAAGGAGTAGCTCTGATTTTTACAGATAAAGTAAACACGATCAAGAAGAAGAGGATAAAAATGGGGTTGTGCGAACTAGTACGCTACCAACTGGAAAACTAGAAAAAAATCACATTTTTTGTTTCTTTGACATCCATCTTTAATATAGTGACTGTCATCACCGTAGATCTAAAAAAAATGGAAGAGTATTTGCCCGAGATTTAATTGGAGAAGCTCGTGGCAGGGAACTGTATCTCTATGCTTTAACAAACAACAGTTATTAAATCTGTCGCCCTAACTCTTTCATTTACTTTATATATCTTGTGAGAGACAGCAAGGGAAGCAATGAGATGGAAACCACCTGAGAATGCAGAAATTAATCCTTCCTTTATTAGGGTTTTTGTCTAACTGGAACTCGTCCTTTTTCAATTCAGATAATAAAATGATTATTTTTTTCATTATCTTTCTTGCTATTAAAGTTTTTTTTTTTTTTCTTCTTCTTCTTCTTCTTCCTACTTCCTTATACTGCCAGAGTGGGAGAGAGATGGGGGCGAATGTTTGGGAAGGAAGAGCTATTTTAGATGAAATGGACTCAAATAGATCAGGGCATTGTTGTCCTAGAGCATTTGTATAATCCAATACCATGCTACTTCCCTGATTTATGCAGATATTTACCTAGACTAGAGCTATTGCCAAAACATGTGCCATATAGATAGGGAACAAGGTAAAATGCATTAAAAACGTGACTCTAAAAGAACGATAATTTTTCCATGGGGGGAAAAAAAAATTAGGGCTTTTCTCTTCAATGTACTAAACCGAGGAAGCAATATATTTTCTAATTATGCTGTCATTGTTCAAAATATTTAGGGAGCTCTTCTCCCAGAATTTGCTTCTAGAGTCTCCTGCCTGTTATTTCAATTGTCCTAAGAAAAGTAAACCTGTATTCTTTGAGAGCAGGCCACGTCTGTTACAAAGGTGGATATTCACCCACTTTTACTTCAGTGGGTTTTTGTTTGGTTGGTTGGTTTTATTTTGCATTTTTTAAGGAGCAATGAAGATTGTGTTTGTGTGTGTATGAGAGAGAGGATGATGGTGGCCTTATCAGTTTTCTGGGACTGCCATAACAAAATAACACAGACTGGGTGGCTTAAACTACAAAACAATGATTTCCTTGCAGTTCTGAAGGCTAGAAGTCCTAGGTCAAGGTGCTCACTGGCAGGGTTGGTTTCTTCTGAGGGCCATGAGAGAAAGATCTGCTCCAGGCCTCTGTTCTTGGATTGTTGAGGGCTGCTTTCTCCACGTGTCCTCACAGAATCTCCCCTCTTTACGTGCATGCATCTGAATTTCCTCTTCTTATCAGGTTATCAGTCACTTTGGATTAATGTTTACTTTAATGATATCATTTACCTTAATTACCTATTTAAAGACTGTAGCTCCAAATACAGTCATATTTTGAGATCCTGGGGTTAGAACGTCAACCTATGAATTTGGGGTAGGAGGGTCACAATTCATTTCACAACAGTGGGTATGGCTTCTTAATAGGATCTGATGGCAATTCCCACAGAGAAGTTTCCATCAAGGAAAATACTCCTTGGACTTTACGTTGGTTATGTTTTGCTGCATAACGACCCATCCTAAGATTTAGTGGCTTTAAAAATAATCAGTTTATTATTCTGTCTCACAGTTCTGGGGGATGGTGAGCTGATTTTGTTTGTTAGTTCACCCAGGCTCACTTATGTGGTTGAATTCAGAAGGAAAGTCTTCTGGATTGAAAGTTACACAGTGGACTCATTGACCTGTGTGGCCGTTGGTTCTATAAGAAAGATACGAAGCTGTCTTCTCAGGCACTCTTGTTCTCTTGGAGGTGAGGCCTGCTTTCTTACACTCTAGTCTCAGAGCAGTGCTCTAAGAGGGCACAGGAAAAATCGATAAGGTATCCTGAGGCTCAAACTCTGGCACTCATGTGTTTTCACTCTAGTGAAACAACTAAGTCATGGAGATGTAATGTACAGCATGGTGACTGTGGTTAATAATACAGTATTGCATATCAGAAAGTTGCTTTAAGATCTTAAAAGTTCTCATGACAAGAAATAAAATCTCTATGTATGGTAATAGATGTTAACTAGGTTTATTGTGGTGATGAGTTCACAACATGTAGAAATACTAGATCATTATGTTATACACCTGAAACTAGTATAATGTTATATTTCAACGATACCTAAAATTTGAAAAATATATTTTCCTCTGGTCAGAGCAAGTCATAGGCTAGTCCAAATTCAAAGGATTGGCAATAGATTTCACCTCTTAATGGGAAGAAATACAAATAAATTATGGCATATTTAATCTACCACACGTGTACAAATTATGGCACATTTCTTAAAAACTAGTGTCATTTTGTGTCAACACTTTTAATTCTATATTTACCTTTTGGAGAGAAATAGTGGCACATGCAAATTGAAACAGGATTTTTAAAAATTCCCTTCATTTAGCTTTTTTTTATTCCTGCTTTAATTTTAAATCTTATGCACTTTTATTAAGTATCACATAAATCCTTAATAAAAGCAGTTTGCATTCTTCAAACACACATTGGCCAGATGATGAAAGAGACACCTAAGAAATTAAGAGTAGAAAACGAAAGCTTATAGAGAGATGGTCCAAGATCATTTCATGTTCCAAGAAACAGAAAAGTTTATCATTACTCAGGTGACAAAGCCTTATTATAAAGAAGCATGAATAAGTAAAGGAACTCGACATCTCTCCACTGAGGTCCCGCCAGGCTACCTGGAGTATTATTAACATACCATAGTTGGTGCATGAAAAGGGGCATTGCAGCTGTATTCATTTCCTGAGACTTCTGTAAGAATTACTACAGGTTTGGTGACATAAAGCAGCAGATGTTTATTCTGTCACAGTTCTGAAGGCCAGAGGTCCAAAGTCTAATAAGGCTATACTTCCTCCGGGAAGTCTCGGAGTGAATCTTTCCTTCCCTGTTCCAGTCTCTGGTGGCTGTCCCAGAGTTCTGGGATTGGGGTTGGATCACTGCTGTCTCAGCCTCAGTTTTTACACTGCCTTCTCCTATTTATGTCTGCATTGTACCTTCATACCTTTCTCTTACAAGCACGTTTATAATAGCATTTAGAGCCTACCCAGATAATCCCGGGTAATCTGCTTGTGTCAAAATCCTTAACTTTATCGTATCTGCTATGAATTGTTTTTCTGCAAATAAGATAATTTATAAATTATAGGGATTGGGCTTGAGATCTTTAGGTATCCATTATTCAGTTTACCAACATCAGCATTCACCAGCATCAAGCTTTCTCCAGCCTCTTAAACTGAACAGTTGTGAAAGACAATAAAATGTAGGAAAGCAGGAAATGTGTGAATATTCAGCAGTGCCAGACCGGCAGTGTTCACCCTCGTCACTAGCCCCAGAACTACAGTCCTCCACTCAACCATTTTCTATAGAAATATGTGCAGCTCCCTGTCATTTAGGATGCCTATCATTTAGGATTCAGAGGCTCTTCTCAGTTGCTGTGAGTGGAAGATAGGAGGGTATGATCTTAATTTGTGTGTGTGTGTGTAAATCCCCTTGTGTTAGAACACCTACATTAATTCTCTTGAATCCCAGTTTAGAAAAGGCAGCAAAACTCAGCAGAAAGGAGATCTCAACCTTCATCTGAGGATTTTTGTTTTTTTTTTTTAAATATTTTATTTATTTATTTATTTGTCAGAGAGAGAGAGAGAGACAGTGCACAAGGCAGAGGCAGAGAGAGAAGCAGGCTCCCCACCGAGGAGCTTGATGTGGGACTTGACCCCAGGACCCTGGGATCATGACCTGAGCTGAAGGCAGTGGCTCAACCAACTGAGCCACCCAGGAGTCCCTTCATCTGAGTTTTGAAGGAGATGCAGAAATGTCCACTGATGCCTTCCTAGATGACAGACCAGAGAACTCTAACTCTGGACTCCTAGATCCCAGAGACAATCTAGAAGGGCGGGAATGGCTCCATGGATTCTAGAGGTTAACAGATTCCATTTTGATCTTTGGCCCAACTGTTAACTCTCATAAAAATACATATGAATAACATTTCACATATAATTTGGGGAGGGATGGTAATCGTAAGAGTAAGATAGATTGGAATGTTTGTATTTCAAGTGCCTTGAACAAAAGCAGGGATATCTGAAGGCTTGTAAAATCCTTGCTTTAAAAGGCTTTAGCAGAGACAAGAGAGTTAATAATAGCTTTTCCATGCAGCACATTCCCTGAATGCAGTTAATGATTTTAGGTTTATGGCTACCAGCTACCACATATAAGCATACTTCCTTAAGCCTGATGCCATTCTAGTACTTTCTTTCAAACACTTTAACTAACTTATTTGTAGCAGAGTCATCATAGATACGTCAGGGAAGGTTTGATAAGACAATCTGCAAAGGCTGTGAAATTCCTATATGTCTAAGGTTCATCTGGATGGTTTGCTTAAAATCCTGCTTCTTGAGCCAACCATGCCAGAAACCGTAATTCAGTAGAGTTGTGCTACACAGGTGATTCAGACAGAGGTCACAGAGGAGAGCATTTTCAGAAACGCTGTCTTCGGCAACTTTCCAGAACTTTCAACTTTTGATATGCCATGTTCTAGCAAAGCCAACATAGGAGTACTACTAAATAGGTGCCATGAGTGACGTGGAGAAAGACAGTAATGGCCCAAATGGTGCATTTCTAATTTGTTTCCATGATGTTTTGAAGAAATGTGTCCGCTAAGCTGTCTTCTGGCCATAATGAGAAGATATTGTTATTACAACAAAGTTCCTAGATTTGAGCCTTCATCAAAGAAGAAAATTTCTTTGTCTTATAAGGAAAAGAAATGGAGCTCTGTCTTCCTTGATGTTTGGTTCACTCCTAGACATCTGTCATTTCAGGATCCATGTCGTATTTTTCAGCTCCACTTTGTAATCCTTTATCAAAGAACATGCTGGCAGTTTTTGAAAAGATTTGAGACATATATCCACACAAAAGGACCCAGAGAGAAAGCTGTGCTTTTATTGATGGAAATGAGCTGTCTGTGTGATCTCCATGTTTCCATCTCTACATCTGGAGAGCAGGTCTCCATTAGAAACAGTTGTGATAATTTAATGAAACTCCATGTTCACATATCTGGCTTCTATCATCTATCTTTATCCAAGTTAACTATGTCAAAAAATAAATAAATATCAGGGGAAAGTGTTGAACCTATATTTGAACGACTGTTTTTTTTTTCCTTCATGGGGATTTCAGAGGCAAGGTCATACTTTAAAAGCTTAGAGTAATGGGTTATTTAGTAAGATTGTAATGATCAGATTACCCTCAGGTAAACCGGTAGAAAAAGGGCCATGCTTTGCCAACCCTGCCTCTAGCAGAGAACATCAAGAGTCATAGGAAAAGTGGCTGGCCTCGCTTTTTCTTCTTTGTACTGAAGGTTATTGGTTACCAACCTGTAGAAGCTTCCTAAGATGACTATTTCTGGGTTTGTCTTTGACAAAGTATCCAGAAACCTGAGAAAAAAAGTAATTAAAAATGCACCACTGTGGTCTCTCCGTGCACATATGTAAGTGACAGACCTTCAGACAGTTCATATTTCAGAGGACACATAATTTGAACACTTAGATAAGTTGTCCACTTTCAAAAAAAAAAATGTAGTTCTACATGCCAGGTTTTTTTAGTCACACTCCTCTCAATGATGCCTTTGATCATATTTAGTTATTTGCTTCTAATAAATCATAATTATAGTAAAGTCCTAGATAATTTGAACAATTAATACAACTGCTCTAACTGTATATCAGACTGAGTATATCAAACTGTAGTTCCTAGAAACAGAGAACGGAACTTATTTTTAATCAAATATATACAATATTTACAAAAATTAACCCTATGTTAGCTTCAAAGAAAATCCTCAATGAATTTGAAACCAAAAAGAAATAACACAGATTTTTTTTCTTTTTTTAACCAAACTGTATGTTACAAACCATTGACACAAAAGAACCTGGTAACTCAATGACATGGGAATTAAACCAAATAAGCAAAATGTATATTTTAAACATCTCCTGTCTAAATAGAAGTATAGAATGCCTAGAAAACAATGATTGTTAAGATGTTTGTAATGTATATTAAAGATGGCTTTGGAGGAAAATACAGAGCCTAAAATTACTATGTTACTAATCAACAATATTTGAGAAGTATTCAACTGGAAAGATAGAGAAAGGGGTAACAGAAAAATCTAAAGAAATTAAACTTTTAAAACAGCTAATTAAAAATGAATGACAAGGATGCCTAAGTGGCTCAGTTGGTGAAATGTCTGCCTTCTGATCAGGTCATGATCCCCGGGTCCTGGGATCAAATCCCACATTGGGCTCCTTGGTTGGCGGGGAACCTGTTTCTTCCTCTACCTGCTGCTCTGCCTGCTTGTGCTCACTCTCTCTCTCTCTGACAAATAAATAAATAAAATATTTTTAAAAAATGAAACACAGATCGAGGTGCTGATTTAAAAAAAAAAAAGAAAAAAGTATCACTATAACAAAGAAGAAGGCACAAAATCAGAAATAAGAATAGAGGAAATAGGCCCTGGGAAAAAAAAAGAAATTAGAAGAATAATAAATAAATATTTTTCTAAACTGCTTTCACAAATACTGTGAAAACATGATTGAAAGGAAACCCTTTTTCAACAAATTGTGAGTTATCTAGATTTGAATTCAAATATGCATTATATTCAATCAGATAACTTATGAAGAAGAAACATGAGAAAGTTATCAAACAGCCAAATTCAAGAAAGAGGCAGGCCCAGAAACTTGCTTAGGTAATTTCTTTCAAGTCTTGAATGGAAATACTTTTAATACTATGCACCAGAAGGAAGTCAACTCTTTTCTTATTAAAAACATGTCTGAAAATAGTCATTCAAAAAAGAAAGAAAAAATTATTATGTCATATGAGTATTGATACTACCATCATAAAGAAAATATTACCAAAATAGATTCAAGAGTAAATAAATATAATGCTACATTATGATCAAGTGGGGTCAATTTCAGAAATCCAAGGATGGTTCAATAACAAGGAATCTGTTAAAATATTTAAAGTTTATGAAAAAATTAACAAGGAAAATTTGTTTATCTTAATAAAGGCCAAAAGAAAATTGGGAGAATAAATTCAACCCACATTTCAAACTTTAAAGAAATTTATAACACCTTTGCATAAATTGCTAATGTGGAGATGTTGCTTACATGACCTAAGTACATTCTGCGTATTCAAAACTGGGGTCTTGATTTAAGGTAAAATACTCAAGGCATGCTCATTATTGCTTTGAAAGAAAATAAAAGATTTGAAAGAAAATAAGATTACCACTATTAATCTTATTAAATATTATTCTGGATGTCATAGATATTGAAGTTTCACAAAAGAATGAAATATGATACAAATATTGGAAAGGGAAAGGTATTTGTAAATTATGTGATTATATGTCTAGTAATCTATATAAGTCAACAAAAAACAATTAGAAATAATAAGTGTATCTAAAAAGGTGAGTGATTGAAATAATAATATACATAAAATAATAATATACATATTTAAATAATATTATACATAATAATAATAATTGAAAATAAATGGAAGAAAATTTTAATTCACTGAACCAGTCATAAAAGATATAATATTTTAGAGCAATTTTAATAAGCAATGTGTGAGTCTAATATGAACATGTTACAACTCCACTGAAGAACACAAATATCTTGGATGAATGGAAATGCATGCTGTTTTAAAATAGAAGGAACTCACTTTTATAAAAAATTATAATACAGGGAACAACAAATGTTGGCCAGGATGTAGAGAAAGGGGAACTCTTTTACACTATTGGTGAGAATGCAAGCTGGTATAGCCACTCTGGAAAACAGTATGGAGTTTCCTCAAGACATTAAAAATAGAGCTACCCTATGACCCAGCAATTGCACTACTGGGATTTACCCCAAAGATACAGATGTAGTGAAAATAAGGGACACATACACCCCAATGTTCATAGCGGCAATGTCCACAACAGCCAAATTGTGGAAGAAACTGAGATGTCCTTCAAGAGATGAATGGATAAAGAAGATGTGGTTTATATCTACAATGGAGAATCAGCCATCAGGAAAGTTGAATATCTCCATTTACATCGACATGGATGAAACTGGAGGGGATTATGCTAAGTGAAATAAGTCAATCAGAGAAAGTTAGATGATTTCACTGATATGTGGAATATAAGGAATAGTGCAGGGGACAAAGGGGGCAGGGAGGGAAAACTGAAGTGGAAGAAATAAGAGGAGGAGACAAACCATATGAGACTCTTGACTCTGGAAAACAAACTAGCATTGCAGAAAGAAAATTACATTAAAGCTAATGATGTACTACATGTTGGCTAATTGATTTTAAATAGAAAAGTGTATAGTAAAACTAAAAGAAATCAAATTATACTTAAAATAATGTATAATCTTAATCTTGGAAAAATCAAGATTTTTAGGAAACTTGAAAGAACACAACTAAAGTTTTTCTTAAATAATCTAAAATAATTTTAGAAGGCAAAAGCATATTATTAAACCAAAGTACTAAAAATTAGTTTGATTTTGACATAAAAATAGGAAGACATAGTACTGGAAGAGAATAGAGAAGACATGAATAGACTAACATTTATATAAGAACTTATATTTTAAAGGTGTGGGGTAAACTGGATTCAGTAAATGGTGATGAGAAACTGGCTAGCAACTGGAAAAAAAAGTCTGGATTCATATTCCTATATATATAATATCTAATATGTATTCTATATTATATCCTATATATTATGTCACATATTATACTATGACTCCTACATCATAATAAATTCCAGATAAATCAAAGGTTTAGATATTAAATGAAACCTTAAAAAGCCAGAAATATTTAAGTATGTATTTTTTTCTTTAATTTTAAAATGAGGAAGCTCTATCTAAAGAGGAAAAAAAATAAAAGCAGTTATGCATTAAAAAAAATTATTTTTGGCACCTGGGTGGCGCAGTCAGGTAAGCGTCTGCCTTCCGCTCATGTCATGATCTTAGGGTCCTGGGATTGAGCCCCATGTTGTTGAACTTCCTGCTCAGTGGGGAGCCTGCTTCTCCTCCCTTTGCCTCCACTCCCTCTTCCGCTCCTCCCTCTGTCACTCTCTTTCTCTTCTGCTCACTCTCCCTCTCTCTCTCAAATAAATAAATAAAATCTTAAAAAAAAAAAAAAAGAAAAAATTATTTGGAACATAAGAATATTAAATAACTGGCCAAAAAACAAAAAACAAAAAACAAAAAACCTCCACGAAACAGTCAAAAGACAAATATAAGTGACAAACTTGAGCATGGTTTATCATAAAGGAATAAGAAAAGAGCTAATATCTATAATACAAAGAAGCTCTTAAAATTAAAAAAAAAAGGACATTAAATAGATAACAGTCATGAATAGGAGTCATACTAAAAAAGGATGCATAAATAAACCTTCGGTTGTTCTTATGATCAAAGAAATGTAAATTTAGACAATTATATATCAGTAAGATTGGCAAGATTAAAATTTTCTATAATATCCCAAATTGGTGGGGGAATTGGGAAGTATGCACTAACACGTTCTTGTGATGAGAATATAAATTGGTACATATCTTGAAGAAAAATTTGGCAATATCTATCAAAATAATAAGCCCACGTACTCACTGAGCCAGCAGTTCCACCACTAAGATTTTTCTCCCGAACATTTACTTGTACCTATGAACCAAGTTATGAGTCCAATTATGGTCATTGCAAAATTGTTCTTAATAGCAAGAAATCTGGAAACCTATATGTGTATAGAAATTGGCTATGCTATTACATTCGTGTCCTGGAATGAATGAATGCCATATAGACTAATACAAAAAGTTGTCATAATATATTGATAATATATTGATAAATGAAGTAACTAGGATTCCATTTGTATAAAAATTACTAGAAGAAAACATGCCAACAAAACAAAGCAAAATAAAATGGATGCAGGAGTTTTATTTTGGAAATGGAAATCTGGGTCAGAGTATGAAGGGTGCGGATTTTTATTCTCCTTTTTTATAACCTCTAGCTTGTTTTTTGATCAACATATATTAGTTTAGTAGTAGCTATGGTAATAATAATAATAATAATTTTTAAAAAGATTTTATTTATTTATTTGACAGACACTGATCACAAGTAGGCAGAGAGGCAGGCAGAGAGAGGGGAAGGGAAGCAGCTCCCTGCTGAGTGGAGAGCCTGATGCAGGGCTCAATCCCAGGACCCTGAGATCATGACCTGAGCCGAAGGCAGAGGCTTAACCCACTGAGCCACCCAGGTGCCCCAATAATAATTTTTTTAAAAAGCTGTGAATAAGGAGGGAGATATGAGCCAGCAGCAAAAATGGCATGTCTTACTTGTTTTGGACTTGATAATGTTATCAAGAAGTCTCTCACAAATATTAGCATAAAAGGCAGTACTTTTAGTGACTATGAATCTATAATTCTCAATATCATTTCTCACTCACTGAGTAAATATGCATCAGATAAGGAAGTATATTCTCTGCTTTTACCACAGAGGCATTTGGGCAAAGAAAACTAATTTGGGCCCTTGTTTTAGCCAGAATGTCTAAACCGGGGTTCTGGTTTTTCTCTTCACTAGTTGTGCTCAATACAGATATTTAATCCTTCAGTTTTCCCCATCAGTAAAAGGAGGATAATAATTTTTAACAAATCAAAGAGAGTAATAAAATGAGAATTTATATATAGACAGTATGCTATAAAACAAATAGAGGTTTGGCTTGGTTTGGTTTGGTTTTAGAGGCGACGTATCTTAATCTATTTTCAGATCTTTCTGTAGCTCTGTTAGAGCAGATAGTGTTAATCTACATGTGTTCGTAGTTAGTTAGTTAGTGTAAAAAAAAAGGAAGGCTGTCCCAGGATTTGTACAGCTGTAAAACTGGGTTAGATATGTATGTACTAGGGGAAAGAGAGAGCAAGAGAGAAGAGAGATCTGAATAGATAGGTTCTCATTTCACTGGCATTAAGAGTCTAATGTTAACCATACGCATCTTCTTTTCTTGTCCCGTTCTTTCTGGTGTCTGTCACTTCCTATCATTTACTGTTCTATCAGGCTAAAACATTTCTTTCTCTCTGTTTGTTGGAATTTCTGAACATCAGTTTTGGTGTGATCTAGTCAGTCATTCTCTGAGCAATGATGTATCAAATTCATTAAAGCCAGGGACTAACTTGGAAAATGACAGATGAACAGAAAATTAACTCTAGAAAATCACTGCTAAATTTTTGGTAACTGTAATGCTTTTTGCTTAGAGTGGAGATGGCATTAGCCTTTATTTCATTGATGACTTAACTGTTGTACTGACAGAAAGTATCCAACTTCCCTTGCTAATGGGAAAGCAAACTTCTCTACATGAAGAGAAAAAAAGATCTTCCAACATTTGGCAGGATTATTCCTTCCAAACCTGATTTTTGATTTGCCATAATGAACCTTCCTGTATAACCTTGTCATCTAATATGCCTTCCTAATTTGCCCTTTTAATTTCTCTCCCAGTGTCTTTGTTCATGAAAGGCTTCCTAGATCTCTTTCTTCATACTTCCATGAAGTCACTCACTGTGAACTCTATTTACCTTCAGCTCAATAGCATTTCATGTCACTAAATGACTGACCTTGAAGCAACTTAATCGCTCTGGGTTTCACTTTCCTTATCTCTAAAATTAAGCAGCTGAAGGAATTCAACTGTTTATTCAACAAGTATTTTTTACTACTGCCCAACTGATGCAAGCCCCTTTTGTATACGCTGGGGACCTACCAATTAGAAACAGGGGCAACTGGCTACTCACTTGCAGGTTCATTCCTGTGGGGGAGAGAACACAGTATTAGTAAATGCACATGGTACATAGTGAGTTAAATAAGTACTATGCCGACAGTAGGTGAGGGGGAAGGGGGGTTGGAAGGTCAGCAGTTGGATTCCAACTTTAAATGAATATGAACTTCTAACTCTAATGCTCTGAGTTTCTATGCACATATTTATAATTTATATATTTTTCTTAAGAAGATTATAAATTCCAGGGGAGTGGAGAATGTATCATGAGGGTCTGTTGTTTTATGATATGAAGAATATGGTGGAATGAATGACAGTTTAGGTTTATTTATTTATTTTTTTAAAAGAGTTTATTTATTTATTTGACAGACAGAGATCACAAGTAGGCAGAGAGGCAGGCAGAGAGAGGGGAAGGGAAGCAGGCTCCCTGCTGAGCAAAGAGCCTGATGCGGGGCTCCATCCCTGGACCCTGAGATCATGACCTGAGCCAAAGGCAGAGGCTTAACCCACTGAGCCACCCAGGCGCCCTGAGAGTTTAGGTTTTGATGTCAGAAAGCATTGGACATCATTCCAGATCTGCAACTCACTTGCTCTGTAACCAGATAAGTTTCTGAATCTCTCTGAGCCTGGCTTCTTCCTCTATAAAGTAATATCTAGTTTATAACACAGTTACGAGCATGAAATTAGAACATGATATGAAAGCAGCAGAGTGCCTGACTCAGTCACTATAAGCACCCAACAAATGGGAACTATATCCTATAAAAATAGGCGATACCCAATAAATTTTTATTGAATTAAAAGCTATTAAATGTGTTATATTCTAAAATGAAATGTATTCTTCTAAGCAAACTGTCTGAGATAGTTCCCTTTCTCAGAAGTCCTTTATTCTTACAGGGCTACGCGCAACAGAGTCTTAGGTATTCATAAACTGGTTCTTGGGACAATAGACAAAATCTAAGTAAAGTCTATAAGTTATATGATATTGTTATATTAATGTTACTTTTCTAACTTCAATCATTATATTATAGCTGTGTAGAAGAATGTCCTTGGGCATTCATACTGAACAATTTATGGGTGAATGGGGCATAATATCAGCAACTTACTTTCAAATGATTCACGATGGGGGACTTTGGTTGTGTAGGTCTGAATTTCTGTACGGATTTGGAAATCCAAAGGAAGGTAGTATGAGAAATCTCACAGCTTGTCTGTAAGTCTGATATTATGTCACAATAAAAAGTTACAATTAAAAAATATATTGTTTGATAAGGAAGTGGTTAAACGAGGAAATGTGAACAGGGATGAATCCAAGGATGATCAGGAATCAGAATAAAATCACTTAGATATCTGGTGTACTAGGGGCGCCTGGGTGGCTCAGTGGATTAAGATATCCGGTGTACTTGGTTCCTTCTGCAGCCCATATAAGAATTCTTGAAGGACATCGAGAAATGGCATACTTGTAAGCTAATAATACAGGGGAAGAAATGAGTTTTCAGGTGTCTCTTGTTTAGATGTCATGTCACTGAAATGGAAATCTTGTGCATATGATGAAGGTTTTAGCAGGTTTTAAAGAAAGCAGTTTTGATGACGAATGTTGCAAACTGCCCTTATGTAAAAGCATTCACATTATGAAATTACATAGGAAAAATGGAAGTCATGCTACAAATGATAAAGCAATGTCCTCATATTTCTTTTTTTTTAATAATTTTTTTAAAAGATTTTATTTATTTATTTGACAGAGAGAAATCACAAGTAGATGGAGAGGCAGGCAGAGAGAGAGAGGGAAGCAGGCTCCCCGCCGAGCAGAGAGCCCGATACGGGACTCGATCCCAGGACCCTGAGATCATGACCTGAGCCGAAGGCAGCAGCTTAACCCACTGAGCCACCCAGGCACCCCTGTCCTCATATTTCTATGCCTTCAACAGAAGGCAAATGCATGTGTAAACCCTGTCCATGCTTTCCCTAGCTCAGCTTTCTATGCAGTTTGATACGACTTAGCAGAGATGCACAAATTCAGCCATCAAACTACACCAGGTGTTTTATTATCAGATTCTGTTACAATTTGTAAGAAAAAATAGAAATAAAAAAATAAAAGGCTTTCAGACTCTTAGATGCTTTCTTTGGGCATTACCAACTCATTAAAATTTTATACTCTATTCTAATTAAATGCAGAACTCCTCAATGTGGCAGATATTCTAAGAAACTGTAGAAATGGAGTAATTAAAAAAAAAATCCAAGGAAATACCTATGCCTTTTTATATTTTAAGATGTGCAATGTGTTCTCAGTCTACACATGTGTCTATTTTGATATGTCAAGAGCTCTTGTTTTTCTCTTTTCCTGAATTTTGTCTTAAAACAGCCGAACAGTCATCCACTCAGAAATATATATATATATGTGTGTGTGTATAAATACAGATACACACAAATATACATGCACACATACTTTTCTCTCTATGTAGAAAGACCCCTTTTCAAAGAAAAAAAAAAAAGATATGCCTAAATAGAAGCCCCTTTAATCAGTTACAAGAGTACTGTACCAATTACTTCCCTACAGGGTGACCTTTTCATCTTTTAATGGCATTTTGGAATAAAATCGCCCTAACACGTTGGGAGTGTTATGTGTGTCACATTTCCAATTCTATTTTTTCTCTTGTTGGCACTGAATAAGGCCTAATGTATTCATGACCTAATTAGAGTAATTTTTGAATAATAATGACCTCCTGGGGGAGACTTTTTTCTTAGTACTATTCAGACACATTAACTAGAACAAGTGTTTCTTAATTTTGAAGTGTTTCTCTGGCTATTGGAAGTATTTTTGCTTCATTTAAAATGGAAATTATGTAACAGGAGTCCCTAGAGGAAATGCGAAGCACTTTGTTTTAGTTTTCTTGATGCTTTCCTCTCTGGAAAATGCAGTATTCCTGTTTTGTTGTTGTTGTGTTGGTCTTTTCTTTCATTCTCATGGATTGGACTGCATCCGAGAAAGACATATCATACCATTTGGGAAAAAAGCTTAACCCATTTAGACAGCCCTTTTTGCAGCTAGATCTTTGGTTTTAGAGTTGGTTGCACAATGACTTTCATTACAACCATCTCCTCTTTTTCTATCTTATCCTATTACTAGATGGAAATAAATTATTAGAGGCACAAAAGCAAACATATGATACTTTTTGGAAATGTGTGGATTTTTCCCAATTTATGAACTACTAAGTAGTTTTATTTTGAGTAAAACTCATATTCAGTGTATGTGTGTCTGTGTACCTACCTTCCTCCAAGAACAACAGAAGTGACAACGTCATGTCTCTCATCACTACTGGAAATTCGTGCTATCCCTTCATCCGTCTCTCCCTATGGATCTGTCCGTTCCCTAATCGGACTTGATTTAGTGTTCACTCTCACAAGATCCTGTGACACCCCTCTAAAAATCTGTCATCATTAAAATACCTGTTATCACTTCTACCTCTTCACTTTAATGGAAACCTGACCATTGCTTGAGGATACTCCTGATACTGCCATGTCTGTCTGAAATGGTGCCTTTTTCCTCTATACTTCCCATCTAAAACAGGTCCTTAAGGTTGAATTAAGGTACTTGCTTTTCTTTCCCCCTCTTTTAAAACCTTTAGCTCTTCTGCAGCAACTCATCAGACTATGTCATCCAGTACCACTCTTTATTTCAGCCATACAACAGCGTTCTCTTTTCTGGATTCTGGATCCTAGGAACTGGCTCACTTTATTTTGTTAAATAAGCAGTACAAAGCCTATGATAGCACATAAAAATGGCTTTATACAACTTAGAAAAAATGTCACCTCTGGGTAAGCCTCAAAATATTTCCTCTCAACGAATTACACAGACTGCCTCCTGTGCATGGACAAAGGGGACATTTTCATATTGCAGTTGTGACTCTTTTCCCACCTTGGATGGCAGCTTGACAAGCAGGAGTACATAGAGAATTTCAGCTCCCATTGGTTCCCTCTGGCTGGGTGTTCTTGTGTAGGATAGTACGTACATCCATAAGCAAGACCCTGGCAGCATGAGTCTGTTATTTATGGATGTGTTAAGATGATATAGGAGTATTCAAGGTAAATCCTAACCTATTTAAGCAGATACCTCAGAGGATAATTAATTGCTTCCTCAGTGCTAGGTGTAACTATCAGAGTTGGAATACTAGCTGCCTAGAACAATTTCATTTAGAATGGCATTTCTCCTACTGTTAAAAGCACTGGAGCTAATTTTCCAATTAAAAACAATAGTTATCCATGAAAAAAAAAAAAGATTCTCTTCCATGAAATGACACTGGAACAAGTGGATATCTGTACGTGAAAACAATGAAATTCAGCCTGTACCCTGCAATATAGAAATATTCATTCAGGAAGGATCATAGACCTAAGTGTAAAAGCCAAAATCATAAAGCTTCTCAGAAGAAAACACAGGAGAATATAGTCAGATCTGGGGGTATGCAAATATTTCTTACTTGGGACAGAAAAAGCACGAACCATAAAGAAAATTAATATTTGGGTTTCATCACAATTTAAAACTTTTCTCATCAAATGGCATCATTAAGAAAATGAATAGACAAGTCACAGACTGAGGGGAAAAATGTATGCATATAAAATATAAAAATATATAAAATAAAAATATGATCCATATTATAGCATATTATGTATATAGTATACTACACACACACACACACACACACACACACACACACACACACACAGGGCTAGTATCCAGAATATTTAAAGAACTCCAGCAATTAAATTCTATAGACATAAATAACCAAACAAAACTAATGAGTGAAAGTCTTGAACAGCACTTCACAAAGAAAGGTATGGATATAATATGTTCAAAGAAAGCAGTTGCCATCAGTCATCAGGAAAATTTAAACTAAGTTCATGAGATACCATTTCCCACCTAATAGAATGGGGAAAAACAAAACCATTAAAGATGAAAAATGTGGAGCAACTAGAATCCCACTGTTGCTGGTGGGAGTCTGTAAAATGGCATTAGCATTTAAGAACACATTTTGGGGGGCGCCTGGGTGGCTCAGTGGGTTAAAGCCTCTGTCTTCAGCTCAGGTCATGATCCCAGGATCTTGGGATCGAGCCCCACATTGTCTCTCTGCTTGGCAGGGAGCCTGCTTCCCCGTCTCTCTCTGCCTGCCTCTCTGCCTACTTGTAATCTCTCTCTCTCTGTGTCAAATAAATAAATAAAATCTCTAAAAAAAAAAAAAAAAAAGAACACCTTTTGGCAGTCCCTTATAAGATTAAACATTTACATACATACTCAATGAACCCTTTCTAAAGAAATGAAAATACATCAAAATATGTTAATTGTAATAACATATTAACTCTGATCATGAATGTTCACAGCATCTTTAATCATAATTGCCCCAAACTGGAAAAGGCCAAAGGTCCATCAAGAAGAGGAGTAAATAAATTCCGATATATTCCTCCAGTGGAAAACTATTCAGCATAAGAAAGAACAAAGTACAACAGTACAGGAAAATTCAGAAACATTTAAACAGAAGAAGCCAGACACCAAAGGGTATGTACTATTGGAGTCTGTATATATGAGGTCTTGAAATAAGGAAACCACCCATCAGTGATAGAAAAACAGAGCAATGGTTATCTCTAGTTTGAAGAGAGATTGGCAGGGAATAAGCACAAGGAAACATTTTCGGTAATAGAAACGTTCTACATCACAACAAAGGTGGTTTAAACAAGTGTCTGCCTGTATATCACTCATCAAATGTCCATTTAAATCTATATACTGTATATAAGACAACACCCCCAGTGAAAAAATAATAAACGCAAATAAGTATAGCAAATGCATCTTTACTCAAAATGACTTGAAGGTCATTTTCTCTCCTGACAGGGTTCTGATCTTTATCTCTAGATGCTCACCTTAAGTTCCATTAGACCAGTTGACTAATAAAGTTTTCTCACCTTCCATCATATTGGCAAACTATCTGAAAGATCTAGCTTTGAGCCCTAAACAAATTCCAACCCCAAGAACTTCTGGCAGACTGTGATTTTTGCTTTGGGAAACTTTTTCTTTTATATCCTAAGAACTCCCAACACAAAATCACTTTGGCCACAATCAACCTGGAGAGCCAAGTGGATGCTGCAGTTCTAGCCCAGAAACGTCAAAATGTTCACATGTAAGTAACAGGCAGATTTTTGAAAGTTCAAGACTAACGTGGTTCTGTGTGGCCCTTAGTTCTGAGTTTCTAGTTTATTTCTGCTTACCAGGTGCAGAATTCCTTCTAGGCTAATCTTTAGGCCAGGCTTGATCCTGCCTTGAATTCAGAGGTCCCTCCTTGATGGCTCAGAAGAAAACTTAAAATAAATCTTCATAAATAAATTCATTATTATTCAATAAGTATTTGACTTTCAGGCCTATAAAAGAGACTGTACTAAGCCCTATAAAGATGCTCCGTCTTCTCCTACCATGGTATTTTCTATCCACCTTGACCTTTTGTATAAGTACCAAGGCTGTGACATAGAAGTCTTAGGAAGAGATAAAGGAATCCTTTGACTATTTGAGGTATTTTAATTGCTATTGAAAATATAACTCAGCACTCTTTTCTGTGTGAATCCAGGTTTTATTAAACTGACTTAATCAATAGTATTCTATGTTCAGAGGGGCTCTAATATGGTCCTGGGGGAGGGGAACAATAAGTTCCACTGTATCCTTCACAGTGATTTCTGAGGACTGAGTGATCAGAGCTCTCTAGCTGTGGTCATCATAACAAATTTACCAAGAGATCTTGCAGCATTGGTTATGAATGCACAGAGCGACTTACTCATTAGGGTCAGGGAAACCCTAAATGACTTGGCTTCTTCTCACAGAATTTGACATTTACTTCCTACTATGAATCCTGAAAAACAGAAATAATTCTTACGACCTTACTCCCGTAATGTGGGTTCATTTTATTTTGTTATTTTTTTATATTTTAAAGATTTTATTTATTTATTTGAGAGATAGACAGTGAGAGAGAGCACGAGAGAGGAGATCAGAGGGAGAAGCAGACTCCCCGTGGAGATGGGAGCCCAATGCGGGCCTTGATCCCAGACTCTGGGATCATGACCTGAGCCAAAGGCAGTTGCTTAACCAACTGAGCCACCCAGGCACCCGTGGGTTCATTTTAAAAGGTGGTGATGTCACAGTTTAGTTATCTTTCACTAACCAAATCTATGTAGTTCTTCACTATGAATAACAAGAATTTCAATAGCATATTCACGTAGCAAGGGATTCAATTGCATCTGCATCTATTGAGTTTGTTTTTGTGTGTTATGTAGGAAGCTCAGAGAGCAAGGGATATTTTATAAATATATCAAACTCTTCTCTATCCTGATTTTGGATAGCAAGAGTTTGGATAAGTAGTGGGGAAAGGGTTTGTGGCTTTATGCTATACCTTCAGTTTTACTTTAAGGCATTTCAGAATACAAACCAGCCCCAATTTCTCACCAGGTGTATAGCTATAAGGGCCTGAGTATTTATGATAGAGTCTAAAATTGCAATCATCTCTTTAGCTCATAGTTTAATTGCACTGGAAAATTCACTGCCTTAATAGAGTTATAAGCAGTGCACATGGATTATGAATTTATGTATATGGATTATGGTTTTATGCATTTGAGGAAGAAAAAAGCACAGATGGTTGGGCTCCATAAAATACTTCATTGGTGAATCAAATAAGCACAGGTACAATTCAGGCAGGTGGGAGTGAAAGAAAAGAAAGGGAGAAGAAAAAATGTGCAGATAAATTCATTGGATCCTGACATTGCAGTAGGAAATTAGTTTTTGAACGTTTTTTCCCCCTTGTTATGCTGTAGGAATAAAAGCGTATCTTTCCTTGTTCCAGTTCTTTCCCAGATGATATACAGTCAAGCCAGGGTCAGTCCCCAGTGAAAGTATTTGTAAGCACACATTGAGAACACAGATCTTCTTGAAGTTCACTGCAAATGTGTACTATTTCAAGTGCATGAGGCACTCGTATTGTACTAAAAATTTTCTCTTGGCTTAAATGTGAATGATATTGACCTTGTGAACTAGGGTAAAAGCCACCTATTAGGAAGAGAGAAAGAAATTTCTACTTTCATAGCCAGGAAGATTGGGGCAAAAGAAGCCCAGAATGGGGTAAAGGACAAACTCACAAATGGTAGAGTCGAACTGTGAATGAAATTTAACGTACTCTTGGCTGAGGAGAACTCTAAGGACTGAGTTAATCCAGTTTCTGCAAGTTGCCTGGGGTTACTCTTCAGTTATAGGAAGAGCCTGGTCAGAGAAGTAGAGATTCCTACTCTTAAAATATCACTCAAAATAAAACGTTCATTAATACTGAATTACTAAGAAAGGTAGTCTCTTTGTTGCTTGGTTTCCCCTGTGGCAATCTGCATGTTTTGTAATTTGGGAATTAAAAGATTGTGTGGTTTTAGGTACAGGGAACTATCAGAGAAACAGCAGCAGAGTGTTAAGCCTAGGCTGACTTCCAAAACTCACAGGTCAAACTGAAGCCAAAAATCTCACCCGGGTGCTGGGCTGCTGTAATGGGGGTATTAGTATCTCTTGAATTGAAGTCTTTCTTTTTTTTTTTTTTTTTTAAGATTTTATTTATTTATTTGACAGACAGAGATCACAAGTAGGCAGAGAGGCAGGCAGAGAGATAGAGGAGAAAACAGGCTCCCTGCTGAGCAGAGAGCCTGATGTGAGGCTTGATCCCAGGACCCTGGGATCATGACCTGAGCCGAAGGCAGAGGCTTTAACCCACTGAGCTACCCAGGCACCCCTTGAATTGAAGTCTTAAAACTAGATCAGAGAAGGTTCACAGAGAAAGCCCATTTTCAAAGCACCTGGTTCCTACCTTCACAAGCACATACATGTCAGTTTTATGTGAAAATATATAGCAGAGTCTGGCATTCATTAATGTCATCTACACATGTGCTAGGACCTATAGGTTGTGCTATAGGTCCCAGAGATATAACAGCAAAAGATGGCCCTTGGGGAACTTACATCATAGCTGGGGAAACAGAAAATTAATAAGCAAAATGATATAGGAATAAAATTTTAAGTAGTAATGAGTGCTAGAAACAAAAATGAATCAGGCAAAAGTCTTGTCAGGGAAGGTCTTTTAATGCGTTGACACAGGCGGAGGCAAGTAAGGGAATGGACCATCTAAAAGTCTGGGAGAAGAACATTCTAGCAACATGTGCAAGCACCTTAAGATGGCAATAAGCCTGGCATATCTGAGGACAGTAGCAGGCCATTTTTGTAGATATAGATGAGTGAGAGGTACATTTGCAGCAAATTTGTTTGGAGAAGTAAGTAGAAGATAGACCACAAGGGTCTTGCTCATGGTATAGATTCCAATTATTTTTTTGAATGGGAAAGAATACCATTAATTGGATGACCAAGAGAGTAACAACAAGTGACTTCTGAGATCCCTTGAGTATGGTCTTTGTGTGGGCAAAAACAGAAAAAAACAAGATGAGTTAGTGGGTTCCTAAGTAGTTTGAGTAAAAGGCTACCTAGCTGCTTTGATAAGAGCAAGAGCTGTGAAGATGGTGAGATATAATAAAAATACCATGTCGTTTGAAAGGTAAACCAACAATGCTTATTGCCAGATAGGCTGTAGCTTGTGAGAGAATAAAGACGAATCTGTAATGGTTTGTAAATTTGGTACCTGTGTTAATGCAGTATAGTCATGCCATTGTTAAGATTGAGGACTCAAGGGAGGAATATGTTTAACAGCAAGGGATATCAAGGGTTCTCTTTTGGACATGTTAATTGTTATGATTCTTGGAAGTCTAAGTGGAAATATTGAATAACAAATTGATTATATGTATCTATAACTTGAAAGTATTGAAACTAGAGGAGGAAATTCAAGATGATTTAAAAATATTTTTTTATGGAAAATCCAAAAATATGTGATACAGAAGAGTATAATGAATCCAGATTTCCCATTACTTAGCTTTAGTAATTCTCAACTCATGGCCAATATTGTTTTATCCATACCCCACCACTTTTGTCTCTTTTAAATTATTTTTGAGTGAACTACAGAGAGTGTATAATTTTTTTTAAAGATTTTTATTTATTTGACACAAAGAGAGATTACTAGTAAGCAGAGAGGCAGGCAGAGAGAGAGGGGAAAGCAGGCTCCCCTCTGAGCAGAGAGCCCAATGTGGGGCTCGATCCCAGGACCATGAGATCATGACCTGAGCCGAAGGCAGAGGCTTTAACCCACTTAGCCACCCAGGTCCCCCCATAGAGTGTATAATTTTATCAGTAAATACATACGTATTTCTGTATGTATACAATTGGTATTTAAAACCATGAGTCTGGACAAGATTATCTCAGGGGAGTAAAGAGAAATGAGAAGAATCATTAAGTTCTGGTCTCTCAGTGAGTTTGATGATTATAATACTTCTAATTTGATGATGATATAATATTATGTTGCCTATATTCACTGTACTATGCACCATTCACTGCTACTCATTGCAGGTTTCTCCCTTATTAAAACATCTGTTCTATTCCCCAACCCCATTTCCTGGTGACCATTTTACTTTCCATTTTTACAAGTTTGTATTTTTTAGATTCCACATATAAGTGATATCATACCGTATTTGTCTTTCACTATCTGACTTATCTTGTTTAACATAATATGCTAAAAAATTTAATGACAGCAACACTAAAAATATCATTATGTAATATGATATAGGTGCTAATCTTCTCTACAGTGACAGTCATATACTATACAAGCATATCAAATTAATATATTGTACACATTAAATTTGCAAAATACTGTATGTCAAATATATTTTAATCAATCAATTAATACTAGAGGAAAAACAGAAATGAGAAGGTGGATGAGGTTTGAGTCTTACAATACTCTAAACCTTAGAGGTCAGGGAAAGAATCCAACAAAGAAGACCAAGAAGGAGATGCCAATGAATTAGGAAGGAAACTTGGAAACACGAGAGCCAAGTAAAAATTGTATTTTAGCTGTATCAAATGCTGCCAAATGGTAGAATAAGATAGGCACAAATAATTGACTATTGGATTTAGCAAAGTGGAAATCATTGTTAATTTGAGAAAACTGGTTTCTCTGAAATGTTCAGGACCAAGTCTTGATTGGAATAGGTTGAGGAGAGAATGGAAGAGGAAGTTTAGACAGCAAATAATACATAACTCTTTTAAGGTGATTTGTTGAGAGGAGGAACAGAGAAAAGGGGCAGAAGCCAGAAGGGATAGGTCAAAGGGGTATTTTATTTTTATATCATGGAAGATATTACTACATGTTAATATGCTGATAGAAATGATCTTCTATGGAGGAGAAAGTTGATGATGTAGGAGAGAGCGAGGACAAGTGCAAAGTAAAATCCATTAGTAGGTGAAAGGAAACGGCCTCCAGAGCACAAGTGCAGGGGTTGGCCTCAGATAGAGTGGCGACAGTTCATCAATTTTAACAGGAGGAAAGGCAGAGTATATTGATCCAAATGCAAGCAGGTTGGTAGATTTGATGGAAGACAAGTAAGGATTATTTTATTCAGAATGCTTCTATTTTCTCAAATAAATACTGAGATCATTGGTTGATAATGAAGTAGGGTTAGGCCTTACTAGATATTTCAGGAGAGAGGAAAAGGTGTGAAATATTCCTCCTAAAAAATGAAATTGTAAACTGACGTTAGAGAAAGTGTAGACTTGGCAGTGCTGAAGTCCCATTTTAAATATATGGTCAAAAGTTAGGGGAGGTCTGGCCATCAGAACTTGGTTTTCTTCTTACCTGTTTACACTGTTCATGTACAGTAATGGAAGAAGACAAAACACAGATTTTACCAACTAGGGTTTTGATGGGAAGGAAAATCAGGTTTGAGTTGATGGTGTTTTCAAGGGATTATTATAGTGATGAATCATTCCATGTAAGCTTCCTAGAAAAGTAAATAAAAACAGAATGAAGAGGTAGAGAAAAACTGAAGACATGGTGATTAATGAATCAGCAATTTCACTAGAGCCAAAGAATTAGAGCACCTGGGTGTCTAGAAGAGTGGCTTTCAAGAAAAGAAAGTGGGGACAGAGTCCAGGTGGTTTAAAAAGAAGATTTTAGAGTTAGTGATAACAATTTTTTAGTGAACCCGCACCAGAGTGTTTAGTTGAGTTTGGGAAAAATATCACTGGAAGTGAAAAAAAGAAATGGATAGCTGAAGCTATTGGATTATCTACCTAATTGGTAAACAAAGCAATAATTCAAGTCTATTCAAAGGCAGTAAGCAGGCTCTAAATATTTTTAATGGAAGAAGGGAGAGCCAGTGGGTCAGTAGATGATTCAAATGAGAAACAATAGTGGATGTTGTGCAATGGCTTCAACGTTGTTTGAGTTGTTGAGAGAGGAAGAAGGAAAAATGGTCTGGTGTGGCAAAGAAGATCATGAGGGAAGCTGACCCCACCTCCAGGACATGTTTTCAGGATTTAGGGAGGGCCCTCCACTGAGAGAACTGTAAGAGCATCTGTAATCTCCAGGAATATTGATATTATAGTCAAGACAAGTACAAGAAGAACATGTTGAGGGCAAAGGAGATTTTGCTGATGAGAGACTGACTACTTTAGAAGGCAATTGAAAGGTTTGGGGAGAGAGCTAAAAGGAGCAGAAGCTTGGGTCAGATTGTGGGTAGCACAGAGCTCCATGAGACCGAGTCCATGCCTGGTAGAAGACTGGGAGGCTTATACTGCCAGTGGTGACTACTGCAAGCAGGGATGAGGGCATGATGGGTTCATTCCTACTGAATGTCTAGTTTTGACTTACTTTTATGGGTCATTAGCTGATCACTGCCTCTTTTCTTCCCAGGATCAGACTCTTAAGGAGTTTGTAGGGGTAAAATATTGGTTGGTAGAATAGCTAGGGCAGTGTGGCTTTACCATAATCACAAAGGGTTCACTCAATTTCAAGAGCAGACAAAGACCTATAGAACTATTTTATAGACTACACAAGACACTGTCCTGTCAGGGAGAGAGAAAACTTTAGCATAAGTAGGTGGTCAATATGGGCACCTGGGTGGCTCAGTGGGTTAAGCCGCTGCCTTTGGCTCAGGTCATGGTCTCAGGGTCCTGGGATCGAGTCCCACATCGGGCTCTCTGCTCAGTAGGGAGTCTGCTTCCTCTATCTCTCTCTTTCTCTCTGCCTGCCTCTCCGTCTAGTTGTGATCTCTCTCTGTCAAATAAATAAATAAAATCTTTAAATAAATAAATAAATGGTCCTTCCTTCCCCTTCCCTTTTTCTTTCTTTCTTTTCTTCTCAAAATATCACTCAAAACAAAAGGTTCATTAATACTGAATTACTAAGAGAATCACAAACAGAAGCGATTCCCCATCACAAATAGAAGTCAAAGTAGGATATAAAACTGAGGAAATGGAAATATGGTATATAGTTCACAGAGTCCAGGAATTAACTAAATTTTGTTAAAGCAGCACAATTTAAGGCAGCTTTTCTCAAATTTAGCACTGCAAAAGAATCATCTTGGGAAATGTACAGAAATGCAAATTTCTGAGACTCAATCCCCCAAATGCTGCAGATCTGGGATGTGTAAGGGCACCCTGTGTTCTGTGTTGCCCAGGGCAGTACAGTTTATGCTTGTTAGCCTGGTATGATTATTTATAGTCATCCCTTTCCAGGGATTACTCTCAAAAATGTCCAGGTTTGAACAATAAAGTCCAAGTTTGAACAATCAAGTTATAGTCGCCTTAGGAATAGGCTCTTGGAATCTTCATTTTAAACACATATTTCAGGTCATTCTGATGCAAATGGCCTAAATTCCATGCTCTGAGAAACACCACTTTAAGGAACGGTACTATCTATTTTGTCAGTTCTGGGCATCATATCTTTTCTGAATTAGGTATGATTGCCCCTGCCCCAGCCTTGGCCCCCATTTAGAGTTATCCATAAGAGCCATGGACTTTATGAGAAAGGCAAACTATTTATTCAGAAGTGGCTGGTCCCTACTGTGAAGTGGCAGCTCTCAGTATGCATTATATCATTTGAGCAAGCACACAGACAGGCTGACACTGTCCAGTTGGTGTTTGCCATGTCTCAAGCACTCATCGGAGCATTTTGCATATATTAATGCAGGTGACCTGAAAAACCATACCTTGAATTTCCATTTCTATTATTTCCGTTTTGAAGTAAAACAAATTATTTGCGATAACACAGATGATAAGTGGTACCAACTTGTACTCAAAAGCAGGCCTTCAGGCTCCCTAATCTATGCTCCTAACTGTTATACACTATTGTCTCACAAACTCCTGAGAAACACCAATCTCTGTTTCCTCCTGCCAAAGATCCTGGTAATCTTCTTTAACAGATTACCCACTTGTCATCACTTTGTACTGTCTTACTTCTACCCTTCTTTCTATGTGTCCCATTGAGTTCTAACTCATGTTTTATTATGAGTGACATTCAGGATCTTTATTATTTGTGGATGGCCCTTGTCTTTTCATTCATCAAAATCTACCAAAAATATAGGTTTTTGTCACTCCCAAATGTGACCAGAGCAGGGGAAAGGGATTTCATATACACTGAGCATTTACTCTCAGCTACCTTGATGTGTTTTACATAATTTTCTTATTCCATCTTCATAATTCTGAGAATTTTTTTGAAATAAAGGAAAAAGGAGTTTAAAGGAATAAGTAGGGAAATAGTAAAACGAAGATTTGAACTCTGGGCTGTACCCTGCAGAGTGAGACTGTACACTGTGCTTTATGTTAACACCAGGAACAAGTTTGTTTTTCTGTTTGGTCCTGCTGCTCCTTCCAAAAGCAAAAGGAACGATCTTATTCTAATCTCTTTGGTGAAGAGAGCTACTGTTTGATGGCATCTAAGATGAAAGTAACAACATTTAAGATACCATTTTCAGCAGTCTGGGTGGTGTTGCTATTTAACCGTTTCAAAGAAAATGTTGTAATAAATTGTGGGTCCGCCTCTTCAATCAAAAAATTACCTCTTTTCTGACATCTACCCATCTATATATGGGTCTAGCCACTAGAAAAGGGAAATTATGACAATAGCCAGATGGCTGAGAATTAAATGAAAAAAAAAAAAAAAGAAAGAAAAAGAAAAAAAAAAGGAAACCTCCTCCACTCCTTGGCGGGTATGTGTTCGGTGGGGGAATGACCATACTAAAAGCCATTCTCTGCATAGAATTCTTGCTTATCTACCTGGTCATAAAATAATTAGTCAAGTGAGGATACGTTAACTAGCATATTCAAAAAACCTTCAATACTGAGTTATAATAAGAAATATTGTCACAATCAAGACATATACTGTACTAAGAAAAAAAAAAGATGAAAGAAAAAAGCTGAACCAAAATGATTATAGCAGCCAAGGACACAATACAAGTCCCCTGACAGTGATTGACCCTGACACAGCCTGAGTCTCTATAAGATTTTTAGGAAGGCTGAGTAACTGGGTATAACTCCTCAAAGCAATGTGACAACCTATACCACTTGTGTCTATAAAATACCTATCTTTTCATTCCCTACCTCCATGTAGAGCCATATTTTCCTCATTGGGGAAGCCCGGCTTCAAGACAGCAGTGGTTTTTATTCTCAAAAGGAACAGAAAGATTGAGTAGACAGAATATTCTTGTTGTTTGCCAAAAAATGGGACAGTCATTGAGTTTTACTGTTGGGCAAGACCCCAAAGTCCCTATAGATAGTGAGCAGTTTGTCAGCATTTCCTCAGACATCTCGCCTAACAGAGCCGATGCTGCCCTAGTCTGAGGTGAAGGCCTCACAATGCAGCGTAGCCATGTCTGTTTCCTGGGAGTACCCATCACAGCCCTGGGCACACAGAACATACTCATTCATGGTTTTGATTAATTCTGGTCTGACAGATATGTGACTCACATGTTGGAAGTCCAAAGTCTAAATGATGTTTCCATAATTATAAAACATGAAGGACTTGTGTCAGTCTCTTTAGTTTATAGTGCCCATTTACAGTGGGAAATCCACTTGTAGAGGGATGGAGAGAGAGACAGACATACCTAAGTGTGTATGTGTGTATGCTTTAAAGTATACAATTACAAAAACTTTAGTACGTAGCGAATTGAGGAAGGCCCTAATAAATAACATTTGTTTAAAATTGGAACTCTGTGTGTGTGTAATAACTAGAGCTTATATGACCCAATGCAGAAATTCCAACTTTTTGGAAAACCTGGGATTAATTTCCTCAGGTTTAACCATGAAAAAAAAAATCTGTTTGCTGATCCTGAATAATTTTCTTATCCAACATCCAGTCATTTTTTGGATCTTAAAAATAGATGGATGTGGATATATATGAATTCTAAAATATATGTACACACATATAAATTCTGACACATGTGCCTATATTTAAATTCTGATACATATATGTGGGTATGCATGTTTATAACTCTCAGTTTTAGTTTAGGCAAATTAAAATCCTTTCCTCCCTATTTTTATTTCATGAACCCAAACTACATGCATTGTTCCCTCTACATGCTACCAGGATTTTAAGATAAGCTGACTAGAGTTCTCCATTCAGCATTCAGTCCACACTTGATGTCTCAGTAAAGTTTTGTTGATTGAAGCAAGAGCAGGGGTTAATGGAGTTTTAGTACCATTATATTATATATCCAATGATGATTTCAAAACCCTACAGAGATTTTTCTCAGGTTTCAATGGCAGTTCCCACTTATTTATATTTGGCACAAGGGAGAAAATAATCATTTCATGACAATTCATGTCACAGTTCTATTTTAAGCACCAGGATGCAATCTAAAGTGATCGTCCTTTTATTGTTGTTTTCAGAATGAGACCGAGGCTGCTTCCTGTTAATCTGTCTATAAAATTTGCAACGATAAGTATGCTCTGAGTTAGATTCCCAGCTTTGCCATTTACTGGTGGCGTGACCTTGGACATGTTCTGTAACCGTTATACACCTCAGATTTCCTATGTAAAAGAGGTCAGGGCAGGGGGGATAATACACAATTTGTAGGGACGATACAGAGATTAAGAGACATGAAGCCTGTGAAATACTTTCATGCAATCTGTGTCCCCCCCCATGCCACTGTTTCACACACTTCCCACGGCAGATGGACAAGAGGATTTTTAAGGCTTAGAAGTCTCGGGAATCCATTTAGCCCACTCACTCAGCTCACAGACAAGAAGTGAAGGCCCTGGGGGCTGGAGTGGCTCACCCAGCTGGCCAGTATGGGGCCATGACAGATAGGCTGCATGGGGGCTCCCAATTCCCTAATCCCAGAGATTCCCAAGCACCACTTTATCCACAAGATCAAAGGGGTAACCTCAAATTTATTGTTGTTCTTTCTGAACTCCTGAGTTTCTGAAAGTGGTGAACCAGGTGTGCCTTGGCAGCAATGTTGTTTAAGGGAACAAAAATGGGTTCTGAGCTTGTTCCTCGGTAGTTCTGCAACTGTCATTTTGCATGGGCACAACAGCTGGTTCCATTCTTAGCCTGTGGCATAGATCCCTGCCCATTACTGCTTCCCTCCTTTCAGACCTCCAGGTAGCCTCAAACAGGTTTTGAACACCTTCCATATGCCAGATACAAGACCAGGTTGAGCCTGCCATGGGTCTCTGAAAAAAACAGTTTGTTGTTTTTTTTTTTAACCCACCTCTTGGTTTCCAGATGCATCTTCTTAGCCCCACAGGTCTCAGCAAACCAACATACTGTTCTCTCAGACTCTTGCAAGATAAAGTATTTAAAACCTTTCTTCACTGGTCTTGGAAACAGAGCATCCTTCTTGAAACTGTGAGTGGTAACATATCTTGGAGAAAAACTAGTTTTCAATGATCTTATCCTATAAAAAGTCTAAACAGGCTCTTGGCAGGTGGAGAGATAGGATAAAATGGGATAAAGAGAAAAATACTACTAAATAATAATTCCGTACTTCGCTCCAGTTTGCATAAGAGCCTGCCTGTTTTCTCTCCTTCTTCCCAGAAATCACTGAAGTAGAGCATCTAGGGATTGTACTGCTGACTACTTGGAATAAGGCTGACCCAGGGACCTAGTTGATGTCACTTTTAGTCAGAGGACAGGAAAAATACATCCCAGAGACATGCTGTTATGTGCTGCTGAGATGAAGGAAAACTCAGATTCTAAAATTTCGGGATGAAAGATTATATTTAATGAGGGTTTTTTTGTTTATTTTCATTAGTGATTGCTTAGTGACCCAGTTAATGAGAAGCTGGAACTTCAGTTGCCCAGGAAAATGTAAAAGTAAAGCATAACATTATAGAATGTTATCTAAAATCACCTGAGGGGAAAATATTTCTTAATCATGCAATCAAAATTGTATTTATTATGTCTATTTTTATTTTTTTTAAGATTTTATTTATTTATTTGACAGACAGAGATCACAAGTAGGCAGAGAGGTGTGGCTGGGGGGGTGGGAAGCAGGCTCCCTGCTGAGCAGAGAGCCTGACATGGGGCTTGATCCTAGGACCCTGAGATCATGACCTGAGCCAAAGGCAGAGGTTTTAACCCACTGAGCCACCCAGGCACCCCTATAGTGTCTATTTTTTAGTTAAAATCAAACATTTGATCATGTCTTATAACTTGTGCCCATATGGCTACCTGTATACTCGTGCCTGTTTTAGTCAGTTTCTTATTATTGGCACACAGAGGAAGAAAGAATGGTGTGGGAAGCAGGAATCATGGTACCACTGTCTCTGCTCTTCCACTGTCCACCTCTGGGAACCTCCACAGCACCTTACTCGTACTCCACATCTCTCAATTAAACTCATCGTCCTGGAAACCCACTGGTGTTCAACTCCACATGAGTATCAATGTGCTTCTATTTCAACAGATGCCTTTTTTCTTTGGTCAGACTTCTGCTTGCCCAAGTGTAGCTGGAAATTGAAGGATATAAATGTATTTTGTTGGGTTCCCAATGTTGGGTCCCCCAATAATGGGTCCACGATTAAAGGAGCGAGACTGATACAAAGCAAAGGTCAGGCAAAGCTTTATCTCGCGCCAAGCAACAAGAATCAAACCAAAGGTTGGGGCCGCGCCTCTTACAGAGACCCCTCCCTACCTCACAGACTAACTTTTATAGAGCAAAGGCTATGTGGTTGAGCCTGGCCACACACCACAGGTGGCCCATGAGATTGCAATACACAGAGAAAGCTGCACAGTCATGCTAGGTCCCACACAGGTGGCCAATTGTACTACAATTCACCCCTATAGTAGTATTTGAATTAGCCTATCACCTTAGTCAGAATGGGTGCCCAAAAGGCACCCCAAAGGCGGGGCCCATAATCCTTGGTAACTAGGGAGACAGTATGCATGCTCTACTGATTGGATGTCTCCACCTGACCAGACTCATCCCTGCATTCGGGCTGTTATCTCCACCTGACCTGACCCACCCTTGTATTTGGGCTTTGTTACCTGGGACTGGTTTCCCCAACTTGCTTATAAGTAAGTTCCTCTGGAGGGACAGGGTCAGTTTAAGTTTAACTGCATAAACAACAAAATGGCTGTTCAGCCGAGGTGGGGCCGCGCTGGCTACATAGGCCCTTACAATTTAGAGTCTCTTCTCTTCTCCCCTCCAGACTACTTTCTAAAACAGAAAGAAAGAAACTTTTTTTTTTTTTTTACAAGATTTTGTGTATTTATTTGACAGAGTGAGAGAGAGAGAGCACAAGCAAGGGGAGCAGCAGCGAGAGGGAGAAGCAGACTCCCTGCTGAGCAGGGAGCCTGACAGAGGGCTGGATCCCAGGACCCCGGGATCATGACCTGAGCTGAAGGCAGATGCTTAACTGACTCAGCCATCCAGGTACCCCAGAAAGAAACTTTGTTGCTGGGGAAACAACCTACAAGTGTCAGAAGTTTGTGGTGCTGTGCTTTTCTTTTCTTTTCTTTTTTCTTTTTGATGATGTCTGGGGAATGGGTTTAGCATCAGCATTAAAAAAGAGCTAGAAAAGGATAGATGGGTATGCAAGTGAGAGCTTGTAGAGCTCTGGAAGAGGAACTAGAGCATTAGGATGAGCAGGGATAGAGCAGTAAAACTGATCAGCAAGAACTGGAGGTTGGGGTGTGGAGGAAGAGACCAGGGCATGTCTGCTAGTGGATTATTTTGAGAGACTTCTTGGGAGACTTTGGGAAATTAGATGGGACTTCTTACCTGGGGAAGGATTTTGTGGCGATCTTTTGGATTTTCGCTTGTTAACACTTGAAATATTTTAATGATAACTGAAATGCCTTTTTAATATTTCTTAGATACTATTTGACTCTAGCTTCCTGTTGAAAGGGACATGAGGCAGCACAGGTTATTAGGGTGTGTAAAGATACGATGCGTAATGATTAAGTTCTTATTCCCATATAAATCCTATTTAGTTCCCTAATGGCCGGCCACCCTGGCACCAGAAAACGTGTAACAGGACTTCATCCTCCCTTTAATGGCATCACACCACACTCCCAGGAACAAATCTGCCCGTTAGGCTGTCCTACTTCTCATGTCGGTTTCTTCCATGTCTTTACTGTGGGGGACACTGTGTGGATCTCAGCCGTGCACTGAAGCTGGAAGACAGCTCCGGGATGGAGAATACCACAAGTTGAATGCATTTTGCTTCACAACAGAGTCTACTAATTCTGCTGAGGAAGCTATGCAGGTATCTTGCAGCAGTAGCTGCAATCATCTTTTGCAGGCATTCCTGTGTTCCTGGTGTAGGTTTTGTTCTATTCAGCCTTTCTTTAAATAAAAGAATCTCACATGTCACCATGGAGAAGGTGACTTGTACAGAGATAGAATGGGGTCAGCTATCCGATAGACTAGGTGCTCTATGCGTCTGTTTCTATAGCATTTTACACTTTCCAATACTCTCATATATTGTTGTATTTGATCCTCTTTGCAACCCTGTGAAGCAGACAAGGCCAGAGTGATGGCCCCAGATGAAGAGTCAGCTTAGGAAGGTTAAGTTAGTTGTGAAAGCCAAATAACCTCTGTGAAAGAGTCCATCGTAGGACTCTGGACTTTGGATTTGAGTCCATTTCTCTATCAACTGCAAGAGGTTCTCTCTGGGTAAGCCCGGCAGAGGTCAGAACCACCACTTTGTGTTTTACGGGGCTTTGTAGTCAATGGTCACATAGGGTCATCTGATCTCTTTGCGGGGTTTGGTTGTTTTCAAGTTCATAGCCCTTTTATCAAGAGCCGATTCTAGAAAACTCAGAGAAAAGGAAAAGCCAAAAGCTTCTTTAAGGATTTCCTTACCTGAGAGTGCCTGGGTGGCTCAGTGGGTTAAGCCTCTGCCTTCAGCTGGGGTCATGATCTCAGAGTCCTGGGGTCAAGCCCCGCATCCATTTTCTGCTCAGCAGGGAGCCCGCTTTCCCTCCCCCTCTGCCAGCCTCTCTGCCTACTTGTGGTCTCCCTCACTTTGTCAAATAAATAAATAAAATCTTTAAAAAAAAAATAATAATTTCCTTACCTGAAATAGATACCACTTAATTGCAACATATTAGAGGATTTTGTTTCTATGGGTTGTTACTCATTAATGAATAAGAATAATGAGGCCTAGATTGCCCTTGGTTGCAAAGGGGAAAGCAAGGCATAGAATATTGCCTGATCTTCCACTAGGCATTTCTTCCTTTCCTATTCTGATCACCTCCATCACATTCTTGTTATGTGACTTTTTTGGGAGACAGAATGCATTGATTCAATGGAAAATACAGTGCAGCCATTTAAGGCTGTGACGATTAATTGTCAAAATGTAGGTCTTGGACCTAAGGTTTGGTTATAAAATTTGAACATGTATTAATTTCTTATTTTGAAAAGGCACTAAATAAGCTGTTACTTCAGTGCCTTCTTAAAAATCATTTATTTGGGAGTAAAACCTCAGTTTGGGAAAACTCTGTTTTCAAATTTTCTTGTGTCTTGATTGAACTTTTTAAAAACTATGAAGTAGAAAATTCAATATATGTTTTGTTGAGGGTAATTCTTCTGTAAGTTTGTTAAAATGTTCCTTACCCAGCTATGGCTGATTATGTATACTTTTTCCGGACTCTTTATCTCTACTTATTTTTGATCCGTTAGAAAATCTATGCTTGCTGAGGTCCATGTTACTCTCCACCCAGAACCTGGGGAGATAGAACACTCAGGGTGTAGAATAGCGTGCCATAGGTTAAGAAACAAGAGAACTGACGTGTCTGTCTTTGAATCCTGGGCAACCACTAGGTTGTTAAGGGTTCTCTAGGCACTAATTTGACAATACCTCATTTTCCTCTTCATGAAATAAGAAGAGATTCTTCTTGAAGAGGAGTCATAAAGATAAACAGTTCATCCCACTTTAGGACTGTAAGTTCATGGCAAGGAAGTGATTGAAAAAGACATCAGTTTCACAAATTTTACACAGATAAATACTATAAAAATTCCTGTTTAAAGAATAAACTTCTCAAGACGGAATAGATGTTCTTTATTTTTTTTTTCCTCCTTTCTTAGAATATGATGTGCATGATCTCACTGGGAGTAATTCCAGGAAAACTTTTCCCCAAGCATCCCTCTTGAGTGTTTGAATCGTTAAATATTACAGGGATGTTCCGTCTCTCCCACCATATTATTCACGAATGGTAGTTCTTGTTCTCTTCTGAGAGGCCCAGGAACATTGTCCCCTATGAAATGCTGCTGCATCCAGAGAAAACCACCTCATGGTAAATGTGTGACTTTGGTGGTAGTAAACAGCTGGGAGGCAAAGTAGACAGCAGTGTAGAATCAGAATACTAATTTAAAATTTTAGCTTTATTCCTTAATTTTGTCACTTTGGTCAAATCGTGTAACCCTCTGAACTCAATTCCTTCACCTGTAATATGAGATAATGAGGTCTATCTCCTTATTCTGTTGTGACAGTTGAGCAAGGTTATGTTTGAAAGAAATTTTCACATGGGAGGTACTTAGTAAGGATGTATGGAATTCACTGAAATAGTAGTTGCTGTGACAAGTTCTGTCTAAAGGCTATCAGGGAATTTTCAAAATCATAAAGGTGAATTTGCCAAACTCTATCATGTGGAATGTGACTATGCCTTTAGTTGTTAATAGGCTTTACATAAAAATAAAGAGTTTCATAGTCAAACAAGCTTGATGGGATCCTATGGTAGAGTCACAAAAAGCATGCTCACTCATTAAAAGTCCTATGGTTTTTTAAAAAATAAAATCCTTCTTTATCCCAGTTTTTAACAAATTTCTTTTTTGATAAACATGTTCTCACAGAACAGTTACTTCCAGAACATATTTTGGATGATGTTATCATAGTCTTAGAACTTTAAGAGGTGATAGAAATTACCTAGTTGAAACACGGCTCCATTTTCTTTTATGGATGAGGATGTTGGACTTCCAACATCCAAGGTTGGTTCATCCAAGTTTCCAACATCCAACATTCCAAGGTTGAGGAAGTTATCTAAGATCTTACCACTAATTAATGGCAAGCTCAAGATCATAATAGATCAATGCTTTTGTCACTACACTACCTGCTGTGGATCTAGATTATCTTTCCCTTGGCTTACCATAAACCACTCATCAGGGGTCTTTGGAACAAGGATCTATATCCTTCCCCCTACACATAAATCATCTACCCTTCCTTAATGAGATCCTCAACATTTGAGCCCAATGACCCCCCCCACCTTTTTCATTTGCATATGTAGAGTCAATGGCTTGCCTATGCTGAGTGGGGAATTGGCTAATTTAAACACCAGTTCATTCAACTAGATTCATTTTATCTCAACTCCTCTGGGTAAATGTTTATCGAGTCCCTATTAATATAATAGTGCTACAAGAGATCCAAAACTGGAAAAGATCTAGTCCTCAAGAGATCCTAGCCAAAAAACAGTGTTCAAAGGCTTGAGGCAGTTTTAAGGGCTCCTTAGTGATCTGTAGTGAAACTGTTAGGCTTAGAAATGAGTATTTCTTGTATATATGCAGATGGAGATTGATATCTATAAGTAATGCAAGAAAATATGCTCTGTAGCAAAATACAAAAAACAACAATTTTTAGACTAAATATCTCTGCTTACAGTAATTATCACATTCTGCTTCCTTGCTTTGATTTTTTGTGCTTTATCTTCTCAAATAGAATTTAGAAACTTCTTGAGATTAAGGGCTTTGTCTAAAAACACCTTCACATAAAGAGGCTTAAGATATATTTGCCTTTTATATTATATAGAGTCCAAGTGCATTGGGTAGAAGAGAAAGGGAAGGCTTCAAGCTGAAAACTGGTGCCATTCATGAGAAAAATGGATTAATTAAACCCAGTCTAGGTGTCTCCTCTTGAAAACACACTTCATGATCTGAGCACATTCGTCATTTGGGTTAACTATATAAACCTTAAATCTGCATAAAACCTTGCTGTTATCCAAATGACTTTTTTTTTTACTATTTTATTCTATTTTTATACAAAAATAATTTCTGAAGTAGCATGCTTTTCTGAAACAGAAGTGAAAGCTGCTGTATTGCATATGACAAATGCATTTACCTTTGCTAAGAAGTTGAGTTCCCTCACTTATGAGCACAGATAACTGTCTTAAAGTTACTTTTCAACTCCAAATAGCCGCATGCTGGAACAATGATTTGTTATTTACTGAAAGGGAGTTTTCTAGCACTGAGGTCAAGAAACAAGCATGGAAAAATATATCTAGAGCAGGGTATGCAATCAACCATTCTGCTAAACATATAAGCAAACAATTTCATGGGTCATAATCTCATCATTGCCTATTGCAGAAGACTATAATGACTCTCAGTACTCATCCATCCAATCCTTAAGTCCAATCTCCTTAGCGTGTCCATTGATGCCCCCAAAAAACATGTATTTAAAAATAGTCTTTGGGAAGTACTTTGAAAAAAATATATATGTATTATTTTTAACTTAAAACTGATGTGATACACACCAAAGGTTAGATATATATTTTGTATTTCACTAATTATCGGGACCATCAAAAATGTCTGGTTAATGGGTCATACTGAGGTAATCACCCAGATAAGAAGTAGGGAAGGTAATTAAAAACAGTGGAAGAAGTCAATTTACAAAAGGAAGGGAACAAAGAGACATCTGCTCCAGAAAACATTAGAATTAAGAAAAGGTTGCTCTGAAAGATAGGAAAGAATCCTACCAGTGAATATGAAAAAGGTTGGTAAGACATTATGCCTCTTAGGAGCTAGAGCTTTTGTAAGTATTCAAACTCTCTGTCTGTCGGTGCCTCTTCTATGTCTTGAATTTTTGCTCTAAACTCATCTTTTCTGACTTCAAAGATCATAGCTAAGTTAGTTGACGTAAGTATGTGTTTCTTTTTTTTTTTTTTTTTTTTTTTTTAAAGATTTTATTTATTTATTTGTCAGAGAGAGAGCGAGCGAGAGCGAGCACAGGCAGACAGAGTGGCAGGCAGAGTCAGAGGGAGAAGCGGGCTCCCTGCCGAGCAAGGAGCCCGATGTGGGACTCGATCCCAGGACGCTGGGATCATGACCTGAGCCGAAGGCAGCTGCTTAACCAACTGAGCCACCCAGGCGTCCCAAGTATGTGTTTCTTAAAAACATTTTTCTCATTCTACGATACACCCTTTAAAATCAAACAGAAGCTTCATTCTCTTTTGTAGTTAAGGCAATATTCAGTCTATTACCAGTATCCAGCAGATCCTTAACAAGTTTTTGTCTTATTCTTCATCTCCACTATTGAAATAAAACTAAATAAACATTTGACTTAATTTTCTATGGAGTGAATCATTATATACCCCCTACCCCACATTCATGTCTCAAAGTCCTAATCCCCAGAGTGGTATTTGGAGGTGAGACCTATGGGAGGTAATGGGTTTAGGTGAGGTCATGAGACTGGAGTCCCATTTAGGGGATTGATGCGCTTATAGAAAGAGGAAGTGATGCTAGATTTCCTCCTCTCTGTCATGTAAGGATACACCTAGAAGGAAGCCATGTACAAATCGGGAAGCATTTCTCACCATACTGAATCTGCCAGCACCTCAATCTTATCCATAGCCTTTATATTGGAGGAGAAGTATGCATTTATTGTATAATCTAACCAGTCTATGGTATTGTAACCAGAACTAACTGATGCAGTAATATCGTTCTTAAGTCTTGGATTTCCTATATTAAAGAGCTAAACATTCTAGCAGCTGGGCTCACTGAAACAGCCTTCATTCCTTTCTTAGTTACACTGTTCCTAAAAATCATCATTTTGTGTTTTCCACTCTGTTCTATAGAATTCTGGAATTCCTTAGATAGTGTGGCTTGTGCCATTAAGTCATATCTATGTAAAATAGTAAAAAAAAAAAACCTTCATTACAGCCTCAAAATATTATACCCAACATACCGAGGGTGATTATGAATTGCCAAGCTTATGAGTTTTCAAGAGGTGCCCTTATGAGATAAGTTTAATTAAGCAAGGCATTCTATTAATCATTTCTAATTACTCATGCAAATCACAGATGCTGTGGCCCGTGGTTTAATAGCCTGATTTGATCCTGAACACAACCGATGTCTGTGGCCCAATGGGTATTTCAATGAACGTGTCTTCACTGATCTTGTTACTCTATCTAGATATGATAATTGTCAGAAAACTACAACTTGATTTGTTAGGTATTGCAAGTGTTTTAATTGGTGAATTAAAGCGACAAAGGTAAAAGAAAGGAAGAAAAAGTTGTCTTGTTCCCTGCAGCAGTAGAGTTCAACAAAACACACTCCTGTCCATCTAGTGTGCGTATGCACTGCCCAGGGTACTGATCCAGAGACCCGATGTAATCTCTTATCTGTTCACTCCAAATATGATACTGATGAAAAGATGTTATCCTGAGTTAAGTATCATCATTTACTAAAAGAGTAAGTAAGACACGTGGAAGAATACCAAGCTTGTTTAATATGATTCCAGATTTCTTCTTTATACCAGTGGTTCATAATTCAAACATGATGTTAAAAGATGCAGCCTCTTCACCCATCCCCACTCCAGATTGCTGGAGAAAATCCATAATGGCAAAAATAAACAAACAAACGAACAAACAAAAAACTGTGAATTTATTTCCAAATAAATTTATAATTTATAATCTATACATTTTGAGAACTAGGGAGAGGGACTTATTATTCTCTCACTTTAAAGATGATGCTTGGGGTGTGCCTGGGTGGCTCAGTTGTTTGAATGTCTGGGTCTTGGTTTGGGGTCAGGTCATGATCCTGTGGTCTGGAGATCAAGCCCTGCTTGGCAGGAAGTCTGCTTCTCCCTCAGTGCAAATATCCACTTCCCCAACCCCATCCCAATCTCTTTCTCAAATGCGTGTGTGTGTGTGTGTGTGTGTGTGTGTGTGTATTTTAAGGTGATACTTGGTGAATATATAGATTCAAGGTTTGCTTTGTAATGACTCCACAACCTCCTAGAGTGTTTATCTTGTAGGTTGAAATCTTTGTACCTTCTCTGATCTACGGTGAATTTAAGTCCTTTTTTTTTTTTTTTAACATTCTTACTCATGTAGAAATACTGAAACCTACAGTACACCAAAGAAAAATGAAGTGTCTCCATCCCTCCTCCTCCCACACAACATGAAACTTCCCCCAAGTATATGTAGCCAGTCCAGACAAGTCTGAGATGCCAGGCACAGCCTCAATCTCCCTTCCCCTCCCTTCTCTCTTCTGAATGCTTCTACTTTATAATCTCCATCTCTGGCTCCCTGTCTCCTCTGGACACCCTCACCATCAAAATCTGCTGTCACAAAGAGTCTTGCTAAATCAATTTGTACTAAAGTATAAAGGACAGAGAAGGTTATATTTGCATTTGAATAGAGATCATTGTGTTTCACTAAAGGGATTAAGCTCTGACCTGAAATTTTAGGCATCAGCAAATATATGGTAAGAGTGCCCATTCAAGGAAATTGAGCCTTCCTAGTCCCCATGAAATCACACTAACCATGCAATCACTTACCCATCAGAGAACAGTGTGACCTAATGGTTAAGGGCCTAGGTTCTACGGCCAGACAGCTTGAGTTTAAATTAGGTCTCAGGCACATTCTTCCGTGTGTGACTTTTAGCATATTACTCCATCTGTGAAAAGGGGATGGAGATAATAGAATCTACTTTGTACAGTTGTAGGTTGTAAAAATCCATTTGCATGGGGAGTGCTTAGAAAATGCCGCATATGTTGTTAGTGCTTTGTATGTATTTGACTAAAAAAAAAAATTGGTAGTTAGGTTGGCCTTGAATATTTGTGGTGTTCCTATCAGCAGCAAAGTGTAACTCCCTGAGGATGTATTAGTTATTGCTGGGGACAAGGTTTTGCAGTAGTATAAGTGATTAGGGTAGATTAGGCAAACAAATTAGAATGATATTCTTTAAAGTATGCCCCAGTTGGAAGGTCATCCAAAAAGGAAGGGCAAATGTCAATGTAAGGGGATGGAGTTTTCCTGAAACATGACTTAAAACATTATCTTAAACCATAGTTCTTTCTGATTGTGAATAAATACTGCAGAACAGTTCAATGGACTATTAATATTAATATTATATTAATATTAATTAAAATTGTGCTCCCTAAACTCACTGTTTCTGCCTTCTTGTCTTTTTCTTTTCCCATTCCCCTCTTTTATTTCCCTCTTACACTTATTCCGCAAATATTATTTGGACAAGAGTAGGAACGAGTTGGATGGGGATGGCTGGTGGATAAAGAGCTCTGTTTTACACACTTGGGTTTGAGCAGCCAGTTGAACAGCAACTTGAGTATGTCCAGCCAGGGAGGAATTCAGGGATCTAAACCCAAGAGCAGATATACGCTCAAGACAGAAAAAATATTCATCAATGTGTAAATGGGAATTAGAAATAGGGTAATGTTTACAACATTAGTAAACATATAGATTAAAGGAAAGATCAAGGAACAATCATAGAAAAATGCTAGGGAAGGTAGTGGAGGAAACAATGAAGAAAAGTAGATAAGATTCTTTCTTTCTTTCTTTTTTTTTTTTTTTAAATTAGGCTAGGACAGGGACCCAACATGTCTTTTTCATGGAAAGAAAAGAACTATATTTCTGAAGGAAATTTAAAGGTTGAAGCTTTTTCTGGTAAGACAAGGATTAAACTGTCCGTGGGATTGTCAATTGAGTTGTCTTGACTTTTGCCAAAATGGTTCCAAGAGGTGGTGGAAATGAAAGCCAGTTTTTAGTGAGCTAAGGAATGGATCACAGGTTAGGAAGTAGAGGGGGCTGGCTGTACTGAGAAAGACAGAGAAAGGCAGCTAGTTTGAAAGCCTTAATAATGTTGGTGACTATGGCATTTGATATGGCATTATTGTCTCAAAGGTCTGCTTCTTCTTTTTTTTTTTTTTTTTTTTTAAGATTTTATTTATTTATTTGAAAGAGAGAGAATGAGCAAAGAGAGCAGTGGAGGGAGAGGGAGAAGCAGGCTGTACCCTGAGCAGGGAACCCTACGCAGGGCTTGATCCCAGAGCCCAGGGATCATGACCTGAGCCTGAGGCAGAAGCTTAACCAACTGAGCTACCCAAGGGCCCCTGCTTTTTCTCTTTTCTAAGGCTAAAATTTCAGCAGTCTGACTCCACCCTCCCAAATCCTAGTTCCACAAATGTCTTCCCCCAGGAGAGACTTAAAGAGAGATAAGTAGTAGTAAACAATTGCCTGCGATGTAGAGGCCAAATTTACCTGTGAATAAGGTCATCCAGACAAAGACAGCCAGCAAGGTCAAGTCTCAGGCTTAGGAGCAGGATCATGAAAAGACATAAGTAGATAGAGTCATCAAAAGAGAATAAATAATTGAAGTGGAAAGAGGAAACAGATAGCTTAGAGAGAACACAGAAGAGGAAACACATACAGACCTTGGTAGAAGGCTTCACATTTGGTGGAGATTAAGAGGAGAGAGCCAGCCAGGTACTGAGACATGGTGGGAACAATCTGAGAGACAGGAGGACTAGAATAAGAGCACAGGAGAAGCCTGCAGAGGAGGGGGACTCAAACACACAAAGGATGAGGAACTCACAGAATACAGCAGCCAGCTCGAGGACAGATGCATGAGAAAATCCATTTGTTTTCATGTTTTGTTTTGTTTTTAATCTCTTTCATCTCCACTTTATGTGTGTGTGTGTGTGTGTGTATGTGTGTATTTATATATGTAGGTATATATGTGTATGTATGTATGCTTATATTTATTAATATATGTGTTTGTGTATATATATGTGTATATATATATATATATATATATATATGTATCAGCTTTGTTGAGATATAAATCAATAGCATAGATCATAAAATTTACCCATTAACCACCATGATTCAGTGGCTTTTGAGTATATTCAGAGTGTTGTGCAACCACCACCAGTCTGTATGTGAGATAGTTGCTCCTGACCTTGGGGAGAGCGGTTTTAGGCGACTAAATAGGGGTGATGCAGTTATCAAAGAATGAGCAAATAAAAAAAAAAATCCGCAAAAGACATATTTAATTAAGGGCTGTCATCCAAAGTAAGCAGAGAACTCTTAGAACTCAACAATGAGAAAACAAACAACCTAAGTAAAAAAAACAAAAGGGCAAAATATCTGAACAGATGAACAGACACTTCACAAAAGAAGATATACAGATGACAAACAGCAAAATGATTTGAAAAGATGCTCAGTATGATATGTCATTAGGGAATTGAAGATTAAAGCAACTATGAGATAACACTACATACCTCTCAGAATGGCACAAATCTAAAACACTGACAACACAAAATACTGGTGAGATTGTAGAGCGACAGGAGCTCTGAGTCATTGCTGGTGGGAATACAAAATGGTAGCCACTTTGGAAGACTGGTAATTTTTTATAAAACTCTTATGGTAAACATACTCTTACCATACAACCCAACAACTATGTCTCTTGGTATTTATTCAGTTGAGTTGAACACTTCTTTCCACACAAAGACCTGCACATGGATGTTTATAGCAGCTTTATTCATAGTTGCCAAAACTTTGGAAGCAATCAAGATGCCCTTCAGTGTGTGATGGATAAATAAACTTGCTACATCCAGATGATGGGATATTATTTAACGTTAAAAAGAAATGAGCTGTCAAGCCATAGAAAGACATGCAGATGCCTATGAATAAGTAAAAGAAGCTACTCTGAAAAAGGCTACATCCTGCGTTTCCAGTTATATCACATTCTAGAAAAGGAAAAGTTATGGGGACATTAAAGAGATTCAGTGGTTTCCAGGGGCTACAAGAGGTGAGAGGGATGAATAGGTAGATCCTGGAGGGTTTTAAGGGCAGTGGAACTATGCTGTGTCGTTCTATCATGGTGGTTACATGTCATTATACATTGGCCAAACTCAGTGTGACACATCAGGAGGGTTCCCTGATTTAAACTGTAGACTTTATGTCATAATGACATGTCATTGAAGGTTCATCAGTTGTAACAAATGTACCACTTTGGTGTGACATGTTGACGGTAGCTGTGCATTTGAGAGGCAGGGAGTTTACAGGAAATCTCTGTACATACGTTCTTCCATTTAATTCTTCTGTGAATCTAAAACAGCTTTGGGATTGTCTGAGCTCCTGCTTGTTTAAAAAAGGGAGACCAAAGAAGTCAGGTGTACTTCACATTGTAGAAGGTGAATCTGAAGTTGTACAAGACAGTGTTTTATGGAATGAGGCAAGGAGAAAAGCAGGCAGAAGGGGAGTGAAGGAAAACACTTTTCTTCAAGACAGAAGTGAGGAAGGAGAATTGGTAAAAACAACAAACAAACAAACAAAACCCAAACACTTGGTGACTGAGAAGTTATGAGGAAGATATGGCCGTGGAGACATTTGAGGAAAAGAGAAAGAAAGTAAGAAAGTTCATACTTTGTGACTGATTTCTCAGTAACACCAAGCCACAAAATGCCCCAGGCTAGAGTAAATATTTGATGAAGGAGAGGTTTTTTAAAGTTCAGAGAGTTTGCTCCTCTGGTTAGCTTACTTGGGGGAAAAATAAGTGTAGTGTCCGTAGTGGTTTCTTTTATTATTGCTCTCCTTAAATTCTACATTTCCACTGACACACGTGGCTACAGAACTCTTGAAATGGGGCTAGTCCCAACTAAGATGTTCTGTAAATGCTTGGAAATCTAGTATGGGCTATTGATGGGCCACCTTGGTATTTGCAAACTAAATTCTTTATGTTCTAACCAAGAAAAGGTATTCATAGCAGCGCTTTCATAGTTCTCGTGGGACATTGTCAAGGTGACTTCTGAGTGGTGAGAAGAGACAGTCAAGCCTGGAGCAAAGTGTGTGATAAAGGTGACAGCAACTCTTCAGTGAGAACCTACACTAGGCTAGGATTATGCTGTTCTACACACATTTAAAAATATACACCATGAGTGATTTTCTAAGATGGAGCCCTTAAACATCTCTGAAAGCCAGTGTTTAATCTGTAAGGTGAAGCCTGAATTATCACTAACCAAATATCTATTAATCTAAAAGACATAATCCAAAAGACATAAATCCTATTAGATATTGCTACCTATGCTAGCTCATGTAGCTTAAGGCTCAAAACTTCCTAGTTTACCTTTGAAGTGACTTGTCTGAGATTAATTGCCGAAGTCATATAATTTAAAAGTCCTCAGTGTGACTCAGTGTCCATCTTCTTTCCACAAGGTCACCCCGTGAAGGTCAATGATCCCTCTTCTACATCATTGTCTTGAGGACTAAATGAGCTTCAGGGATATAGCATCTAGAATTGTACCTTATTTTCTCCTTGCTCATTTCCCATCTTTGGAGCATGAACAGGCCTCTTCTGTTCTCTCTTCCTCTCTTTGTGTTTTTTTTTAATGTATGGTCTTCCTTTTCTCCCTCAACTCCCTGGCTGTTCACTTTCCCTCTCATTCAAGTTCCTCTTTTATGCCTCTCTGCTTTTGCTCTCTCCCCTGTGTACTTCCAATCTGCTCTAATATGACCTTGTGTCCTGGCCCAGTTCTTTCCAGCTGTCCTTAAATTTTACTTAGTAGTAGGTCTGAGAGGGGCCTACAGTATTTCTTATAAACATTTTTGAGCAAAACCAAATGCCAGTTGGAAACAGGAGGGAAACTAGAATTAAACAAAAGATTTGGCAAACATTTTTTTCAGAGTTAATTTAAATTATTTAGAATGTCTTCCAGGGAAAGTGGCATTTTGTCAACATGTTTAAAAATACATATTCGAGGATGTTCTTGTGTATTGGGACTAATATATTCTCTGTATCATGCATTTTTATAGCATTTATTTGAACTTTTCCATAAATAATGTTTCTATCTCTTCTCTCTTTCACTTAAAAAATTGGGAAAATATTATTTTAGAAATAGTCACTGTTAGATTTAATCATACTCCAGATACATCTTGGTGTGTTGATGGGATTGTGACATTGTATATCACAAAACCAATCACTTTGTAAATTATCTTCTTTTATATTTTATAGTTCTATGAACTAGATTATTAGTGTAAAGAGTTTATTACTTTAAAAGCAAAAGTTTTCTGGGTTTACAGTCAAACAAAGAAGTGAGATTTTTGCAAATACCTTTTTTTAAAGAAAAGTATTTTACAGTTTCTGAGCTGTGAAATATGGGGCTCTCATTAGCTGCACAGAGAGTGCCTTGTTACCACTCCAGCTGTTGACTATTTACTACGGAAGCTGCTGCTGGTGGTAGGCAGAGAAAAATGCTCATTTAGTTGGAGCTTTCCAGGTGAAGATTTCTTTGAGGTTGATTTGAACATTTGCCTATTATGAGAAAAAGCTATGCATTATTCAGATCATAAAAAAAAAAAAAACCTACAAGAATTCCCCCAAATTGTTCACTGTTTTCTCAAATAAATTGAGTGCTAGTATTTAGAGGAAAATTTCATTACACTAATTAACTTTTAAACATTCATTAGCTAACACATTTTTTCCCTTTAAATGATAGATGCTAGGAAATCCCAAACCTAATAGTTTACAGATACATTTTAGTCTATTAATTTGTGAATATTTCACTTATGACCAAAGGAAGTTGCTGCTTCCAGTTGTAGTTGTTACATAATCTAATTTTTTAAATCTCCAGATCTCAAATTACCATAAAAACAGTTGTCTGTATTCCAGTGCCCTCTGGGGGCATATTTTTTTTGAATGATAATATTTTCATAATGAGAGGTAGTATGCTGGCCTGGTGAAAGCCCCAGCTGTCAGCTTTAAATAAAACAAACCTAGATTCAAATCCTCACTTGAGCACTTAAGAGCTAAGCAACCTTAGCAAGTGGTCCAGTCTTTTTTTTTTTTCTTCTTCTTCTTTTTTTTTTAATATTTTATTTATTTTACAAGTAGGCAGAGAGGCAGGCAGAGAGAGGAGGAAGCAGGCTCCCTGCTGAGCAGAGAGCCCGATGCGGGGCTCGATCCCAGGACCCTGAGATCATGACCTAAGCCGAAGGCAGAAGCTTGAACCCACTGAGCCATCCAGGAGCCCCTGGTCCAGTCTTTCTTAGTCTGATTTTTTTCTCCTGTTAGCCAAGTACAAAGATCCCAGTAGATGGGTTGATTGAGTACTGCTAAGCACCTGGGTCATTAAATAATAACTTTATTCAGAAGTGGCACAACCAAGTAAACTATGTGGGTTTTTTTTTCTTTTTATTTGCATTTGTTATTATTATTGTTGTTTTTACTTTGGGGATGATATTGCTTCCTTAATCAATAGAAATAAAGATTATGCAATACACTGACAAAGAGGCAACAGACACTAAGGGATTCTTTCCACGAGATAAAAGAGCTAAAGGGTATCAAGGGAAAGAATTATCTAGTCTGTGCCTGTTCACCGCCATCCTCGCCTTCCAGACTGAAGCCTCTGGAAACAAATTCTGCTCTCCTCTGGCAAACTCCTGGGTTTTCCACTTGCATAGCCAAGAAGTGCAAGAGCCATGTTGTGAGATTTTCAATTTGATCGTCTCACACGAGGGTACCAGTGTTTTCAGACTGGAAACAGCATGTTACTACACTTTGGCAATAATGCATTAAATACAGATGGGTTTGTTTTTAGCCAAATATGTATCATACAGCCAACAGCTGTTTAGCTATTGCCAACGGTCTGTTTAGTACACAGAGAATCTGCGAGTTTCTTTTATGCTTAAGAAAGTCTGGTAGATCGATGCAAAAGCCCCACAAAGGTGTCCAGCCTGCCACAAAACAAGAGACAGAAATTGCCAGTACACTGACAAAGGCCTGAAGTATTTTTTTTCTCCCAAATTATAATACCTAATTTATTATAATGAGTAAGATTAGCATGATTTTTAATATATACATGTTTTAATATAATTCTAGATCTTTCAATGGATGAGGAATATATTATAATCTCAGCAATAATGGAATCAATAAGTATATGGTATTTTATGGGATGCCTGGGTGGCATAATCAGTTGAGCATCGGACTCTTAGTTTTGGCTCAGGTCATGACCTCGTTGTTGTAAGATCAAGCCCCACAGCAGGTTTCATGCTCAGCATGGAGTCTGCTGGAGATTCTCTTTCCCTTTGCCCTACTCCCCACCCCACTTGTGTTCTCTCTCTCTCTCTCAAATTAAGAGAAAAAAAAAAGTGGTATTTTTCACATTTTTTTAAAAAGATTTTATTTATTTGACACAGAGAGAGAGAGAGAGATCACAAGTAGGCAGAGAAGCAGGCAGGGAGAGGGGGAAGCAGGCACCCTGCTGAGCAGAGAGCCCGATGCGGGGCTCGATCCCAGGACCCTGAGATCATGACCTGGATAGAAGGCAGAGACTCAACCCAATGAGTCACCCAGGTACCCCTCACATTTTCTTTAAAAGCAATGAAGTCCTGGAGCACCTGGGTCATGATCTCAGAGTCATGAGATGGAACCCCACAACAGGAGAGGAGGTCTATGCTCAGTAGGGAGTCTGTTTGAGTCTCTCTCTCTGCCCCTCCCCTCCCAGGCATGTGAACATGCTCTCTCTCTCTCTCCCAAATACATAAATAAATCTTTAAAAAAATAAAAATAAAAGCATGAAGCACTGAAGAGTGTGCACAGCCTAAGGAACAGATTTTCCCTGCCCCCTCCCTTAGGTTATAGAGAATTCATGCGCATCAACTATACTATTTCTTACTACCTAGAACTTATCTTAATCTCTGTTAAAGACATCCAGATAAATGCCTTTAATAAAAAGGCTAGATCTATTACCTGAAGAACAATACTAAACAATAGGATTGGGACGCCTGGGTGGCTCAGTGAGTTAAAGCCTCTGCTTTCGGCTCAGGTCATGATCCCAGGGTCCTGGGATCGGGTCCCGCATCGGGCTCTCTGCTTCGGCGGGAAGCCTGCTTCCTCCTCTCTCTCTATGCCTGCATCTCTCTTACTTGTGATCTCTGTCTGTCAAATAAATAAATTAATTTAAAAAAATACTTTAAACAATAGGATTCTAATCTATCAAATTCATGATTGTTATAGTAGAGGACGGTCACAATATAATCAAGTAAAACATGCTTTATTGTTAATTATACATATAATCTATGTATGTGTACATGTATATGTATATGTGTGTGTATATATGTATGTATGTATGCATGCATATGTGTGTGTGTATATATATATGTATGTATTTTATTAAATATCCCTCCCATTTGTAAGCATTGCTTTGACAACCAAAGCAAATAAAACTATTTACATTTTATATTTTAGGGATACTGCCACCAGGTGGTCGTAAGGAAAGATCACATTCTAAGCTTGAACCTTTTTTTAAACTCATGTTACCATGTATTTCTACACCTTCACACATACAGTTCTTTTACATAAAGGGATAAACCTATAATATTTTAAGCAATCGTCAAAAGTGAATCGTCTTAGATGAGTTTAAACTCATAAGGGAGAATTAACTTTTATAATACATGAAGGAGTGATCCAGATTCTGTGGGTCCTGTACTTTATAACTGGGAGAAGTTCTTAAGAATACAATATTTCACATATAAATTATTTATGAAATGGAATATTTATCTAAAATTAGAAATCAAATAACCATAGTTTGCTTAAGGCTTACAGATCCAGGGGCGCCTGGGTGGCTCTGTGAGTTAAGCCTCTGCCTTTGGCTTAGGTCATGATCTCAGGGTCCTGGGATCAAGCCCCACATCAGGCTCTCTGCTCAGCAGGGAGCCTGCTTCCCCCTTTCTCTCTCTGCCTGCCTCTGCTTCCTTGTGATCTCTCTCTGTGACAAATAAATAAATAAAATCTTAAAAAAAAAAAAGGCTTAGAGTTCCATGTATCTTATTTCTGAAATCTCTATAAGTATTTTCCCCAAAAATCTCCTTGAGAAGTAACCTCCTGTTTACAATTTTGCCTCTCTACTCCTCTCCACTCATTTAAAAGCACTCTGCAACTTTCAGAACTCATTGGGGTCTTGCAAGGGAGGAATTAGAGGGTGATGTTTTATTAGCTTTATGATACATCCATCAAAAGATGAGATTTGGGTATTTCTCAGCACCTGTTGGCAGCTGTGAGGCTATTGTATAAAATGCAAAAAGTCAACTCCACAGCTCCTCTCAATTCCAAAATACTATTGCTACTTTCTAGCTAACCCTTAAGTGTTGTTGTAATTATGTATAGTCATCCCCTATTATCATAGTGTCAAAGGTCCTCTGGTAATCATTCCTTTGTTCCTGAGCTCTGGACATTTCAGTACCTCTTACTGGATAGTGTCCTTACAGACTCCTTCCTTTTGCTTTCTGACCAGAAAGGATGCCTTCTTTTTTCTAAACAATGGGGTTATCATCTAAATTGCCTGGTTCTTGCCTAAGTACTAAGAAAAGCTTCTGAAAGAACATGGAGTGGGATAAGGATTTTGAAGAAGGAGCAAGGGTGAAAAACCACAACCCAGAATTTTCTGGAAAATGTATATCTACACTTGTTTTGATTAATGGTGTTTTCTCCTCCTGCTGAAAATCTTAAATGAATGCTATATTTTGTTGGTTAGGCAACTTACATGATCTTGGCGTTCTCAACTCTGGTCTAGGCTATGGTACTCCTTATATAAGCACAGACACTTAAAAAATGCCCCAGTAGAAGAAAAGCTGGAAAGAAACTACTTACTAAAACATGGGGTTTTAAAATCATTGATTTTGTTATTAGACACTTTCTCCCTCCTTCTTTGTCTTCTTCCTGTCCCAGTCTACCCCTTGGATAGGTGCTCTCTTGGGATTATTTAGTGGGACCCCTCCTAAGAGATGTGTACTACTAACACATGAATTTGGACTAGATGCTTGTCTTTTTAGGACTCCATTGTAAACAGGTAGTAGTAGATGGTGAAAACCCATCTTATTGACATCAGTCAGAACAGATTTCTGGAAGGCACAGAGAAGGCCAAAAGTGCCAAGCAAAAGCCCAACATATTCTTTTCTATTTACAATTGATGATATTGAATATTTTATTTTTTTGAAATAAGAATTAATAAGGAAAACAATAAATTTCCAAATTTTTTTTCTTTCTTTTTTTTTTTTTTTTTTACTTAAAGGCAAGGTTAGCAAATACAATTTGCATGTAAATCAACATTTACCTGGCACATGCACTTCTCATGGCTTGCATAAACTGTGACATGAAAAAGATGAAAGACACAGAATGCATATAAAAATCTTTAAAAGGTGATTGGCAACACTTGCAATAAATATTTATTAAGCAAAGAAATGTCCCTTTCTAGTTTTGTGCCACTGTGATTCCTGTTTCATCTCCCTCCTCCTCCTGCTTTCTCATTAAATATGGCTGCTCCTTTAGGATGGTATTCAGAGCATATTCTGATGGCAGAGGAGAGAGGCAGAAGGAGCCTTAGGAAAGAGGGTGGGTTTTTGTTGTTTTTGTATGTATGTATGTATCTATGTATGTATTCGTTTTGGTAAGCTGCTTTCTGAAGCTGTAGAAAAAGTCTGGGACAAAGCTGAATACCTAAAAAATTGAAAAGGGAAGAACACGAATTAGGAGATAAGCTAACATCTTGGCTTTGCTGCTGCTCACCTCCTACCACCTATTAAATCATCCCCATGTTGTTTGTTTTGATACCATTCCTTAGATTCTAACAGCCCTTCTCTTCAAATGTTGTGCAAAGACCATTACATCAAGAGGGAAATTAGGCCTTAAGGTTCACTGGCTTCTTCCACATGTTTGAGGTGAATGAGAAAACCAAGTTTAAGGGTACCTTTTCGTTCCATGGCTTTTTGTGACTGGCTGATATCTGGTTGGCCTAGTGGATATTGTCCAACCGTAACACTTACAATGACTCACTGAATTCCAAGTTTCACCAAAATCCTACAAGCCCTTTGCAAAGTTGCCTTGAAAAAAAAAAAAAAAAAACTGGTTTTTTTTTTTTTTTTTTTGGTTCTCTAACTCATTACCTTTATACATTCTTTTTCCCCCCTCTCCTGCTCCATTAGCTGTCTTTTATCTTGACACTCCTTGTCATGACTAACCCATTCCATAGATTAAAAAGTGCTCTTATTTTTAATAATGACTTTTGATAGATTCTTTTTTTTTTTTTGATAGATTCTTTCAAAGAGTTATTCTCAAATTAAAATCTCTTCTCACCTCATTCATGGAGTCTCTTTCAACTATTAAATTGGGAAAGTAGCTCCTATCAACCAAAATTTCATCTTGCCAAGTACAGATATTATGTCTCTCTTTCTCTTCTCAAACCACATAAAATGCAGTGTAAATGAAATATAATTTCTATGTATAATTAATAACCCACTGTCAATACAGACAGCACTGCTGCCTACCAACTTAAGTTTATGTCCTCTTCTAAATCATTTGTTGTCATTTCAACTATCATCATAGCATCCACACCTGTGGTAGATCCCATCTCAAGAAACTACTTTTTGCTCAACTCAGTAAACAACTCCTCAACCATCAAAGTTTTATCATGAAATAGCAGCAATTGAGTCCAATTTTCAGACTCCGCTTATGCTTCTAGTTCTTTTTCTTTGTCCACAACTTCTATAGTTATTTCCTCCACTCAAGGCTTGAACCCTCAAACTCACCCATGAGGGTTGGAATCAACTTCTTCCAAATTTCTGTTAATATTGATATTTTGACTTCTTTCTGCAAATCATTAATGTTTTAATGGCATCTAGAATAATGAATCCTCTCCAGAAAGTTTATAATTGATTCTGACCAGATCATCAGAGGAATCACTGGCTATGGCACTTACAGACTTGGGAAATACATTTCTTAAATAATAAGACTTGAAAATTGAAACTACTCCCATCCTTGGGCTGCAGAATGGGTGTCACATTGGCAGATGTGAAAATGTTGATCTCATTTTACATCTCCATCAGAGTTCTTGGATGATCAGGTTCATTGTCAATGAGTGTTAATATTTTGAAAGTAATCTTGTTTTCTGAGCAGTAGGTGTCAACAGTAGGCTTAAAATATTCAGTAAACCATACTGTAAACAGATGGGCTGTCCTTTGGATTTTGTTTTTCCATTTATAGAGAACATGCAGAATAGATTGAGCATAATTCTTAAGGGCTGTCGGATTGTCAGAATGGTCAAGGAGCACTAGCTTCAACTTCAAGTGATCAGCTGCCTTAGCCCCTAACAAGAAAGTCAGCCTGTTCCTTGAAGTTTTGAAGCCAGGCATTGACTTCTTTAGCTGTGATGCCATTTTCTTCCAATAGAAGGCTCCCTTGTCTATATTGAATATCTGTTGTTTTGTGTAGCCACCTTCATGAATTCTCCAGGCCAGGTCTTCTTGATAACTTGTTTCAGCTTCTACATCAGTACCTGCTGCTTCACCTTATACTTTCAGGTTAAGGAGACAGAGTCTTCCCTTAAACCGCACGAACCCACCTCTGCTGGCTTCCAGCTGTTCTACAGCTTCCTTGGTTCCCTCAGCCTTCATAGAATTCAAAAGAGTTAGGGCCCTGTTGTAGTTGGTTTGATCTGTCCAGACCACTGAAACTTTCTCCATATCAGCAATAAGGCTGTTTCACTTTCTTATCGTTTGTGTGTTCACTGGAGTAGCACTTTTAATTTCCTTCAGGATCTTTTCCTTTGCATTTGCAACTGGGCTGTTGGGCTCGAGGCCTACCTTTCAACCTATCATCAACTTTCGACATGCCTTTTTCACAAAACTTGATCATTTCTAGCTTTTTATCAACAGTGAGAAACATGCAACTCTTTCTTTCCCTTGAACACTTAGAGGCTAATGGGGTTATTAAGTGACCTAATTTCAGTGTTGTTGCATCTTAGGGAACAGGGTGGCCTGAGGAGAGAGAGAGAGAGTTATGCCAGTCAGTGGAACAGTCATAACACACAGGACACCTGTTGACTAACTTCACTATCTTTTTTTTTTTTTTTTTAAGATTTTATTTATTCATCTGACAGACAGAGACCACAAGCAAACAGAGAGGCAGAGAGAGAGAGGGAAAAGCAGGTTCCCTGCTGAGCAGAAAGCCTGATATGGGGCTTGATCCCAGGACCCTGAGATCATGACCTGAGCCAAAGGCAGAGGCTTAACCCACTGAGTCACCCAGCCACCCCTAAGTTCACTATCTTATAATGATTTGATTCCTCGTACCGTAAAACAATTAAAATTGTAACATCAAAGATCACAGGTCATCGGTCACCTTAACAAATGTAATAATAATGACAAATTTTGACATATAGTGAGAATTACTAAAGTGTGACACAGAGAAATGAAGTGAGTAAATACTTTTGGAAAAGTAGTCCAATAGACTTGCTCGATACAGGATTACCACAAACCTTCATTTTTAAAAGATATAATATCTGCAAAGTGCAAGAAAATGAGGTATGCCTATATCCGAGAAGGCATCTATGCAATGAAGAGCGAAGTTTTAAAAGATGTACTACTTTATTATTTCATATTCTGTATCAATTTTTAAAAAGGCATATGGTACATTTTAAATGAATCAAAATATATTATGAATTGAAACCATTCAGGCTTCTCTGGAGATCCAGGAAAATGCACTTAAATATCATAGAAATAAGGCTGTAAATCCTTGGTCTACATGCATAGAAGAAGACTGTAATAAATGGATCAGGGTACACTGTCCACTTAGCACCTGGTATTTTGAAGTGCCAGTTATGTAAAGAATCGTAACTGTGCTAATTTGATCCAACACAATGGCTTCAATACTTGAAAACAATGACTTCAGTGCTTCTTGGAAGGGTTCAGCTGCCCTGTAAGTAATTAAATTCCACTCTTTGTGTCGAACTGGCCTGTTTCAGACCTGTACAAATCCCAAAAGGTCTGTGTTGATCTCGTTTGGAAGTACCACCTAGTGAGTCTCAGTATGCTTTAATGAGGTATTTATAGGGGACCCCTACCCCTTCTCAGTCTTAAAGTACACACTTCTTACAAATAGAGTCCATTTCAATTGCCATTGGAATGTTTACCTTTAATATCTCTATAAGGATTAAAACAAACATTCCTGATTAATGTTAACTTACTTTAGGCATTTACTGCAGGCATATCAGACATCCCCATTATGGTTTGTATGTGAACAGTACTTAATGTGGAAATTACTTTTTAAAAAATTGACAAGGAGATGGAATAACTCATTTCAACATTTCCACAGGTCTCACCTTTTGGAAAGCTTATTACTGAATCAGGGAATGTGAAATTATATGTTCAAAACTCTAAGCTGCCAAAAATACAGTGTTGCACTTTAGAATACTAAAAGATTTCACTCACTTTATAAAATATTGCATAATTTATAAAATGTAAATTAAAGTCCTATTGAAAATGGCATTGTAAAAGGATGCTATCAAGTAATTCTTAATAGATTTCCCACCATTCCACAGTATCACTGGACACTTAAACAATAATAAGTGTCACCAGCATCTGAATCTTCACATTTCCAGCAAACTTTAATTTGTTTCTTTTGTATTTCTTTTAAACCCATGGCTTGTGGTACATTGGCTTTATTTAGTTTGGGTGTAGATTCATTAACTCAGCTGATGTGAAAAAAGGCAAGTTAACAAGCCTTGTTCTTCCAAAAGCCAGTTTTATGTGCCAGGTGTTTTGCTTCTGTATCTCATAAGAGCTTCTCCGTGTGTCCACTCTATCTGTCCCACCACCACTGCTGACTATCGGCCTCCTTCCTCTCTGAAATGGGCTGCTGTCACTGAAACCCAGTTGGATTCTCTGTACTTAGTCTTTTCTCTCTCCAACTATTTTCCACACGTTAGAGTGATCATTGAAAAGCAAATATGATCTTGTTATTCCCCTCTTAAAGCCCTTCAGAGGTAGCTCTTTACTATGAGATCCCACCTCCCTAATACCAGTGGAGAATGTTACTGTTTTTAAAGCTCATTCCTTTCATTGTATATGCATGTTTAGTCATGTGACTGTTACTCTTTTCTCATCAGTAAGTGGGGTCTATTTCTGTGTCCCTTGAATATGAGCAGAACATGGGAGATCCTTTGAGCAAAAGAATGTGGTAGGATGGTGTTGTGGGCCAGCTGAGTCTAGGTCTCAAGAGGACTTGAAGCTTTTGTTTTTACCCTCAGAATCTTGGGATTCTGCCCAGAAACCATGATATGAAGAAACCTAGTCTGGCCTGTTGAAGGAGGGGAGGCCGTAGAAGCAGAGACAAGTCTTCCCAGCTGAAACTCCCTAAACCAACCAGCCAATGACCAACATTGACTATTTTGCTAAGAATAGTGTACATAGTATACATTTTGCCATAACTTTTAAGGGTGAAGAAACCAAGAACGTTACAAGCAACCAGCCCAAGATCAGACATCAAGTGTTAGAGCCAAGATTTTAAATCCAGACACCCTTACCCACATCACCAATTCTTACCCACTATGCTACAAATTTATTTTAAATCTCTGCATACCACATTGCAGACTGTTCTTTGTATTGACTTTTGTATTGATATTTAACCCAACTATAGCAAAGTGATCTCATAGCCCAAGACACATAACAGGTCAGGCACCACTTACTACTACAGTTCCTAGACATTTAGGTGCTGATAATGATATCTATTATTCCTGGGTAAAGAGTGAATCTGCATACTTTGAGAATGAATTTTCTTTTTCCAAATAGTCAAAAGTCATTTCAGAACTATGAAGAGTGACCTTTAATTCCATTTGACCTCAGTAACAAAATATATAGGTAAAATAAGAAAATGGCCTTTCTCATGTGGCTCAAGGCCTGGGATTGAAAGTCATTCCTTGCAGGTTTTTTTATCACCAATAAAACACATGACTACCCACAAAGTGTAGCATTCACATGGAAGCATAGCTTCTGGCACGGCTGTGAAAATATCAGCCTTTTTCTTATAGTCAAACCTCATATACATAAAGTCATATGAACTTTGTAAAGTAAACTAAAAAATATGGATGGTAGCTTTTGTTTTTGATGTTCTGTATATTGGTAAGGGCATAAGGTGTGCTTTTGGGTTGGCTGAGTTGGAATATAATACTGCCCAAGAATGATTCAAAGGTGATGCAGGTTGAGGGTCAAAAGACGTTTACATCTTCAGACTCTAGCATTTCCTTTTGAACTTTTGCCAGGCCCAGACTCCTCCAGGAAGGGGTGCATGTAATTTGCTCTCTGTGACGTAGTGATCAGTAAAGAGAATTTTTTGTTTGTTTGCTTGCTTTGTTTATTTTACATATGAGGGGAGAAATCTATTTCTGAAATGATCTGTGTCTTTGCATAACAAAGCTCAAAGTCCTTGATATGGCATTCAAAGCCTTTGTGATTGGTTTCCAGAAGAGTGTCTGGATATCTTGCTAACACACTCCGCATTTTCTTACTTTGATGCTTTCTTTGTACCTGAAATGTGCATTTCACATTCCCATTCTTCTTACCTTGTTTATTCTCTTCTTCTTCTTCTTCTTTTTTTTTTTTAGATTTATTTATGTATTAGAGAAAGAACATGAGAATGTGAGTGGGGGGAGGGGCAAAAGGAAAGGGAGAGAGAGAATCTCAAGCAGATTTCCCTGCTGAATACAGAGCCGTCCTGGGGCTCAGTCTCAGGACACTTAAGATTATGGCGTGAGCTGAAACCAAGAGTCAGAACTTCCACCAAGTGAGCTAGGTGCCCCTGTTCTCTTCTTTTGAAAATTGTTGATATCCATCTTATCATATAATATCTTCCCCAGGAAGCCTGTACAACATCCTAGTAAAACACCTCTTAGGTTTTCTTAAAAAACTGCTATGGGGTGCCTGGGTGGCTCAGTGACGTAAAGCCTCTCTGCCTTTGGCTCAGCTTATGATCCCAGGGTCCTGGGATCGAGCCCTGCATCAGGCTCTCTGTTCAGTGGGGAGCCTACTTCCTCCTCTCTCTCTCTCTGCCTGCCTCTCTGCCTACTTATGATCTGTCAAATAAATAAAATCTTAAAAAAACAAAAAACAAAAACAAAACTGTGCTATGTGAGGATCTATATGCTATATAACACAGTCTGTCTTAAAAACATTTGGAGAAAATAGCAGGGACTACATCATAGGTTTGTTTGAGGGATTAAGTGCGTTATTCTACATAAAGCACTTTGAAGACTTGCAGCAATATAATAAACATAACCACTATATAAATGTTGGCCATTATATTTACAATTGCTAAAAAAATAATATATAAGTAGTTGTAGGGATGGTTGCACAATTTTACAAGTAGAGTATGACAATGACATTGAGCTATCAGTAAGTTTATATAGATACAAAGTAAAAAGAGAGAATGGTATAGAGTGATTGCACACTGGATCTGCATGTGTATTCAGTTGCCTAAAAGCAAAATCTAAGACAACCAGATCAATGAAGTATATCTAATAAAGAATAAAATGGTTCCACCAAAACTCAGCTGACCTCTTAGTGTTGTCACTTCAGGTTAAAAAAAAAAAAAAAATTACACCGAGGTGGGGGAAATTATCTTACTTCTCAGGCGTTTGCCTTATCAGCTAATCAGTTCAACTATCAGATTATCTGATTAAAACCTCTTTTCTCCAAGTCAATCCTGAAATCAACTTTGTTTTAAGAACTGATGATTAAAAAGATAGAAAGAAAGAAAAAAGAGTCCACCCACCTACACCCAGCTCCCACGTGCTACAGCTGTTGCTCAGAGTCGCTCTGAGGGTGATGACGGATGGGCTCCGTGCAGCAGTAGGTCCTCACCTCCTTCCTCTGGCCCCTCAGCGCCAGGATGCGCAGTGGCACCGTGCGGTCCTGACAGGGCAGAGGACATGCTTACTCCATCAGGCCACACAGCCTCTACAGGACAGCGAGGAAGGGAATTAAATATGCAGAGTTGACACTTTCAAAGAAGGCAGAGCTTGGAAGAATCTGACCGGGCTAAGCAGCCTTTCATTATCAGCTCCCAACAGGCTCCTACGCCTTGAACTTCCGAAGAGAGAAGAAGCCTGGGGCCAAGAGCCCAGACCAGGCTTGGTGAACAGAAAGGCATCCTCCTATCACGGGACAATACACTGGGAATCTGCCTGGGTGTCATCTGAGGCAAAGGGGTTTAAAAACTCGGAGTTGATGGGTTATCTCCAGTGCTGCTGCAGGACCACAGGTCCTCCCTGTCTCGCTGCTCTGCGTAGGCGGCCTCCGCCTCCACTGTTGGTTGACTTGGGCTCCTGAAGACCACGATAATGGAATGACATCCAAGTCACCACCGTGGGCAGCTACGAAGAGTGCAGTGGCTCCATCCCAAGAGATGTAAAATTCAACGTGTTAAAATAGTCTTTTTATGCTTATTTTTGGAAGAAATTAGATTAAAAATACAGACATTTAATGCAATTTTCCATTTTTATCCCCGCTTTGTTTCTATATTCGTGGTTAGTGTTTTATTCTTTGCAGGATAGTTCTAAAATATCATAGTAAGTCAGGTTGAAAGGTACAGCTTCAAATAGTCTTATAAGGATAAGTTATAACAAATGTAATGACTGTTCACTCTATAAAATCTTCACCATAGAGCTTATGATCTGCCCCCTTGGCAGCACCCAGGCTGTCCAAACAGCCAGTCATCATTTTTCTCTTGTCTGTACAGACTTCTCATTAGCTGCCTTCTGCTTTTGTTGTGTGAGCTCAGGATTTATCCCCTTTTTAATTAGTTTAAAAAACACATCCATTTAATACAATTTTCCACTTCGATTTTTTCTCAAGTAAGAGCTAAATGTTAGTTTAAAAATAAACAAAAAATAAAGTCTATTAAAAAAAAAAAAAAGAAAGAACAAAGATCTGAGGCAGTCACAGAGGCTGAAATTGCTAATACTCTGAGACTTGTTAAGAAGAATTTCTTTGGGATTTTTATCTATACTGTTACCAAGGTGAAAGTGCCACCGTGTTCACTTTGCAGAGGTAAAGCCTCTAAATATTTAACTATGAATTCTCTGTATAGGAATGTATGTGTGTATGAGCATATGATTAATTTATCCTCCGAATATTATATTTCTCTGAACAGTTGTACTTTGTAATAAGCCTAAAACCTCAAAATTTAAGAAAAAAATCTCTGCATCCTATGACCTGTAATAAATTACAGATTCTAAGCAGTGGCTGTGTTTTATTTATTACCACCCCATAACCATTACCATGCTTATCCATAATAGGGCCTTGATAATTATATGAAGGGTACAGTAGGACCATTCTGTCTCTTGATCATGCAGACCTTAAGCCCTTCTACACAGAGTTTCAGTTTTTCACAGAGATTGTCAGAGTGCTATGTACATAATATGCAGTACCTTTTGGGGATTTAGGGAATTATTATATCAATGTGTTTCAATAGAACAGTTTTATTTTTTCTTGCAGTACTGAAATACAGTATATAGTACAATCGAGAATTATTAGTTGCTTTTTGTTATATAGTCCAAAAAATCAGTTTTTCCCCCTGAGGAAAAAAAACACATATTTTATGTTTTAATTTTAATCCCAGTATAGTTAACATACAGTGTTATATTAGTTTCAGGTGTACGATACAGTGACTCAGCAATTCCACACAAACCCAGTGCTCATCACAAGTGTATACCTTAATCCCCATCACCTATTTCCCCCAACCCTCCACCCCCTCCCCTCTGGTAACCATGAGTTATTCTCTGTAGTCAAGAGTCTGTTTCTTGGTTTGTCTCTCTCTCTCTTTTTTTCCTTTGCTCCTTCGTTTTGTTTCTTAAATTCCATATATGAGTGAAATCATATGGTATTTGTCTTTCTCTGACTAATTGCACTCAGCAGTACATTCTGTACCTCCATATACGTTGTTACAAATGGTAAGATTTCATTCATTTTTCTGGTTGAATAATAGTCTACTGTGTATATATACCACATCTTCTTTAACTATTCATCTAACAATTAATACTTGGGCTGCTTCCATAACTTAGATATTATTTATAATGTTGCTACAGGGGTGCATATATCCCTTTGAATTAGCATTTTTGTATTCTTTGGATAATTATCCAGTAGTGAGATTACTGGATAATATGGTAGATCTAGTGTTAATTTTTTGAGGACCCTCCATACTGTCTTCCACATTGACTGCAGGAATTGGCATTCCCACTAATAGTGCACAAGAGTTCCTTTTTCTGTACATCCTTACCAACATTTGTTGCTTGTGTTGTTGATTTTAACCATTCTGACAGGTGTGAGGTCAACTATCTCATTGTAATTTTGATTTGTATTTCCCTGATGATGAGTGATGTTGAGCATCTATCTATTCATGTGTCTGTTGGCCATCTGTATGTCTTCTTTGGAGATGTGTCTGTTCATGTTTTCTGCCTGCTTTTAATTAGATTATTTATTTTGGGGTGATGAGTTACGTCAGTTCTTTAAATATTTTGGATACTAACCCTTTATTGAATATGTCATTTGCAAATATCTTCTCCCATTCAGTAGTTTGCTTTCAGTTTTGTTGATTATTTCCTTCACTGTGCAGAAGATTTTTATTTTTATGTACTCCCAATAGTTCATTTTTCTTTTATATTCCTTGTCTCAGGAAACATATCTAGAAAAATGTTGCTGTGGCTAACAGCAGGTAGCTGTTCACTTTCCCAACACCATTTGTTGAAGAGACTTTTTCTCATTGTATATCCTGTTTTGTTAAAGATGAATAAACCATATAATTGTAGGTTTTCTATTCTGTTTTGTTGATCTGTGTGTCTGTTTTTGTCCCAAACCATACTGTTTTGAATACTCCAACTTCGTAGTGTAACCTAAAGTCTGAAATTGTGATAGGTTCCGTTTTATTTTTCTTCTTCCAGATGCCTTTGGTTATTTGGGATCTTCTGTAGATATATAAAAAAATTAGGATTGTTTGTTCTGGTTCTGTGAAATATGCTGCTGGTATTTTGAAAATGATAGCATTAAATCTACAGATGCTTTGGGTAGTATAGACATTTTACCAGTATGTGTTTTTCCAATCTATAAGTATGAAATATCTTCCCATTTCTTTGCGTCATCCTCAATTTCTTTCATCAGTGTTTTATAGTTCTTTCACCTCTTTGGCTAAGTTTCTCCTAGGCATTTTATTATTTTGGATGCAATTGTAAATGGAATTTTCTTCTTAATTTCTCTCCCCATTCCTTCATTATTAGTATATAGAAATGTAATAGATTTCTATATGTTAATTTTCTATCCTGTGACTTTACTGATTCATTTATCTGTTCTAGTAGCTTTTAGATGGAGTCTTTCGAGATACACACACGCACACACACACAGACACACGCACACAGACAGATTGTATATATGTTACTCAAATATGGTGACATGGCATCTAGAAAAATATATTAAATCAAGTTTGCCAACTCCATAAGTCTTAAACTTTAAGGCATGATTGTACATTAATCTGTAAGTTGCATCTCATTTTCTCCAGTTTTTCAGCCTGTCAAAACCTTTTTTCATCCTCTATGAAGGTTTTTCTCTCCTATTTTATGTCGTCTGTAAATGTGATTAGCCCTTTTTCTGTACTTTGGCCTAAAATATTAATTAAATGTAAAATGTGTGGGCAATATATGAACTCAGGATGCACATTCCTGAGCTCTTACTCTATGCTGACATAAGGAAGGCAATAAAAAGAATGCATGGCTTATTATTTTTGGAAAACTGGCAAAGCATGCACCACAAATTATATCAGGGACCTATTCTTCCCATTTGAAGCCCTGTATATCACTTTCCTATCTTATCAATTTCATACACAGCCTGAAGTTTGCAAATAAATAGCTTTACTTTAAACTTAAATTGTCTTTAGTAAACAAGTTTTCTAGAATACACATTTGTCATGAAAATAAACAAAAAGGTCTGGTGTGGAAATAAAAAGATAATTGGATTTAATTGGACATAATTGAATGATATTAGTATATTATACTTGTATGGCACTTGTAAACACAAATCACTTCTTAGAATGTATCTGGAAGGTTCATGAGTACTTTGTTCAGATTTATGAATTTTAGAGTCATCTTTTCTTATAAATAATGGTGTATTTGTGTATTCATTACTAGTCTTACATCTTTCTTTTTCTTTTTTTTAATGCTATGCTTTTAAATGTTGATAAACCTTTTCCTCTTACAGAGACAAGTTGTTTGCCTTTTTAAAAGTTTATTTTTATCTGTCCTGGATGACACAAGTAATGAGAGCAACTTTCCTTTGTTTAGGATTTATTACATATCAAGCACTTTAAATTACTTTTTCTCAGTTAATCTGCCAACAAACTAAACCTCTGAAGTAGGTACTGAGAATAAGAGAAGTTAATAAGTTTTCCCAGAACCAGAACCATGCAAATAATAAAGCTGATTTTCAGTTCAGGCTCAGCTCGGCCCATATTGCAGGCTCTTATTATAAATTTCCCATATCCATGGATATATTTATCTTCACATACAATTTTTTCCAGAATTTTGGAAAAATTACATTGAATAAACAAATGTCATCCTGTTTAACACTTGATCCAGTAACCTACCAAACGAAGTTTTCTTTTTCAAGTACTATGCTCTGTGCTCATCCATCTAACCCCTGTATTTCTCTTCTGGTAAATCTTAACCCATAATGTCTGCAGCAGCCAGCTACTCTGTAAAATCAGCACAAGGCCCAAGTACATCTACTAATTTCCATTCTCAGTGCCAAAATTCAATTCCAAGTTATTCTACCTCTTGCCTATTCCACCCACCTCAAACCCTGGATCACTGAAATCTGTAGTAGGCTAAGTGATTATCAAAACTGAAAACCTGGGGGCACCTGGGTGGCTCAGTGGGTTTGGCCACTGCCGTGTGGCTCCGGTCGTGATTCCGGGGTCCTGGGATCGAGTCCCGCATCCGGCTCTCTGCTTCAGCGGGGAGCCTGCTTTCCCCTTCTCTCTCTGCCTGCCTCTCTGCCTACTGTGATTTCTGTCTGTCAAATAAATAAATAGAATCTTAAAACAAACAAACAAACAAACAAACAAAAAAAAACCTCCAAAACCTGAAAACCTGATCTGACTCTCCTTTTTAAAATTCTTCCATTGCTTCCACTGACCATAAAAATTTAGGATATGGTATTAACCACTTAACAAGTAATATAGGGAGATCCCTTTGGGATTTGAGCCATGTGTGTCTTTGACTCTCCTATCTGACCGCACCTATTCTGCCAAGCACGTGCCAGGCACAGTCAGTCTGCCACCTACCACCTTAAAGCACCCTCAAACCACTCATACCTTTCCCCACCTCCTTTGCCTTGTCAACATCAGAAATAGGGGTCCCGGATTTGTGTAGAGGCTCAACAGTTACATCAAGAACTCAAGTTCTATGGTAAGTAAGGTGAAAGATCTCCCTAGGGCACCCATTCTGCAAACAGCTTCTGGCTATCTGCTTCTTCAGGGCTGATTTAAGCTGCAGGGAGCCACCTCATCCTGGCAGGTTCTTCCCCAGAAACCTTGCCTCTAGAGACTGAGCAAGGCTGAGGCTGGAAGTTCAGTTATGGCACCTAGGCCCTCATATAGGACCATTCTGATTAGAAATTCTTTCTTTACAGCTCACTGCATTTTTAACTGAGACTTTGTGGGGCCTGCATTTGAGTTTGGCTCCTTCCTCTTTCCAATTTGGCTTCTTCCAACTTCCTTTGACAAATGTTGATCCCTACACAGTCTTAGTTCTGCTTCTGCAGAGCACACTTCCACCTTTTTCTGTCATCCTTAGGGTGGTGTCTCTCCCTTTTTCACAGGATGGCTGCAGCAGATTCCGGAATCATGTTCTTGTAAGACACTATACAAAACTTGTGTGGGCAGGGTTGTAGTAATCAGGGCATTGAGGAACCATTTTATCTCATTTTATAATGAATATACATTTCCCATAATTCCACAGCAAAGTTAGCTCTTCATCTTAAAAGTCAATATTGGGTCATGTGACTAACCGCAACTGTAAGAGAGGCTAAGAGAGTGAATGGATTTGTTCTCAAATATCTTGACTGTGTAGGGAAGAAAAGCCATGTGTCTGGAAAAGAATTTCTCTTTGGCAAGTTTCCAAACTTTTGCACTCATGTACCCCCTAAAGGGAATTTGAAAAATGGCCCATTTTTTTGCACATTATTAATTTTGCATCAGAACCTCTTTGGTTGTAAATTTAAATGATTTGTGAAGTATGTGGTACCTAATATTTGTAAATTTTTAAATTAATGATGTACTACTCTTTAAATGTCTCCAGTGGAATCTGCAACAGGTTACTTTTTTAATGGGAATTTTCAAACATGTACAAAATCAGAATGGTGTAATGATGTACCTCATGTACCTATCTTCTAACTTAAAATCAACATTTTGCCATTCTTGCTGCTTATATGCCCTCCTGGTGGATGTTTTTTCTACTTACTGGAGTATTTCAAAGCAAAGCACAGACATCATATCATTTCATTCACAAGTAGTTAAAAATTATATCTACACAAAATCCAAAATACCATTATGTCACGACCAACACATTTTACAGTGTCTAACACTCAGTATGTACATAATTTACCCTGCTAGTTTAAAAAGTATTAGTTTTCTCTTTGCTTGAATCAGTTCACACATTGCCTTTGGTTGATTGCTTTTGCATCTCTTTCAAAACACATAACATTTTCCTCTTAAAATTTTAAAAATTTATTTCATATTTATTAATTTTATTTTTAAATATTCTGTGCCATTTATTTTTTGAGGGAGAAGTATCTTTGTCTAATAAAAGTTTCCATATTCTGAGTACGATCAATGTGCTTTCACAATAGCGTCTTCATGGTATTGTTTAACATGTTCTTTTCTCCCACATTTCTGAAAAACTGAAAGTTGGATCTAGTGGGTTGATGAGATTAATAATTATTAATTTCATGAAGATCATCAGAGCAGGTTGTAGTATTAAGATTTATCAGTGGGGGGCGCCTGGGTGGCTCAGTGGATTAAGCCGCTGCCTTCGGCTCAGGTCATGATCTCAGTGTCCTGGGATCGAGCCCCGCATCGGGCTCTTTGCTCAGCGGGAGCCTGCTTCTCTCTCTCTCTCTCTCTCTGCCTGACTCTCCGCCTACTTGTGATCTCTCTCTCTGTCAAATAAATAAATAAAATCTTTAAAAAAAAAAAAAAAAGATTTATCAGTGGGTTCTGGTAGTGTCAGCCTGATCCAACTATTTAAAACTCACTAAAATTCAGCAAAATAGTGTTTAGCAGCTATGCTCATGGTGTCCAGATTTCATTAAGGTTATGAAATCACAGTTGTCTAGTCTAACGTTCTTCTTATGTTTATCATTTGTGGTTTCCTATAAAGAAGACTTTTTTACTATCAACATCTGGTTAGTCTGAAAAATAGCAAGTCTTGATCTTTTCCCTTAATCAGTTTTCAAAATAATGAGACACTGCCCTAGCAACCTTCAAGAACTAGGAATGAGGATTTTTTTTTAAAAAATAATTGTGAACTTGTGGACTTCTTTATGTGTTTAAATCTCTTGCAGTCATTACTATTGTTACTACTCCTAATAATATTGCTCAGTTCTTATTTTTTTCATCATGGAACCCTCTATAAGCTTGCTTTTATGTCATTTTACAATGACCCCAGTAGTCTTTGACATTGTCTTTCTGTTTGTCATGGCAAGGTTCACATTATAAATGTCCTGCTCCAGATATGGAATCAGCCATTGTTCTGAAAGACCAGTTTTTTGGTTGTCATTATTTTGTTTTGTTTTTAGTCAAAACACAAATGATAATTTAGAAATGACAATCTGGACATACGCTAGAGCTTTGATAATCACCGTTACTCTAAAAAGGGTAAAAACACCTAAACAAACTTTTAACAGTCAGCCATTTGACATTATTCTTTTTTCTCCTTGAAATTTAATTCTCTTTCCACATCTCCTGCACAGTTTTGTTTAAAAAAAGTAGGTTTTTACTTTTGAAAGTATGCAACTGATCATCCTATCATAACTCTCTGCATCAAAAATTATGCATAAGTTAAAATGTGAATTTTTTCTTTAGTCTATGCAATCATATGTCTCTAAATCTTAAATGCTTTAGTATACTACATAAACTTTTCCTAAAAGTTTGTAAAAATGTTTCTTATAAAGATCTACATAAATGTTTAATACATATAAAACACCTCTCATGGAAGTTGTTATTTTTTCTCTTAACTTAAAGATGTATGGTTAACCTGTGAGAAGTAAAGATGGAAGTTTTTTTCCTTCCTTTAATTGAAATCATGCAAAATATGAAGCTGAAGCAGGTAACTACACAGAGTAAATGAAAGCATTTCCCTAGGCCTTTCCCATAACAGAATAATAAAATGGCATAGGGGGAACCTTTCATAACATTAACATTGTACAGCATGCTTCTTACATATTTTGACTATTACAATTCTCAAACAAGTAGGTAAGGCACGGAGTCTTTCTTTTAGTATGATATGTACCTGGATGAAATAATGAACCATCACCTTTCTTAGCAGGCTTCCCTTGCTTCCTTTAACCTTAGGACTCTTCCTCAGGCCCCAAGCTTTCTTTGACAATAGTCAAGGATGGTAAATATGAGGTCCTAAGAAGAACTGTGTCTTCATTCCTCTGCTACTTCCTTTGATATATTTGAATTCAGAAAATCCCAGCAATGACCAAAATACCCTGCTTCTAATATAATACAACATTCTGCAGATTTCATGTTCTCCCTTTGTTTGAATCAGGATTCAGGTTTTTGAATCCTTGGGGAAATGTCATGTAACTTCACCAAAATAAAAAAAAAAAAGAAAAAGAAAAAAGAAAAAAAGACTCTGGATGAGTAGGAAGTAGGCCTTTTTTCTTAAAGTGGGGAAAAAGCAATAATTAAAGAAGTAGTGAGAAAGAAGAATACCAGCAGATTAATTAAATAATAGAAGAAATCTGAGGATCAGAAAAATGAATTATTTAGAATCATTCGTGCTTGCATGCCTCTGTGTGTAGTTTTTGTATACCCCTGGAGGTCCCCCCCTTGGAAGACTGCTATGCTAAAATTTATACCCAATAGTGGAACTGAAGTTTTCCTTGGTTCAAAAAGCATAATCATACTAAAGCCTGCCAGACTGCTCTTTAGTTTGGCTTAAGTATTTTACACATTCCCACCAGTAAAATCCTACTTCCTTTTAATCTTGGCAACACTTGTGATTATCCAACTTTTATTTTTTTGCCAATCAGGGAGGTGTAAATTGGTATCTCGAGGCAGTTTTAATTTGTATTTTTCTAATTATTTGTATTCATGATATGCGTATGGCTCTTTCCTTCTGGAAATTTTATTTTTTTAATCTCCTGCTTTTTTCTATTGAGTTCTTTGCCTTGGTCTTGTTGATTTAGAATTTCTTGCAAACACTTGATATTAATCTGTTCAGGATTTAAAATATGCTCGCAAATATCATCTGAAAGCACATCACCTTTCAGTTTTTATCGATAGTTACCCACAATGGACATAAATACTTCATTTCCAGTATACTTAAAACCAATGATTATTTTATTTGTCTTATAGTTCATGCTTCCTGGGTATTGTTTAAAACTTGTGTTCCCATCCCTGAGGTAACACACATACTCCCTTAATTTCTTGTATTAGTATTGTTGTTTAACTTTTCACATTTGTAAATCTGTTTGGATTTCATCTTTGTGTGTAAGTGTAAGGTAGACATTCAGCTTTATCATGCTCCATTTAATGAACCTATTTTTCCCCAATATCTTTTACACAATTACTCCTTTATAGATTTGTATTACTATTTTATCATGTATATGGTTCCCGTATATGCATAGATCTGTTTAGAAGCTCTTTATTCTGTCTCATTTGGCTTATTTGTTTATTTCTGTGGCAATTTTACGATGTTTTTATTACTATGGTTTTATAATGTGTCTTAATGCTTCTCAGATTTTCTGTGATCTACTGTTTGTAGGTAGATTTAGAGATCTGTAATTTTTAGAATACATTTTTTAACTTTTATTTATTTATTTTTCAAAAGATTGTTTATTTATTTATTCGACAGAGGTCACATATGGGCAGAGAGGCAGGCAGAGAGAGAGGGGGGAGCAGGTTTCCTGCAGAGCAGAGAGCCCAATGTGGGGCTTGATCCCAGGACCCTGGGACCATGACCTGAGCCGAAGGCAGAGGCTTCAACCCACTGAGCCAACCAGGTGCCCTGAGATCTGTAATTTTTATTTGTTCGTATATATTTTAGAATAAATTTGTCAAATTTCTTTAAAATACTTCTGCCAACACACTGATATTTTTATTGGGAATTATATTTAATTTCTAGATTAACCAATGGATAATACATCTTTACAAAGTTACCTCATCCATGAATGAGGTGTCAATCATTATTTATTTGAATCTATTCTTATAATTTTAAGTTTAATTTTTTTCTCTGTAAAGATTTTGTATACTTTTGAACAAGATAATTTCTAGATACTTTCTATCTTTTGTGATTTTTATGAATGGCACTTAATTTCCATTATATCTTCAGTTGGCTATTTCTGGTGCTAGATGAATATATTGGTCTGTGCAAAACAGATGATGGCTTTTGGTTTGTGCAACTTGGTCTTTTAAGTATGTCAGAAGTTTATTTTGAGTTCTAATGGTTTATATGAAAAGCCTGTTGATTTTTTTAATGTAAATGATCATACCATCTGCACATACAATTTTGTCATAGTTGTTTTCATTCTTATAGCTCTTTCTTCTTTTTCATGTTCTTTCTTATCAGGCAGAACCTCTAGTACTACATTGAACAGCAAAAGTAATAATGCACTTTTTTGTCCTTTTTACAGATTTGTAAGGGGTGCCTTTTTGTAGAACGCTTACAGTAGATTTGGTATAAAATCTTGATATAAAGTTCCAGAAGTGCCATACTGTTCCAAGTATTCTGAGAGATTTTTTTTTTTGTTTACCTCTTTCTTGGTTTTGTGAATACTCGTAAATATACACTGAACTTCATCAAAAGTTTTTTTTTCTGCATTTAGAAAAATAGATGACTCCTTTTCCTCTTTAGGTCACTGATGGATTGTGTTATGTTGATAGATTTTTCAGATGTTAAATAATCCTTTGGCTTGGTAAATTTACATTTTTTTTAGTAGTTTCTTGGATTTGGTTAGATGATTTTTGTTAGGATTGACTTATGTATATTCATAAATGAAATTGTTAATATTTTTGTACTTTCCTTATCTTGTTATCTTTGGAATGGCAGGGTTTGTTTTCATTTTTTTTCTATTAAACAATTTGTGTAAGATACAAATTATCTTTCTTTAAAATTTTGATTTTCCTGTAAAAGTATCTGGCCCAGGGACTTGTAGCAAAATGCCTTAAATTGCCATTTTAAGTTTTTGAGTGGTTATTGATCAGTTTTCTAATTTTTCTGCCATGTTTGGCAGTTGTTTCAACTACTTTGGTTGTATAACAGATTATCTCAAGACTTAGCGGTAAAAACAAAGATGTTTTATCCTCACAGATTCTTAGGGTCAGGAATTCAGACAGAACTATAGTGGGATGGCATGTTGCTCAGTGGTGATGTCCCTCCACTGGAAGAATTGTAGATTAAGGGCAGAAATCACTTGAAGGCTCATTTATCCGTATATCTGACTGTCGATGCCAACTTTCAGCTAAGACCTCCGTTTCTTCCCCTGTGGGCCTCTCAGTCTGGTCTCACTATGGCTGGTGTCTTCCCATGTCAGCTAATTTGGACTTTGAGCTTGGTGGCTGGCTTTCCCAGAGCAAGAGAAACATATAGCATGGAGACTCATGTTGCTATTCAGACAGCCACACAGTACTGATCAGAGCAGCCTCACACCTGCCCAGATTCAAAGGAAAGTGAAATGGTTTTCATCTCTGTTGAAGAACTGGGAAGATTCTAGAAGCACTTGTAGACATTTATGAAAACTAAAATCTCTCACAGTCATTTGTATGTTTTTTTCAGATGGATTTCTCATATATATGTATGAATAGTTGGTTGTGATAATCTTTTTGTGAGTTGCTGCTTTGTCTTTGGATATGCCCAGCTTTGTATTCTGTATTTTATTTGATTGAAAATATTTCCTTTTCCTTTAATAAATCTTACCAGCGGGGTATCTGGTCTTAACAGAACTGGCTTTATTTTTTAATTTCATTTATTTATTTTTTTAAACCTGGTTTTAGAGTTGAACAGCATTTATTATGGTATTTTGTTCTGTATTTCTTGATGTTTGCCTTTTCTTCAATAATTATCTCCTTATTTCAATATGGTCTTTTCCTCTTTTCCACTGAATTCAGAAGAAACATGGTTCATTTTATTTCAATCTTTATTTTTCTTCCTTTCTGTTGTTTTTAAAGTGGATTTTTAAAAACGATTTTATTTATTTATCAGAGAGAGAGCGCACAAGCAGAGGGGAGCTGCAGGCAGAGGGAGAAGCAGGCTCCCTGCTGAGCAGGAAGCCCAAGGCAGGCTTCAATCCCAGGACCCTGGGTTCAGAACCTGAGTCTAAGACAGATGCTTAAATGACTGAGCCAAAACCCTTCTCTAATGTTTTTAAAACTATACATGTTCCTCAGGTTCGGGGTTAGCTGTGTCCTGCCAGCTCTCATATGCAAATATATCACTGTAGTTCAATTCTAAGTATTTCATACTGATAATTTCCGTGTTAGCCTGAGGCTGATTTAAGAGCAAGCATTTTAGTCCCAAGACATAGGGGGTATCTTTGGCTTGTTTTTACTATAAGTTTTCTAATTTTAGTTGCAATATGGTTAGAGAACATAGGCAGATGTTGATCTTGTGAAATTGATTAAGCCTTGATTTCTGGCCTGGTGCAAATTTACCTTTTGTGAGTATTCCAAGTAAGTTGAATCTGCTTTTGTTATGGGTTTTTACCCAAATGAGGCTTTAACAGCTGCCAGCTCTGACCAGTGATCCTGGGCCAAGAACAGTGGGCCAGTAAGGATCTGCCCTGCACAGGGGAAGAGGAGTCACAGCAGAGGAGGCGCTCTCAGTGTCCCAACACATCCGCAGTCTTGGGTACTCTTTCACCAACAAGTGAGAAAATCTGCTCCCGCCACCCCGCCCCGAGACTTCTTGCATCCATAAGCCTTTCTCATTCCCAGGGCATCTTCACGGTTGGCTTTTGGAAAGGAGTCTCTAGTATCTTCTCTAATTCTCCAGCTTGTCAGTGTCCATGCCTGTGTAAATTAAACTGAGTGGTTTTTCTTAGAGTGAAGAACCTTAAGCTATAAAATACATACACATGAATAGTGCCAAATGCTTCTCCCAAAAAGGAAGAAAGGGTGATATGTGTGTTCCCAAATAAGAAGGGAAGGAAAGGGTGGGGTTAGTGATTTGAGAAGGGCCTGGAAGGAGCAATGAGGCAGGTCTAATGGTTCACGTGTAACATAGTCTGGGAGCTGGGTTGGTAACTGCTAACTGCCTTCAATTTGAACTGAGGAATACAGCCTTCATTTCATAAAAATAAAGAAAGTATTGGACTTTTAATTTCACAAAACAAACTGAGGGTTGCTGGGGGAGGGGGTTTGGGAGAAGGGGGTGGGATTATGGACATTGGGGAGGGTATGTGCTTTGGTGAGTGCTGTGAAGTGTGTAAACCTGGTGATTCACAGACCTGTACCCCTGGGGATAGAGTATTATGCCTCCATCAGAAAGGATGAATACCCAACTTTTGTAGCAACATGGACGGGACTGGAAGAGATTATGCTGAGTGAAATAAGTCAAGCAGAGAGAGTCAATTATCATATGGTTTCACTTATTTGTGGAGCATAACAAATAGCATGGAGGACATGGGGACTTAGAGTGGAGAAGGGAGTTGGGGGAAATTGGAAGCGGAGGTGAACCATGAGAGACTATGGACTCTGAAAAACAATCTGAGGGTTTTGAAGGGACGGGGGGTGGGTGGTTGGGGTACCAGGTGGTGGGTATTATAGAGGGCACGGATTGCATGGAGCACGGGGTGTGGTGCAAAAATAATGAATACTGTTATGCTGGAAATAAAAAAAAAATAAATTAATTAATTAAACAAAATAAAAAAAAAAAAAGAAAGTAAAAGGTTTCCGATCAGCAATTAAACACCAAAGCAGTGATATAAGAAAATCAGGCTGAACTTTAGGGTAGAGAGAGCTGAGGAGACCATTTAGGGGTGCTCTCAGAATTTAGCTAGATGTTAATAGGGACTTGAAGGGGCAGCCAAAGAAGAAGGTAAAGACTATGATGCAATTTCTCACAGAACATGCCTTGGAGACTGACTAGGCAGAGGGACAGGAGAGTGAAGTTGTAGGAGTCAAACAATGATGATTAAAATTGAATCAGTGTATAAGGCAATTCAGAAATGGGTTTGAGTTGTGATCCCAAAACCACGGGCACATGTTCAGAAGGAGCCGGGAGAAGCAGAGTGTGGGACCATACTGACAGCTCTTACTATCCTTCTGCTGCCTTATTCTGCTAGAGCAAAACCAATTTCCCTGGGGGGGTCCTTGTCCTCTAACCTGTATTTCCAAATCTAATGGTCTTTCAGATATGCATTTTCCTGTAAATAAAGCCCCATAATACTGAGCTGACTTTGTCATTCTGGTTTTCCATTCTACACTGGATTTCTGGGCAGAAGATTGCCCACTTCATGTTTCAAGGACTACTGCAATCTTGTTTTCTCTGCAGTCCCACTACCATACGCTGCCAAGTTACAATTCAGTCAGTTGGAAATAGTAGCTAATTAATTCTCTGTAGACTGAAATTTAATTCTTTCACCCTGAGTGAGAGTGGATGGCTAAATCAAGGGTCTAGACCAGATTTGTCCCCACAGTGTATATCCTTCTTCCTGTGTGTCTCCTAAATGCTGAATCTAATCTCCCTTCTCTCACCTGAATTTCCAAAAATTGTTTTGAGTTCTTGCAAAGCAGAAGGTATATGAAATGGCTGTGCTGTGTACCCCTGAACCCCTGCTTGGTGTGTAGGAGCCTAACCTATTTCAGATTCAGGATCTCTGTGCATTTATACCCCACGGAGAGGAGGGCAGAGTCTCTCTCCCTCTGCCTCTCCCCTGGGCTGTTTCTCAGCTTTCCCCAGAAGAACCTGTCTCCAGCAGCCCATTTCCTCTGTGACAGCTTTCAGGCCTTCCAGCTGTGTCTGTCCTTGGCTGTCTTCCTCTGCCTGGCAGCCAGCAGGATGCTTCAGCAACTCCAGCCCAAGGGCTTACATTTCTGCTCAGACCGTGGGTTAAGAAGGGTTTGGGTTTTTTCCTCTCCTTTCTTACTTTGTTTGTGTTTTTGTTGTTGTTATTCAATTTACACATTCTAGAACTGTCATGCTGGACCACCCCTCCCCCCAACTGCTGTCAGACACCCCCCCCCCCATGAAGACAGTCAGAGCAAACAAGAAACAAACAATGTACGAAGACAAATTTCAAAGTGTATTCAGAGAAACGTGTTACTTCAAAGGCAGTAGCCAAGGTCCCCCTGGAGCTCATTACTGTAGTTGGTGAGATACGGCAGGGAGGGAGCTGCTCCGTTGGTTCCCAGGGGACCGAGAAAACGGAAAAGGAAAAAAATAAAATAAAATAAAAGCCCACAAGAAGTGCAGTTTAGCTGTTTTTTAAACTATCGACTCTATATATCCGTCAGAAATGATGAAATAAACTTTGCCCCCTTTGGGGTCCCCAGAAGCTGTTCATTCACCTGATAGCCCACCGACATCTTAAAAATCATGAGCTCTTTGACAGAGGATGTCTTTACCACTATGGAATCTGTACAGCTGCGGAAGAAGGGGCAGAATGGCAGGCAAGAGTCCCAGTAAAGGCGGTTGAGGCGCTGGGTTCGAAGAGCGGGGAGGGGCCTTCATGCCCAGAAAGCCACTGCGGGAAACCATGGGAAAACCCAGGGGGAGCCTCTCCCACTTTGGGGGAGCTGGATTTGTTTTTAGTCACAGAAGTTACAGGTGGGAGGATACATTTCCAGCAAAAGTAACGCAGAAGGGAAATTCTGTTCCAGTTGTAGTAGATTTGTTTTTTCTCATAGTGTAGACTGTGCATACCTCTCCTACAAGCTAGGGAGCTTTTTCTGTTTGTCCCAACAAGCTTGCTTTGCTTGTTAGATCATGACACTGAATAAAGGTCAAGGAGAAGGGTTTTTATAACTCGGTTATGTTTTGTCTGCTTTTCCATCGAGGAGTCCAAAATATAAAAGATATCAAATAAAATTGCTTTTGAACTTGGACTAGCTTATGACCGTCTTTTTTCTCAGGTTTCTTTTTCAGTGTATATATGCAATGAAATCCACTCCTTTTGGTGTGCAGTTCTACGTGTTTTGACAAATGCAGAGTTGTATAACATCACCACAAGCAGAATGGGGAATGGTCCCATTGCCTTCACCTCCCCCCTCCTCCCACGCAATACCAGCAGGTACTTGCACTCATCCTTTGTGGCTAAGTCTTCCCTACTCTTTACCCCTGGCAATGACTAATCTGTTCTCCGTCCATATAGCTTGCTCTGCCAGAATGTCACATACATGGAATCTTACAGTATGTGGCCTTTGAGTCTGGCTTCTTTAATTTTGTAGTAGCGCGTAGCAGGACTGTGTTAATTTTTATTACTGAGTAATATTCCATTATATGGACATGCTACAGTTTGTGTATGCATCCCCCAACAGTAGGACATTTGGGAATGTTTCCTGCTTAGGGGGGAGTTACAGATAAGGTGCTTTAAACATCAGAGTAAAGGTTTTTGTGTGCACCTAAGTTTTCCTTTTACTTGGATCTGTCTCTTGGAGAGGGCCACATACATTTTTGTTGAGTGAATGTCTGAATGCATTAGTCAATATGATTTTCCTTTCTATAAGCCCCTTGCAGTTTCTTACTTTCAGCATGCCATCAGTTTAGTGAAGCTGGTATTTCCAAGCGCTTTTTGTATATACATCCAGTTTCTAGGATCATTAGCATAGTATTTCTACCTGAAACCTCACTTCAAATGTGAGCATGACTTGATGAGGGGTTTAATTTTTATTTACAGAACTTCAAGGACATAGAATTCTTAATCCCCTTATTTGCTCATTTGGGCAGAGCAGGGTTGATCTCTTTGTGGTCAAAGGATGGGGAACTGGCAAGCTCACATGTGTTTCATCTCCAGTTTCTTTCTAGAGTGTGGCTAGGTAATGCTCTGAATTTATAAATCCTGGAGTCGTCTTCTACCCCACTGCATTCATTAACAAGGCAAGAATAGTCTCTAAGTCTCTTGCCCCTATGTATACAGAGAGAGTGAAGGATTATTTGGGTATATTATGTAAAAGGGTATCACTGAGCTATTACTATGTGTGCATCAACTCTAAATCAGATACCATTGTGAATGAGTCCAAGTTCCCAAAGCTGACTAAAAATAATCGCTAGTTTTTATTCTTTTGAAAGTTTTTTTTTTCACCAAGCAGTCCCATAAAGATGCATTTTATTGCTGTGTGAGTGCATCGAAACACTTTATATTGACAGTAATTTAGAATACATTACTTTGAAGTAGAACATACACTAGAAATTAAACTTTAAACTGGTCTCTTCTTCTGAGTAATCTCAATTCTTTTTATATCATGTTGAGACAAGCCAAACTTTAAAATGTACTGTCAAATCATCCTCAGTGATAATAGTCTTCATTTGTGTCCATCATGATTGTGATCATCGCAAAATCAAATGAGGTATGAGAAGCAGCAGCCTAATGTTAACACCCATACAAAGAACAAATTTTAGAAATTTTACCACCATTACCTTCAAATAGCTCGGTTGCTCTTACCTATTTTTAGGTTATAAAGCACTTTGAACATCTGAAGAAAATTATTTTCACAAAAAGACATTTACACATGTGCAAACAAAATTTTATTTGCAGTTTCAGGAAGCAACAAAGTAAATGAAATCCATCTATAAATTTCTTAATGATCCATGTTCAGGTTAAGAACTCAAAAAAAAAAAAAAAAAGCAACAATTTTCTTGCATACACACATACCTGATACCTGTTTGACTTATAGGAGAGCTTGTGTTTAAAAGTAGATGGATGGGCCTAGGAGAGAGAATCTGATTCTAGCATTTGACCCGAAGGATTTATTTTAAAATCATGTGTAAAAAATTATTATTATTATTTTAATATTTATTATTATTATTATTCAGGAGGATAATAGAAATGCAAGCCCCATGGGGACTATAGGTCTAGTAGAACATTTTTTTCCTGTGCCTACCACAGTGCCCATAGAAGAGACTCGATAAACATTTGAGAAAAGAAGAAGACAAAGAAGGAAGGAGGGAAGGAAGGGATGGGAGGGCAGGAGGGAAAGGGGAGGAAGAGAAAAAGGAAGCCAGACATCATGCAGTCAGGGCATGTATGGTAGAAGGGAAGGTGATGACTACAGTAGCATATTCCCCAAATGACCAGGGCATGGACTTTATTTCTTGATATAAATATAGAAAGAACATTCCAATGAATGCTAAAAAGATAAAAAGGTTTCCCGAACACAGCAAGCTGATGTTGAATACAAATCTAGCCTTGAGGTCCGTGTCACCATATGGGCAAATGACATGCTTACTGCTGCTGTCAATAGTGGTTTGGGAGGTAAAGGGCAGCTCATTTTTTTCCCCATCCCGCTTCTAGTTACAAATCAGGCTTGGTCTGGTCAGAAGCAGACTTTTGATCTGGGCTCCTTCTTCCACAGAACAGTTCTCATTGATTTCTCAACAGCATTGCCTGTTGGCTCAGTCAGTCAGTTTGCCAGGCGCCATTTTCCTTGCACTTAGCTGACTCACATCAGTTAACATGGAGGAAGATAATGTGGAGAACACTGTCTCGATTGTCCTCTTCATGTCTTCCTGCCTCCCATCAAACTCCACACGCCTAGAACTCTCGTTTTCAGCTCTTTGGGAAAGAGGAGATAGTCCTCACAGCCAACTGGTCTGAACAGCAGTCTTGGTTCTGTCACTAGATGGGCCACCTTAAGTAAAGCTCTTAACCTCTTTGAGACTTTCAGGATTTTTAAGATTGTGGAAGTGGCTGCACATGAGTCAAATGGTATATTAGTCCAGAAATTATAGGGTCTCTTCATGTGAGTAAACCGGTCATAAGCTTTTACCCTTTGCACAGGCAGCAGAAAGAACTAGAGCCAAAAGGAAGGGAGATGTAAAAGGGAAGGTGTGCAGAGGAGAAAGAGATGGTAGTGGGTCACAGGAAGGTGATGGGCACATGGCAGAGTTGGAGTCCAGGAGGTCTACTAGAAGAAGGAAATTCAGACTCAAATACCAGCGTCTCTAGTCCATATCAAACATCATCCACACTCCCCACTCCAGTTTTGTCTCTAGGAAATATATCAATATAAGTATATGGCTTCATAACCTGTATTATTGGTAACATTTTCTTTCCATTCTATTTTTTTAAATGATTCCCCTCTGATTTTAAATATCCTTAAGCCCCTGCTTATTCTTCAGGTGGGAGGAGGGACTACCTCATATTTTTCTAACATATATAATCCATGTTCTTACTTGCTCCATAAGGCTCTATTTATTTGGAATACTTTTATGTTATAATCTTTGGAATATAAATTTAGGCATTGGTATGCTACAAAGAAATCCCCCTTGTGGCTTAATGCCTTTAAACTGTATGTATTTACACTCCTGCATCCATTTACGTTCCAGCAAAACATACATTTATGAAGTGCTTTGCTGTTTATACAGTATATGAATTTTCACATCAGGGCATCCTAGAAACAGGTTCAGAAAGGGTTAGTGGCTTTACCAAGGTCACAGGCAAGGAGATGTCAAACTAAAATGTATGTTAGGTAGTTGCATTGCCATATACAAGCTATTTTTATACCCCTGATAAGTTAAACAATGTCACCTATATATGTGAAATGATTATACATGTGTGTATATATTATAATTATATCTATAATCATATGTATGTATCTATGTAAGCATTTTCCTATTGTCAGCATTTCATCAGTTCCTTCTTTATGAGTTTGAATAGCATTTTTAATTTTATAAAACAGAAAAACTTGGACATGGTGAAGTGTTCAGTGTAGTGAATATTTCTGTATCTTGGAAAAATCTTCAGAATGCTAAGGGCTACCCTACTAAAGTATGTAATTCTGGAGCTAATAATCTCCCTCAGAAAAATCTCAGATATCAGGTTTTTTTAAAATCATAAACAATAAAAGTGTTTATATAATTAATTTGCTGCTGTTTTCTTTTAAGATGGCAAATTTAGCTACACGTCACATAGAAAGCATGAGTACCCACCACCTCCTTTAAGCAGGTACTTTTCTAGGCACAGGTGCATACATGGTTTCAAAATGAAACAGCCTTTACTTAGTTATGAGTATATATGAACTAGATCCAGATATGTTTTCCTTTGTGTTTAGCAAAGAATGTCCAATCGTCTTCTGTAATGTTATGTACAGAAGTTCTAGTAAGCATGTTTCTATATTTTCTATTAAAGTATCAGACTGACAATTAAGATGCTCAAAGACACAAACTCTTACTAACTGAGAAATCTTCCCTGGTGAAATATCTCTATTGAGGGGAATACTTTGCCTCTGTAGTACATGGGTCCAGTGGCAGGGTCTTCCTGCCTTTGTCCCAGAAGCTGACACTGGGGACCACCAACGCTGGAATCTAGTCTCTAGGGGAATATGCATCTGAAAGAAGACAAAAAGGGGAAAAGGACTCTAGGGAAGACTAATAACAGGATTGAAGGAGATTATGATTGTCTGAAGGGAAAGTAAACCTTGTCCTTAGGCACTTTGCTAGGAACAGTCACTGGTGTGAAGGACGACTTCCATCCTCCAACAAGACCCTACTTGTGTTTGTTCTACAGATCGCCTGTGGTATATAGCCTGTCCCCAGCTTTGTCCCTGACCTGGTGTCTTTTTAACTTTCCCTGCCTGATTAGATGTCACGGAGACCCCTTAATCCCTGGGGGCTAAGACTTATTGGGAATTAGTAATGTAGTTTCCCACCTGAACCACATGTGCAAACATGGCCTGACTCTAGTTTCTGCCTTACCATTCACCCTGCTTGTGAAATTGAACAGTTCCTGGGCACCTCAGCGGGTTAAGCCTCTGCCTTTGGCTCAGGTCGTGATCCCAGGGTCTTGGAATGGAGGCCCACATCGGGCTCTCTGCTCAGCAGGGAGTCTGCTTCCTCCTCTCTGTCTGTCTGCTGCTCTGCCTACTTATGATCTCTCTCTCTGTCAAATAAACTAATAAAATCTTAAAAAAAAATTGAATAGTTCCTTGGCCTGACCACATAGAGATTTTCTTCTTCTGTCCCTTTTTCTTACTCTTTGTCTGTTACATTGACATATCCCATCCCCTTGCTGCCCCCGTCCCAACTCTGCAGACCCCATCTCAGTATATCCCTCCTTCATCACCCATATCAGTAATCCTTCTCCGTGTTGCCAGAACTCTCACCTTTTTCTTTATTACATATAGAATTCTCTCCCTCCTACCCTATTCCTTTCTTTCTTCTAAAGTCGTTCATGCTATTGTTTCTTCCCTTTTAAGATTCCTATCCCTAGATCCCTAATCTGAGCTGTTTTCTTTCCTCTATAATTTTGGGGATTCCAAACTAGGATTTATGTTTTTTTATTCTACCTTGAACCAGAACCACTGGTCCCCTTCCCCCCAAATGATACTCATCCTTCTCATTTCCACCCACACCACAGTCCTTGTCCTTGCTGGGTCTTGAAGTTGCCTAAATGAAGTAGAGTTGGAGATGTCCTCACTGCTCGTCAAGGAAGGGAAGGATATCTACCACCCACATCAGCGAAAGAACAGGGGAATGAGAAGACATAGTTAGGAAAATGTAGTACTGGGTCTTTTGCATGAAGGTATTATTAAAAGTGGAATTCACTCACTCATTCATTCATTCATTTCATTCAGCAAATGTCTTTTGAGTACATATTTTACAACAAGCTTTATTTCAGGTCCTAGATGCTAGAACTTGAGGCATTTATGTGTGCCAAGTAATGTGCTACTTAATAACCATGTTCTCCTTTAAGCTTCAAAATAATCCAAAGATGTAGGTATGATTGTTTTCCTCATTTTAAGGAGCTATGATCCCTGAAGTTAAATATCTTCCTGAAGTTTGCACAGTTAATGAAGTAATGCCACTATATTTTTCTTCTCAATTAAGGCTAAGTATATGGTGCATTAAGGACTGAGCATAGTGTACATTATGGCAATTATTGAGTGCCATAAGGAAATTTTTATTTCTAAGGGAAGGTGGGTGGACTTCCAGATGGCCAATGTGCAAACCACTTGTTGATAAATTAGAAATCCACTCTAGCCGACTTGTTTTAGGATTATTGTTATTAATTTACATGTTATAGACACGTTTTTATTTAAATATTGTATTTGAAATCCAAAAGTAGGTGTGTGTGTGTGTGTGTGGTATGTGTGTGTGTACACCACAAACTATTTTTTATGTAAGAGCAATTATAGTCCCAAATTGAAAAAGATTTCTAAAAGAGGCTATCATGGAAGGCACCAGATTAAAAATAGAACAAGTGAATTAGGTAGAGAAAACAAGTCAGTTGCAAAATATCTCCATCTTAAATTTTCAAATTTGTCTGGTTGTGGAGTGATCCTGTTAGAGCAATGTACAACTGTGACAAACAGTCGCATCCCACACAAAGGCAGAAGCAACATAAAAATCCCTTGAAACTCATCAGGGCAATTCTGCCATGTTTCTTTTTCCATCCTCCAGTCAGCAACACCTGGCTGCTTCTCTGGACAAATGAAAAGGGATACTTTCAAAGACACTCTCAAGCTGCAGGACAGAAAATTTAAATGAGTTCCGTTTACCAGAGATCATTCAACTGTATTCTGGCTCCCCCTAGCCGCACGGAAGCAACTTCTCATTGCCTAAACAGTTCCACCGTACACTTCACTCAGAACACTGGGGAAGAGCAAAGATTTCATCTCCTCTCAGTCTCTCTTGTTTACTCTTCTGAATCCACTCTTGTTATTGCATTCAGCTGCAGAGACAGGATGAAAATAAAGCAGCCATGGTCAGAAGAGGGTACTCAAGGTAGAGAATGAAAAGGCAAATGTTACTGTGGGGATTGTTTTTTGAGATGCTTTATGAATGTCTTACAAAGATAACATCAATTCCCCTTGTCAATATCTTTATTGGTTTTTACCCCAAAGGGACTGGGCTGAATGTGCTTACTTATTAAAGCACCAGGGTCTCACACCTAACCTCTGTTATTTTTACATGTAATGTCAATTCATCCTTATGTAACCCGGCAGGCGGAGGGGATGAGGGGAGTCTGGTGGGAGGCACATCAGATCCAGCAAAAGCAGCTACCTGGCAGCCGTGGAGAGAGATGTCCCAGAGGCTTTCCCATACATAGAGAACTTCTTCCAAGCAAGAGAAGCTTTAGGAATGGGAAAATTAGAGATACTTTTGCTTTCTTCCCTTTACCAAAGCCTACTGTTACTGTTTCTGTTGAAAGACAACAGAAGACATTCCCAAGCGGCTCCTAGTGCCGTCAGAGCTCTGCCTTTGGGGCACTGACATTTCAGTGTGTTTCTTTCTCTCTTATATTCTACCATGGCACGAGGGAATTATAAAGTGCCAAACAGATGTAGTATAATATATTAGTTAAAGTGATCCATACCCTGATCCGTGGTGCACTGCTGAACAGGTAGAGTGAAGTCACTGATTATTTCTTGCAATAGAATTCAGTGAAGTCTTTGCATCTACAGATACTAATTCAGCACCTGGTAAGTGCAGGACAGTATTCTGGGAATCTGAACATCCAAAGTCAGTGAGTTGTCATCTTTGCCCTTAAAGACCTCACTATCTATTGGAAGAAGATAGGCTCCTATGCACTAAGGGGATAGCAGGGTAGAATGGGACCTGGCAGGTAACGTAAACAAGGTGCTGTGGGAGTATTGGTTGAAAAGCAAACCTTTGCCTGGGATGGAGAGTGGGTCGGGAGAGAGGTACCAGGGACATCTTCATGGGCTGAAGAACATTTGAGCAGAAACTGGCAGAATGGACAAGGTTCTGACAGGCTCAAAAAAGTGGCCATAGAGCATGAGAAGAAAAAAAACTCTGTGGAAGAAAGTAAAGGTGAGAAAGTTTTATGGAGCCTTGAATGGTCTTGAGCGGCTCCAGTGACTGCTGCATGGATGGGGAGCTCCAGAAAGGCTGGTGGGAGGTAGGGCTGGAGGTGTGTGACCTAATTGTGAAAGGCCTGAATGCCACATGAAGGAGTTCCTATTTCCTGTGAAGTCACTGAATGCCACACAAGCATGTCTGACTGAAGAATGGGCATTACTAGACTTGATGTTATAGGGACAAGTACGAAGCCTTGGAGACTGGAGGAAGGGGGTAGACTGGATACAGCTCGGAGAGATGGGTCCTGCAGCAGTCCCTCCCTGAAGGAGAGGAAGAGGGTCTGAACTAAGGCGGTAGTGCTGGGACCCAGAAGGGAGCCACGGTGCTGTTCAGGCTGGGAGTGCTCCAACAGTCTGGATTAATCTTGGGCCACCCTGAGTTGGGTTTTACCCTTACTGTGCTTGCCTCGTTCTCTGGTTTTATACTAGCTTTCTTTTCAGCAAAGCTCCCCATAAATCCAGCTTTCTATTAGTTTCTACTCCTAGCACACTCGTCATCCTCTTTCCCACACTTAACGCGACTATTTTACGCTGAGTGATATAGTTACCTGCAGCAAACAGGCTAATTTCCTAGATTCAGAAATGTGAAATAGATGAACCCATAAAACAAGAAAAAGAAAGGAAAAAAAAAAGAATAAAGCTCCCCAAGTGACCGGTGTTACAACAAGAATGGACACAGGTGTTCTGAGACTCACACTTAACCCTCAGCTACTTTTGCCTCCCATGAGTCTCAACCTACTAAGGTCACACATGAGTTAACAATGTACAGAACCTCTCCGTCCTTCCGTTGTATAAAGTACTTTAGTGCTATAGTGCAAGCAACATTTAGATAATTAATGCGTGTCTGCTGTCATAATGCAGCGATTCTGCCAGAATATATGTGGGAGAACGTAGATGGATTAAACACATTTATATCTCCAGAAAAATTGAGAGGCCATGTCAAAATAAAACATCACTGTGAATAGTTTACCTTTTTATTTTTTCTCTAATTATTAGACACATTTCAAGCCAAGCTATATGTCTGAATTTGAGACAGATTAGGGTTATTTATTTTTACCTAATTCCAATTAGAATACACGAGATTGTCATTTCTAAAATAAATCTGATTCTGTACCAACATTATCATAGGTTCGAAATTATACAAAATACTTTCTTCTGGGGCCCATTTAAATAGTGCAGTAAGTGCAAACAAATTTAAGAGTCCAAATGCTATTTTTGGATGTCAGTGTTTGATTGCCGCCCTTCTCTCATAAACAGCAAGGTCGTTCCAACCCCCAGAGGGACTGGGAAGCTGCTTTCCATGGCCAGGGCTCCCTTCTCTCATTCTGGAACATGCAGAAAGTGAGAGTAGTTCTCATGGGAAAGACTTCAGGCTTTCTAAGGTCTGTTTCTGCTCTCTGATTCTTGGTAGCTCTTGAAATATTGCCATATTTCATATTGTTTTCACAGAAATTGACATAGTTTATGGATCTATGAGCAGTGATGCCACCTTTGGCAGTGAAATCTCTGACCCAACGGGTTAACAAAAGCACCCACAAGGAAGTTTAGTAGCAGGGCAGTAGGAGAGGTAAAATGGCGGCATCATGACTCTGCTTTTGTGCACATTGTTGTATGAAACTTCCACCACCCTAAAGATCGCTACTGTGGGTTAGAGAAATGTGGCCTCTTTCCCTGTTTTGCAAAGTGTGGTCACAGTAAACCGCTCTCAGATCATCTGATGAGCCCCTGTCCCAGAGAGGCGCCCAATCTCTTGCAAGAGTTCTCTTTCTTCTGTGTTCTGGGAAGAGCTCAGAAGCTCTAGTCCAGCCCCACCAATTACTTCCTAAGGTGAGAGAGGTGCAGGCCCCACATGGGTGTAAGGTCAAAGTCCCCAGTCAACAGAGAAAGCACAGCTGACATGGACAGGGGCAGGAGAGGAGGGAGGAAAAGGTTTGCCATGCTTTCTTCCCAAAGATTCCCCACTCCAATAGCTACTTTTTGATTTCTATAGATTAGCAGCAGCATATTAGCATAATGACAGTATCCCGACGCTTCTGCAGTTGTTTTATTTCAAAGGTTGTTGTGACTAAGGAATGTAGAGAAACTCTACGTTCTATAGAGAATGTAGTGGATTAAGAAAAAGAGAGGAAAAATTGCCATATTTCATATTGTTTTCACAGAAATTGACATAGTTCATGGATCAGAGGAATATAATGGAATTTACTCTTCCATTCCTGCTGAAAAGAATGGGGTGGTGGGACGGTAGAGGGAAACGGGATGTGGATGATGACTTCTGGTCGTTGTGGAGATGATGTAGCTGCTAACGGGGTGACTCCCAGAGCCCCTCCGGCTCTCGGGGTGGCGGTGAACCAAGCCAGGTTAGTTACCTATAAAATCTAGCTGTGATCAGAATACCATCTCAGCTAAATTAAACTTGGGACGGCTCCTAGATAACAGATACATGGATGTGTGAGAAAAGACCTTGATCACAGGGCCTGCTCGGTGGCACATGCAAAACCTGCACTGCTGGGAGAGAGCACCAGGGACAGCCCACGCATTGCCTTCGGTCTCTTACACACATACCAATTGCTAGAATATTGGAGAAAATATTCATAAATCCTGTTTCCTTTCAGTGCTTTATGCTTCATCGACTTTTCCCCATTTGTGGTTTATAGACGGAATGAAGAAAAAATGTAGAAGGCAAATGGCACGGAATGCGGATGTTTCCTAGAGGCAGAATGGCAGAGTGGTCGAGAGGCAGATCTCTCGTGTCAGGAAGCTGAGTTCATCCCTGGCTCAGACTTTTGCTAGCTGTGTGGCCTCAGTAACGTTTAATACCCTTTAGCTTTATCTATAGTAGTGTTTTAAATGATGATGGCAAAAGAATAGAAACAAATTCAGGGATGCCTTGGCTAAGTGTCTGCCCTTGGCTCAGGTCATGATCCCAGCCAGGGTCCTAGGATCGAGTTCAGCATTGGGCTCCCGGCTCTGTGGGGGAACCTGCTACTCCCTTTGTCTGCAGCTCCCCCTGCTGTGCGCGCTCTCTCTCTCTCTCTGATGTATAAATAAATAAAATCTTAAAAAAATAAACAAGTTCAATTGCCACCAAGGGGGTGGGAGTTTGGTGTGAGCTTGCTGAGGAGAGGATGATGAAATTTAGAATAATCAGAATTGCATAAATTGAATAAATCTTTACATAAATCATGTTAGTAGATATAATAAATAGGCAAAACACGGCAAAGGTTTGAAGAAGTTTCATCGTTGGTGTAATTTAAATCCTTGAGACTTTCGTGCTTATTTTTGGTTTGTCCCAGAATACTAAAGAACCAAAAATAGAAATATGTATAATGCAGCAAAAGATTAAAAGTTTGAGGGTGCTTGGGTGCTTCAGTTGGTTAAGCAACTGCCTTTGACTCAGGTCATGATTCTGGAGTCCCAGGATCGAATCTCATGTCGAGCTCCCTGCTCAGTGGGAGTCTGCTTCTCCGTCTGACCTTTCCCCTTCTCCTGCTTTCTCTCTCTCTCTCTCTCTCATTCTCTTTCTCTCAAATAAATAAATAAAATTTTTAGAAAAAGGATTAGAAGTTTGTCATCTGATCCTTTGTGGGACCTAATGAAAAAAAAATACACACATAAATAATATGAGGGAATTAGGACAAATGAATAATTCCATTAAATCAATTAGAGGAACTTAGGAAAGAAGAGGAATATGAAAACACAGCAGGTAGAATAAAGAGGCTGTGGGGGGCGGGGAGTTTCCTGAGGTTAGTTTGTTTTTATAATTGGTCAAATGAATGCTTTTTCCCTGTGGTCTCATCCTTTAATTTTTTGGAGAAAAAGCTATGAAGACGTTTCTAGGTGAAGACATGCAATGTAGCACATTCATGATGTTTACCTGTATGGGTAAATTTCATAGGTTGCCAGTTGAGAAAGTGAAGGTCAGTGACAAGAACAGGGGTCAAGTCTTAGCTTTGCCTAACGTCTTCTTCATCAGTGGAGGTGATTCTCCATTTGTAGTGTGAGACCAGAAAACTGTAAAAGACAGTTAAGTGATGAGAATGTTTCCTCGACACAGTATATTGCACATGGTTGACTTGTACATCAAATGAGATACGTTGTAAAAAATTTTTTTGTAACTTACAAAGTGTCATTTAACCATACGTCCATCCTTACTATATTTATAGTTTTTTATGGTATTTAAAGGATTAGCATTATTTATTTGTTCCCCTATTTTCATCTACACACATGCCCAATCTTCCAGTGTGGGTGCTGGCTGAGAGTAGAGTTACTGTTGTTGGATTGTCACTGGGGCTAACGATATTCATGTAGTCAAGAGAGTCCATTTATGTAGATAATATAGGCCAGACAAATTCTGCCTTTCCCAGCATTTCTGCAGACTTCCTTTGATAAAAATTCGTAATTATATCTCAGCAGCCTCAACAGATAAAAATCTTCATTGTTGGTTGTTTCTTTTTTTCTCCCAGGTCAAAGAATTACATCTACTTATAAGCAATGGACTTTTTGGATAAATAATTAATGGTTATTTAACAAGAGTTTAGAACTTTCCTGCCATTGTTTTGATTACATTAAGTTCACAAGGTGACTTTTTCAGGAAATCTGAATGGCATTTACCCGAGGTAGCAGTGATTGATTTTTGTCTGTTTTTAGAAAAGCTTTTGTTTCATTATCATGAAGTAAAAAATGGAGCCTGAAGAGAATCAAAACAAATCTAATTTCAGAATACCTGAAGCTTTGATTAAACTATCATAGGGATACTAGGTCCATTTAGTACTTACATAATATTATTTATTTATGATTTATGTGGAACTTCCAGTGGGAGCTCTCCTGTGAAAACCATCTTTATGGGGATGGTATTCATAAGCCAGCAATGAACTGCTTGCTTTTTACACAGGAGTTTGGGGTTCCTCTCTCTATATCCTTAGGTAGAAGAGAAGACTTAAAACCAAAGGCTTGATCACGGGCAGTGGCTGGGGATCCGGTGACACATCTGTGGCAAGTGTCAGGATTAGTTTCGGTGCCTGGTCAAATTCCAGTGCTTTCCTCTTCCTATTCCCAAGGTTCCTTGGAGAAGACTTTCTGAGTTAAATTGTATTCTTATTTAGCAGCAACTGTTAAGCAGCTGCCTCATCACGCTCTCCACGTGGTAAAAATTTCTGTTGAAAACAGAGAGAATTACAACGTCAGAAGGGGGCAAAGAACAAAACAATGACAACAATGAGGGAGGCAGTAGGGATGCAATTAGAATGTGTGGTATTGAGTCTTTAAAGTCTGATGTTCAATATACACTTGGAAGGCAATAATGATCCCAGTTATTCTTAGAAAATCTTATTTTCTTCTCCCTTGTGCATGTTACCCAGGACTACGTGGAACAGCGGGACTTTTAGCCCTGGGTAAGGATTCCTCCATGAGTCTCAAGTTTTAGAGCAGCCCTGTCCCCATGCCCCGGCAAACTACACCTCACCTCAAGGGGTGAGGATTCTTTGGGGTGCAAAGAAAAAAACCCGCTCAGGGACCGCACCACCCCTTTTAGTCTATGATAAAGATTCAGAAGACCCCAACATTCCCCGCCCAGGTAGCCCAGCGTCTGCTTTTAGGGTCTTTAAGGAACTCTTCCCTAGATCTCTTCTTGCAAGGGCACATTACTCTACTAGCATGCATATGTCTAGGATAGGAAGATGGCCCAGGGTGCTGCCTGTGCCTGGATGTATAGCATGGGGATGTCAACAAGGATGTGAATCTCCTTATGATGCTGACTGAGCCAGTGGTGGAAGGAAACGGGAAGAAGCTCATGGGTCCGGTGTCAAGGTTGGGGCCAAGACTCCTTGTGACACCATGATCTGGTGCAGCATTCCAAGCAGTCTCAAAATTTTAAATTTTAATCCGGCCTTATGAGTCATTATGAAAAGTTATTGTCAGGATGGGAGGATAAACTCTATTTTATTATCAGTTTGTTATCTGGACTTATAATGTCAAATATTTAGATATATGGCATGCAGACCCTCTATTTTTATTTTTATTTTTATTTTTGCCCCAGACTCTAGAAACAAAGGCCGACTTCTTTTGTGGTCACATTTTTCTCCTAACACTTTCTTCTCTTTCTGTTCAAAATAATGCAGGCACTGCAACACTATCAAAATTTCATCATTTTATGGAATGTGACAACCCGAAGGGGAGGGGAAAGAAAGTTGTTCAGTTTACTTCCTGGCCAAAGTACTGTGTTCCAGGTTTTATTACTTATCTCCCCCAGCAGTACGAAAACTCAGAATTCTGGCCCTGACTGTGAGCGAGATATTCTACATAAGTGTCTACCTGTACTTTCTTCCAGGCCCTCACTACATCCCTGTTCTGAGCTTAGCATAGGAACCCATTGAGAGCATGTCTGTGAAACAGTCAGGAAGCGGTTAAAACCACACAATTGTAATGTGCCCTTGTTATTCTCATCTGTCTTCCTCAGCTACTTCCCTAAACCATTGCCAAAGGGGTTATCAGTCACCCCATTGTCTACCCTGCCATAAAGTGAAGACTTTTGTGTAGGTGGTCCCAGTCTTCCTTTCCTACCTCAAATTCACCTTCCCTATAGCAAAACAAAGAAGGTGTGGCTGAGATTATCCAAGAGAAAACAAGACTGATAGCTAACATGTACTAGGCTCTTATAAGCAGACACAGGTGGGGCAATACCATGATGTAGGCACAGGGATTGTTTCCATATTACAGATGAAGAAATTGAGGTTTATGTAGTTTAAGTAACTTACCAATGCTGAGAAGGTGCGGAGTGGATTTTAAACCTGTGAGTTCCAACTCTGGAGTATACTCATTTGATCACTTCACAGTACTGCCTCTGGAATGTCGGATTGCTTCTCCTTCTGATCACCAAAATCACCTTCAGCAGCCTCTTCCTCCATTTTTTAAAAAGCTATTATTGGCCCCAGGAGAACCTGAAGCCCTTGCAAATGCAAAAGCAGTCATCAAGCTTCATTACTATTATTTTCCCAGTTTCATTATGGCTCCTTTATACACTAAATTAAAACATACTGGTCCCTCGTTCACTATGCATCGGATGGTCAGTGGTTTGGCCAAGAAACAGTTATGGTGGATTAGGTTTGGGTATCACAGAGTATATCTGATTGTTTTACTTAATCTCCAGATTTTAGACTAAGAAAAACCAATATTCAAAGACATACGTAGCCACATAAGCATTCAGCATCCCATGTTTCATCCTCACAACTCTGGAAATTTATAATATAATGTAATCCTATTTTAATACTGGTACATAGGTTTAGAAATGCACACCTTTTTAATATAGGGGTTTATTGACATTCATGCATTGACTTTTGGGACCACGAGGACAAGTGTAGTAGTGTGTGGAAAAGTACTTTATATTTTCTTAGTGTTTTAAAGCTTTCTTAAGACATACCCATATTCATTTAATAACTAGGGATATTATAGAGGAATCTTACTATTTGATACCTTTCAGGACTTGAATTTTTAAAATTCTTTCCTTCCAAATCAAATGAATCAATAAACACTTTGAAATGCCTAATTGTAGATGCATATCTCCCACCCAAATCAAGTAGACCTTAAGGATGCCAAAAAGTTGTCCTTGCTATCCTAGCTGACTTCCTAGATGCAGTCACCCCCAACTGTCACCTCATTCACCAACTCCCCTCCCGCCATTTTCATTTACTACAGCACATTGGCTCAGCCTCCTAGGAAACAACAGCTATCTGCAGCCCTATAAGGCAGGAGCTCATCTCACAGCCCTCTGTGATAGCTCTAGTAACTTCTATTATATGTCGATAACAGCTTCATTTGTCACATGCCTACTGAAAGGAACTCATTCCTTGTTCTCAGATTGGGTGGGATGAAAGCCAAGAGCTCCCAATGCTCTTTGTGGATGTTAAGATAGAGTATAAATAGGCAGCACCCAATGGCAGATAGGAAATGCCAGAGTGTAAATCCCCAAGGGGACCAATATAGCTTTCATCTAAAGCAGAAAATGATTTTTTAGTCTGGGGACTGGAACTACCCTGTTTGTCTCATCTGGTTTGTAGCATAAAAGGCATAGGAACTGGCTCGTAATTGGAAGTCAGCAATGTAGAGCAATAAACATTCTCATGCTGTGGAAAGGGGAGGCAAAGTTCAGTTAAGCCTTGGACCTTTAAAATATCTTAGGATACCATGAGAGGTGTCAGAAGGAAATGCCATCTTCAGTGGCACTGACGCTGGGGGGGCTGCAAGGAGCTGGGTATGGGCATCTATTGTATGCTGCAGTTCAAGTTCTCCCTGGTGATTTGTCAGCCTGCTAAGATGCTGTTTACTACTATATCCCTGAATTTCCCCATTCTTTCCTGGACCATGTTTCCTCTGGATAGGAAACCTGTCTTTGCACTAATGTTGCAAACTGAGCATAAACTTGAGGGCCAAAGAGAGAGAAAACTTTTCTGTATTAGACTTCTAAGTATGCCCAGAGACCAAGGGGTAGATTACTTCTGAGTCTAGTCCTCATGGACAGATAAACAGTTTACCTGTAAGAGTGATTAGATATGGTGTAGGATCTTTAGGGTGAAGATGAGTTTCTTGATCACTTCCAGGCCTAGCAAAGTGACTGGCGCCCAATAAGGCCAATGTATATTTGTTGAATAGAGGAATGTAAAACTTATTAAATGGTGAAATACACAAAGAGACCCAGTGATATCCACCTGCCTCTGCATGAGATTGGTTCTTATAGCACATTGCTTTCTTGTAACTGGTCTTGTGCAAGACATTGGAAAGCTTTAATCGGGGATGATGACCAACCAGCTACCAAATTTTCAAGAATAGTCTAAATCTGCAATGTCAGGACAAGGGGGAAAGCAGCATTTGATTTACAGAACTTCAATGCATATTGCTTCTCGGCCTTTTGGCTAAGATCAAGTGCAAAACTTCAGTGCATATACAACATTTTAGAAACATACCTATTATATAACTCAAGCTTTTAAAATTAAGATTGCAAAAACAAATTCACCATGAAATGATGTTTAAATGCTTTCTTTGTTGTTGTTTTTTTTCTTTCAGGTAAGTGAAAAATACCTTCTGAAGTGTTCTGCAGAAACTGTGCAGGTGGCAGCGTTCTCTTAGAAGAAAAGGAAGGCAGGGATCCTTGAAATGGTAATATTTCAGCTGTTCTATACACACAGGGAAGTGCCTCACATGGCCAAGAAGGCTGTTGTTTTCTCTTGTGTGGTTACACCTGTTTATTTCACTATAACTTGGTATGGCTTAAACCTCAAGGTCTAGGAGAATTGTGTGTTTTATGTATTTGTATTTGAGAGCCTTTCATATCTTAATCTAAAGCTTCTTCAAGCCCCACCTTCAGCAGAAAGCTCATTATAAATGAAGTGCTTCAAATTGATATGTCATTCTAAACAGATGTGAGAATAGCAGATATACAACTTAGTCTAAATAGTATATGAAATATATATATGTAAATATGTGACTGTTTTTGTTAAGTCTCTTCCTCTGAATATGAAGTGCCTTATTTTTTTCATGTTTATGGCAGCATTATCTGTTTAAAATATACTGCGGCCTGTTAGATTTCCAGGCTAATTGAGATGACAGTTGAAATGTACGACAGATTTTAGCAGGGACACAGTCTAGGTTACCAAACTAGTTCCTGGAGAACTGGAGAGTGACAAAAAGTTTGATTTACAAAATTTCAATGCATATACAATTTCCAATTTATAGTATACCATCCAAAAACACTTCACATGAGAAAAGAAGCCAGGGAAGTAGATACATCTAAATATTAAGTGAAAGGTTTATGAGATTATGTTATTACAGAAGATTTTAGAAGCATAATTTGCTAAATGTACCCAGTCGGTTCAAAGAGTCAATTTATATTACCAAACTAAGGCATTCTTTCTATTTTCAATCGTGAAATCCACTTTGATGAGTTGTTGGTATTTGAGAATTCCCTCCAGAATTTTATTTTTAAATTACCTTTGTTTTTCTCTCTAAAATAAATCACTCATTTGCTGAGTATTTATGGCTGGCTTCTTAGGAAACATTAAAATATTTCTTAAAGCTTCCTGTAGAGTTAGCAATACAGAGCTTAGTTATTTTTAATATTCTAATACATGACCAAGTTTCTACATGCTGATGAGAACATAAATATGTATAATGAAATGTAAGTCGCCTACTATCAAAAGTGTATTTACCAAGTGTTGATAATAAGATAAAGATAATTCAAAGCTAATAAGAAATGGACCCTGCTCTCAAGAGTTCAGTAGTTTAGCAGGAGCCTAGACACAATGGCTTCGAAATGGAAGAATTTTTCAAGTATTATTTTTTTAATATGGAAAATATATGCAGAAAACTGAAGACCTAAGCCATCATTCAAATTTGAGAAACTGATTTTTTTAAATTATCATCCATAGTGGAGAATGTATAATTTGGTAAATTATTTTGTTAATTTATGGCAAATTAGGTAACATGAGCACCGCTACAAGGGGTACTCCTTCTGTGTTGTGGTATGAGCAGAGGCCCGCAATGCAAAACCATGTTCCTCTCCACCTGTGCTAGCTTCCCTTTGTCTAACTTAAGGAGGGCCTGGTAACCTTTATGGAAGTAAGCTGAGGGAGAAACCTCAGTGAATGAGTCACAGGGAGTTTTCTTCCTCGTGATTGTCCCTAGAGCTCGCTTGGTCCAGGTTCGTTGGAGCAGGAAGGGAGAATGATGGTGAACATCCACGGATGCTGAAGAGACAAGATTCCAAAAACCTGGATCACCAAGAGCTTTTTTTCTTTATTTGAATTTTTTTCCGACTTCCCAACCCTGCTTCATAGTCCAAAGATACCTCAAGATTTGTCTTTTATTTCTCAGTCCATGAACATCACCAACTGTCTATGTTTCTGTCTGTGACACAGAGGCAGAGGAGGATCTTTTGAGTAACCTAGAATTCTGATAAGAAACCAGCTGATAATGTGGGAAGCACATTTAAGCCCTTAAGTTACTCAAGCAGTTTTTAATACCCTGTCTCATTTTCCAAAGTATTCAAGGGGTGCAAATGTTGTACCAAGCAGTGGTCCTGCCTTTTCCCATGTGATTGAAAGACTGAGCATAATACCAATACTGTATCCTTAGTTGATTTGAGAACGTCTGCTCTGAGCAAGGTGACCAGTTACATAATCCAGTAAGTTAACTCGATTCAAAAATGTTTTTAAACTCTTGCACAACCATATGCATGATGATATGTTGAATAGAAAGATAAGATACTAAATATACAGCTCCTGCCTTCAAGGACTTGATAGCTTAGGACTCTTTACTGGCTTCTTTTTCTTGATGTCTGGAGGTTCCAACTTTAGTCACTTAACTGATAACCACAGTTGTCACTTAGTCACATAACTGACGACCACATTTTATGCCTCTTTCATAGAACAAGAAATAAAGGTCACTTCTTCAGCACATGAGTCCTTCTTCTGAAGGTCAGATGGAACTAGATTTGATTGAACTGGGTCAGAAAAGACTTTTATGCTATCACTGTAGTTGTATACAATATTTTGGCTTCTTCACTAATGTGAGTAATCAGGATGTGACAATTACAGTACTCGTTTCATGAGGTATGATAATCATGTCATGACACTTTTATGCCTCATTCACTGTTATGATTTGAACAGCTCTATGCTAAACACTAGTTTACAGTTTTAATACTGTGTCATGGTATTATGAAAACAAGGTAGAGTGACACAATTGTATGCAGAGTTTGAAATGTTACAGTCATCTAGTATTACCATGACACCTAAAAAAAGAGTGTGTAATTATAACATAAGATTAAAAAATCAAGAAAGTCATACTCTTGGATGACAGTTGACACACATGAGTTTAAACATTGAGTTTCCATTGAGTTTGCCAATGGAGAAAAATTTTTTAAAAGAAAAAGGTTTCTTTACTTGAGTGTGTGCACTGAAGAACTGCATGATCTTGCTTTTCTTTTGTTACCCAAATGCCTGATTTCCCAGTATATGCCTTTATTTATCTTCTGTATAAGATTTGTCTGATGGTCTTCTTTTAGGCACTTCTTGCATTGAAAGCGGGATTGCTATTAGAGCTCCCCCCACGCAGTCATGATTCTAAAATTAGTAAAGCATTGCTTCGTGACTGCACGGAATTCCATAGAAGTTGGGGCAATATACCTCATGTATCTGAAACTGGCCACTTTAAATTCAACACATACTAATTTAGGAATTCATATGGACATTTTCTAGTCTTCAGTCTATGCCTCTGGAAACAATAGTCTCCTCCTCAAAGGGGAAAAAAAAATAATAACATCTCTGGAACGTGAAGGAAAGGCAAAAACCAAGTTGGTATAGTTTGAAGGCTGTGTGCAACAGCCACTTCAGATACAATTTTCAAAGAATGAATTTTAATGCACACAGCCCTATTAGCACAGGATCAGATTCCTAACAAATTGATTGGACATGCAAAAAGAGTCTGTGTCCTAGATTTAAAGTCATTACACAGTCTTAAACACAGCTGTGCAGCAGGCTTTTCATTCTAGATGGACATGAACAAATTGAATGATTCTGAAGGTGATTGGCTGGTGGATTTCCTACAGTACAATTTTCAATAATGACAAATTTAATGAAATCACTATTGTATTATTTAGCAAGCAAATGCGTGTCCTATTTTGTATGACCATCAACGACTACTTAAGTGTGCACAAGGGTATGAATGCATGGATATTTAAATAGATCCAGAAGCACCCACCATTCTTTGGTTGAAGGGAGGCGTATGCACTCAGTTCTGACATTACCTTTCCCCAACCAAGGGTGAAAATAATCCTGTCCTTTACATTGTAACCTTACCCAGTTTTCTTCCTATCAAGCATTCTGGCTTGCTGTTTCTAAATCTTGTGCCTTCTTAGAAATGCCCATTTCAATTGAGTGTATGATACATTTCTATTTTAAATCTAAATGTTTTCCTCCCTGTATCCAGGAATGTATATGCTCACATAAACGTCACACATTCAAGAATATTGTATGTATTAAATACCAAGCATGTGTCATTGCTTCACATGGACTATGCAGATGTCAAGGAGGAAAACATGGTACTTCAATTCATGTGAGGGTTTGGATAGAAAAATAGGCACAGCTTTTGTCCAATGAAAATCTATGCAATAATAGAATATTAGGCAAAAAACAACAATGGGCATGGAAATGAAGAAAAGTAATTTCCTGTGAAACGATTCTATTTTGTCATATAAGTTTATATTTTTTACTTATGATTTATGTGGGATATAAATAAGAAATATGTGTGGGATATATATAAAATATCTGTGTGTTTAGAAATGATCAAATGGCCAATCATCTTGTGAAATTAGCCAAGCAGTCCGTGTTCTTATGGAAATCTGAACAAATCCCTCAGTAAAAGAGGATGGAAGTTAAAGGTTTTCCCTGCAATAGTAGAAAGTTTTCCTGATTGAACCGAAGAGTTAGCTAAACAAAGTGGAAAAACAGAAACTCCTGTTTTACAGTTCACTATAATGGGGGGGGTATCCATCTTTTCCCTGTTTAGTAAGAAGATTTTATTCTGAATAATGAATACTATTAGTTCATAAATAACTCCAGCTTTATCCTCTAAGGAACAGCCTCAGGGCGATTGTAAGAGCAGGCAGTTAGAAAAGACTTGAGCATTCTATCAGAGGGCGATACTGAGAGCTTACCAGCAGAAGCAGACCTTTTTAAGTTGTGTTATAAATCTAAGTCAACACAGGTAGCCTGTTTAAAAAATATGGTACAAGTTAAGAGCTTTTGTAGAGTATTGTGTAGAATGAATCTGAAGATTAGCAGATGTTTGTTTTTTTATGTCATTACAAATGATCTATAAAATGTTATGAGTAATATAAATGTGGTCAAGAAAATTAAAGACTAGGTGTTGAACTTCTTATGAAGTGAATTACAATTTAAGATGTATTAACACAATCAAGAAGAAAAACAATTTAGTCTACTTCAATAAACATTTATTGAATTCCTGATATATGCCAACTGCTCTCTCAGGGATGTAAAGATGAGTATGATCCTTATCTTTGAGGAACTTATGTTCTGGAAAGTTTTCACGAACAGGGAAACAAGGTAATTTTAGTGTTCCATAAAGTGCAGCCACAGCAGGGGATAGAGACTCAATATAAGCACAAGGAGGAGGGGCTCTGGACCAGTCTATGTGGCTGGGAAGGCCTCTTGGATATTGAAAGCAGTTCTGAGATTCATCAGGCAGAGAAAGGAGCAAAAGATTTTTCAGCAGAGAAAAGAACATTATCTGCATGAGTTTAATTGTCCAGTTATGTGATATGTCATAAGTATAATCCAAAAAAAATGACTGGGATATCCTACCCTGTTTTTGTTTTTTCCTTTAACCCCCTTGCTTCTCCTACTGTCTTTGAATTTCAGTATTCCTTTTGAGTTTTAGAAAAAGAAAACAATGGAAATGAGGTAGAAAATGAAGAAAAGTGACTTGCTATATTTTTGGATGTAGTATTCACCCTTATAGTATTCAGTTTCCTTGTCGTTTTAGAAATAATAGTGATAGAACAAAAGCTGTTGGTTCAAATGAGCTGGGTCCATATAAATCAAGCCTCCCCTCCCGCCCACCTCTGCCACACACACACACACACACACACACACACACACACACGCTTTCAAAAGACAGGAGATTCTATGCCAAAATCTCCTAAATCTCTCCCTCCCCTTTATTGGTTCATTTTAACCTCAGGGAGGAAAAATAACAATAACTTATACTGTTTAATTACATACTTATATGTGGTGAGTACAGTGCCACGTACCTTCTATGAAATATATTCTTTAATATTTACAACAGTGCAAGAAGCATATACTACTTTCCTTTTTTATGTGGGAAGAGTGGTACAGAGAAGTGCCACACAATTCCTCCAAATTTCTCACCTAATAAGTTGTGTGGTCTGTGTTTGAACCCAAGCAGTAAGATCAGGGGCCATACTCGAACTTCCTCAGTACTGACTCCTTTGTCTGTCACCCGTTCCATAAGTGTTTAATATATCTATAATGTAGAAGACATTCATGTGGGTTTTTTGTGGCTTATAAAATTTTATAGAATTTAATGCATATCATGTTGATCTTCAATACAGTTCTGTTAGATGGGCCAGCCAGATAGCAGAACCTCATAGTGTGAAAACCAAAATGCCAACGTTTTGAGTCAATCAGTGTTTTGCATTTAAGAAACAACAAGGTTCAAACATTAGTCTTTTAATCCTAGTCTGTACTTCTTTTTAGACCAGTAAAATGGATAATTTTGGGAGTATCACTGTAACAGAGCGGGGGACAAACAGCTAATGATGTAAATGACTCCTATGAAGTCAAATGCTGTATTAGTGAAAGACCAACAGTAGAGTGAGGTCTCTAAATAACTGTGCTAGCCTGTTCTTCAATCAGATCATTTGAAAAAGGTGAGCAGACCTTTTAGTAGTTCATTTTTTGATTTCTAATAATCCTGAATAGGTTTCAAACTCTTCCAATTTTTTATTTTGTTAGAGTAAAGTACAAAGATGGCTAGGTAACTGTATATATTATATACATTTTATATAGGTAATTATATATTAAAATAATAGAAGTGTGTGTACAGTAGAGACTTGAAAGTTACTGCCTTTTTCTTTTTTTTTTTTAAGATTGTATTTATTTGTTTGGGAGGGAGAGTAACTGAGAGAGAGAGAGAGAGAGAGCAGAAGCAGGGGATGCAGGGAGAGGCAGAGGCAGAGGGAGAAGCTTCCCGCTCATCAGGGATTCCAAAGAGACCCTGGGATCATGACCTGAGCCAAAGGCAGACGCTTTCCTGAGTGAGCCACCCACTGAACCACCCAGTCACTCAAGCTACTGCCTTCTTAAAGCTAATATATAGATGTGGAACAACATGAAGTATACGGTGCCTCGTCATTTTCCATCCATCATATATCCATCTATCACATTTCCAATGATAAATATATACACATACAGCTTTCTTTATAGAGTGATGAGAAATCCATTATTTCCTGCTAACATTATTAAGTACTCATTTGCTAGCCTCATACAACTTCCCATTTCCTTTTACTAATCTTCATTTTTAGGGGGCTTTTAGAATGATACCATACCAAGTGGGGGAAAACACCAACCAGCTCCTTCCCACTTATAATTATTCCATGGTTGGAAATTTATTTAAAATCTCTTAGCCATAGTTTTCTCAATTTTAGTATAGGAATAGTCATCCTGAACTACCAAGGTATGTAAAATATGTTGTCTACTATATAACAAATGTCTAATTAATGGTATGTCATTATTATTATCACAGGACATAATTTATGTTCAATATTTACTCATTTCAGGAATTCAAAGCACTGTTATTTTACAGTAGGTAAGGATTATTGTTAGAAGGCATAGTTCACTTTTGTGTGCTTCTCCTTTGCAGAAGCCCTTCTCCTGAGCTAGTCATATAGTGTGATAAAAAGAGACACAGATAAGGAGTCAGACATATCTGTGTATGCAATTTGGCCTTGCCTCTGAATTAGCCAATGTCTTTGATTAGAACCTTTAACTTCTTGGACTCTCGGTATTCTCATGTGAGATTGTTGGGAAACTTGGATGACATAAGATGAAAAAAATATGCAGCACAATACATGGTTTCCAGTAGACTTTTGCCATAGATTGATGATTTTTTTTTCTTTTACCTTTTTGCATACCTAGTCATGCCATACTCTATTCCTTTATCCTCATAACCAAACCATAACACAGGCCCTGTAATCACAGCATTGGAAAAATGAGTAACACCCCAAGGTAGAGTCATATAGTCTGTAGGGCAAATGAGACTTTCAAAGTAATTGAATACTTAAAGAGATGGAATCAGGCTTCCGGTTACCCTCTGCTTAGACTCAGTACTCCAGTTACAGCAGATGACTCATCTTTTACCCCTCTTTCAAGTCCCCAAAGAACTGACTTATGGTATTCCCTCTTCTCAAGATACATGCCTCATTTTTATCTTCCTAGTGATTTCTCTCTTCCTTATTAAGCATCTTCTTAAATGCTATCTACCTTGAGAAAGCTTTGCCAGACACACAATCACACACACCACTCAATTTTACAGGTACCTGAACTTAACCACATTTGAGGGCAATCATTCTAAAATGCATGACTTAACTGGAAAGTACCAAGCATCATTAATGCCATTTAGCCTTTTCTTCACGATCCAGGAAAATTGTTATGGCCCAGGGTTTTGGACAGTGTGGTAAAGGTTGTCAGCCATCACCTCTGTTCATACGTTACCTGTTTCAGACAGCTTCTGACCTTTTCTGGTTTGCTTCTACTAATCTATCAGAGGCTGAGGAGCCAGATAACTGAGCTTTTAAAAAATTGCATATTTAAAAAGTCAATAAAGTTCCGCATGAATCCCTAAGAGCCTTATGCAGGGCTTTGGGATAGATATTTCTGGCTTCTCCGAAGCCTTTATCAGAGATTTCTAACAACCTGGACCTTCTGGATGAGTGGGGGAGCTACTGTATATTAATCCCTTAATGTCTACTTTATGGAAACACAGAATAAAAAATGTAGATACAAACAGAATTTAAATTAGAAATAAGTACAAACTCACCTAGGCTATTCAAAATATAATTTAGTATAAAAACATTCAGTTTATATCCAGTTTTCCCATTATGAAGTTAAGAGGTAAAGGGTCCAGCTGATAAGAATAATAAATAAATTACTAGATTATCCTCTGCTTACACTTCAAATAAACCAGCTGATTGTTTATTTATTTACCTAGCAGTTGCTGCCTTGATTATAGGCCATTAGTGACCATTAATAAATGAAATTGTGTTTTCATTTCCCAAAGCAACTTTGAATTCCATAAATCTTTTTTTTTTTTAAAGATTTTATTTATTTATTTGACAGAGAGAGATGACAAGCAGGCAGAGAGGCAGGCAGAGAGAGAGGAGGAAGCAGGCTCCCTGCTGAGCAGAGAGCCTGATTTGGGGCTCAATCCCAGGACCCTGGGATCATGACCTGAGCCGAAGACAGTGGCTTAACCCACTGAGCCACCCAGGCGTCCCGAATTCCATAAATCTTGCATTTCTCATTAAAGATGTTCTGTTTTACACATGCTTGATCAGCAAAGATGATCGAAGTCTATCGTGCAACTTTAAAAATAATGTGGAAGCTTTAAAACAAAAACAACAGAAGAGTAAGGTTTTTTTTTTTTTTTTTTTTTTAACATTTATTTGTTTATTTGAAGAGAGAGAGAGAGTACAGGGAGAGGGACAGAGAAAGAAAACAGAGAGAATCCCAAGCAGACTCACTGCCGAGGGTAGAGTCTGGCATGGGGCTTGCTTGATCCCAGGACCCTGAGATCATGCCTTGAGCCAAATGCAAGAGTCAGCTGCCTAACTGACTGAGCCACCCAGGTGCCCCGGAACTTTTATTGTTTTTCCGTGATGGCAATATTTGTCTTTAGGTATATATTAACTGGAAGACTTGAAAAATAAGAAAAATATTAAGATATATTTGCTCTTTACTGGAAATAATAATAATAATAATAATTTGTATGCATCTAAACACTTTTTATTACATAAATGTTTTAATATTCATCATAGTTGATACAGTTGGATATTATCTCTATCTCCTAAAAAGGAAAACAAAAGCTTAAAGAATCAAATAGGTATACCTCAGTGGCTCAGTTGGTTAAGTGTCTGCCTTTGGCTCTGGTCATGATCCCAGGGTCCTAGGATTGAGTTCTGAATCAGCCTCCTTGTTCAACCAGGATACTGCTTCTCCCTTTGCTTGCACTCCCCCTGCCTGTGCTCTCACTCTCTTTGACAAATAAATAAATGAAATCTTTTTAAAAAAGAATCAAATAATTTTCCAGACATAACTTTATTGAATCTTGACTCCTCTATTAACTGGCTATGTGATATAGGATATCTTAATTGACATTTTAAGTCTTATTTTTGTCTTCTATTGAAAACAGAGCTAGTAATATATTGTTTTAGTTATCTTGAGAACTAGCTAAAAACACTGTAGTCAAAGTGCTGGGGACAATATAGGCATTCATTTAGTATGATTTCTTTTACTTTCTCCATTAAAACATACATTCTTACTTTATGAAAATTTGAAAATTTGTAAAAGAAGATGGGGCATTAAACTATTTTGTAAAGTCTGTTGCCCTGATGAATTCAGAAAACCCACATTTAAAAAATATGTTGCGCTTATGGTAAAACATACTCTAGTAAATGAATATCTTAGATTTGGAAAGACACTTTATTATAAATTATTTGGATCAAAGCTAATTGACTTTGTGCCAAATTATGTATCAGGTGGTAAACTATTTTTACTGTTCATATTAATTTACAGAAGTATAGTATGTAAAATGAAAATAGCACTCTAGTGAGAGTCAGAAGGCCTTGGTTCTAGCCATAGGCCATATCAATAATGTGTGACTTTACGCAAGTTACTCGGGTCTTCATTTCATGTATAACTTATAGAAGTTGAAATAAACACTGTCTAAGATCTTTTTTAGAAGTTAGGAGAGGAAATTCCCAAGCCGTATTCTGCAGAACTTAAGTTAGATGAGATACTAGGTTTTGCTTTAAAAAAAGTTAATGCTCCATCAAATCCGATGAATAAATTATCACCTCTCTTAGATAATTCACAGTGCATAGTGACATATTAAGGGCTCTGATATGTCCTGTACTAAAGACATTCTGATTGACAACTTTAGCATTAATTAGGGTTAACATAAATTAATTAAGGTCAGCATTCCCTGATCTCTTTGAACTGTAGAATCTCTTTTGGGGGGATGGCACGGTTATGGTTAAGAACTACAAAAGACATCTTAACCTTTCAGAGAGTAGTTACTAAGTAGAATAGAAAGCCTACTGTTTTTAAAATATCAATTTTTATAATTTTCCTGATTTTTCTAAAATCTAAATCACACTTTGAAATATAATAAAAATAGGAACTTGTTTAAGTAGAAAATTTCACCCAGATGGGCTTAATTACATTCATATGAGTAGATTTGGAGTCTCCTTTCTCCTAATCTCTACCCCATAGTCAAGAGAATTCTGAAACATTTTGAAAGGATAAATACCACTTAGATCCAGTGCAATCTCCTTCACAGAAGCTCTTCATTTACAGTGGTGGATAACTTGGATAATTGAGCAGCCTTGGGGTAAGGACATTCAGACTTAAGTCCCATTTGTCCTTTGATCCTTTTTATTCTTGGGCAAGTCACTTCTTGGAGTATACATTCCCTCATTTATAAAATGGAGATACAATTATTTATCCATCTCACAGTTTCATCGTGGGTGTTAATTGAGTAAGGAATAAAAAAAAAACTTACGAAAGTATAAATGTAAATAGAGTTATTAATACAGTCTGTGTTTACTAAATATTTCTAAAATTACTAAATATATCTTATAAAAATAAATACATATATTTAAAATATAAATATATATTCTAAAGTAACAAACCTGAGAAAACAAGAATTGCCATAGAATTATAGGACTGGAAGTCAATTAAATTAAGTTTCCTCGTGCCACCCAGCTGACAGGGATAGAGCCAGTGCTCTGCTGATTCCTCTGTGTTCATTTCTTCCCAACACAACCATACTAGCTCAGTTTGTTATGGCAGGGTATACCTTCTCCTTCATCATAATCATAATGAGTCAAATACTTCAACCCTGGGAAAAAAATCCGTATTCTAAGAAACTGATCATTGCTCTTGAAATATTGCTGCTTTATTTTCTTCATTTTAAAATTCAGTTTTCTTGGTTTTGCCATTATACAAAATTCTGTTTTTCTCATTTATATCATCTTCTTTAAAAAAAAAATATCAGGGCGCCTGGGTGGCTCAGAGGGTTAAACCCTCTGCCTTCGGCTCAGGTCATGATCTCAGGGTCCTGGGATCGAGCCCCGCATTGGACTCTCTGCTCAGTGGGGAGCCTGCTTCCCTTTCTCTCTCTCTGCCTGCCTCTGCCTACTTGTGATCTCTTTCTGTCAAATAAATAAATAAAATCTTAAAGAAAAATCTTGGCCAGCTCTTTCTTTTATTTTCTGTTATCCCTCTACTCTTTTTGGCGCTAAACTGAGATTTTATACTCTGCACAAGTTTACGCATTACATTTTTTTTCAATTTGTGATAAAGCTGGAATGTGATGGCCTCTGAAAGTGGGTTCTACCTGGGCTGTTTATCAGCTATGCATATTGCATTTCCCTAATCTAGTTAGCTCTTTGGAATACAAAGATGTACAACTTGTAGTCAGTAGATAATTTGGCTATAAATAAGTCATATAGAATTTCCATTTTGTAACCATAATTCAAAGAACATACTGATAACATCTCAGGTTTATTTTTTATCACTGCAAAGACTAGAAGATGTTGCAGTGAGCCTAAACTGAATCTCAAAAGACTTGGGTTGATTTTAGGATATTTATCTGATGGTGAGGCAGTGATTGTTAAAATATGTTAGTATCAGAAATTCTTTCTTTTGTAATCTAAATAAAAAGTCTTGGGGTGCCTGAGTGGCTCAGTTAGTGAAGCATCTGCCTTTGATATCTCAGGGTCCTGGGATAGAGCCCCAAGTCCAGCTCCCTTCTCTGCAGGGAGCCTTCTTCTCCCTCTGCCTTTGTCCCTCCCCCAGCTTAAGCTCACTTTCTCTCTTCCTCTGTCTTTTTAAAATACATAAATAGATAGAGAGTCTTCTTGACCCTCTGAAATGTTTTTGTTTGAAATTTGGGATCAGGGGCGCCTGGGTGGCTCAGTGGGTTAAGCCGCTGCCTTCGGCTCAGGTCATGATCTCAGGGTCCTGGGATCGAGTCCCGCATCGGGCTCTCTGCTCAGCAGGGAGCCTGCTTCCCTCTCTCTGCCTGCCTCTCCGACTACTTGTGATTTCTCTCTGTCAAATAAATACATAAAATCTTTAAAAAAAAAAACAAAGAAAGAAATTTGGGATCATATGGGTTCTCCCACCTTTGTTTCTTCTTTGAAGACATATCCTTCCATTTTTCTCATCCAGCAAAAGTTAACCAAATTACAGCTCTTATTTTCCCATGTGGAAATATGAGCATCATATAATGATATTCTGAGAAACACATACAGTATTTTAGCAAATAGCTTTTTAGAAATAGGTAGAATATCCCCCATTAAAGTGATTTATTTTATTTAGACTTTAATAGGTTTCAAAGACTTAGAAGGGTAGCATATTAATAGAAAGAAACACTGTACTAAATATTGCTAGATCCATTTCCTGATTTCTCCTTCAGCACTAACCTAGCTATAGTTTAGGCAAGGCAGCTAATCTCTTTCAACTTCACATTTATATTGTACAGAAGGAAGCATTATCACTTGCTTGAAGCAGTCTAGTAAGCTATATCTGTGTGTGGGGTCCATACTAAGACCTAATTCTGTGACTTTCTAGGTCATGACAGAGACAATGAGTCACTTTAATAGAATGTAAATAAAATCACTTCTCTAAATTATTGCTAACTCACCCTTGAGCAAAAAGAAAAATTCTTATTTCAAATAATAAGTAATACTATTTTACTGAATTTTCAGATGTGGAAAAATAACCACTGATTTTAATTCATTTCTCCTCTGAAGGTAATCGCGTTCATCAATGAGCAAGTCCTGGACCTTACCATCTGTCTAAATGGAATTACCTGGGAAACAGTCTAGGAGACAGTAAATTGTTTGCAGGGGTTTTATTGGACAGCATCATCTCTGAGGGATGAGGAAAACAGGATTGGGCAGAGGGAGAAGCTAATCTGGGGTAGATTTCAAGCTCATTCTCTAGGCTCAGGAGCTGAGAGGACATTTCAAACTGTCCCAACTGAGGCAAAGGCATAAGGAGCCTGCTACAACCAAATTCTACCAAGTGACTGGGATGCTGTCCTTGAGGTATGATGACATATCGCCAACACAGCACTGGTCTCTGCGGCTGGTAGGTTGGACACTTGGCAGTAGCAGTACCTGGATCCAACTTGGTGAGTAGGATCCTGTGGTGTTTGGGCTCATACACCAACCTCCATTCCTGTCACCATGGCAACTCCATTCATGTATGCATTGTGATGATAACAGAGGATGGCAAATGTCAAATGACAGACTCCATCTCCCTGTTTGATTTTATTAGTGCCTCTTCCTTGGAATTGCCCTTCAGTAAGTGCTAAGACGTGATTCAAAGCTCTTAAACATTTAGTAAACTTCCAGAAGCCCAGCCTCAAGCTTCTTTTCCAGATACCCTTTAAGCCAGTCTTTCGTTCATTTTCCTTGCAGGTGCTTGGACCCCAGCTGAGGCATTCATTAGTGCCTTTGTATCCCAACATATTTTCCTCTCAGGATAGGTGTATTTTGCAATGTCCCCTCCATGAGTCAAGTTCAGACTTTTTCCTTCTCTAGTCGGGTCATAAGAGACTCTCCTTCTACCCCATCACCCACAAATAAGATTTATCCATAGTTATAAATTCAGAAGGAAATGCTGATGCAATATAGTGGATGGCATGAGGACTGAGCTACCTGTTCATGCAGCCTGCTTGTACTCCTGGCCTTGTTTATGTCTCATCCTAGATTTCTCACATCCATCTTATCATGAAGTACCTCTGGGCCCAACCTGCCTTATGACCCCGTGTTTCATACAGACCTCAACACGTGATGGGCAGCTCTAGCCTCATGGTCACTTGATACTCTAACAGATCAGAAGTTCTTTTTCAAATGGTGTGTAATTCTTTGCAGTAGATATCCGGGACTTGCTTTAAAATCCTCAGTGTCTGTTTTCTTCTCCTATTGGGTTTGTCATAAATACAGAAGTGTTTTTCTCATGACTGATAGTTGTAATACCAGAGAGTCTGTGAGTCACATGGTCCAAGGGGCAAAATTGTAAGCAATGTATCCTGGATCTGCTACAGAGCTCTTTCCTACGCCGGGCCCCTCTCATAGCTGTCAGCTTTCCATATCACTCAGTAAATGGGTCAGAACAGATTTTTCAAGTGTAAAATATTCTTCTGCCTGAAACCAAAGAGGCTTAGTTGGCATTATGCCTCATGGCAAGAGGTGTAAGTTGCTAAAATGTATCTTTTCCTTTGGAGGACACATCCTGGTATGGTCAACATGATAGAACCCTCAAGAAGTCACTGATAGGGCAAACTCCTGAACTTTTGTAGCTCATATGTTTTGCCAAATCCTCCATCAGTTTTTGTTTATTGAGTCCATTTTAAATAATGTTCTCAAAATAGTGGACAAGTAATCTGTGGAATGTCTCAATGGTCCAAATCCTTTTGGAGTATATTATGATGGAGGGTATAAGATTTAACCTGCCCTCTGGAAAGATTATAACTCTTTGTTTTTTCCTAAATGAATGTGAGCTACTTCTGGTTCTCTTTCCTGGTAGAGATGAAAAAGAACATCTATAGTAGGCCGATGTCTATGTGCCATGTACCTGAGACTATGTTAATGTGTTCTAACAAAGATACTACATCTGGCCTGATAGCTGCAATTAGGGATCACTTGGTTGTCTTGATGGTTCATTGTCATACTTCAAAATCCTTCTGGTTTGGGGGGTGGGAATGGTAAATAAATGAAGATATGATGGCAATCATCACTTCTCTGTACTTTAGTGGTGGCCCTAATCCTGCCATTCTTCCCATGAAACAGTAGCATTTATAATTTTCAAGTTTTACTAGAGTAAAAATAGCTTCAGAGACTTCCATATGGCATGCCCGAACTATAATAGCTCCTACGTGGAGATTTTGTCAGCTACTAAGTATGTACATTTCAAACGTGCAGTGAACTCAACATGAGTTGACCTCTTTGACACCTAGCTTACATGTGGCCTCCATTCTACCATGAAGGCCATTATGAAATATTAGGTCAATAGGTAGTATTGCCAACTTGAATCTTTGCCCGAGAGTCCTTAGAATCTCTGAGTATCCCCACTTCCTTAGGCTATGATTACTTAAATAAATAACTACAGGCCATAGGTAAGATCTAGTTTGCAAGATCCATTAAACCTCTTTTGTAGTCAGAGGGTTCCAGATCTGAGAATGAGCTCAACTCTGAAATTTGAGCTTCAGATTAAGACTTTTATTTAAGCATTTGTTCTCAGACTCCTGATCATAGATCCTTGGTTTGGTTTTTGGGTTTTGATTCTTGGTTATATAAATTTATTGGCTATCCATTTATATTGATCCTGGGAACATCACGTTCTATTAACCATTTTTATAACTTTATAAAGTTATAATTTTATAAAGTTATAACTTTATGTGGGTTAGACCCACTTGCCTCCCATACTGACATGACCTTGTCTAGCTGCTACTCTGACAATGGCATTCATTACAATAATTGCACATACTGCTTTGCTCTTAATGGTTAAGTACTCCCACATGACCTATTATTTGGGTATATTTGGGTGTCCAACCATCTTTATTGCTATCAGAATGCTCAGTTCTTTGATACCCTCTCTTGCTATCAGCCCTGGCCTTCAGAAAATGACCACAACTGTAATGATTGATTCTAGTGCCTTTCTTGCCAAAAAACTCCATATTACTTTGGTGAAGAAACTGTCTTCCATGGAATAGAGTCATCTGGTAGGTTTTATGATTTCTGGTAGTATATCCACTCTAGTACTGTCCCCACTTCCCTGAGCCTTTCCATCATTTACTGTGAAAGATTGGACACTGTTACTCAGTTGGTATGAGCCATCACTTTATTCAAGCTTCCAGAGTTATCCTGAGAGCATTAAGTCCCAGTGTCCTTGCTAGAGTGTTAAGTCTTATATCATGGGAGAATATTGCCATATTAATAAACTCTTTCTTATCCAACTTCATAGTTCTTTGTTGTTAATCAGCTTCTTTAGGATCCAGTTCCATATATACTATCTCATAGGATCCAGTCCCATATATACAAGCCAAGCTCTTGTCAGTACATGTTACTTAGATCCTAAAGCTCCTTCATAGTAGTATCCCTTTGTTTCCCTTAATAGGCTCAATACTTCTCTAGCCAGGTTATCTTAAAATTTGATCCTAGTTACTTGCCTGATTTCTAGACGAAGTGATGTTGGCTCTCAGAAGGCTTGTTGTCTTGCAATATAGACTCCTCTGTGTTATTTTCAAAGTATGAGCCCTAGCTTTTAGCAAGTAAGAGGATTCTTCAGGAGGCCCAGCATGCTTAGAGGGTCCTGTAGGTTTGCAGTATTTGAGACCTCAGTCCAGATGTCCCCATTCACAGTTTCTGAGTCCCATTTCTGATCTTGGTAATCAACTTGCTAGGGTTGGAAGTTCAACTCTCCATGGAAGTTCAACTCTTAAACTTAAGTCCTGGGTCTGATCTTCAGCTTTTTTTCCCACTGTCTATTAGAGAAGAGTCTATATGTTGCCAAGAAGGCCTTCTGGCACTTACACTTTGCCTTACAGCTGGTAATTAATCACCTTTAGCTTTTTATTTATTTTTTTGGTCTTTACCCAAGACATTAAAGTTTCCCAGCAATAGTTATCAGATTCTGCAGTCATTATTATTTCCCCATACTTCTTAAACACCTGAGGTATTGCATCTGCACTGATGAAAGTTTTAATAATTGTACTACAACCACATTTCTGGGGCTATCAGCCTTCTACCTGTCACTAGAGATGAGGGATTCATTGCCAGCCAGGTAGTAAGTAGGTTCGATATACTATTGAGTGAGTAAGAAGCTTCAATATATTATTCTAAAGTCATCCCTAGGCTCATTTCTGGTATTAACACTTTAAGGTCAGGCTTCTTGAGAAAGAGACTCTGAGACAATTACTTAATGAGATTTTGGGGAGCACTCTTAGAAACATCGCCTGTGAGGGGTACGGACACAGGATTGCACAGAGGGTTAAGTTGAATGGCTGTGCTATTATAACAAAGACCTCAGGCAATGCTACAGGGAGCCCAGTAGCCAGGAGAACTCCCTGGTTCCAAGTGAAGCAAGAGGAGTGGGCCTTTGTGTTACCAGTTGATCAGTTACTGGATGCAGGTTGTCAGCAGGGAAAGAATGTAACCTTGAATGAAGTACTTTAGTTAACTGTGGTTACTGATGAGGAACCCAGCTATGAGCTATGGGCAGCCAAAACTCCAGACACCTGGGGTAGTGGGTAATAGAAGTATCATCTAGAAAGTGTACTGCGTTAGCCCTTAAACCATGTTCTATGTGTTACTTTATTTTTATCTGCTATTGCATGTATTTTTATGTATTTTTCATGACACCTTATAAGTAACCAAGCAAAGGAACTACTAAAAGTGGACACACTTCTAAATAAAACCACTCATTCTGTCCTGCCCAACATATACATATATACTTTCCTTTTAACCTATTATAGCTTTTCAGTCATTTCCCTTGTATGTTTACATTACCCAAATAACAGTCTCCAAGAATTAAGCAGAGTGGCCCAAAGGAATTGATGTAGTTGTGCACTCTAGGAATTTTGCTGGCTTGCAGCTCTGTGGTGGTTCAGAAGTGGCTTGCTGCACTACTGCACTACAGAATACTGACTCTAAAACATCTCTGTCCTGGAATGGATCCACCCAAAATATTTAAGAAAAACATTTGAATCTGTTGTTCCTTAATAATTGAACAGCTGTTCTATTATCAAGAGTTTTTGTTATGTTGGTTGTGGTTGTTGGGGTGTGTTCAAAGGGGTAGTACACAGGAGTAATATTCAAGGAGATAAGAATACACTTTTCAGAATGAAGGGAAATTCAATAAAAAAGTCATTTCTCTAATGTTCATTTGGCAAAAGTATGAAACTATTGTAAGAGATATTGATAGGACTCCCAAGGCACCTGGGTGGCTCATTTGGTTAAGTGGCTCATTTTCAGCTCAGCTCTTGATCTCAGGGTCCTGGGATTGGGCCCCATGTTGAGCTCTGCACTGAGTGTGGAGTCTGCTTAAGGATTCTCTCCCTACCTTTGCCTTTGCCCCTCCCCCCCCCACTTATACTCTCATTCTTCTTTTCTCAGATAAATAAATAAATCTTTTTAAAAAGAAATATTTGTAGGAATCCTGTTTTATAGCATAGCATTATGGGGAAATGGAAATGGTATCACATTAATCATTGATTTCTAGCTTCTAGTCCAAATGTCCTTCTCCTACAGACCAGGTAACACAACCAAATCCCTACATACTCCATTCCAAAGATTTAGTCTGAAATGGACAGTAAGTTCTTTTTTCTCATATCTTTACATTTTTGTGCATAATTTATTGAAATGATTGACAGAAAATATGGGTCATACTTTTCTAATTGGAGTCTCCTTGCTCTAATCTCCCTTACCACTCAACAATTAATTGAACAAACCAGGTCCAAGCCTTCAGTATTTATTCACTCGCTATAGATTACTATCTAAATCCCCAGAGCTAAAATGTGAGAGCCTAAAAGTCATACTCAGAACTCAGTGTTTGCTTCTGGTTCATATTCTCTCTGGACCTTTTCTTCCTTCACTATGCTAGATGACTATTCCTCATAAACGGTATATCATGACTCTTGAATACATGTAAAGAATGTCTGCTATAAAAAAAAAAGGAATGTCTGCTATTATAATCAAGTGAATACTGTAACATACATAATATTAAATTTTCAAATATATTGTTATTCTGAAAACTGAATTTTTTTTACATTTTTTCCCTCTCATTTTGAAGTTAATATCAGTGTGAAAATTACCCAATGCCACGTGTGATTTATTATATACACAGTAAACGACCAGGGAACTGAATGATATTCTAAACATTTATGGTTTGCAGACATTCCCCTCTCCTTTCCTCCCCATGCTATGCCTTTTGGCTGAAGTCCACACTCCTCCTTGATATCCATTCACATCCTATTTTTTTAACCCCTCTCTACTATTCCCTCAGTCACAATGACATGTCTAAGAGCAATGTCCTTAACAGTAATTTCTTGCCTTGTCCTCCATGATGAGGTATCCTGGATTCTGGAGGCTTGAGCTAAGTCAGTCTTAAATTCGCCAGCTGTGAATAAGAGCCTAGAAATCGTATCATTCCCTTGCTCCTAGAAGGGCAGGAGTAGAAGGGGTGGTTAGTAGAGTGGTACAGAGAAAGGGTGGGTGCTATGGGAATGATTCTCAAATTAAAAATAGGGAAGTCATGCTTTTATGTACCTTTTACTCCAAAAACATAGCGTTATCAGACAGATATGACATAAATAACAGACTTGCACCTAAAAATTCGGTAAGTATTTCTAGAGGAAAAACTCAGAAAGTAAAGCAGTGTAACGGATGGACGTTCCTGAGCTCCAGGTAGAGTTGTCTAACAGAGCCTCAGTTGAGGTTGGGGAGTCATACCTTGACACAGGGTTGGGCTCCTGGACTTGCCAAAGAAGGCTGAAAGAAGTGGGAGCTAACGCTTGCATGAAGCCATGGGTCATCTAAAACTGCTTGCCCGTGGGGGCAAGAGGATACACCGGAAGTCTCAACACACAAAGGAGGGTCTTTACCAAAGATATGCAAAAAATCATACTGAAAGTTGAGAAACACTTTCTTTAAAACCATAAAGAGAATGAAGGTGTACCCTATTTACCACTTTTATTCAGCATTGTTTCAGATGTCCTAGTTAGACAGTAAGGCAAAAAAAGAAATAGAAGCTCTAAAAATGGCAAGGTAAATTTAAAACAAAACAAAAAACTCTGACATTTTGCATGCACCTACAGAGAAAAGAATAGAACCATTAAGAGAGTTCAATAAGTTTGCTAGATAGAAAAATCAATATACAAAAATCAACAACATTCCTATACAGACAGAAAAATGCAATTATTTTTAAGACAATATTTATAATAACAGTAGAAAATATAAATTACCTGGGGGCGAAAATTAGACACAGGTTTTGTAAAACTGTGATAGGAAAAAAAAAATCCTAAGAAGCTGTTGAAAGGCGAGAAAGAAGCATTTATTTAAATGGAGCTGTATAGTGTATCCATTAATAGAAAGACTGAGTAATATAAGTGTAGCAAACTAAGTTTAACACAATCCCTATCAAATCCCAAGAACGTTTTTACAATATTTAAAAATATATATATTTCTAAAATATATTTTAAAGTGCAAAGGTTCGAGAATCACTGATATAATTTTGATAGAGAATAAAATGTCATTTTTGGGGAGAGAGCTTGCTTTGCCAAATGTCAAAATTTATTCTAAAGTTATAGTTATTAAGATAGAATGGCAATACTTCAGTAATAGACAAATAAATGACTAGATTAGTATTTTTAATATATACTCGACCATATATAGAAATTTAGTAGGTGAGGTGATATTTAGATGAGGTGGTAATTAGAGAAGTAATGATGGGTTTTAATAAATCTTGTGGAAATAGTTGGCTACCTAGAAAATGGTAAAATTAGACCACTTTTTGTATCATGGAGTAAAATAAATTCTAGATAGTTAAAGGGCAAGATCTGAAAGCCTATATTTAAAAGGCTTTTAGAAAAAAAGGGTATCTTTTTCTGATATAAGAAAAGATTTCTTTGTTTTTTTTTTGGCCATTTTTTTAAATTAATTTTTTATTTTTTATAAACATATATTTTTATCCCCAGGGGTACAGGTCTGTGAATCACCAGGTTTACACACTTCACAGCACTCACCAAAGCACATACCCTCCCCAATGTCCATAATCCCACCCCTGAAACAGGACACAGCAATTCCAAGCCACAAAGATAATTTTTTTTAAGATTTTATTTATTTATTTGACAGAGAGAGATCACAGTAGACAGAGAGAGAGAGGGAAGCAGGCTCCCTGCTGAGCAGAGAGCCCGATGCGGGACTGGATCCCAGGACCCTGAGATCATGACCTGAGCCGAAGGCAGTGGCTTAACCCACTGAGCCACCCAGGCGCCCCCACAAAGATAATTTTTATTGTGTTTTACTACCCTCAATTTAGAAATACCATTCACAAAGTTAAATCACAAGTCACAACCTCTGAGATTTTTGCAGTTGTGCATAATCTACAAAAGATTGATTGCCAGAGTACAAAAACAAATCATACAAATGAATAAGTTAAAAAAATGCTAAATAAATCCAACCAAAATTCGGCAATTTTGGGAATAAGAAACTGGAGTGTTTAATAAATGTGGAAAGATGGTCAAACGTAAACATAATCAGAAATACCCAAGGTAAATATTTCGATATAGGCCATTTCTTATCCATCAGATCAGGAAAATCACTTAAAAATCTAACACTACCAAATCTGGATGAGAATGTAAAGAAGCAGAAACAATGTATCACGGAGAGGAGAGGTAATGGTTACCTTGCATTGGATGGGGATTTGACAAGATCTTAAACCAGTGAACTTCTGATACGAAACAGAAGACTTGATTTCTAGATACCGCTGTATGGGTTGAGCAACACCCCCAAGTGGCCCAAGGAAGCACGTGGATCATGTTTATTTCAATAATGCTTCCTTTAGTGGTCACTCGAGACTGACCGCAACGTCCACCAGAGAGGGAGTAGATAAATCACGTGTGGCGCGACAATGTGGTGGAATCCTGAGCATCTGTTAAAATAAGCGAACTAGAGGTACATTTATCCACATAGGGAAAAAAAAGAAAAACAAAAGGAAAACCAAAGCGAAGGCGGTCGTATTAGTGTGACAGGATGGTCATGGCGAAGAACCAGAGACAAGGTGGCTTAACAACAAACATTTATTTCCCACAGTTGTGGAGCCTAGATGCCAGGATCAAAGTGTTGGCAGGCTTGGCTTCTTCTGAGGCCTTACTCCTTGGCAGTCTCCCTGTGTCTGGATCTGGGGTTTTTTTCCCCCCTCTGTATACCTCCCTGTATATCTTCCTTTTCTTTTTCTTTTCTTTTCTTTTTTCTTTTCCTTTTCTTTCTCTCTCTTTTTTTAAAATGCAACCTGTCTTCCTTTTCTTAAAGTGTCACCAGTCAGATTGGATTAAGGCACACCGTCTAGTCTCTTGAATTTAATCACCTCTAAAGTGCCCTATCTTCAATTACAGTCACAGTCTAAAGTACTGGGAATTCGAGCTTCAGGATATGACCTGGGGTAGGGATGGAGGGCACAATTTAGCCCATAATAGGAGTAGTATCACTTATAAAATTAAAAACATGAAGAACTCAGCTACAGGTTTCTTACTAGGAAAAGCACTTAGTAAAACTTCCTTGCCTTAGGATGGAGGAAAAGAAATATCATCTTTATTTGTAATGTTTTATTTCTTCGAAGAAAAAAGATCAGAAGCTAATGTGGCAAAATAGATAAGCAAAACCACATGAAACCAGATGTATTTATAATGTTATTACCTGCGTTTTTGTATCTTAAAATTTTTCATTAAGAAAATGAAAGTGACCAATGAGATCCCCATACTGAAATAGTGGAGTTATGGTTGAAAGGATAAAGAGGAAAAAACCCATACATTTAGACCCCCTCGCTGACTTCCTGATTCTATTTTTCGGTCCCTGTGTGCTGTTCCAGACATCAGTAAAGCAATTTTGCTCTGAGGGTCATTGGGCAGCCTCTCCGGGACAAGTTGCAACATTTCTTTACTTTCTCAGGTCTTGAATCCCCATCTCCCAATGACAATAGGATGGTTACAATCACAATGCATAGTGATTTGACAAGATCTTAAACTAATGAACTGCTGTGTATCCTGCACCTTATAAGACAGAAAATAAAAATATTAAACATTTCTTATTTTCAATGAAAAGTAAAAACATTTCCTATCTTTTTTTTTTTTTTAAGATTTTATTTATTTATTTGACAGAGATCACAGGTAGGCAGAGAAGCAGGCAGAGAGAGAGGAGGAAGCAGGCTCCCCACTGAGCAGAGAACCGGATGCGGGGCTCGAACCAAGGACCCTGAGATCTCTACCTGAGCTGAAGGCAGAGGCTTTAAACCACTGAGCCACCCAGGCGCCCCTCCTATCTTTTTTAAAGCAAATCTAAACATGCAAACACATGAAGATTTAAACTTTAATGGGATGGAACGTTGCTCAAAGTTGAAAAGTTGAAATCCGTGCTTTTGTGTTACAGTCAGGTGAGGGAGGACATTCACAGGCAGGAAGGCTTGCTGTATCTATAGAAAAACGAGGTTGAAAAGTGTTGTGCTTGGAAAGAGGGATGAAAAGGAAAGACTGGAAATGTCGAAGGAAAACTATTCACTTTGCAACTATTGCCAAGTCCTGTTTATATGCACCTGTCCCTGGAAAAATGGAAACTGTATGCAAATGCTTTTTATGTCCAACACAGTTACATAAGCAAATATGTTTTGGGGGAACCTGACTCAGGGCTGACCTAAAACCTTGACAAACCATGCCCTCTGGCAGCGTACCACAGAGAGTACTCTTCAAGGTCATCTTGTGCCCATTCTGAGCTCTGGGGAAATCCACAGGCCAGCTCAGTTAATTACACTAACAGCCAAGGAAATTATATTGGCCCACTGTGGCCTAGTAAGATGAATATTTCTCTTCCTTAGTCACAGGGGGACGTTAATGGTATTTTTATTAACTTGTGACCTGTTGAGTGCTGTTAGAATATAGATGGTGTGCATAAACCAGGTCGGATATTACAGATATGATTATAGAACAATTATGTGGCAGCCACTGGGCTTCTAATCAGTGTTAGCAAAGAGAATCTGTAAGAACTTGAAACTGCTTTTTGGATTTCCACAAGAAGAAACATTCGGGGTCAGAGTTTATATTGTCTCTTTGTGTCTTCTTGAAATTGCAATTTGTGATTTTGATGATTAAACTGCAAACAAAGGAAGATTTTAAAAGAAGGAAACTAGAAAAGATAGACAATAATTGGAGTAATCTTAGATTTTGGAAGCTCAAGTTTGCAGACATTCTTCACTGAAACTGTTTTAATTAGAAATATACGCAGTTTGCTAGCAATGATGTTCGTACGGGTATCCCTAACAATCAGGGACCAGATTGTGAATACGATCTATTATTTTAGCAGTGTGAAAATTCACTTCTGTAGCTATGTGCCATGTGATGAAATACAGCATAAAGTACCTTAGTCACCCTCTTTATAGTCACGTATTAATGTTGATGCCGTCAAGGTTGCCAAAATGTCTTCAGAGTCGATATCTAAGGATGCTGATTTATATTCTGCAAAGTGCATTATTTATTCTGCAAAGTGCATTATTTATTCTGCAAAGTGCATTATTTATAATCACAAACCTTCTCCCCCTTCACTGGAGCAGAGTTTATGCAACCCCTTTTAAACTGCTGCCTCGGCATGTGGAGTGAGATCAGGAGGGACAAATGGTACCATTAACACGGTAAATTACAGTATCAACTGACTTGACTGGAAGCAGAAAATACTGTATCTAAAATCTCACCATCATAATTTAGAAGTCATAAGTGGTTTAGATGAAAAAGAAAAAATAATAATAATCTGCCCTTCCAAGTTCTTAGCTCAACTAAATGTTTGAACTCTCTGAGCTAGAGTCAGTTCTATGTGAACTTTAGACAGTCTACTTTCAACAGGACTATTCAGGAGCAGAGAGAAAGGAGGCATTGAAAGCAGAATGGGATTGCAGTAGAGTCCCTGGGGTTCTGGGCAAGGAGAACTCACAATGCATACAATTGATCTTCTGTCCGAGGACTGACACTTTCACTGATCTCTCCATGATCACCATTGTAACCTTTCCACTTCTGTACACTGCATTAGAAACAGCATCCTCTCAGAAAGAAAGCCCCTTATTTGGAGTCGTTTGCATTAGAAATGAAGCTATATTCTTTTAGTACTATCTGGCTGGGGTAACGTTTTCAGGGTTTTCGAATAAAATATTGATTTTACTTTAAGGTAAGTTTAGCTTCATGACAGCATAAGAGACAACACAAAAACTTGAATGATAAGGTAGAGTAATGCACGTAGACTTTTCAGTTAAGTGTATTGCCAACATCATGGACTTTTGAATCAGATAGCCAGGTTACAGTTCTAACTTTGCTGCTACTTCACAACATTGGGTTGCATTAGTTAGCTCTTTTGGGTGAATTATTTAACTTTTTGAGCCACAGTAAGAAGTATCCTTTTCCTATAAAATCATTCTGAACATTAAATAAACAATACCTGACACAGGACATACCTGACATGGTTTCTAGGACACAGGATATCCTCAATATTCTTTCCCTTCCCTCTTGCTAAACGTTGAAGCTTTAAGTGCCTAAGATGGCACATTTTAAGTGAATGACTGCAGGTTAGAAAGAGGTCAAATGGATTTCAGCAGGATTTTTAAGATGTAGTAGAAAAACACATTTGCAGACTGTAAGAAAAACAGAATAATTCAGGTTTAACTGTTTAACACCATTTTTTTCTAATAGGGACAGAAATAGTACAGGTGTCTGACAGTCCAAAAAAAAAAAGAAAGAAAGAAAGAAAGAAAGAAATCCTAATATTTAAATAAATATTTTCCTTGAATGGTCTGGTTTCACCTCTTTAATTCACTTTGGTGCCTACTACCAAGTGAAATATATAGTCAAAAAGAAAAAGCCAGACTGGATGGCTCAGTCGGTAATGTGTCTGACTCTTGATTTCAGCTCAGGTCATGACCTCAAGGTCATGAGATCGAGCTCTGTGTTGGTGTCTGCGCTAAGCATGGAGGCTGCCTGCCATTCTCTTTCTGGCCCTCAGCTCCCAATAACTCTCTCTCCAAAGCAAAGCAAAACAAACAAACAAACAACAACAAAAACAAAGCCAGAGTAAGTAGAACCCTCTAATACACAGATTCTATGAAGCCCTAGATGAAGGAAGTAAATTTTCTCCCAAAAGGGTGGCATAAATAGGAACAGTCATCTCATAATTATTTCAGAGTCTCTATTAACATAATTAAAGAAGATATGATATCATTTACAGACACAGTTTACTCTCTCATGCTTATTTTTATTTACCCAGCTTGTCTACAGCCCTGCAGGAAGCCTCTTAAAACAAAACAGTCAATTAATTCCTTCGGTATTGGGAAGGTGAAAATGAGGAGGGCTAGCACATCTCTGGTAGGTTTTCTGCATGAAACTGGGAAGGGATACAAACAAGATTAAAGAATTAGCAAGAATGTAATTGGGCAAAGAATCCTATTTGTTTCAGCTTTTATTGGACGGACCTTTTTTCATGGCTTGTGTTTTGTAGATGTTATCTTTATATTTTGTGTTAGCAAAATATCAAATATACCAACATTCTAACTATATCAATATGTTCCACAAATTTGGGTTTGTCTGTGCCATCAATCCTCTCCATTAGTATGGATATGTGCATTGAAATGAACATTGTATTGAATTGGAAATATCACAAGCTGGCTCGTGATATGTAGTAAGGGACCCTTCTGATTCAGCAGAAATTGCCTTCCCATTCTAGAAAAAATAGATTAGTGCCATAGCACTTTAATCATACCCTGGATGTCAAGTCTGTTATATTAATGGTTTTTGCATTTAAATAGTGAAAGTAGATTCAATATAGGGAAAATGAGTAGCAGCAAACCCAGAAGAAAGACATCTTCTATCCACAATGAAGGTATGACATTCCCTGAAGTGAAAACTTGCTTCAAGTCTGTCCTTTCAGTGTTCAAGGACCTGCCTTTGAGGAAGTTATCCATTGTAACGAGAAAGGGTGCTTAATTCTTTTTTGTGACTCTTAGTCTTTGGTTTCTGCTGAAAATTCAGATACACTGGTGCACGTAAAGGGCAATCTATTTGGACTCCGCTCTCAGCCCCTGTCCACCAAAAACCAGCTCAAGGGTGACAGTTCATTAGCATTGATTCCGAATAGTCTGCAAATAAAAAAATCAGAGCCAGGGCTAAAGAAAATAAAAAAAAGAAGAAGAACCTCTATTTCAATTTAAAGTTCTAATATTTTGTATTTTCCTTGTGATTCAATCTGCTCCTGTGCCTGTTGAATTTTATTAAAATTTTTAATTTCATCCTTTTTACTTTTATCTATGTTGTAATACAAAGTACCCATTGATTATTATCATGTGAATGCAGTTATACTTGACATACAAAACAGGGCCCAACTGGACTTTAGGGCGTATATCTTTGAATCGCTGGTCATCAAGCTAGTCTTATGGAGGTGGTTTCAATAATGATGGTACACATATTAATAGCCACCCTGATTACCTGTACTGAAAATGAGAATGCCAGAACAGGACAACACATAGTTTCACATAGCAAATATTGAGAACGTTTACCCGCAGACTATTAGTTTCTTTGTCCCTCTTTTGAGCCCCCCACCTCAGAGAAAGACATAACATAAACTAAAACTTGCTAAAATACCTAGGAAAACTAATTCAGTGCATGATGTTCATGCTTAGTTACAAGTTACCACATAAGTAAATGTGTGTGCAAGAGAGCAAAAGGGAATTCTACATTTCCTGGTCATTCTATCCATCTTCCAGAGTGATTTCTGGGTCTCAGAGGTTGAAATGCAAGATGGTTGGCCTCCGCGCACCATCTTGAATGAGAGAGAGAGCCTTGAAATGACTGAACGTCTTGAAGACTTCACTTCCAGTTCACATCTGCATCCTCTTCACCTGTCTGTAACAGTTCTCCTGTCCCAGTTACCTTTTTTTCTTTTTTTTTTCCTAATCTGACGAACTTTTTTTTATTGAAATATAAGAATAGAAATGTGTACAAATCGTGAGTGGACACCTTGATGAATTTTCACTGGAGCGCCCCCATGTGTCAGAGCACTCTCTCAGCACTGCAGGAACCCCTTCTTGACCCTCTAATTATCACCACCCCTCCTCTCCACAAATTACTACTATTCTGGTTCTTGACACGCTAGATTAGTTTGGCCTATTTTTGGTCTTTATATGAGTAGAATAATACTCACTGTGTTCTTCTGTGTCCAGCTTCTTTTGGTTACTGTTGTTGTGTGTGTGGTACTTCCTATCTGTTGCTCTGTAGTATTCCATCATGGAATATACCACAACCTATGTATCCATTCTCCTCTTTTGGGACAAGTGTGTTGCAGGAAAACAACAGAACATAAGTGCTGTGAACATTCTTATGTTTTCATTTTGAATATACATTTATTTGGGGACATACCACGGAGGGACATTGTTGGGTATAACATAGAAATATATTCATATTCATTTGATAATGCTAAACAGAGTTTCAAAATGGTGCTACCGCAGTAGCTGTTTGAGAATTCTAGTTTCTCGTCCATGATTGGCACAAGTCATATGCAGACCATTTTTGCCTTTATTCTTAATAAATAAAAGTAAATGCAGGTTCACCTAGGTGGCTCATTCAGTTAAGCTCTTGATTTTGGCTCAGGTCATGATCTCAGGGTCATGGAATCGAGTCCCACATCGGGCTCTGTGCTCAGTACAAAGTCTGCTTGGACTTTTCTTTCTTCCCTCACATTGCCCTGCTTGCACACTTGCTCTTTCTCTCTCTCTCTCCTTAAAATAAATGAACTAATCAATCATTCTTTAAAAAAATGAATGCAGAGTTTTTCAGCTTCTACTATAACATAACAGTGCTACAGATTACTGTATAGAAATACCCACTGCTTCTCAGCAGCACAGCCCTTTCATTCGTCCTGTCGATATTTAGTAATCCCAACTTTTCCTCCTCACTTGCTGTTTTTTCCCCTCTAATCCAAATAACTCTACACCTTTTCACCCAATTTATATTTCTAACGTGCATTTCTCAACATACTAGTCCTTTCTTCAAAATCCTTAAGGCTTCCAATTACCTTCAAATAATAACTCCATGGTATTACCAACTCCTTCCCACACAACTCTGCTGCCCTATTTCAGTCAAATGCAACCACTGCACAAGTGTGCCCAGAATTTTCCCATAGCCTATTGTTTGTAGGTACTGTTAATCATTTTATGGAGTCGCTTCCTTTCCACAAGTCCCATTTTACCTCAAATGCTACATCTTTCAGAAACTAGATGTGCCTTCTTCCCTTCCTATAATCCTTCTGGCACTGTGTTCTGATGCCACTTCAATCACCCTCTATTAAGTTATTGTTCTTTAGTTATTAAGTGCTGGTATTGTCCTATTAGATGGTAGATAGTTTCATTCCTGGAGGAAAGAGGCAAAGCTTAACACAATGCTTTGCATTTAGAAGAAGCCTGTTAATATTTGTGTAATTCAAGTGAACATGCAAAGTGTGTGTGTGTGTGTGTGTGTGTGTGTGTGTGTGTGTTTTACTGAAGTTCCCTGAATTGTCAGAACACGCATTTATTTGATTGAAGAGTGCCAGTCTTTCCTGAGCCAAATAATGACAGCAGTCTCTGGGTAGGAGAGATGAAACAAAGTTGGCCAAAGAATCTGTTCAAAATCTGTTTGAGCAAAACAATTCACCCTGCCCCAGATTGCTGCTGCTTATTGCACCCAAGGGATCCATATTTTCTATGTAAGTTGATTTCTGCAAGGAGAAAGAAAGATTTGGATCAATTTACCAATTCGTACTTATCTAAAATAATACTGATTTGTATTGGATTATCTTGAAAATTTCCTTGGCACAAATAGTCTTCATCAGGCAATGTCAACCAAATGACTATTAACATACTTAGGAGCCCTGTAGTTTTAAGAAGTGCGTGCAGGGGGCGCCTGGGTGGCTCAGTGGGTTAAAGCCTCTGCTTTAGGCTCAGGTCATGATCCCAGTGGATTGAGCTCCACGTTGGGCTCTCTGCTCAGCAGGGAGTCCGCTTCTTCCTCTCTCTCTGCCTGCCTCTCTGCCTACTTGTGATCTCTGTCTGTCAAATAAATAAATAAAATCTTAAAAAAAAAAAAAAAAGAAGTAAGTGCGGTGTGATTGATCAGACTCGAAAGCATTGTTAGGGACAGTGTGGTGTGGCAGGAGTAAGAGTTTAATAATCTGATAGACATGGATTGAAATATTAATTATGCCTCCTGTGAGCAGTTTGGATTCAAATGTATTACTTAATCTTTCTAAGTTTCTGTTTTGTCATACACAACATGGGGATAAGGGGATGTCAAAACTGATGTGAGAATAAAATAAGATCATGTGCCCAAAGTAGTTATTAAGTCCATGACTGGACCTCATCTTAAGTTTTCCATTTTTTTCCATCAGAGACCCTTCCCTAACCCTCCAACTGTGTTAGGCCTCTCTATATTCTACTTTCATAACACACTGTATTTTTACTTCAAAACATTATTATAGTTTGTTTACAGAGTCATTGTTGTAATTGTTTGTTCTCCGTTAAGTGCGAGAGTGCTCTCGTGGTAAAAAAATCATCCTCTGTATACTCATATTTACCATAACACCTGGCTCACAGCTCATGATCCAAAAATATTTATTAAGAAATGAACCCACTGGCAAATGAATGACAATTTCCTTTCTTTCACCTGTAAACATTGTGAGAATATACAGTAGAATGGCTCTGTCCTTTTTTTTTTTTTAACACAAAACAGAATTTATGTATTCTAATGAGTTCTACCCTTTCAAAGCAGTCATGATTAGAAGCTGTATACATATTTCTGTGGTTCTGGTAGAGCTCAAACAATTGGTGGAGAGTCTCTGAGGGTCGTATTATAACACCACAATCCCCATCGTACCCACATCATCAAAAGTGGGAACCTTTCTTCTAAGAGTGGGTTTCATTTTTGAGAACAGTTAAGTATCACTTGAAATCAACTGTGGCAAATTACACCATTTGTTTTATTTTTCATCTGAAACAAAGTTTGATAAAGCATTAATAAAACTGCTTTTCTTCTGTGACCACAGAGACTCATTCCAAAAAGAAAGACTTCCATAAATGAGGAAAGAAATTCTGTGATCTCTCAAAATGTATGTTGTGAAGGAATATGTTCTTTAAAATGAGTAGTCAGTTTATTTGTGAAATATGCATACACACAGAGAGATAAACACACACTTAGTCAAACACACACAGACATAGACACAGACACACACAACAACAACAACAACCCCTCTCCTGCCTCCTCTGAAAATTAGATTTCTTTAAAGTCATGCCTGATATAAATTCCATTTAAAACTCATTTCCCACAGGTTCTTCTAAGGAGTATGACGAGAATAGTAAATATCTCTCACTGAATAAGGCATACAATACACATTTAATAACATTATAGTTAGCATCTCACACCCTCCTGCTGGTCCTATGCAGCTTCCCAAAGAAGTAGATTTTTCCATGATATTGTTATTATAGGGATTTTGTGTTGGAAATGATCTAAACAGACTTTGGCCTTAAATTAATTCCATTTAAGCATATAGGAAGGAAAAGGAAATTCTAGGGGAAATCACCTAACCAATACCAGTATAAGTATGATTTTTAGAGTCTCTAGCAATGAATTCCTCTGATGCTGTGCTACTAGGATTGTAATTTGTGTTTTGAAGATGGCTGCCATAAACTGAAAGTCAAAGAAATGTCAACAGTATGTCTGGAGCCTCTGGAGTATTGTTGCATGTATGTCGATTGGGAACATTTCTTTAGTACAAATGCACTATGTTCTCGGTTCAATTATTTCACTGACTACAAAGGTACCAAATCTGAACAAAACAAAGGGTGTTAAAAGGGTGAGATCAAAGACAAAGAAAGTGGAAGAAAGAATCTGGAAATTGGGGGCTAATGGGAGAATTGCCTGCAGCCTGACATAAAAGTTCTTCACTCTCCTCAAATAAACTCATTTCCTTGATAAAGACATTGTCAACACCTGGAATTATTGGGTTTTATTTGAAAAGGGACTTCCAAGTAATGGTGTAGTGCCCCACTCAGGTGAATGTCTCTCTTGGCAGCTGGAGTTAGGGTGAGGGCTGAGCTATTCGTACTTGTGGTAATCAGTCCTCAAAGCAAGAAATCACTGAAAAAGGTGATTTGAGCATTTGAGACTTAACCAAGATCCTTGAAAGAATGCTAAGACAAGTTTTGCCAGTGCTTCCTCCACCAGGTGAAGTCTAGAGACAAATTGCATTCTACCTGGTTTCCTTTCTTCTTTGTTTACCTGAGCTTCTTTATTTTATTATTTTTTAAGAGACCGCGTTGGCTGAGACATTTAAAATATAAAATGGTAATTAAGAGTGTTTGAGGCAGCTCCAGCTGGCTTTGGAATAGCTCCCAATAGGTAGGCTGACATTTCCACCCTCTAAGAATCCCTGCTTGGATGCCGTTTAGAGCAGCCAACCTTGATTCCACCCACCATTTGATTAAACAACAGAGGAACTGCAAATAGGAAAAGTCACTTCTCTAGGGCCAGCTTAAACTGACAGCAAATGCAAGAAAAGAGAGTGATGGAAAAGGAGATTATGAGTTAGTATCAAATGTCAGTCTTCCAAGTGAGCATCTAATTGGCCAATGAGCTTTCTAAAAGTAGAAGTAGCATCAGCAAGGCCATAGCAGAGTATCTTCGGGGCCATTTGAAACAGTTTAATTTTCATTTAGAAATCACGACCAACTAAGAAATCATGACCAACCATTTTAAAAGATTAATTAGAATTGAGATAAACAGCTACCTGTCAAACTTTGGGTAGGTACAGATTACACTGGTGGCTGTATGCTTGCCAGGGTGATGGGACTAGGTGACAAAACTCTATGTAAGACATAGTTCCTGTCCCCAGGGAATTTATATGATAATTAAGAAGATGAAAGTTGTTAGCCTGGAACAGCCACGTGAAAATGCCAGGTGATGTACGATTAAATAGCAAAATATATAATATGAACAAAATGTTCATAATAAATGAACACAAAATGAACACTCAGACACAAACACCCATGGCCTCACATATCAGCTTTGGGAAGTAAATGAGAACAACCGGATCCTAATCCAGGCGAGAAATATTTTGTTAATTTTGCCATTAGTCAGCAAAGTGTAGACAAAGAGCAACTTCCAGGATCTCGGGGTTTTTTTCTGTGTGATGAGTGGTGGCTTGTTCTGTGATTCCTCAGGTCCTTTTCAAGTCTTCTACTTTAGGTTAATAGGCATATGAGCCATTAAATTTGGGGCTGAGAGGTTATTAGTGAATTTGAAGAGGCTTTTGGGAAAGTGTATAGATTGCATGGGGGTAAAGGAGAGTGATCTCTACTGGATCTTAACTGTGAATTAGTCATCGAGAGTCCTAAGGTTTATCTCCAGTTTTCCCACAAGGTGGTTTAAAGATAATAGAAAACCATTTTCCCTCTCTGGATTTCAGTCTTCCATTTGCAAATCGAGAGTGTTGGACTAGGCAATCCCTAGCATGTGCCCCATTTTCTAGGAGGCTTTGGCTATACATCAGTTCCCATTTATTGCACCTGCAGCCCACTCCAGTGCAGTGAGGACTCTAGCAGTGACTGCTGTTTGCTAGATGTGGCCAAGCTAACACCAGTTTCAGGGCCCTTTATTGCACAGTAAGTTTTCCAGGCATCAAGGGCTAGTCTTGTCCATTCCTCATTACCTAGCGATTTATCACATGTTCCTCTGCCAACACTTATCTTTCCTTTTTGTTACTTCTCTATAATTAATCTCATCTCCATTATACCAATATTTCTTACATAGTATTTTCCCTCTAAAATATCCCCAAAGGACTAAAGGATACACTAAAACATTTTAAAAGATTAATTAGAAAGCTCTATAATGATATAACTCCTTTTTCATTTTTTTTCCACCTTGGTAAATATCTTAATGTACATTGATGAATACTGTACATTAGATGCAAACTATTAGAAAGATATTCCCCCACACCCCTGAAAAACCTTCCTAACTGTGCTAACCAAAGGTCGATATTTACAAATACTACATGGTATGTAATTAACTTGTATTTGAAATTGGTACATTTCATAAACAATTTTGCTATATTAGTACAGGTGCTTAAAGAGGTTTGTACTAATTATATCGCATGCTTGTGAAGGCTAAAGCAACTGCAGTCTTTGTCTTTATATTTAAAATCCTTATTTTTTATATGATAATTATAATCTAATTATGTAGAAAATAAAGTTCGGTCCTATGGTTCTCACCATTGTGGAAAGGAACTTACCCATTCTAGGTTAAAACTATAATTTTTATGTTGAGAGTTCCCAAATCAGAACTTTAACCTGTATCTTCCTTTCTCAAGAAGATATAATCACTGAGAATCTTCTCTAATTTTTAAATCTTAACATGCCTTAAATCATTTCTTTTTCATTTTAAGACATTAATCAGATACTGATTGCACAATATTTTTTTTTTGTAAATTTTTTTTCAGTGTTCCAAAATTCATTGTTTATGCCCCACACCCAGTGCTCCATGCAATACGTACCCAACGCCCACTACCTGGCTCCCCCAACCCCCCTATCCCTCTCCCATCCAAAACCCTCAGTTTGTTTCTCAGAGTCCACCATTTCTCATGGTTTTCTCCCCCTCTGATTTGTTTTGTTAACAAATCCTTTTTGAAAAGGATTTGAGATAGTTAACAAAAGCATATGCAATACCACTGTTGGTGCCTTTGGGAGTATCAATCGGTCAACCTGAAAGGAGAGTAATTTGGTCGTATCTATCAAAACAGCAAGTGCACATGTCTGTCAGCTGTAAGTACCACTTCTAGGAATTTGTTCTATGCATATATTTACATATACTAAATGATGTAGAGGTAAGTGTACTCATTGTGGTATTGTTTATAATTGGCACTGTTTTGTCCGTAATTACAAAACTGAGAATGAACATGCATCGGCAGGGGATCGGTTCACATTTTTTTCATTAAAAATGAAGTGTCATTCAGCCACAGAAAATACTGATGAGGCCATGTACTGATACGGATTAGCCTCCTACATGAATTAAGTAACTGTACACTCATATGTAACTAAGAATTTGGGGGAAGGGGAAAATAGCTACCGGGTTAGGTAGGCATATCGTAAATAATTTTATTGAGATAGATGAGTTTACCTTTATGTATCCTGAGGTATCATAGATCTCTGCAAGCATACACAGGAAGCTTATCCTATTGTTTCATTCCAGAGAGGAGGCCTGGAGGGCTGCAGGGCAGAGATGAGAGGGAGACATTTGACTATATACTCTCTGAACTTGTTGGATTTTGAAGCAGGCAGAGATACAGCCTCACTTCAAAACTAATATTAAAAATAAATGAATTACCTATGATACCATGGAAATAAGAAAAATAATTAGAACAATAGAAAATAAGTCTATAAAATTTTAAGATATTAAGATAAAAGCAGGGGAAAGGCCGACACACAAAATTTCTACCTTATTCTTATTTCTTCCTTATTTGCTCTTAGGAAGACTAGATATTTTGATTTTGATGCCTTGTCTGATCCATAGTTTCTGTTAAAAAGGAAGAACAGGTAAGGTTTAGACATACAAGTACTCCTGTGAATGAGCCCTCAAAAAATCCCTCAAACCCTCAAAAAATGTCTACAGTTCTAAATTTCACAAGGTTGATTCTTATAAAGCCTCTCAAAATAGTCCAAAAGCATAATGCCTAAGTTCAATTCAATAAAAACAAATCTTTGTGATGCTAGAAAATGGGATACAGATTCACAACTCTGCAATGGTCTTGATTAGCCCAAGGAGAAATCTGGAGATGTTTTTTGAAACTATGGATTGACACCCATTAGTGAGTCATAAAGTCAATTTAGTGAGTCACAGCCAGCATTTAAAAAAAAGAAACAGAGACGCCTGGGTGGCTCAGTGGGTTAAAGCCTCTGCCTCTGGCTCAGGTCATGATCCCAGGGTCCTGGGATAAAGCCCCGCATCGGGCTCTCTCTCTACAGGGAGCCTGCTTCCTCCTCTCTCTCTGCCTGCCTCTCTGCCTGCTTGTGATCTCTGTCTGTCAAATAAATAAACAAAAACCTTTTAAAAAGTAAATAAAAAAAGAAACAGAAGATAATGTAATATGATAGTATATCAGTTTTTATGGCATTTAATAAGAGTATTTTTATGAAATGTGTGTGTATGTACACAAATTGTGTGTATCCAGTTACGTACACACACATGATCATTTTTTAAGGTTATTTCTTATTGTGAATTATAAAATCATTTGAAAGTGCCTGAATTCCCAAAAGGAAGCATAGATGGCATATTTTCCAGACTTATATATAGACAAAATAGAGACATTGAGGTTATAGTATACCAGTAATAGCTGACATTTATTAAATACACATTATCTTAATCAGACCTTATGTTATGCATTTTACATGTAATATCTAATTTAATGTTTACAACAGTACCATGGGAAAAGAAACTACTCATGGTAACAACCATTTTGCAGTTAGAAAATTCAGGATAAGACAAACTCGGTATCTTGCTAAAGATACCAGTTTCCACTTGCAAGAGAGACAAGCCTAGTAAAATGACTTCTGAACCTGTGTTTTTACCTATCATGCTACAAAGTTTTTAGCTCAAACATATTCTATATGGTCGGTTAAAGGCCAGTTAACAAGCTTTAACCATTGCCTAGACCAGTGTTTGGACACCTCTATCGATTTTTGCTCCGCAGTGCTCAGATCTCCCCTTCTGACACAGTACAGAACACTCATGTGATGCTTAAACCACCAGAACATTCTTTTCTCAAGCCTCTGTCTTTTTAATCTATCACAGTTTGACAACAGAGTGTCTTCCTCTAGAGCCGTTGTAATGTTGTCATTCTGTAGTAATAACATTGGACTGCCTCCTTTATCAAATCAAAATGCCATGGGAAAGTTAATTAATTTCCCTGAATGCAGTTTGCTCCTCTATAAATAAGGATACCACTATTTCACAGTGTTAAAATGGTCAAAAGAGATAATATATGCAAAACAGCACATTTCCTGGGAGGTGGTATAGACCCAGTAAACAGAGACTGGCTTTACATAGAATCAGATAGAATGTATATTTAATAATAATTTATTCAACAAGAATTTTGAGTACCTCTTATTAGTGATTTATTAGCATAATTGAGCTTCAAGACAAGCCCTCTACTAATTTCTGCTGCTTCTTCCTTTTTTGGTTTTCACTTCCAAATATATTAGCTGACTTTCAAGTCTATCATTCGTGACTTTGACCTTTTAAAATGTCTAATTACTCTGGTTTGGCATGTTGTCTTCACTGTGGGCCTTCGTTCTTTCCATTGAAAATTCTAGCCAAAACTCAGAGCCTTCATAAAAACTTCCTAATTAATAACAATTTCTCCAGTAATTTTTGTAATTCTACTGCATCTTTCTGTGTGGTCGGACTTACTCTAATTATATCCCCACATGCATGAAAATGTTTTATATGGTATATAATTATCCTAAAGTGTCTCCCGGTCTAATGTTAGATTTAAGATCCCTGATAGTTATGTTAATTAGTTACTTATACCTTTCATGGGAGCCTATCCAGTTTTGTGAACAGCAGAGCTATCCCTCATAATTCTTTTTTTTTTTTTTTTTTGATCACAACTAACACCAAGGAAGTAGAAACAATCATCAGAAGCTATTATCAACAGTTATATGCCAATAAGCTAAGCAACCTAGATGAAATGGATGCATTCCTGGAACACTAAAAACTCCCAAAATTGAACCAGGAAGAAATTGACAACCTGAATAGACCGATATCTAGTAACGAGAGTGAAGCAGTGATTAAAAACCTCCCAAAAAACAAGAGCCCAGGACCTGATGGATTCCTGGGGAATTCTACCAAACTTTCAAAGAAATAACACCTATTCTGCTGAAGCTGTTTCAAAAAATTGAAGCAGAAGGAAAACTTCCAGACTCTTTCTATGAAGCCAGCATTACCCTGATCCCCAAACCAGGCAAAGACCCTACCAAAAAGGAGAATTCCAGACCAATATCACTGATGAATATGGATGCTAAGATTCTCAACAAGATCCTAGCAAACAGGATCCAACAGCACATTAAAAAGATTATCCACCATGACCAGGTGGGATACATCCCTGGGCTACAAGGATGGTTCAACATTCGCAAATCAATCAATGTGATAGAACAAATTAATATGAGAAGAGAGAAGAACCACATGGTCCTCTCAATTGATGCAGAAAAAGCATTTGACAAAATCCAGCATCCATTCCTGATTAAAACGCTTCAAAGTATAGGGATAGAGGGAACACTCCTGAACTTCGTAAGATCTATCTATGAAATACCCACAGCACATCTCATCCTCAATGGGAAAAACTTGCAGCCTTCCCATTGAGATCAGGAACACGACAAGGATGCCTCATAATTCTTAAGCTCTTTGGTGTTTTTGTGGTGTTCCATCTTGAGAAGGATATAAATGGTATCATAAAATCCCATATACCTTATTGACTCTGATTTAATTTTCAGATAGCATATTCTTATATTTTTCCTTGAACTCCTTTGCCATTTTACCATCCTAAAAATCATGCTTATACCCCCTTCTTCAGCAAGGGGATGACATAAAAAAATGCCATGGCATTTCAATGATTGTATTGATATATAGTCTCATTTTCATTATTAGGTATTTTGTGATTATTTTAAGAAGCTGTGTCAACAGGTTGTATGGGCAGCATGAATCTCAGGGGTTTTAGTATATTACATTGGCTCAAAAGGAATATCTTGTGTATTGACGATCTCTCTAAGCAATAGAAAGTCCTGAATACTAAATACTTTCAATGTTACATTTCATATTTATAGGATTAAAAAGGTTATACACAAAATAAATCTGGCAATATCAACTTGGTTCAGTCCCATTCCATAAACCACAGCTCATGTAAAGCTACAAGATTGATTTCTCAATATTCAATTTCTTAGGGGAACAAATAGTCAAGACATGCATTAAACTCTGCTCCTTAAGGAAAAAAAAAAAAAAAAAGGCATCAGCATTTGCTCCTTCATGCATAGTGATATTGGTAAGCTTCTCAATTTGCTTTGGATTTTTCCCATCTTTTCTGTGTTCCGCATTCTCTCCAAAATCAATGAGAGTTTAGTGCATGGAAGAGTCACAGTGGTCTAGAATAGAACATGGATCTATTTGATTAAAAAAAAAAAAAGTTCAAGGTACTTTATAAAGGATGAGACTTAATTTTGCCTCCTTCTTTCAGGCCACACTCCTATTGAGATCAGTGGGAGGTTGGCTCAACTGAAGAGAGTAAAATCCAATCCAACCAGCATGTAGAATAACTTTACCTGTAATCCCTGCACGAACACTGAGCTCTAGCTACTTCTGACATGAACGAAGACACATACCAACACTGTACAACAAGTGAAGAGAGAGAAAAAAGAAAAAAAAAACAAACAAAAAAAACTACTTTTGGTGGTTTTCCAGTATGTTTTGTACTTTGGGCTATAAAGTGCCCAGGGAGGTTTGTTCCTTCTCCATACAATATAAAATCAGAAATAAATATGTCAGAATGCAATTGGCTAAAGGCAAAATGCACTGTTAGAACACATTATTTTAGCATTATCATTTATATGTAGTTTATATAAGTATCCGATGATTTTAGGTACAGCTTATTTGTACACTTAAGTTCAAAAGCAATCATTGTTTTCTGTTAAAGATTAAGAAACTATGCGGTAACCATTGATGACATTACTATTTTTTCCATATTTGTGAAAAACAAACAAACAAACATATATATATATATATACACACACACACATACATACATTAAATATACGTATGTATGTATATATATTATATATATATACACACACACATATTTTTAAAAGGCACTAGAGCCTTACAGTGAGAGAAGACCCCAGCAGGCAGCAAGGAACCAGTGATCACAGCTGTCTTGTCTCTCCTCTAGGGGTTTCACCTCTCTGTCTGTTTCAGCCTCTGCTTCATCAGCTGCCAGGGACGGAGAAGGAGGGGAGGGTATGTTATCCAGCTGAGATGGCAGCTGCCACCACATCGCCTGTGCCCTCCAGCTTTCTCATCATAAGGTGGAAAATTTTCAAGGGGAGGTTTACTAGAAAAGTAGAAGGAAAACAAAACAAAGCCCCAAGTGAAAGAAAATACACATAATGAAACAGATAACATTTCCAGAGTGTAGGCTTTTAGGTCTTGAAGTCTATCTGCAGATTGGTGCTGCTGGCAGGGACATGGGCACCACAGGCCATACTTCCTTAGGCACCGAAGCTTCTATCTGCCCAAGTTAACCTCCGGATTCAATGTGGAATGATTTTCAGCACCTTGTTTGTTTTATGATCCCCGCCCCTACTCTAACACAGGGAGTTTGACTGTTCTCCCTTAACACAGAGAATTACTGCGGTACTTAAATTCATTTTTACCTTCCATTCTCACTTGCCGCAGCTCCTGTGGGTTGTGGCCCTGAAAGAGGTGAGAGTGGCCCCTTCTAGTCTACAGTGCATTCCTTCTAGGCTTTTGAATTTGAGTGTGGCACCAACCCTTATTTTGCCAGATAGTCTCATAGTGTCTACCGTCCCTGCTTTTTTTTTTTTTTTTTGACCCATTTAGGACTTCCCTTTCAGTTCTTCCAAAGGAAATTAATAATTCAGGAGGTAAATTGGGTTAAACCATAGCTTACAATTGCTATCTTCATCTGGACTTATCAGGAGTCACATTCCCAGCTTCTGCAATAGCTTCTTCTTCCATCAGATCTTGCACAGACTGTTGGATCATCCATGAAACTCTTTATTCTTGCCTGAGAAATGCTGCTAACTGTGACCACTTCTGCAGGTTGACCCATTTACAGCCTCTCTACTAGGTTTGACTTACTATGATTCATAGCTTTGAAAAAATATAGTAATAAAAAGTCGAATTCATTTTCTTTTTCCAGATTAAATTGTAAACATGAGATTTAGAAAGTGGAAAACATAATGCAAGTGTGAACTAGTAAAGATTTCATAAGGCAATTAATTACAAACATAGACACATTTTAACTCAGGATGGAATTTTACCTTAAGTATATGAGCCCTTGATCTGTACAATTGGGCTCACCATTTTACTTCTAGAAAGACTCCTTGTCTTAACTCCTTATTTTTGTCCATATATAAAGTTGAACAAAAGTTACACTTAACACAGGAGTGATATTTGAGTCAATCCAGTTCTTTATAATCTATATCCAATCACTCATGAATTTTTTTTATTATCATCTTCATCATCATCATTATTCTTCCTAAAGTCTTCCTTTATCAATCCTTTTAACTTTCATCCACCCGCCATGACATTACTCCTAGTGTTCCTTGATGCCACCTGGACGTTTTACCTGACCTCACTTTATCCCTTATAGTCTCTAGTTTAATCTTTAAAATCTTTGTTTCTATATTATTCCTTTAGTTATCTCTATACCAGCAAGGATTATTTCCCAGTTATTTTTACTGAATTTGCTTTCTGTTCTTTGTTTTAATATGTTTCTCCATATACATTATAATATCCGAGTTACAGTGTCTTGACTATACACAACCTCTAAACAAATACCTTTCCAGCTTTAGCTCCTAGGTTTCTTACATCAGATACCATCTATATTTCTTTCCACACTCGCCATGCCTCATTCATATTGTGAGCTTTTCTACTTTTGCTACCATTATTGCTCCTAAGATAAATGTCATTCCCATTCTCATACATAAATACACATATACATATACATACATACATACATACATAATATACATACATAAACATACATAAATCCTACCCCAGCTAAAAGTAAACTCTTTATCTTCAGATGAAAAGGATAGAGATCTTGTTTTACTCTTCTTTGTATTCCAAGTGCTTAACAGAGTATATGCATATGACAGATTATCATAATGAGGGTAAAAGAATGCATGAACAAACAAATTAATATGAGTAGTATGCTGGCTCCCTGTTTCCTGAAAATGCCACTTTTGTACCTCAGTCTCTTCTCTGTTTCTTATTTTACCCCCTAAAATGACTTTCTTTTTACTCTGTTAACCTTGAGAGCCAACTCAAGACCAATTACTTTGTAAGGGCTTTTCTTACTGTGCTTCATCATATTCCTTCCCTGATCTCTCATAACCGACTGAGCCGCACCACACAATCTGGCCCTTGATTATGCGCTATCTTTTATGGTTCTTTAACTGTTTCAAAGTACGTAAATCTCATCTGCCCAAACTGACAACTGTACACCTTCTCAAGGGCAGAGACGGTGTCTTCTGTCTGCCGCACAAATCTCTCCCAGTACGAGGGCTGCAGAGGCAAACAGTTGTTGAGATGACCCTCCAGCTGAATGAAGTCGGCCTTCACAACTTTTGAAAAATAGAATGTTGACCTTGCCAACTGAGAGTATGGTAGCCAAAGCATATGGCTCCCCCTCTCCTCAGCCATAGAGGAGAGCGGCACTCTGGGCTCAAGAGTGTGTCCTTCAAGTGACTGCTGTTTGCCACCTTTCAAAACTCTAGTTGAGTGACGTCATATTCACAGAAGAAAGTCTGAAGCAACTGTTCCCGACATTGCGACAAATATTCCAGCTATTTCAAATTATTTGGAGAACTTTTTAAAATGCAAATTCCAAGCCTGTATTGGTTCATGAGAAAACTTCTCACCTCAACCTCTGTTTCCTCGAAATCAGACTTTCCTATATCACCACTTAAATGGACTACCCTAGGGTTTTGTTGCCAGGCCATTAGCGGCCCTGGCCTCTGGATTCCCACTGTCAACTCGACTTTCATCTCCTTCATGTCAGAGCTGTGTTTGGTCAAATTACCAAACTATTAAGCTTTGGTTTCTTCATTTGTGTAAAGGAGATAGGAAGTGCCTTTTTTGTTGTACAGATACAATTTAGGAAAAACACAACACTGTTGGTTGTAGTGAGACTTTAATAAATATTAAGCTATTTTGATTACCTAAAATGGGCATAAGGCTATTTTAGGTAATCAAGTTAGATTAATATTTATTTAATGTGGACTGTTCTTCTGCATATTCTGTAGAATGATTGCTAAAATTACTACAGGATGATTTTTCAAAGATGAAAGGCATTCTTAAGATTTTAGAAAAATAATGTTCCATCTCTAGAAAATCTAGTGAACTATAAATATCGTAGTAGAGTATAAGAAGTATGATAGGCTATGGATTATCAGATGGTAAGAATTGTTTAAATAATTTTTTTTCACTTTTTCTTTGATTACCTGAAAATTCAGAATTAAATTTAATGACTGTTCATTTTATCCACATTTACTGGATGGTTGATATATTTAACTTTTCATCCATCTACATGGATTTATGGTTTTATTATTTTTTAATATAACAATCTTATTATTTTTAAGCTTTCTTTAAAAGAAATTGGCTATGTTAGGAAAAAAGGAAATAGTTTAGTTGAATCTTTTCAGCTTATAAGAAGCGACTCATTTAATTAATTTTGTACATTTATTTTTTAAAAGGTGATTAGACATAATAGATTCACATAATTAGAGAAAATTGAAGTAATACAAAAAAAATTACTCCATCACTGTCCCACCTGTCCAGTTGTCTTTACCCAACCACACACAATTTCTATTAGTTTGGATATGTATGTATAATTTTAAATTTTCTTGCTGTATACAAAAATAAACATGAACACATATTATTTGATGCATTTTACATAAAACAATTGAATATCCTACTATTGTGCACAATGATTTACATTTTGCTTTTTTATCTGAAAGATTTTCTAGAGATCTCATATTAAGGCACAGAAAGCTACAGCCTTCATCTTTATAGATATGTATTATTTATTATTTCATATGGCTTTATGGATTTCCTTAGTTTACTTGGCCAGTCAGTTTAGGCTGTTAACAATTTTCTTATCTTAAACAACAGTGTATTGAATGACTTCATATATAAATATTTATATATATATATATATATATGAATATCTATAGGATAAATCCTCTCAATCAGGATTGCTGTGTCAAATAATATATACTTTTATAATTTTGATAAGTATTATCAAGTAGCCCTCAATAGAACATATAAGAATATTATGAGATTGTCTATTTCCGCAGCCCCACCAAGGTACCATTATCAAACTTTTGAATTTTTCCAGTTTGATAGGCTTTTTTAGAAAGTGAGGTTTGCGGGGCACCTGGGTGGCTCAGTGGGTTAAAGCCTCTGCTTTCAGCTCAGGTCATGATCCCAGGATCCTGGGACTGAACCCTGCATCTGGCTCTCTGCTCAGCAGGGAGCCTACCTCCCCCTCCTCTCTGCCTGCCTCTCTGCCTACTTGTGATCTCTCTCTCTCTGTGTCAAATAAATAAATAAAATCTTAAAAAAAAAAAGTGAGGTTTGGCACCTTTTCGTATTTCAATATGATTTATACTTCCTTTTTAATTCAGTATATGTGGCCTTTGCTCATTTTTCTGTTGGGTTGTGAGGCTTTTTCTTATCAATGTCTTGGGGCCCTTCATTATTAGAGAGATTAACCTTTTGTGATGAATTGCAATTATTTTTTTTTCCTCTGGTTTGTCATTTATCTTCTGAGAAATTTTTATTTTAAAAAGTTGCAAAAGTTTGGTTTTCTTGGCTACCATACACATAGGAATCATTCAAATAAATTTGTTAAAGGCAGTATATTCAGTAGCGACGCATGTTTATGTAAGTGCATGAAGCCTCAGGGTTCTACAAGACCTGTCTTAGGAGCTTCTTGAAATAAATATGAAAATGGTTTAAAGGTCAAAAATGTATGTGTTCCATCTCCATAAGGCCACGCCCCAAAGCTATACCTTAGTGGAGGAATATCAAGACATGAAGATGTATAGATATCTACCAGTCTTATAGATAAACCTCTGAACTACAAGAAGAAGGATCTTAGATTTGCTTCATTTCAAATCCTCTACTTCTGTATTTGAATATTCCTCTAGACCAGTAGCTTCTTTTTTTTTTTTTCTTCTTTTTAAGTATTTGAGCTTTTTAAATTCCATAATGGAAACTCTATGAAAAGCCCTAAAGGGAGTTTCTCTGTTTCAAAGCAGGATGTGGGCAACAGTAGACTCTAACTCCTCTGCTTCCCCCTTATGCATACTCTTTCCCGTAGCTAGCAGCAACTGATTCACTCAGGAGGACCCTAAGATCCCACGGATGCAGTTTGAAAGTCAAGGCTCTAGTCTACCTCTTAATCCTAAGAATAAAGGGCGCCTGGGTGGCTCAGTGGGTTAAGCCTCTGCCTTTGGCTCAGGTCATGATCCCAGGGTCCTGGGATCGAGACCTGCATTGGGCTCTCTGCTGAGAGAGCCCTTCCTCTCTCTCTGCCTGCCTCTCTGCCTACTTGTGATCTCTCTCTGTCAAATAAATAAATAAAAATCTTAAAAAAAAAAATCCTAAGAATAATGTAATGACAACTCTTTTTTTAAAAGTATCAGGAATTTTTTGCTTGTGGTATCTATAAACCCGTCTACTCTTGCTTAATAGAAATTCTTCTTTGGGTATAACCTAAACCAGACATTCTTTATAATTAACTTTTTTTTTCTTTTAACCAGGAAATGTAAATGCTATCTCTCTGGTAATCAGATTCATAACATTTCTAGAGGTTTAGTGGCTGGGAGGATCTCTAAGACCACCATGTAAAACTCCCACCAAATAGAGGAACTGCCTCTATAGTGATCTCTAGCTCAGAGTCACATAGTCTAATCATTCAGAATTAATTGCCCCACAAGTAGCTGCTTCCATTTTGCTCAAGTTCTTACTGTTGGAAAGTGTCTTCTCATATTAAATTCCTGTACCTTCCGTTTGTTAATCTACCCTTGGTTCTATGGTGCTACACCTAATAAGATCCACTTTTATTCGATAAGGACAAATATTTAAAGACAATTATCATATCGCCTTCCCTAACCCATTCTCCAGTTTTCTCTTCCCTAGAGTAAAGTTTCATTGTTACTGCCACTATATTTCCAATTGGGAAGATTCTCACATTCCTGATTACTGCTCTCTAGACTCACTTCAAGGTGTTAGCCATACCTATAAAAAGCAGCAGTGCCTGGGGTGTCTGGGTGTCTCAGTCAGTTAAGCCTCCAACTCTTGGTTTTGGCATGATCTTGGGTCATGAGGTCAAGCTTCTTGTTGGGCTCTGCACTCAGCATGGAGTCTGCTTGAGATTCTCTCTCTCTCCCACTCTCCCCACATCCCCCACTCATGTGCTCACTTTCTTTCTCTCTCTCTTTCTAAAATAATTAAAAAAAAATTAAAAAGTAGCAGTGCCTATCGAACACAATTCTGCATGTGGAGACTGGCCAGTTTAGAGATCATGTAATTATGTAATCTGTGCGTCTAGATAGTACCTTTTTTGTTCTTTTTCTGTTTCATCCTTTCTGAATCTTTAATTTGCCTTGAAATCTGAATCCTCCCAATTTATCAAAGAGCATTACCTGACGTTTAGTACCTATGGCCTTAAGGCTTCCCAGCCTTTGAAACAAGAAGGGCACCTAGTGATCATTTAGTCTAACTGGTTCACTGTACAGATGGAGGAAAACTTTAAGAGGATATATAGAGTAGGAGAGCTTTCTCAAAAGTTCAAATCTTCCTTAATGACTGCATAATGGGGCTTTCAGAAGACCGGCAGCAATGTTTTAACAGTGTCTATAATAGCCCACCCACTCAATGCAGTATGTGGTAGGCAGAAAAATGACCTCCTAAAGATGTCCATGTCCTAAACTTCAGCATTTGTGAATGTGTTACTTTACATGGCAAAGGGGACTTTATAGATGTAACTGAAATTCAAAATCTTGAGATAGAATGATTATCCTAGATTATCCAGGTGAGCTCTGTCTAACCAGATGGTCCCTAAAAGGGGAGACTCTTTCCTGGCTCTAATCAGAGGATGATGAATAAAAGGAGAAGCTTCAGAGTCATATAACATTGCTGGCTTTGAAGGCACAGCATGGGGACCAGTAGCGAAATGAGGACAACATCTAGAGGTTAAAAAGGGCAAGGACAAAGAATTTCCCTAGAGTTCCCATTAAGGACCGCAGCCCTACAACAACTTCATTTGAGCCCAGTCAGATCCATGTTAAACTTCTGGTTTACAGAATCCCCAGATAATAAATGTGTATTGTATTAAACCACCAAGTTTGCAATAATTTCTTATGGCAATGATAGAAAACTAATATACCAGAAAAGCCTAAATACTAAGCCAAATGCATTCACAGCTTTTTAAGCCTCAAGCATTAAAGACATGCAGTATGTGCGAAGTATTCTGAAGCCAAATTTGCTTTGTTTGATAGCCGTATTCTCATAATGAGCTAGGCCTTTTTAGAAATTGCATTAATAACTCAGGGAACCATTTAGTCATTATTGCTTCACTGTGTTAGCTGTTATCCTGTTTGACGATAGCCTAAATCTCCCGTCACTCCCAGGGAATGGCTCTTGTACTGGGAAAAGTATCAGTGTAGATTAATCTTTCATATTATTGTTTTTAGAAAGCATGTTTGTAGGGTATTTGGCAGCTCTCTCCTGTTTTACACCTGGGTTCACACGGCATTCACTCCCATAAAAGAAGGCCAAATTATGCTAAGTAAATATGTTTCTAAACCAAGTTAGAATTCTGTTAATTTAGTAAATGCTTGGAGAGAGCACAATTCTTTTCTGAGAGGTTGAGAACAATGAAGACTGCTTGGGGGCCTTTTGCCAAATACGTTGGCTTCACAAATGCACAGGCACCTGAGTGCTCCTCCAGGAGCAGAGATGTGGTTATGTTTCATGACCTTGAGCTACCTTTCAAAGAGGAAAATTCTTCTTACCACATATTGACTAATTCTTTTCTGCTAGGTAATGGGCTTGTTTCTGAACATGTATTTCTATGCCTAATTATCAGAAGGAGACTATGTGAAGCCCTCACACCTAAGGAAACAGAGACTCAGTGAGAATAAATCAGTTACTCAAGTTCACAGGAATTGTAACCACTGAAATGGGACACGTCCCACAGCCATTATGATCCCAAAGCCCACTGATTCTACACGTTGTCCCGTCTGTGCAGGTCTGTATCGAGCATACCTGTTGGGATTATCACAGCTCTATTATTTTCATCCTTCCACATTCGCTAGAACATGGTAGGAATTCAGCAAAACTTACTGAATGGATGGATGAATGAATTAGTAAGTTCTTGAAGCACAGAAAGAAGTAATTAAAACGAACTTGTCCTTGGATCCTCACAACAGTGTCTGGGAAAGTTGGTACTTAAAAGGAGTCATTATAAAGATCAAATCAAGCTAAAAGAAAATTAAAGCAAAAAAAAGAAGAAGAAGAAGAACCTTTATGTAATGTATATAATTTTTTACATGTAACTTTTAATACCTAAATTTTACCCTCTTTCTTCCAATCCTATAAACATACGCAGATGCCCACATACACAGAATTAGCGATCTGTTTTAAAGTATAGTGTAGGCCTCTGTAAGATGGCCAATTCTTTGCCCCCGTCCAGAATACACAAATAAGAAGTTTCCTACAGCAGAAGAAGGAGAGAAAATCTATGCTATAGACTGGATAGGATTTAGCATTAACTTTGGAGTAGTCCTTGAACAATGGTACAATATTAAGCTGCTGTAAATTTTGTGTGACAGGTAAGCTTTGGAAATGTTAAAGAAGAAAGTCATAGGACTGAACTTTCTTAACGCTGTGGTTTTCAAAATATTTATTTGTTTGACTGATTTGTATTAGCAGAAAGCTCCCTTTTGTGGCAGTTTATCAGAACCTACTTAAAGAAAACAGATAAAAAAAGAAGGAGTTTTGAATAAAAGAGGAGTTTTGAATGGAGCTGAGGGACACATGACCCCCATGCTCAAGTCCAATGCCCAAGTCACCCCTACTGAAATCCGAGTACTATGAAAAGCTCAATGTAAAAACTGCCATACTAATAATTTTTATTCCTCAAACTATGGTGAACAGTTAGAAAGTATTGGGCAGAATTTGTATAGCATGGCTCTTATAATTTGAATTGTATAAATGTATGTATATGGCACTAGCATAAATATTTGATATTTTGAATATTGTTTATTTTATGAAAATAGACACATTGTTTTTTTCTGGACATCCCAGGAATCAGTGAGATGGCTTCTCCCAGGTAGCTACATTCTGGTACACATGGAGGGTTTCCAAATGTGGGACCTATTCTTTATGTAATGTGCTTAATGCTTAGAATGGTTGAGCACACTGGAGAAGGGATCCTGTCAGTTAGTCTTGTTGGAAGGAAGTTGTCAGTACAGAATTGTTGGAAGGATGATTGAGGTTAGACTCATTGTTTTACAGTGAAAAACATCAAGAATCAAGTTTCCACAGTAAATAAAGTTCTTTATAAGAAATTATAATTGACATGGTTTTCCACCCCTTTATTGTTTGTTCAATATTGAAATAAAATGATGGGGTTTAAGGCAGATATTCAGCTATAGCTTTTAGAGATGTTGGCTGAATACTAAAAATATGAGACATCTTTTAGCTAATTTCAACTACTATTTATTGAGCAGTTCCTAAATGTCAAAGAACCATGCAGTGGCTTATTAGGCATTGTATCACTTGGTCCTCACAATAACCTTCACAGGGATGATAATTTTCATTCCCATTTAAAAAGAGAAAACAGACTAAGAATTTAAGTAACATGTCCAAATTCACCAAGTTTGTTAAGTATTGAGGCTGGGATTTGAGGTCAATTCTTCTCGGCTCTGGAACCTTATGTTCTACAGCTTTCCTACTGAGTTAATGCATAATTTGGGAAGAATTCAGTGTTCTGTTTTGACTTGAGCCGTGCCTGGAATTACAATTATACCAAACAACAGTGAAAGCAAACTCCAGTCAGCTCAAAGACTTCATCCAGTCCTTTGTTACAATGAAAACTTTGAATTATCCCAACCATGAGCAAAGACCTAGATCTTGGCAAGCCAGTTGCCCTTACCTTTTCTCTCTCAGACATTACAGACTCTAGATCCCAAAACTGTTTCCACCGGATTTTAATGCAAAGCCTGATCCACTTCCTTATGGGCCTCACAATTAGACTGCTTGACTAAAGGCACGGTGCCCATATATATATATATTTTTTAAGATTTTATTTATTTATTTGACAGAGAAATCACAAGTAGGCAGAGAAGCAGGCAGAGAGAGAGGAGGAAGCAGGCTCCCCGCTGAGCAGGGATCCTGATGTAGGACCCCATCCCAGGACCCTGAGATCATGACCTGAGCCCCCGCAGATGCCCAACCACTGAGCCACCCAGGCGCCCCATATTTTGAAAACCTAGCTCTATCACTGGGGTTTACTTCCATGGATGTAATACTGTCACAGGGAGGAAATCTATGACATGTTTTTGCCAGTCGTCCTGCTGTTTCCATGATGAAACGGATCCCAAATTGCACAGAAGCACAGAAAATCTCTAGCTACCGTTGCAGCAGGACCCTGATGGCAGTGGAGCGCACCTTCAGGAGGCGGAGGGCAAGATCGTGGTGTGATAGGAAAAGAAATGGCAGCCCCGCTCGCCCAAGACATCCCTGTGCTTGCGGCTGTCCGTTGTGCTCTTTGACGCCCACAGGGAAGGTCAGGGGAGCATTATTTAACCAAGTGAATGCAGGAGAGGAGTACGTTCCCACAGCCTTACATCATTGTGGAAGTAAACTGTGCCCACCCGAGCCAAACAAAGCTAGATACTGCCTTTCCGATTCCGTGTTGATACTTAATAACGTGAAATTGGGGCAAAGTTTATCAAGCTGATCAAATAATGAGAACGGCACTGCCCACATTATTTAAAACCATCACCCTCCCAGAGCCATCAAAGGAGAGAGAAACTGCACGTGTGTACAAGTGAAGTGAATCCCAGGAAGCATGGCCTTGTTATTTCCCCCTCGCCTTTACCTCTGCAAGAGGCACCCACATTCCTCTCCTCTGCCTTCACATATTGGAGAGCATGTGGGTGGCCAGCAATCTGTTGCGGTGCCCGAGGACCGAAGCGGCATCAGATGGGGCCATGAGAGAAGTGGAAGGAGGCCAGCGCTGGAGATGTGGCAGGAGCATTTCACAGGATGTTTGAAGTCTGCAGCTTTTATTGTCCTTTGCCAAAAGAATAAAAGGTTTCATCTCTGCAGGCATATTGAGCTGTCCTCATATAAAATCTAAATCCAAGTTTGAACGCAAACTGTCCTTGTCTCTCTCTCCCACTCCAACCCATCCAACATTTTATTTTGCCGTGCCTTTTTTTTTTTTTTTTAGATTTTATTTATTTATTTGACAGAGAGAGATCATAAGTAGGCAGAGAGGCAGGCAGAGAGAGAGAGGAGGAAGGAGGCTCCCTGCTGAGCCGAGAGCCCGATGCGGGACTCGATCCCAGGACCCTGAGATCACAACCTGAGCCGAAGGCAGCGGCTTAACCCACTGAGCCACCCAGGCGCCCCTATTTTGCCATGCTTTATAGAATCTCTTGTCCGTCATGTTTTATAGACTTCCTCCTAACTGGGGACATCTCCTTGCCCTTTTGGACCAAATATTTCCAGTGCTTCACCAAATCAGCCTTCTTGACTGATTTTGGGCAGCTCGAATGCTGCCTGTGGCTATTCCAAGGTTTCTGGATCTCTGGCTTCTCGGTCAGGACAGGATGAAAAGACAGGATAGAAAGAGTTCCCTTTTTTTAAAGGTTTATTTGTTTGAGAGAGAGAAGGAGAGCATGAGCAGGGGGAGGGTTGGAGAGAGAGGGAGAGAAATCCCCAAGCAGCATCCCTGCTGAGTGTGGAGCCTGAGATCATGACCTGAGCTGAAATCAAGAGTCAGATGGTTAACCGACTAAGCCACCGAGGCACCCCAGAAAGAGGTCCTTTTACTGAGAAACTCACCATGCTAAAAATAAAGCAATTAGCATGTAATGACATTCTCTGCAACAGGCTAGTGATGGACAGCCTGTTTTCATGTTGTTCTTGTTGTGGGTTTATTTTTATTTTTTTTAACTTTTTATTTTTCATTCTCTGAGATTGTTGAAACTTATAAAAATTCATTCGTTCTCTGTCCTTGTTAGTGCCTAGCAGACAAGTTGCTTAAGGCTCTGGAGTTATGTGGAATCACATTTTCAGTATGTTTTAAAAGAGAAAATGAAACAGAAGACAAAGGAGAGCTAGGCTCTTTTAAGACACAATGCATGTTTTGGTTCTTTAGAAAAATCACTTTAGTGATGATTAGGACAGAAATTGCTAGAATAACATAAATTGTAAGCAAGAAGCACTTACCTATTTTAGGATTCATGTAAACAAAACAGAAAATATCGCGGAAACACCTGTCCTGGCATATCCTTTTTAGAAGAAGAAGCCTCGTTTTAAATGGAGCTTTATAAGTAAGCATGAAATTCCTCCCAGAATCAACTCTTTAATAAATATTTGAATATGAACATTGGCATAGAGTTTCTATAGAAAATGGCTGTGTCTTTGAAGTAGACCATCTTAAATGATGAAAAGAAGTGGCCAAGAAAATAGAACCATGGCCAGAATTGAAAACAGTCCACTTTTTGTTCTTTATCAGAGATAGGCAAATAGTAAAAAAAAACAGAACAGCAATAACAAAATGAAGCAAGACAATGTAAAAAAAAAAAAAAAAAAGTAGAACAAATAAAACCACTAGGAGTGACAAAGGAGATGATGGAGAATAGCTTTTTTTTCTGCTACTATTATTTGTTCCAACACTAAAATAATATCAGAGAGCTGGTAGAAGGAGAGACCTCGAGTAAGATACGGTATTAAATAAAGTTAAGATAGTTTTATTTCTTTGGCTGGTTGGACTTCTAGTGTTGAATTTGTGAAGTGTCTGTTTAATTATTTTAATTTAGTAATCGTTATTTTTGTTTATAATCAGTTAAGATCATTCTTCTACTCCAAGTTTCTGAATCTTTGAAATTTGGGGATGTACTTGTTTTTGAAGGAAAAAAAAATATATCAATGTGAAAAGAATAATGAAGAGCCAGTCTTTCTCTCTGCTGAGAACTGAGGATCTAGGTTCTGTAGAAGAACAGAAGAACATTAAGGAAGAGCTTCTTTGACAAAAAGAAGACCCCGGTGTAGGTGACTAATGAAGCCGATCATGAGATCTTTGTCCATGGAGTTCTCTACCAATAAGACCAAGAAGCAAGTTGCTAGGACACCTGATGATGTCAGCTCCCTGCTGACCGGAGAGCACCTTTGACTCTCAGATGGGGTGCTGGTCCTGTGTTATCTTGGTGGGGGTGGGGAAAATGGCCAGAGGTCTCTCCCCTTGTGTACTGATTGAAGATCTGATTGAAGATCCTCAAAGAGAAAATATTTCTGGAACTATCCTGTGCCCTTTATAGTTCTATTTTTGCTTTTCTTCAATAAGGAGGGAGAGCAAATTTCTGGGCCACCATTATTTACCTGGTAACTTTGCATTTCCTTGCTAAGGGGGAGGTGGGAAAGGCTGGCTTTCTGAAGGGCTTTCAATCAGCAACTGAATGGGTGCGTTCTGCTACTGTGTACACCCTCTAGCACTTGGCTTTTAATTTTTACATCTGAATTATGAAATGCTACCTCTACGAGCTACTGCCAGGAGCTGGGAACATTAATATTGATGTCCAGGAAGGTTGGAAGCACAGCCACAGGATGATTTAAAGATGAGACTTATCAGAGATAGCATCAGAGTAAATAAATCCACTATCCAATGTGCTTACCTTTTCACCCCAAATTTTGAAGGGATTTTTTTTTTTTTTTAAAGAAGGAGAAAAAGCAGCATATGCCATGATAAGTCTAGCATAGAAATGTTTCCCCCTTCTCTTCCCACCCACACTCACCTCTCATTATACACATGTGTGACTGGTATGGGCTGACTGCTGCAAGGTATGTCTTACAGCAGCAAATGATATAAATAGAAAACTCGGAGGAGCCGGCGAGGGAGGGAAGGGCAGATTTGGACAGTGTATGAGTTCCCTTGCAGTTTAATACTCCCTTATAACCACATCAGTGTACAGAAGGCAAACTGATGCCTGTGATGTTTGGGAACCATCTGCCGAGCCTAAGGCAAATTTCACATTAAAACCCAATTTTGATTGTGACCTAAAAATGAGGAGAAATACTGTGGTTCTGAGTGAATTCCACTTTGAATGTCTTATCTCTGCTCCTAGCATTGCAAAGTGAAACTCGTAAGGTGGGTGCCTAAAAGAAACAAAAGCCACGGGAAGCAAACACAGCTCCCAGTCCCCTGTCGCTGCTCCAGGATTTACACAGCTGTGGTCATGTCCACAGACCAGGCTCCAGCACTGATGTGAGGAGGGACTGCAAACCTGCTTGGCTCAGTGGAACAGAGCATTGCTTCTCTTTCATTTTCAACCATGACTCTACTTCACATAGTTTTATTTTCCATCAGGAGCAAAAGTTAGGAATCCTCATGTAATTATGGGCAATCCAAGAATACTTTCCCCCTCCCCCCAGGAAAACCAAAAACAAACACCAAGAAATGAGGGCCAATGTAGACTCAGTTCTAAATTCTCTTTTAATACCTATTTTTCTCCAGGCCACTTCTCTTCCCCTTTGGGACGAAATAAGAGTAGATTACAATGCTCCTGACTTTGAAGGGTTCTATCATGTCGAGGAGATAAATACAAAGCAATAGAAACTATATAAACATACCGTAACACTATAGCTTGAATTAATTGGTACTTAGATGTAGATATGAAAAAGTCTTCAGAAGGGAGGTGGAGGGGCGGCTGGGTGGCTCAGTCAGTTAAGCATCTGCCTTTGGCTCAGGTCATGATCAAGGCCCACATCGGGCTCCCTGCTCAGCTGGAAACCTGCTTCTCCCTCTCCTCCCTACTTGTGCGCTCTCTCATACCTCTCTTTCTCTCACAAATAAATAAGTGGAATCTTTAAAAAAAAAAAAATGGAGGTTGAATCAGAAATACCTTCCTAGAGAAAGTGAGCATCTTTTTTTGTTGTTGGTTTTTTTAGAGGAGGGAGGGGCGGAGGGAGAGGGAGAGAGAGAATCTTAAGCAGGCTTCATGACCAGTGCAGAACCCAGTGCAGGGTTCGATCTCACAACACTGAGATCATTACCTGAACCCAAATCAAGAGTCTGATGCTTAATTGATTAAGCCACCCAGGCACCCTGAGAAGGTAAGCATCTTAAAGGATGCAGTGGGGGCATCTGGGTGGCTCAGTCAGTTAAGTGTCTGCTTTCAGCTCAGATCATGATCTTGGGGTCTTGGGGTCAAGCCCCATTTTGGGATCCTTGCTCAGTGGTGAGTCTGCTTCTCCCTCTCCCTCTGCCTGCCCCCGCCCTCCCCCCCACCTTGTGCTTACTCTCTTTCTCTCTCTGTCTCAAATGGATAAATAAAATCTTTTAAAAAAATGCAATGAACATAATTTAATGACACAAAATGGAAGACTTGAGCATCATGTGTGAACCCACCATCACTACCAAAATTTCTTGGCACTTGCATCACCACAGCACATGAAAGAAAGTTGCAGAGCCGTACCTCAGTCTTCTCATTCACCTAGACTGCAGAGCAGCAGTAAAATCAAGTGGATGAAATGATTGCAGATCTTCCTATCAGTAGTACATCCTAATCTACTTTTTAATCCCCACAGGAAGAACCCTGCCAGATCCCCTTATAAACCACTGCTTTCCAAACTTGACTGACTTCAAGTTACTGGGAATCCTGTTAAAAAGCAGATTTTGATTCACTAGATTTGGGTTAGGGGCTAAGAGTCTGAATTTCTAATAACCTGCCAGGTGATGCTGATACTGCTGGTCTGTAAGATCACACTTTGAAAAGCAAAAATAGGGGTGCCTGGGTGGCTCAGTGGGTTAAAGCCTCTGCCTTCAGCTCAGGTCATAATCCTGGGGTCCTGGGATCAAACCCTACATCGGGCTCTCTGCTTGGCAGGGAGCCCTCTTCTTCCTCTCTCTCTGCCTGCCTCTCTGCCTACTTGTGATCTGTCTGTCAAATAAATAAATAACATCTTAAAAAAAAAAAAAAGAAAGAAAAGAAAAGCAAAAGTATAGCACAGTGAATCCCTTTATATGGCTCTGAAAATTTCCACATCAGAGCGGGGTGTGTGTGTGTGTGTGTGTGCATGCGCGTGATTGTGCATGTGTGTACGCATGTGTTAAGCATACCGGTGACAGGGATGGGAGTACTAAGATTGCTGAGCCAGACATCTTCTGAAGGTACACTCTGGCTTGGGAGCTCTGTACATGGAGTCTATAATATTTAGCATTCCAGTGTCATTATTAAACAATGTCATTTCATCTCGGTCAAAGCCCAGAAGTCTTGTAGAGGGGTCTCTGTGACGCTTTCATTATTCTTTTTGCCCCTAAAATTTCAGTAGTGGAGAAACTGGGATTGCATTAGTAGATGAATTATGACTAAGAATTCTATTTCCTCTTCTGTAGAAATCAAAATGTGTTCAAAACCCCTTCAGAATTCACTGCTGTGTGTTTGGTGCAGTTTCTGCAAAACTACTTCAGGGTCTGTCACAAATCTATATAGGTCTAATCGCAAGGGATTCTGTTTTAACAGCTCTTTCAGTCTGCCTGCTAGGCTTTTATAGGAGTTTATTTCACAGGATAGCATTTTTGTTGCTTTTCTACCTTTTTAGCATTCCACGGTTAAACAGAACTTTTTGAACACTTATTTTGGGCAAAAAAGCTCCCGGGGGCTAGAAAGATGCATAAAACCTGGTCAGGCAGACCTGGGTTCAAATTCCAGTTCTAGCATGTACAAACCATGTGACTTTGGACACATATAGAGAGCCAAGGTCTCAATCGCCTCATCTATAGAGTGGAGATAATAATGTCTGGTTACAGTGGGGGATGCATTAAAAGGTGATGGGGATGAAGGGGCGTCCTTGTGATGAGCACAGGGTGACGTATGGGACTACGACTTACACTGGAAACTAATCTAACACTGTATGTTAACTAACTGGAATTAAAATAAAAACTGAGAAAAAAGAAAAAAATAATAATGCCTATTTATACGTAAGGATCACACAAGATAATTTATATAGAATTCTTAGCATGGGATCTGTAAGGACTACAATACATGTATATATTTGTGATGGTGTTAATTATATTATTATGTACCTACACTGAAGAATGACAAAAACCTAGCACTGAGATCTCAAACACTCTGTGACAATATCTCATTGTATACAACATATTCTGGGATATAAATAATCCACTTTCTAGAGTATATGAGTGAATGTGTGCATATATGTATTTTCAATAGTCTAGACACTGATACACAGTGTTGCAACTTTGGTTAATATTCAGTGCAAGAATTTTATTTGAGAGCAAAAATGATGGGGAAATAGAAGGCTTAAATTTATGAAATAATTATTGTTCTAAAGGAGCTCCTAGAAACTTGGAACCTTTGTATTACTGATGTCTTACCTCATTCTTTATTTCTTTCTATAATTAGACAAAAAATGTTGATTTTCAAGTAGTAAATGTTTATTTTGGTCTTATTAACCTAAACTAATTAAAGAAAAGAGAATTCCCAAGGTGAGGTGTGAAACTTGGTGAACTAGCCTAAGAGTACAGGGACAGTGTTGTTCGCTCAGCCTTATTATCTCCAACATCTAGCATATGGTGCCAGAACCATATTTACTGAAATGAGTTAAACTTGATTTTTCACTCATGGTTAAAACATTCATTTCATGTGTGTGTGTGGGGGGGATCCTGTATTTCTTCGTATAACCTTCGAAATGATTTAAAAGCTAGAATAAATCTTAAGAGCCATATGAGAAAGCTTATTTGGGTTTACAACATACCAGCATTTTTGCCAAGGGAGGGATGGATTAAATGGGGCAAATGAGTGGACCAGGACTGTTTGAAACCTGCTCTTTGTGGTTTGAGCATGGAAGACCATTTGTGGACTAAATGAGTTAGCACGGTCAGAAACTGCTTGTGAGACAAAAGCAAAAATATACTCTTCTAGAACAGTTCCTCCCACTGGGTGTGTGCACTTGGACAAGCTAGTTCACCTTTTTCAGGCTTCAGCTTTTCTGTGTGTTAAATGAGAGGATTGTACTAAAATATACACAATTTGGGGTTCCTGGGAGACTCAGTTGGTTAAGCATCTGACTCTTGATTTTGGCTCAGGTCACAATCTCAGGGTTGTGAGATCAAGCCCTACGTTGGGCTCTCACTCATGAGGGAGTCCGCTTGAGATTCTCTCTTTCCCTCTCCCTCTCCCCTGCCAAAACATAATGAAATAAAGTATACACAATTTAATTCTATATCTACCATTAAATAGTTTTCATTATTTTATCTTCTTTTTTAAATTTTATTTTATTAACATATAATGTATTATTTACTTTAGGGATACAGGTCTGTGAATCATCAGGCTTACGCATTTCACAGCACTCACCATAACCCATACCCTCCCCAATGTCCATAACCCAACCTATCCCTACCACCCCACCCCCCAGCAACACTCAATTTGTTTTGTGAGATGGAGTCTCTTAGGATTTGTCTCCATCCCTGGTCCCATCTTGTTTCATTTTTTTCCCTCCCTTCCCCCCATGAACCCCTGCCCTGCCTCTCAAACTCCTCAGATCAGAGAGATCATCAGAATTTGAATGTGAAGTGGTTTGCTTGAGACACTATACACTGAATTGTGTGTAAGGCTGACACCTTATAAGTTTTTCATGACGGTGGGTAGACAAGCCAAGACATGAAAACATGGTTTGGCACAGTGTGTTCCAGAGATGCCAAGTAGATCAACTTGGTCTCCACAGAATAGAGGTGTTAGGATATAAGGAGAAACAGTAGAGTGAGGCCAAAGAGAATGATGACAACTACTGAAGTGAGAACATGGTGGAAAGAGTTGAAGTTTATCATGAGGCAGAACTGAACTCTAAATACTAGTTTTGCTGTTTCCCAGATGTAGGCCCTTTAATGGTCATTTAACTGCACCTTAATTCTTCATCTGTAAAATAGTTATAATATTATAAACTTCTCAGGGTTCTTGTGTGGGTTCAGTGAGATTTTAGACATAAGAGTGTCTTGTTCCTCTACACTGGGGGTAGAGTGGGGGGTAATGGGAGAACCATGAAAATTCACAAGGGTAAAAATTAGATGTCCAAAATAGTTGTTAGCGCAGTATCTTAGAACACATTTGTTGTTGTTTTTCTTTGGATGTGTGATCTAAGAGAGCTTCCTCTCCCCATCTGTACTATAAACCCCTTGAAGACAAAGGCAGGTCTTTCATCACATGTGTCCCCATAAAAACAAGGTGGTACTGGGTGTGTGTTGGCAAGAACTTAATGAATGCTTTGTGACTGATATTTGGAGGGTGTCATCATAGCTCTGTGTGTTGGAATAGGTTAGAGAGAGAGTGGGAAAAGGGAGATTAGCTGGGAGGCTGCTGGGAATGGGAGGAACATTTCCATTTTAAACCTACCAAGTCAGCAGTTCAGAGTGTGTATTGATTTGCTTTTTAAAAAGAATATTAATTTCCCTTTTAAAATGTGGGTGAAAGACTAAACAAATTGGGCCTTGGATTTATTTACTAAGATGCAGTCCCTGATTATTCTCCCCTTTAAATCACCCCACTGCCACACTGCAGGCCCTTCCAAACATTAATATTAATGTTGCCTTGCTTCTGGTAGAGGCCGGTGAATGTGGCATTTCATAATTTAGATGTAGAAGTGAAAAGGGTCTCACAATTTCAACTCCAGTGTCTACACTGTGCCACGAGAAGGAAAATTGGAATATACAAAAAGAATTTGAAAACTGATATGTTTATAAGACGATTAACTCCCTGTGAGAACATTCTAGATTTCTACTCTTCAGAAAGATGCTTAACGCCCAGTTTCAGTTCTGATCACACTTGCCTTCTATGTGGACTTGCCAGTTTTGGTTGAATTTATTTTTTTGTTCATTCACTCAACAAATATTTATTGGGTGCCTGGTGTTCACCAAAATGAAGATGGTCATGAGCCCAGCAAAGCCCCTGTCCTCAGCCACAGTTTGGAATCTGTTTCTCTCAGTCCCAAAGAAACCATCCATATAAGGTCAAACTGTAAATCATTCATCTAACTGATGATTGTTGAGCGCCAACATAAATCAGGTTCTTTGCTTGTGCTGGAGTTATGTGCCAGTGAACGACACTGGGTCTCTCTGAGGAAGCTCTCAGTCTCATGGAGGTAACAGATACACAGAAAGAAAACAGAGGGTGATAAAGAGTGTTCTGGAGAGTAGCAGCAATTAGCTAGGGGTAAGGAAGGGCTGGGCAGGGCAGGGAAGCAAAGGGAAGGGTAGTAAAGGGAAGGGAAAGTGTGGAAGTGCTAACAGAGTGAAATAGAAATGAGAGTATGAGCCTGAGAGTGGAATGTGGAAGGCAAAGGCAAGTGGTACAGGAGGCTGGAAAGAGAACAAGGTTCTGGAATGTGCAAACCTGGTATGCTACATCAAGAAACTGGGTTTTGATCCCTAACTGCAGGATCCTCGAGGAATCAAGCTCATGCTGCTTTCTTTCTGTACCCTCAGTGTCTAGTTGAGGCTAAATAAGTATTCAGGGAAGGAATGGATAAGCTGGTGTGGGCGGGAGTGGGATGGTGATGACCTGAGTTGGTTTTTCATTCAGGAAAAGTGCTCTGGCTCTTGGGGTACAAGACTGGAGCCAGTGAACTTATTAGTGGACCAGTGCATTAGTCCCAGTGAGAAAATATGCTGGTGTGAGTTAGGATGGTGACAGTGAGAATAGGGTTTTCTGCCAGTCAGGAACAGCAACCCTTTTTGCAATCTTCTTTGTAGCGTCTGTATGTTTACATTTTTTGTTTGTTTTTGATTTTTGTTTGCTTGTTGGTTGGTTGGTCTTTTGCAGAATTCTCACATTTGTATTTCCTTTTTTTTCTCCTTTCTCCATAAAGAGTTCCCCCATCTCCAAAATGAACTTGCTTGGTCCCCATATTGATGTCAAGCACCCAACGGTCACTCTAAAGACAAGTTGTGTTTTAGTAATTGAGCATCATCTTGAAGTATTTACTATTCGATTCCATGAACATTCCCCTCTTAATGTATCTCGTTTAGATAATCACTATTAGTTTGATATTGAGCGTGTTTCAGAAGTACTTGCTAACGCTGCGATCTTTAAGTCCCAAATCTATATGAGCAAAACTCTTCATTAGGCCCTGATTTTCTCCAATACGGTCTGCTTCCGAGTTGCAGAACTGATTGAGTGGCTGGACACCTCCCTACAGTCCTAATGCCCTGCCTCTGTCTTCTCTTTATTGACATATTTCCCATTGATAAAACCAGCATTCTTAGTACTGACAGGGAAATTTCAAGTTACTTCCAAGCGGATAAAGAGTTCTACATTTCAGATCTCCATGAAGTTTCCTATGTAAACTTATTACAGAATGTTCCTGGGGGTGCCTGCATGGCTCGGTCAGTCAGTTAATACTGTGCCTTTGGCTCAGGTCATGATCCCAGGGTCCTAGGAAGGAGTCCTGCTTTCTGAGTGGGGAGTCTACTCCTCCCTCTCTCTCTGTCCCTCCTCCCCATGCTTGTGCTCTCTCTCTCTCTCTCTCTCTCTCTCACACACACACACACATAAATAAGTAAAATCTTAAAATATTTTTTTCTGGAGGCAGCTGAAGTCAACTATTAGCACCATGAAGGGCCGGGGGGAGTTCTTTGGGGGTTTCGCAGAGAGTCTTGAAAGTATCTCCTTCAAATAATTTTAATTATTCTTTCCCAAAAATTAAATATTTCTGCAATTGTGTCTGTAATGAGGCCATGCTAATTCAGAATGTGAGCTTATGAGCTTTCTTTGAGCACGGAGAGAGGTCATAAGACACCACAAAGGAGTGTTTCTTTCTTCCCTCAGTGGCTACTTTAGAGGTCTTACTGATTCCCTCTCTCATTGACATTGGATGGCTTCCCCAAGAGGAGAGACCAGGTCTCTGTCGGGTTACAGGCAGGAGGAGGGCAGGAAAGAGGAAAAAGGCTGGGGAGAGGATGGGAGTAGAACTGGTGGGCAGTGCCACTCAGCCTACTGAGATGACGTCTGCCTTGTCACTGAGTGGCGGAGGCCAACAGTTTGCACGACATGATTACTACAGGAAAGCAAATTAAATAGCTATTAAAGGGAGGCAATGAATTGGTACCTGGCAGTAGGCTGTGAGAAGATCTGTCAGTCTTCTTTATTAATTGGGGGGGGAAAAAAAAGTCTCCAGGGGAGCTCTTTCTAAGCACGTTTACTAAGTTACGTTGAAGGCCCAGTGTCTTAGCAAGTAACCTATCGTTATTATTAGTGGTAACTTAATAATAATAATATTAATAGCAAATATTATTTTCTCTGGAATGGTAAATCTTGGAGGATATTATTATTATTCCTATTATTATGTTATTAGTGTGAGAAATGTGTCTTTTTCAGCCTGGGCTCTTATTACCATTTTTATGAGTACTATATATTCTTATACTTAGGCAAACAGATTTGTTTATGAAGGGCCTTTCCCCCTCCCAGCATCACTACTCTAAAGCTTAACTGTTTATGAGGCAAACATGCCAGACTGAGAAGAGGGCGTTACATGTCATCAGCAGAATTTTATATTCTCAAATAATGAGCAACATAGTTGTAAAGTCATTGAATGCTCAATGGCATGTAAGCATGGATTTTGAGTTTTCTTTCATTTATTCCATCCAAGCATCAGGTGGGCAACGATTAGCTGTACTGTGGCAGGGATGTCAATGTCAGATAAGAAAATGGACTGTCCCTTATGGTTCCCTCTAACCCTGAAAATCAACAGTTCTGTGTTTGATGATGCCACAAGAAGAATGCCCAAATGATCAAGGGAACCTGTGCCACTTCTGGAAAAATAGCACTGCTGGATTCCTGCTTCAAAAAATTGTAAGGACAACTTCTTTCATTGAGCTCCTAACCCTTGCATTTCATCAAGCCTAATGTTTGGGTTAAGGAAGAAAGTTAAGGATTATTTTCTTGTTACTTAGGACATCCTGTGAACATCTCAGGTAGAATACAGACCTGAGATATGCCCATCAGTCACCTAAAAGTAACTCCTAGCAGCTGAGATCCAGAGTGGACTGAAAAGACAGGGGGGTTTGTGTCTGTCTGTCTGTCCTTTCATCTCCTCTTTCTCTTTTGCATGCACAACACAAACACACACACACACACACACGTCTTTGTTTTCTACTCTTTTTTTCCCTTGTGTTCCCAGGGGAGAGTTTCTTTACCCTAATTTGTACACAACTTCCTTTCTTGTCCTTTGTCAATAAAAGGAAGCACCTACTAGGCCAGTGCTTCTCTTTTATTTCAACATTAGCATGTCTGTGAATCACTGGGGATTTTGTTAAAATGCAGGCTCTAATGCAACACCTCTTGAGTGGGACTTGACATTGTAAATTTCTAGCAAACCATTAGGTGATGGAGATACTGTATCTGCGGAGCACACTTGGAGTAGAAAGGCTCTAAACCAGCCTACTTGTATTATTTACTTTGTCTTTTCTAAAAAGTGACTGAGGAATCACATAATCTTCTTCCTCTCTCTCCTGGCCTCCACCAGAAGTGGAGTAAGGGGGTCAGCTACATGGATGAACATGAATGATTCACAGCAGAAGGAGACAACAGTGAACTAGGGCACCAGCTCTCTTCTCTTGCCTGGCAGGGATACTGACTCGCCTTGGCCAGAGGCAGAGAATGATTCAGAGTCATATTCGTCCAAAACTGTTGCTCAAAGATCTCAAAGCATATGTTTTCTTATGCAATTAAGAAGCAGTCCTTTGTAAAACACTTACTACCAACTTACAGGAATTTTGACAGTGATTGGTATGTTCTGCCCTATAATTTTATTTTTATATCGTCTTAATGTTCTTCTTTGCAAGGCACACTAAAGAATTGTGCAAAAGTAGAGAAAGAAAGATGGAAAGAGAGGAGAGAAGTTGTGCCATTTAGATTTAAATTATCACTCTTAGTGGTGAGGGGGAAGGGGAAGGGTCCAGTGCTAGACTCCAGAAACTCGAGTATGGCAGTTCTGTGGTTTATAGTGAAAATCTGTGAAGAGGAAACTCAAGAAAAAGAAGATGGAAATAAGGAACGTGTAGGATTGGAGAATGTTCACAGAGAGGTGGAGTTGAAGACATATTTTAAAGGAGATAATGGAGAAGGGAGCAATCCAAAGAGAGTACCAGGTACTGTGCCTGATGTTGGTCACTTTGATAACTTGCCTGGTAAAGAAGAGAGACCAGGCTAAAGAAATGAGTTTCGATTTTGAATGTTATCCTTCTATGCATAAAATTCTGTTTCTATAAAATATGTTGAGGGCAAGAACTTCATCTTATATTTATCTCTGACTTTAAGAGACAGAGCCCACCATGATACTAGAGCGTAGTGTAGGTACTTGACATATAGTACACACTGAATAAGTGTTTGTTAAATGTAAGGGTGGATAAATGGTAAGGTATCATCAGAATTCTTACTTGTTACCAAATCTTGATGTATTGAGTATTATTTAAAAGAGACAGATTGTGAGCTGGTACTTATTGCTATTTGGATAGAAGATAGAGAGAGAGAGAGAGAGAGAGGTAATTACTCTATGTAATGAAGGAGAATTAGTCTATGCCTTGATTTGTTAAGAGTGGGAGTGAGTAGGAGAATAAGGATAAGGCAGAGATGATGTGGTTTAAAGAAAAAACAGATACTCATATTAAATGTTCTTATCATACACAAGCAACAACAATGACAAAAACAGTCAGCAGGAAGGTTTTGGAGGCGATGGGTATTTTATTATCTTGATTCTGGTAATGATTATACAGATATATACATGTCTCCAAATTCATCAAGTTGTATACATCAAATATGCATGATCTTTTTGTATATCAACTACAATCCAGGAAAGCTTAAAAAAAAAAACAAACAGTGATAATAAGAGACATGTATAAAGAATTCAGAACAAGAAAATATAAAGTACTTGTCTCCTCCTACATACCAAAAGAAAAGAAAACAAACAAACAAAAAACCAAAAACAAACCTTGATACTAATCCCTTTAATATCAGTGCTTTATTAATGACACAATCATCAAGGAGGTAGAGAAGAGGATTCTTACATTCCTGTGGAAATAACAAGGAAGGGGGCAACATCATGCACTTTACTTCTCCATGTTCAAAGAAGATAAAACTACACTTGTCTACTAAGCATCCCTCCAAAGACTTTTTGACATTCTAGAATCCTGGCATAAGATAGGGACAGGGAAATTTCATGAGCATTGTTTGAATTAAGGTGGAGAAATCAATACAGAAAGCAAAGATTGTTGCTAACTTTGTTTCTCCTGCCCTTCTTCCTATCCCAAACAAAAACAAGGAGGCAACAAAGGTATCACTCAGTGAAGAACACTAGAGGTAGGACAGAGCTCGGTGTATCCCTATTTACTGGGACCCTCAGTATCTCCTTGCATTTCAGCCACAAAAATACAATACATTTCAGCATACGCCTATAATGGAGATCAATCATTATCAACGGAATGACCGCTGTGAGAGGAACGGAAGGAGGGGCTTCTGGGGAGATACTCCAGATCTCCCTTGAGACATCAGATTTGGGTTTATATCCTGAAAGAAGAAGCAGGTGCTTTTCTCTGTGACCAAAATAATCTTTGTTATATTCCATATGCTGTCTATTATCTTTTGGTAAGTCTCTATTTTTTTTTTCATATTCCTTTGCATCTCCTAAGAACACTTATTGAATACTATTTCAGTGATCCCTCCAACAACCTTGTTTTCCTAAGCTGTCCAATTAGTAATATACATAAAGTTATTTTTGAGAAGAAAGCCCACATCTTCCCGACAGCCACCCTCATACTTCAATGTTAGGCCAGTATAGGTTGTCAGCACAGTGCCCCCTCCGAGGTGGCTTTGGTTAAGGCTCCAGCAAGCCCATTTGATTGCTTAAGGTAACAGGGTTAATTGCCAGACTCAATGCTTACACACAGAAACAGGCGAGGGTGCCTTGCTGGTTTACATATACATGAAAATCAGATTACCCAGTTAACAGGTTAGATGTGGTTTGGGTTTGTATCCTCCTTTTTGTGACGCATACCCCCAGATGGACGGCTTAAAGATGTGATGGTTGGCTCGCACTGAACATATCCTTTTGGATTCTGGAATGTTTTTGCTTTATCTTTAAAATTTGTTGTTTATTTCATTGTCTTTGTTTGCAGGCTTGGGAAATTAGTTATTTTCTCAGGGAAAATCAGATAGTGAACGTAAATCATTTGATCTCGAAGTCATTCATTTTAAGCCATCTCAAAGTTCTCACTTCCCAAAGTTCTTATCATCTATTGACGGAGGGAAGAATAGATGGCTACACTCTTCTTACAGATGGTTATTCACATAATCTGAAACCCCACCAGACAAGTAATTGTACATCATTCCCTGCCTTGATGCCTTCTATCAGGAAGGCAGAGACAGAGCATGTTCCTGATGAGAGGGTGAAAGGGGCCAGAGTCTACTCTGAGAGCTATGTCCTGCTGATTTTACTTACAAAGGAAAAAAGCACTTTCATGAGACACTTTACTTAGTAAGTGAGCACTGTATATAAACAGAAGGGATAGATAATATATTCATTCTCCTTAAAACACAGTTATAAAACAAAGAGACAAAGAGCATGAAGTAGTAGGAATATACATCAACTAGATGAAAAATTAGAATAATTCAGGGGCACGTGGGTGGTTCAGTGGGTTAAGGCCTCTGCCTTCGGCTCAGATCATGTTCCCAGGGTCCTGGGATCGAGCCCCATATCAGGCTCTCTGCTCAGCAGGGAGCTTGCTTCCTCCTCTCTCTCTCTCTGCCTGCCTCTCTGCTTACTTGTGATCTTTGTCCGTCAAATAAATAAATAAAATCTTCTAAAAATAATTAGAGTAATTTAGACTACCATGGCATCTACTAAAGTCACATAGCCTCTTTAGGCCAAGTGTTAAGTCTTTTTTACTAGTAGGGTGGAGAAAATAATAATTCTGTTCTTCAAGATTTGTTTTGTTTTGTTTGTTTTGAGATGGGAAAACTAAATGATATTAACTCAGTAACTCAAATATAGCAAGTACTTACTAAACATTAAGTTTTGAACTAGAATATGGTTTCAACCTTTCATTATGGAGTATTTGCGGATTTTTTTTAAGGTTTTATTTACTTATTTGAGAGGGAAGGGAGAGGAAAAAGCAGACTGCCTGCTCATCAGAGGGTCAGATGTGGGACTGGATCCCAGGACCCTACGGTCATGATCTGAGCAGAAGGCAGATGCTTAACTGACTGAACCACCAAGGCCTCCGTGGGTTTTTTTTGTTTTTTGTTTTTGTTTTTGTTTTTAATCAAGGTCCTATTTTTGGAAATATTTTCATGCCATACATACTGTATTAATCAAGTAATAAGTAAATTGCCTCCTATTTTTAACTGTTTGAAGACAGAGCTATCAATTACAGTTTCAGATGTTTGTGATAAGTGTTAACTCAGAGTTCATATTCCAACTCAAAGTAAAGAGGATGTTACTCAAAGTAAAGAGGATTTTTAACTAAAATATGTTAAACTATGTAGTCTTCTCTTAGATGAATACGAGATCAGTAAAATACATATGTGTGAGTGGATAGATAGATATCAAGGACATAGATTTTCAGAGTACCTGGTCAAGAATGCATATCTTCAAAGTCATTTTTATAGCTAAAGCTCTATGATCCTGTGGTTGAAGATTCTTGGCTGCTATGTAGAACTAAGCTAAAGATACATGATGTAATTTCAGGAACATCGGAGGGTATTTATACCCCTTCCCAAATTCCATCAATTGAATGACACCTGAAATTAGCTATATCTTCAGAAACAAGATCACAATGAATGCGAGAATAATGGGAGAAGCAGTATTTTAATCGGCTATTCAGTTAACATTTATTGTAGGTCACCTATATGCAGCCACTAACATATATTATAAATGATATATTTGAGCTAGGGCAGAAAAAATGTGAGGGAAAATGTCTTTAAGCAGTGTATGCCTGAATGATAAAGGACAGTCAAGAAAAACACAAAATGAGGATGGTACATTGCGCCAATTTCCTTGCAAGTGGCAAGGTACAAGACCTAGGGATTGAGTATCAGGAATTTGCTTTACGCGCTGAAATCTGTACTTGGGGCTGATTTTGTCAAAATGGTCTTTTTCTAATCCGTGTGTATAGGACATTTTAAGAAGAGCCCTCATCTGCTTGTCAAAACACTACCAGTCACTTAACATACGAGGCCACATAGGTATAGCAGAGTTCCTGTACTCCAGTTGTTGGGGCAGGGGAACAAGACTGACTCCAGCATTTTCTCTACTTCAGATACTCAACGGTCCTGGAGATAATGCCTCTGCAGCATTGGGAGTATGAGCACACAAGGAGAAGCGGCTCCTATTTCTTGTCTCTGTTCACAGTAGGAGCTATGGGTAGACAGGTGGAACACAGAGTTTATTCCCTGACTGTCACTGTGGCAGGGACAGCTCTTCTTGTGACTGGTGCACTCTTCGGTGCCTGTCATGGGAGGAAGAAGTGAGTCTCAAACCCTCTGTGGTAGAGCCATCAGCCCAGCTGGTGCCTAGATGATGGATCAAGAGTTTTAAGTCCAGTCAAAATATGTTCTTCAAAGAGCCCAGATACATAGATTACCGGTATTTGTGAGAAAACGCTTCCACACATCTATCTATTCATGCCTTTTATAGGTTCTCAAGACAGGTTTGTGTTTTTTGTTTGTTGGCTTGGTTTGTTGGTTTGGTTTGGTTTTTACTTTATACCTTTTTAAAGAAATATTTCCTTCCTTCCTTGCTCCCTCCCCCCCTCCCTCTCATGCTTCCAGCTTTTCGGTGCTTTATTTCCAAACATCCAGAAAACATTTCAAAGCTCTGTGCACGGAGTTAAATATGGTGATAGAAGCACAAATAAGAATGCGAGCCTGCCTTTCACCACTTTCTCTGCTTTCACCATTTCCTGGGAGAAATACACCCATATCAGCATACTATGAGACCGATGTGAAACACTCCCATAAGCTGTGTGCAAAGTAGAGGAAGAGAGGATTATTGACTCTCCCAGGGTGGGGGCAGTAGTTAGGAAACGGGTCAGAGAGGAGGTGTTCTCTGAAAAGAGGGTAGGCAGAAGTTCCCAAGGAAGATGAAGAAAGGTGGCAAAGATAGAACATCTCTACTCTTGGATTATTTGTGGAACTTCTAGTAATCCGATGTGTTTCCGCTGTGTGCTGCTTATAGTAGTATAAGTAATAATATAAGTAATGTAGTAATAATAATCGGAAGGCCAATTCTGTAAGAGAGGTGCAGATCTGGTTAGGAAAGACTTCGTATACAATGCTATCCAATTGTGTTACCCAAATGATAAAGTAGGACTGGTATGGGCTGAATTGTGACCTTCTACATTGAAGTCTTAACTCCAGGTACTTCAGAACATGACTGTCATGAGAGGAGGGCTTTTAAAGAGGCGACTAAGTGGAAAGGAGGCTGTTAGGGGGGGTCCTAATCCAATCTGACTGGTATCCTCCTAAGAAAAGGAAGTTAGGACACACAAGGAAACACCAGGAACATGTATGCCCAAAGGGAAAACCATGTGAAGACACAGGGAGAAGGTAACCGGCCGCAAGTCCAGGAGAGAGGCCCCAGAAGGAACCAGACCTTTGTCTTTGACTTGTATCCTGTGGAACTGTGAGGAAGTCACCCAGTCTGTGTGTGACTGTAGGTTTGTTATTAGAGTCCTAGACAAATAAGAAAAAGACCTGTATCAGCAGAAGAGGCATTTTCAAACAGAGGATCAGTACATTCAAATACAACCTTCAGAACTCTAAATATGGTGCTCCTGCGATCCTGTAATTATCCTAATCTGAAGTTGTTTTGCTTACCAGTCTCTTTTTTGGACTGTCACAAAAGATAACTTATTTTGCTACTTTAACCAAGAAATCAAGGGGTCTAGAAAGTGAAACTCAGCATACTCAAACCAGTTAGAGGTACATTTATTCAGTAGACCATGCAATATTCCCAAAGGGGGAGAGATGTGATTTTTCTCTGCAAGAGGAATAGAACTATCAAATCTGTAATAAATAGAAATACTTTTACCTTTCACACATTTTCATAATTTCCCCTGCTGCTTCAGCTAATTAATTATCAATGCTATTTGTGTTTAGACAAGGGGGTTTGTCTCCTTCACAGCCCATCTGCTTCTTGGTAACCTTGCTGTGAAGTCATTGCAAAGCAGAGTTGCTGATAAAGCTATCATCTCCATGGCAACCTGCTGCTATGTCACAAACACAGGAGTGTGACCTCACTGAAGTTAAAAGGAGAAATCAAACTGGTGTCTGTTGTGTGAAGCGATAAGAGTTTTAATCAGACACACAGTTTCGTTATTTATTTATTTTTCAGAAATGCAGGCGTGAAGGCTCTTTCTAGAGGAATGCTACCGCAATAACCTTGCTGCTAATTACCAAGTATTAAATGGATGCTTTCATAGTAGAAGCACCCTCTAAATGTGCAGCTGCTTATACTTGGGTGAACCGTTCTATGTAAATATGATACTAATTCAGAGAGGCCTTTTCTGGTCCCTAAAATACGGGTTTTACTTCTCCAGTTGCCTCAGCACTTATGTTTCTTGGCTTCTTAATAATGGCAACAACTAACATTCACTACCTAATGACTTGCCAGATCCAACGACCCATGAGATAGGCATCGTTGTCTCCCATTTTATATATGATGGAACCGGGGCTTCGCAAGGTGGAGGGACTTGTCCAAGGGCACACACCCAGGTAGAGTGGTGGAGTTTGGTGTGAAACCCTGACCTATCCCTACTAAGCAGGTACTTTCCCTCCGTGCTGGATGCTTGGCTATGTGCCATTTACTCCTCGACATAGGCTTTGCCATAGATTCTTTTGGTTGGAAAGAGTTTCCAGTATGAGAATTTAGTTCCACAAAATCTTACCAGTTGTTAGACACTGAAGAATTTTTGGTGATAAGAGAATTGCAGGATATCAGAATTGATTTTGTCTAATTCAGTTTTATAGATGAGAAAACTTAGTTATATTGCAAGAGACTTTTATCCAAAGCAAATCAAGGGTTATCTGCTGCCACTTTGACCATTTAGAGTAACAGTTATAAGCTTTCCATGTGAAAGTCAGTATCCACCCCATTTTTTCTAGCAGGTGGAAATGACCGTGGTAGTGTTCTATCCATCAGAATGTTTCTGGACCGGTCACCCCAATGCCCAAACCAGGTGCTTGTTCTCAGAAATCTGCAAGATAAAACCTCAGTTCTAACCAGACGGCATCTTGAAATTCTTTCCTATGTAGTCAATCTGGAGCCTGCAACAGGAAAAGTAATGCAAACAAACAAAAAACCAGCAGCAGAAAAATTTAGATGTGGTTTTAAGTACCAGTTTTGTGATTCCATTTACTTCCTTGACATGGTTATTTATGAGGAGTCAGAGTTCCTTAAAAAAATAACCTTGGGCTTTTTCCTTAAGGAAAAGTAGTACTTCATCTCTTTTATTAAGTGGAATTAACTTAGTATAAATTAAATTAAGTATGGGACTAATTCAGTGATTTTTCTTTTGTTTACCTCCATGGCTCTAAACAGGTTAGTTTCTTTAACATCCAACTAATGAGACCTCTATTTATCCTGCAAGCATCCTATGATTGTTTTGTTATACATCTCCTAGTAAAGGTGGCACTTCTTGTATGATATTTACCAAGTTGAGGAAGTAAGTAGCTTCTTCCTTGCTTACTGCATCCATTTGTAGCACAGCCAGTATACTGAAAGGGAATTATGACATGTAGCCACAGAGTGTATCTCCTAAGAGAAAGAGCTAACACACTAGTGAGAAGGTGAATCCTGAAATCGACTCACAGGAACTGTTACCATAAGTTCTGATCAGCCTGTTATTTTCTTCCTTGGATGGCTGGTTAACTAGTTACTCAGTTGTGTAATGCAGGCAGTAAATATTGTAACCTGAAAGTACTGCATCTCTCCAGCTGTCAGAGAGCTAAAGCAACAACATTCATTGGGCAATTGTTGTGTGTGCATGTACTAGACACTGGTAAGAGGAAACCAAGAGAAGAGTGTGTACAGCCAGTGCACTGTAATTCTTTACAATATTATGGCAGATAAGCAGGACCCAACAGAATCCTAACAGCACAAAGGGATGCAAAGTCAAAGGTTATGCCATTGACATGGTTTGGTATTGATATAAGTGCTAGATGTAGTACTAAAAGACATGGGACCAACCCTGTATTAGGTAGTGATTTTTAAACAGATGACTGGAGAGGAGTCTGGGTGGCTCGGTCAGTCAAGCATCTGACTCTTGATTTCTGCTCAGATCATGACTTTGGGGTCCTGGGACCAAGCCCTGTATCAGGCTCTGTGCTCAGTGGGGGAGTCTGCTTGAGATTCCCTTCCCCACCCCCTGCCCACCCCCCCATGCTCTTGCTCTCTCTCTCAAATGAATAAATAAAGCTTTTAAAAAATTAAACATGATTGGAAGAACAAATATTTAAAAAGAGCATATTCTGAGCATCTTACATCCTTCCTATCATTTAATTCCTTCAACAAACCTAAGACATAGGCTTTACAGTTTACTCAAGAGAGGAATGAGGTTTGAGGGTTTTGGTGACTTGTGCAGATAAGTAGGCAATAAATTGGTAAATTTCAGAACCTGTGTATTTCAGAACCTACAAGTTTATGACAAATTTATGTCTCCTGGAAAGATCCAATAGGAAAATGGCAAAGATACAGCACAGAGATGAGAATAAGTAGCATCCTATAGAGAATGGTTCAAATCCCCTTTATTCCATTCCCCTCATTTGGATTGACCTAGGCATAGAGGATGGACTCACCCCTACAGCTTTACATGAGTCTTTTTTTTTTTTTTTTTTTTTTTTTTTTTTGTAACACTAGAGAAAGATGCCAGCAAAATTTGCTTGAAAGTAGTGTCCCTCTTGGAATCTTTCACTTTTGACACATTTGTCTTTTAGGAATTAACCGAACTGTATAGAAAAACTAAGCAGGATGACAGTATCGATAAAATCGATAGATTTTATTTTTTATCTTCATACCTGGGTACTTAAAGCTGCAGTTATTTATAAGCTCTTGTTTAGACATCTTTTCCATTACATAACATCTATCGATCTATAACACTCATGTTTTCTGATATAAATAATTCACTCAGTCTACTTGCTTGTACTATTGTGTTCTCATTTATCCCTGGCAACATTAAAGAAAGAAAGAAAGAAAAATGGACAGTTAGGAGCCTTCAACCAGGTATACTTGTAGCCAAATAAGTTAGATTTGGAAAAATGGGAGTAGAAATAACTAGTTGGCCTTAAAGTTTAGATTATAAATTGGACGCAACTGGAGGCTTCCAAACATCAGAGGAAAAGGACCCCGCCCCTTGGGTGTATAAACATCGGACTGCATGTGCCCCTTCAAATCACTATTTTTGTATCTTTTGGGTAATACCTAGTAGTGCAATTGCTTGATCAGAGGGTAGTTCTATTTTTAACTTTCTGAGGAACCTCCATACTGTTTTCTAGAGTGGCTGCACCAGTTTGTATTCCCACCTTTGATATCAAGGATATTGTATGAGCTGAAAGAAGTTGTATTTAGCCTTCCTTTAACTGTGCAGGCTCATAAGTAATTTATATTTCTAAGAGAAAAAAAGCAGAAATGGGATTGAACTATATATATATATATATATGCAGCGCTGTGTAAGTTGGTATTTTTCATACAACACCTCAGCTAAGACATTAAGTTTACTTTATAAATAAATTTATTTCATTTATTTTTATCACAGCATAGTGATTTACTCACTTTATTTTTATGGATATAGATTACTTCTAGCTTTTGTTTTGCTTTGTTGGTATGGTTTGTTGTTTTGTTTTGCTACCACGAGGTTACAGCGGACCTCTTAATACATATATTTTGCCAAACTGGTGAATATCTCTGTTGAATAAATATCTAGAAGTCCAAATGTCAGGTCAAAAGATAGGTAGATTTACATTTTTATAGATATTGCCAAAGGCTATACAGAGAGCATCAATTTAAACCTCCACCAAGATATGTCTAATGTTTCAATATAGTTCCCTGCAGCATTAGATGATACCAACATTTAAAATTTTTACCATTTAGATGTAAAAAAAAAAATTAGGTTCAATTTCTTTAATTATGAGTGAGTTTGAATACTTTCTTATATTAATTGAGCATGGGTGTTTTGTGTTTCTGTGCATTGTTTGGTCATGTCATTTTCTCATTCTCTTACTGAATAGTTTGAAGATTTTATCCATACAGTTGTTTTAATTTAGAAGTATTAGTCCCTAGAAGATTATATGGGCTAGGCAAGGTTTTCCCAGTTGTCACTTGTTTGTGACTTAGTTTAAGACAACTTGGAGAGTGGATAGGAGTTTTAAAATTTTATAGAAAATTTTCATTTTTTAAATAATTTTTTGGTTTTAATTCTCAACCTCAGGACTCTCAGGGGAAAAAAGGACATATTTTCCTTCTGTCCTTATGTAATATCATTCTTCTTCTGTTTATATATATTTATTGATTTCCATATAGGATTTATCTTCATGTGAGATACAAGAAAGTGATCTATTTTTTTAAGCCTCTAGCCAGTTGTCCCAACAACATTGCTATATAATTTAACCTTTTTGTTCATCTTTATCTGTAGTAAATCCCTGTAACCATTTATCTCTGCATATGATTTCTCTTTCCATTGTTCTTCCAATAATCAGAGCCAGTACAAACTATTTTAAATATTAGTGCTTAATATGTTTTAATATTTAGTGGTATCAGATTCCCTTCATTGTTATTTTTTATAGCTATCCTAACTTTTCTTTTCTTTTTCTCTCCTTTTTTTAAAGATTTTATTTGCCTATTTGACACACACACACACACAGAGGGAGAGAGAGAGAGAGAGAGAGAGCACAGCAGGGGGAACAGCAAGCAAGGGAGAGGGAGAAGCAGGATCCCCGGAGCAGGGAGCCTGATGAGGGGGCTTGATCCCAGGACCCTAGAATCATAGCCTGAGCTGAAGGTAGCCACTTAATGACTTAGCCACCCAGGCACCCCTACCCTAAATTTCTACCTGTGTTCATTTTCCATATAAAATTTGAGATCATCTTGGTACTTGGATTGAGATTGCACTAATTTTATAGATTAATTTAGTGGGAAATGCTATCATTTCATGCTGAGTCTACGTAAGCATAAATTATGCATTTCCATTTATTCATTTTTAATTCTGTGAGGTAACTAAATAGAGTACCCTTTTAATATATTCCTTTCCTATTTCCTTCATAACCTCTATAAATTCTTAGAGGAAACTGTGTTGTTCACCTAATGCCTAATGTGTTTTGCTTTTCATTATTCATTCCATTTTCCTGATACTACTATTTTATCTTTTCATTTAACCTTTGAAATTTCAAAATTTCTAGCAGTGAATTAATTCTTCCTAATTCTGGAGAACCTTTTAGCTGTGGAAGGTGAATGACACAGTATTTGAATAATGGCTAATATTATAAACAGTGTAGAGCAGCTGCCTTTCATTGCTTTTTACTAGTGTACAATCATTACTAGTGCAGAATTGAGTGATTTGGATGAAGTTTACTTAAGGATCATGGTCATTATATATTTATGAATAACTGCAAACACTATTTAGGATAAGCCATTCCCTGAGAATTGACATGCCACATCAGGGACTGGATGATAGAATTCCTCGGCCTGTGTTTATGGCACTAACAATCTGTTTCATAAGCCAGCTTGTGCAAGCTAATGATCGCAGTCACTAACCATTCTATTCTCATTTTAATAAAAATTGCAAAGAGATGAAAGAATAATAAGAAAAAAAAGGTGATGGATATACTGTGTAGGCTATCTGTAAACAAATAAAATCCATTAGCCTTGTTTGGAGGGACAGAAAACTGTGCAAACCTCTTGTAGCAGTAGCAAAACATTGCCATTTATACTCATGTGGTTCCCCTATATTCTATCCTTTTTTTTTTTTTTCCCCAAAAGGGGGTGAAAGGGTATTCCTGCACAGAGTAATCAAATGCTCTATTTTTGTTGCTGGGTGGTGGTGTGTTTCAAGGAGAAGGGTGGGGTGCTAACACTACAGCCTTCTGAAGCTATTCAAATAGCCTGGTGTTCTTTTCCATTATAAGACTGTTTATTTTGTGAGGTAACAATTTTAGTTACAGTGGCAGGTAGTCTGATTTTGTGGGGCACACGGAGAAACGAAGGATTAATTTAAAACTATTGTCATTGCTCAGGCTACAGAGCTTTCTAAGGGTCAGAAACCAGCTATTTCCTCTCCTGACCCCATCTTACTCTTCCTATCTTATCTTTTGTTCCTGTGCCTGTTCCCTACTATCAAGTTCAGCATTGCCAACCTTGAAACATTACAGTATTATAATTTATAAGAAATATACATTTGGTCATGTAGTCCAAGGTTCCTAGCTCACAGCTCCTGAAACTGTTGGAAATTCCTGTTATCAGGGCACTAAAGGTATCTTTCATTATGTTAATGAGGATGACTTTTGGACCCCACCCAAGTGCTAAAACTGGAGGACCAACCACTTGATTAAAGGACCAGAGAGGGGCTGGAAATTGAATTAGCGAATGGCCAATGACTTGTCAATTATGACTATACAGTGAAGCCTCCATAAAACCTAAAAGTACTGAGTGTGGAGAACTTCTGGGTTGGTGATCCTATAGAGATTGGAGAGTGGCCTGCCCTTTTCCCATACTGTATGTATCTCTTCTTCTGACTATTCAAAGCATATCCTTTATCATGTGCTTTAATAATCTGGTAAACCAAAGTGTTTTCCTGAGTTATGTAAGCCACTCTAGCTAATTAAAAGACTCGAAGGAGGAGATTGTTGGAACCTCAAATCTATAGCCAGTTGGTCAGAAGCACAGGTAACAGCCTGGGGCTTGCAACTGGCATCTGTAGTGGGTGGAGAATGGACAATCTTATAGAACTGAACTCTTAACCTTTGGAATCTGATGCTATCTCCAGCTAGATAGTGTCAGATTTGAGCTGAATTCTGGGACCCCAGTAGGGTGTCCAAGGATTGCTTGGTGTTAAGGAGGGCCACACACTGGAATTGGGTCTGGGAACTCTTAAAAGACAGGTTAATCAGTGGGTTTAGTCATAGAACAAGATGAATGGAATTCTTCTTGGATATTTATTGGGAGTCTGATGTGTCTGAAATCTTTATATTTCCACTAAAGAAAGCCAGAGCTGGGTAAAAGTCTGATGACTTTTACTATCTGATACATTAAGATGTAATACCACCTACTAAATGGTTCGGTTGGTGTTGCCTTCGGAAACAGGGATTGGGAAGCCTGAAGATAAGTATCAGTGGAATATCCCATACAACCCTTCCTTGTTTTACTAATGTAAGATTACCACAGTGTCAGGGTGGGAGGAAACTGGGCGTCAGGGTTACTGATAGGATGCCCTAACACTCACTACATAAGAACAAGGGACATACTAAACCAGAATGTTTGTGGGACTCCTGGTGCTCAATATGGTAAGGAATCATTTCTTAAATGACGGCTATGAGGTTGTCAGATGCTAGTTAGCAGGAATGGGAATCTCTCATGGAATTTGTATGCTTTCTCAGGAATAGTGAAGAGATATGCATTTAATTAAAAATGGGAGAAAATACTGATCTAGCATAATGGCCCAGAATGAATTACCAGAATAATTTGGGACTTTCCTGTTCTCTCTTTTGGACATATGGACAAGTATTAGGCAATCTTATCAAAGAATATTCCTGGAGAACATACAGCTGTTTTTCCTCCCACCTGGCAGAGGTATGAGTCTGCTTTCTGGGAATCTTGTGGGACCTAAGACTGTCCTTCAGCTGTCTAAATCTATTTCAGTAACAGAAATAATGCGGAAACAAACAATCAGAACAATAGCTTCTGATTGTTTCCCCAGCACCATCTCAGCTAGTCCCATGATAATGTTCTACAGAAATGAGACATTCAAGGAAAGTTAGGTTTAGCAGTCGACAGCAGAATCCAGAAAAATAATAAAGCTATTATATCACTTTTTAATTCTCTACACAGCCTGATTCTAAAAAAAATATGCCTCATATCTTTCCTTTCTCACATGAAAAGTGATTGGTAAGTAGACCTAATCATGCTACTAAGGTCCCATTCATTATTTTCCTGGCTCTTAGAATAATGGAACTTCTTAACTAGGCCAAAAGAGTCTTACATAGTCAGGTCCCTATCAGTATCTTCAGTCTCATCTCTTAAAGGCTCTTCTTTACTTTCTGGTATCCAGACACACCTGTCTTCTTTAGCTCATATACTCATGTCATTTCCTGTCATCATAAGGCATTTTCCTGTGACATGTCCTCTACCTTTCCTTCTTTTGCTTTTTACACTGATATGCTTTTACACTGAGACGCGATTTCGATCTTGGACTAAGCATTGATTTTTTGGGGGGAAGACCCTTGAATGCGGCTGAACAGGTCAAATAACATAATAGATTTTCAGAACGCCAAATAGTTTTCTCTGGTGGCACTTCTCACTGTTGCATTTTCACATTTATTTGCATAACTTGATCCTCGTCTACTTATCTCTAGACTCTAAACAAATTTGAGAAGAGCAAATGTATCTGTGTTGTTCACTGTTGTATCGTCAGTGCCTACGATGTTTGTTAGAATGTAGTAGGTGCCCAAAAAGGTGTCAAATGAACATTGACTTTTAACTCATGTCTGTATCTTCATTGAAAATGCTCAGGGTCTTTGGGGAGCAAGAAAGAACTGCCAGAAATTGCAGGCCAACTCCATTGGGTTGGCGGCAGAAATAATATGGGATGTGGGTGTTCTCTTTTGCTCTTAATGTACACTGTTTGCAAAGCTGAATGAGAGATACTGAATATAAAGGATACTAACCAGAGAAAGCATTCAAAAAATTGAAGCATATTTATCATAAATTGCTCTTAATCAGAGATGGACTTATTGCCATTATTCTTTTTGTGACTTGGCGCAAAAAGAAGCAATATAATCTAACAATTGCTTAGATAACATTTGAAAATCATCAAGAAAAGAGCAACAAAATAAACTTATCAAAGAATCATGGTATCTGAAATCTGGAAGGAATGTTCAGTATTATATAAGAATAATCTGCCTCTTTTAAAAAATGGAAAGCAGATGCCTAGCAATGGAGAACTAGGACAAGAATCAAAGGTTCTTTACATGTAATGCATACTTTGTTTGTCACACCATTTTGTTTTTTCTAAAAAAATAGTTGCTCTCTGAGACACTTAATCTTTAAAAAAAAAACTGGGGGAAAAAAGTCAATGCAATTCATATTCTGTAAAAAGATAATCTGTAGCCCCATTTTTCTCTTGCCATCAAATACAAAAAAAATAATAATAACTGAATATTATCTCTGAAACATATCATGTGGAGAATGGCAGTCACCCAAAAAAGCTTTTACTGTTTCTGGAGTATTTGTTTGGATACATTAAAACTATTTTTTTTTTTTAAATGTAAAAAGCAGTTCCTCTCTCTGCTCCCTCTAAATGAGAGAGAATGAATGACAGGGATAGGATTTATCAATCAGGACCGAATTCAGAAGCCAGTCAGTCACCTAGTCATGGATTTCCTGGGTCTGATGGAAAGTTTCATTTTTGGAGCTAGCCAGTTCAAGGAGTTCATTTTTGCCAAGATTTTCAGCATACACATCTAAATACGGTTCTTAAAGCTATAGTAATATGATGTCCCACACTCTAAAGCTGTATTGTTTCTATAATAAAAGAAAAAACATTAATATTAAGCTTTATTATACAATGAAGTCCCTCTTAGGACACCAAAAATAAAGTTAAAATATATATATAAACGGGGTGCCTGGGTGGCTCAGTGGGTTGGGCCTCTGCCTTCAGCTTGGGTCGTGGTCTCAGGGTCCTGGAATAGAGTCCTTGTCAGGCTCTCTGCTCAGCAGGGAGCCTGCTTCCCTCTCCCTCTGCCTGCCTCTCTCCCTACTTGTGATATTTCTCTGTGTGACAAATAAATAAATAAAATCTAAAAAAATAATAATAATATGTAGAAACAATATAAAAAGAGAGAGATGAAAAAGCCAATCACCTAAATCTAATAAAGTGATTGTGTTATATATTTAATTTGGGTGATTTGGGTAAATGCACCTTTCCCACATACACACATGCCTAAACACATCTTTGAAAAAGACTAGGAGGATAAACAGTTGCATGATTCTTGTGGAGGTTCTTTGTATCTCTGTATTCTCCAAATTTATCTCTTATTAATTATTTTATAATTAAAATTGCCTTTTCCAATATTTCATTTAACATAGCAACATAAACTAGAATAAAACCCCCTTCCCACTTCAAACATCCCATTGCAAATCTACTAATCCAGGTTTGACAATTTTGTTCTAAGCTAACCCCCAATTTAGCCAGGAAAGTTTGGGTAAGATATTGCAGGGATACTAACCAGAGAAAGCATTCAAAAATTTAAGCATATTTATCATAAATTGCTCTTAATCAGAGATGGATTTATTGCCAGACTAATGATGCATACATAAGCTCCCCATTTTCATGAGCTTTTCTTAGCTCCTGGAAGGGATGTTAGAAATGTTGTATTCCTAATATTGATTAATTTTCCAAAAGATCCTCTTCCCCCAATGTATAAGTGTTATGTCCCACAAAATGTCATTCTGATCCTGCTTTTAATCAAGAAAAAAAAAAAAAAGTCTGGGAAACTCTATCTGGTAATTCCTTTTTACCTTTAACATGAACCTCAGTGAATGAATGTCCCACATCTCATACTTTGACACTCTTAGTCTTGAGTATCCTAAACAAGTCCATGTCTGACTATTCTCTGGGATTATCTGTTAAGCACCATCTACACATGGTCCAGCCAGTGATAGATTGCTCTGTAATGAACTGATTTAGCCTTGAATCTATTTCTTGAATTTCCTCTTATTTCCCCCAAGTAGTTGATATGTTTATGTCCATTTTTTTTCTTTTTAGACATAATGTATGAATCCTTGTTTATGTTTACCTACAAAGGTATGTTCCCCTTGCATACCTGTGGCTTCTGGCTTTAGACAGAAGTCTGCTCAATTTACCAGTGCTCACCCCAGTGATAATAAATCTGAGGGCAATATCTCAGTATGAAAGGGAGTTTGTAACCTCTCTACCCTCATGTTTCATAATGGCTTTCTAGAAGACAAAAAAAAAAAATCAATTTCTGACTCCTAATGGGAGGTCCTTTTATCTTTCTCATGTCCCCATTCTTTGTTTCTTTTGTCAAAGCTCAAGAGGGATAGCAGAAGATGAGGAGAAGTTCTGTATTACATTGACTCTCTGGCTCTGTCTTGGGTCAACTTCAAAGGTGCCATATCTCTAAGAAAACTTGAAAAGCATTCTCTATTTATAAAAAAAAAAAAAAGAAAGAAAGAAAGAAAGAAAGAAAGAAAGAAAGAAAGAAAGAAAGAAAGAAAGAAAAGATAAAATAAAAAGGAAAAGAAAAGAAAAAGAATGAAAGAAAAAAAAAAAAACTTTACAAAGGCAGCCTTTAGTGGAGATGGCAAATTGTCCCTGGAAGAGTCTCCAAAGGTTAATTCTTAAATTAAACTTGACATCTACTTGACACTGAAAGATGAAAATGGACCTAGTGAGATACTTTCTTGCCAGAGAGATGCCACTATCTTGGCACAGCTGCTAATGAGAGGCCACATTTAAAGCAAAATTTCTGTCTATATTAACTGGCAAGATACAATGTTTCATGTAGCAATGTGGCCAGTGTGGAAGCCATTCTCCTAAGGGAGCCAGAGCTCTCTGTCCAAGGAGCTAGAATCGAGTAGGATAATTTTTTTGGATACATTCTTCTTCTCCTTCTCCTTCTCCTTCTCCTTCTCCTTCTCCTTCTCCTTCTCCTTCTCCTTCTCCTTCTTCTTCTTCTTCTTCTTTCTTTTTTTGTTATTCCCTAAATTCAAAGAGAAGAGACTTGAGTTTCTTTATTATTTTGAATCTTCCTATACCTTCTTGCCAGGCATTCTGGCCAGTAATTCTGCGATAATAGCTCAACATAAATGGATCTAACAATACAGCTACTCTCTGATAAACGTATGTATTAGATCTTGAATACTATTATGTGTCTCTGGTCCTGTTCCTGTTTCTCAATATATATAATCTATCTATATAATATATATTATTATAGATTATATATATATAGATAATCATATTATATATCTATATATTATATATAATTTGTGTTATATATAATATATATAGATATATAATATAATTATTATAGATTGTATATATTCTATATATGATCTAGATTATATATATAATCTATCCATATCTTATGTATATATTATATAATCTTCATGCAATTTCCATTTACTTTTCATACTAACTCCATGAGGAATATTGTCCTTTCCAATTTTTCCAGCTGAAGAAACTGAAGCTTAGGGAAATTATACAACTTGCTTAAGATTTATCTAGTAAGTGCTACATCTGGGATCAAAATGTAACCCAAACAATGTTCCATAATACAAGTGAGATTTGTTTTCTTTGCCACCAGATCACAGCAATTTTCAGGGCATGCTATTGGAAGAGAAAGTGTCAGTCATATCATGTCCGTAGTACACTTACGGAAACCAGTTAACAGAAGTAAACCATGAAAGTCATGCAAGAATCATGCTGGACAACTGGACACTCCAAATATTAGTGCTATGTTAGCACACAGAGAGATCGAGCTTTGTAATTAGAGCACTTCTACGCAAAGATTACATCTTCTTATTGCAAACAAAATCTGCCTTAGCTATTGAGAATTTCTGTTATTACTAATGAAACTAATTTATATGGTTTCTGAAAGAAAAGGAGAGGGAAGGAGAGACGGGATATTCTATCTAGATTCAAAATCAGAGTAGACTGTGGCAGGAATTGACCTGAAGGTATTGTACCCGTTAGTGACAATAAATAATAAATAATAATAGAATAATAAGACAAAGTTAAAGCCCACTAGGTATTGTACCTGTTAGTGACAATAAATAATAAATAATAATAGAATAATAAGACAAAGTTAAAGCCCACTAGGTTACATTTTTACATGCTGTGTGGGGAACCTGGGAAAGAGAGGTGTGAGCAAATTACGGCTGGCTCAGCAGGTTCCTAGAAGATGGTGGATTCAGAAAACTTTCAAACTTGCAGTTATCCCTTGAGCTGTATCTAATGAACACTACCTTTGCAGTCTTTGGGCTGAGCAGATAAAAAAACTGTGGGTGTTAGAAATGGGTTCAGTATTTTCTTTCATGCCTCACTGCATAGCTCTTAACCTGTTGCAGATCATGTTTGAAAATGAAGGACAAAGTGTAACAGTAGTTTCCTAACAGATGAGAATATTTGTTTCTGTATGCATTCTCAACTTCAAGTTCATTTCGATGACAAATTCCCTAAAATGCAGTAAATAATTTACAGTGTTAGCATCACAGCAACAGCAGGTCTGTGTGGGTTGGTTGTCGATTTATATCTAAAATAAATGGCATCTTTCAGAATGAAGGATGGGCACGGCAAGATGCGCGGTTCCATGTGCTCATGTTAGCAGGCTGTTTCTGTGCCAGCCTGTCTGTGCAGGCACAGTTGACTGTGCCTACAGCAAGCACAATATGTGTCCATGTCTAGTTCATGAAGTCATTTTAAAAGAGTGCATGCACTGTAACCTTATACACCACACACACCTACTCACACCTCACAGAAAGGTAAGGGGGACATGCTAGCATAGCGTTTCTAGAATGTAATTCCTCTGTTCTATCCCTTCCAGAGAATAAGCCGTCTTTTGTTTTTTTGTTTTGTCCTGTTGTTGTTGTTTGTAGGGGCTGTAGAGGAGGGACAGGCATTCCCTAAACATACCTGGTGAGGGAATTGGAAGTTATAGCAACTTCTTAAACAGACTTTTTTATTTTTAATTCTCCTGTTTTAGTTCTATTTTTACCTCCCTTCCTGTGTTTCCAGGTGCAAAAATACTGAGTTCTTGAAGCAGGGACGGGGGGTTGTTACTACAGGGCAAATTTGGTATCTCTTAAATTTCTGCTCTTTTTAGTTCGAATTTGGCTTTCTCAGCCCAGTTGTTATCAATTACTGCTAGGCATTCCGCTTTACAGTTTCCAGTTTTGCTGAACTTTTAATTTTTTCCTTTGTGACCTTTATGTCTTTATTTCTGATTTTTAATAAGATTTTATTTATCTATTTGAGAGAGAGAGAGCATCTGTGCATTTGCAAGCAAGTGCAAAAGTGGGAGGAGATATCACAGAGGGAGAAGCAAGCTCCCTGCTAAGCAGGGACCTTGGTTCAGGCTCCATCCCAAGACCCTGAGATCCTGACCTGAGCCAAAGTCAGACTCTTAACTGGCTGAGCCACCAGGCGCCCCACCTTTATGCCTTTAAAATATCTTTTTCTCTTTGTATCATTTCAGTGAAATTTTGGCCATAAGCAGAGGTGATTTTGTATTCAACTTGCCATCTTTAGTAACCAGCAGTGGGCTTCATTCTTTAGCTTGTATTTCTTAAATCTTAATTTTTCTTTGGGGACCCTGCTATCATAGTAGAATATAAATGGCCTGAATTCCAGTGATACAAGAGAGAGATGGGCTAGATGAGTTTTTAAAAATGAGTTTAATTCCTCACTGGCCCGCTAAGTACAGCCGCTGAGAAGCTGCCAGTGAAGTAGAACCTGCTGATTGCCTCACCCTTCAATAGACCAAAATTTCTGGAGCTAGATCTACGACTGGGAGTTGTCTTTATTCTCAAAAATATAGGCATCCCTTATTACTGGGCTAGAAGATGTAAAAGGTCATTTTTAAAAATGACTGTTCTCATTCAGTTTGCTATCCGTGTCCTCAGCTGTAGAGAAAGTACTGATGTTATTGCTTTGATCCTGAGGACCATTTAATTGTATTATGTGCCCAGATCTTCTGCTTGTTTTATAAAGAACGCTTGTGGGTAAATTTTAAAAAGTACAACTGACTCCCCAAAAATCAGAGTTGTAGACATAACGTAAACCAAATTACACATAGTAAAGTTTGTGATAGACACTGACTCAAGGATAATACCTTATAGGAATACTAAAAACTGCAAAAATTGATCTGAGGAAAATTAGACATAGGAGAAACAAATGGCACAAAATATAACTGAGAACAGCTAAAGCTGTATATAGTAATATCTCTTGTTAACTAAAAATTGATAGAAAAATAAAATATTCTCGACAAAATTTAGATCCACCAAAATGACTGAAAAAAATTGGATTTGGTAGAATTAATAAACACACATCAAGCACAAAATCCCTACATGTAAAACGCAGAAGCTATAACTGATGAAATTCAATATGAACAAAAGACCTCGATCTTTCAATCATTCACTGTATGATTTACACAGTAAAACATTGATCACAATAAACACAATTTTAACAAAGTGAAAATGAGAATGAAAAAATGGTGGGAAAGGTTTAAAAGCATCACATAGAATATTGATCAAAACATGTAATTGGTAAATGGAGTTTGGTTCAGAAAATACTATCTCTGTAAAAAGTCAAGTGTTCATAGAATCTTGATTTAAAATGTTTGTGTGTATAACAAGGTTTTAAATGTCCTTGCTGTCAAAATCTCACTTGTTCTTAACACATTCTTAAGCTAGCATTCATGGCTAGAATATTTTTTATTTTCCTATAAAGCAGGTAGTATGAAGGCACAGGCAAAAAAGTGCAAGAATATGTGGTCAAATTCAGTGCCTGGCATTGAAGCTCACCATAAACTAGAAATTGTGCCAAGTCCAGCCAAGATCCTGGCCTTTTCAGCAATCTGACTCGGTTTGAGAGAAACACGGCTGGGATAATGTTTGGCATACAATAGGACTTTGCTAGTGTTTGTTGAATTATATTTTACTGGATTATCACAGTAGGGTCTGTTCAGTCCTTGAGCACAATTTGTTTGTGGCCAAGATCATTGTTCTCTGTTTCTTGACATGTTTCTATGTTCCCCAGTTCTGATTACTTCTACTTTCAGCCTGTACTGAGGTTCCTCCCCCCGCAATCTGACCCAGGGATATCTCCTGATTCCCAGCAAATCCTTAGGCTAGATCAAGTTGTCCCCTCTAACTCCCAGTTTAACCTCTCTGTTTAACAAATCTGCCTCGAGATTCATTTTAGTTTTTTTCGCTTTTTTCTGTCCATCATCCCTTGTACAGTATCCAGCTTTGTGCTAGATACTAGACAGGCTAGGAGTTGAATGCAAATATGTGATAAGGGATAAATCTTAAATCTACAAGTAGCAATAAATAATAAAATAAAAGCACTTTCACAGCCTTAAAGGGAAATTAGGAGGTGAATATTTTCAGAGCAAATCATAATGACATGTGGTGCCTATGCTCAAGAATGAAATGGCCTGCGCTAAGGTAGGCATTTTGGGCAGCAAAACTATGTTTCTTGGGCCAGCTTTCAGTATGGCTTCACTTTTCATTTGAGATGCAATCACAGGACACAAAGGATGCCTATGTGCAAAAGCAAGTGTATAAACGTATCCTATACCAAATACCAGCTATTTGAATAGTGTCATTGTGGATCATACTCATTGCGTTGTCCTTCCATTCATGTGAATCTTTGAAGATTGGCTCTTGTTAAAACTTTTTTAATGTTGCAATAAATATTTATTATTATTTATTATATAAATAATAATAAATAAATGTTTATTAAATAAATAAATATTTATTAAATAAATAAATATCTATTAAGGAAACCTTATGGAAAGAGAAGGCATTCCTAATATGGATGTTTATGACTGCTTTGTAAACAAGCGTGGGTTTAAAAAAAGAAAAGTTGTTTGTGAGAATGTTTGAACTGTGTTGTTAGCAGAAGGAAATTAAAAAAAAAAAAAAAACCTGTAATATTTTTAAACAGTCAATTCACGGTTCAAGAAGAATACAATACATAAAATAAATTGAAAAGCATTACATTTTACCAGATAGAGCTACTTATAAGAAAACAGAACTTATGACTTAAAAGAGCATTAGAGATCATTTAGAATAATTTTCCTATGTTACAATGAACAAATTGAGACCCAAATAGGTAAGATGGCTTACCCAAGCCCAGGAAGCTAATGAATAATTGTCTATTTTTCAGGACAAACATATTGCACATAATAATCACTTTCACTTAAAATAGATGTTATTGGTAATTTACCTTCTGTTACCTAAACAACATAAAGTGTATGGTTGATGAGTCATCTCAGAAGTTGGATGAATTTGGGAGACAGAGGAAGGCGGGTAATCAAACTGAATGAGCAAATAGTACATGGCAGGCATTATGCTAAGTTTTTTATTGGAGCTTATAGAGACTTGTGCAAAAATGGAACAGTTCATATCTTCATATGTTTACTGGAGAGGGGAGAAAGTCCATGTAAATTTGTCAAATATTATGAAATAAATATTAGAGTTAGGATATGAGCCTAGATCTCTGCCTCCAAAGTGCATTCAACTAAATTTCAGTACTAGGAGATAATTCTCCATGATTCTGGCATTTCCATGCCTTTTGAGCCAGTGGCAGGCCTTTTGCTTTGTAAACAACTTTGGAAGCTAGAGTTAGTGTCTCTTAAAAGATTGAGATCCCTTAGACCTTCAAAGATAGGAAAGTCTCCCACCTTTCCCCAGGGAATATTTGCTTACTTTATAGGGGGAAAAACAAAACAAAACAAACAAGTAAAAAACTAATCTTTCTCCCCAGAGGGGAAGTTAGATAGGTTTGCCAACATCCCCTTATAAGATTAGCAATTTCCTGAACTCTGCTTCCAGACTGTGAAAAAGCCCTGAGTGTGCAACACCTGCCTGGATTCATTCCACATAGTCCCCAGGGAACATGGGGGGCAAGGGATACTGATGAGTATATACTGTGTCATGAGTAAGAAATGGCCCAAATTCATGCTAGTTCATTGTCTTCTTACCAAACAAACTTACGGAAGTGTGGTGAGCAAATTTTAGGAGCTGCTTGACCACTTGACACACACTATACTAAACCATAAATAGCCTGCCAAATTTGTGGAAAGAGATCTCATTTATTACTTGACAAAGTCTGCTCACACAGACAAATCATTTAATTGTGGAAAAAATGTATAACATTTCTTAGGCCCATTGGTTATGACTTAGATTCCATGAAACTCATTAAAAGCCAAGGAAAATAAAATAACAAGCATTAAGGAGATACACTAACAAGAGAACAGCAGTTATTTGCTAATTTAATTTAGTTAATTTGCAATTTAGTTAATTTCTAAAAAGCTCTAATTTTCTTTATGATTTGGTGTCATTTGTTATCATATAAGAAATTATTCCCTAAGCAGTTCTCTCGTACTCCCAATCAGGAAGGTGGCTAAGATTTCTAATCAAATGCCTATCTTTTGCCAACTTTGTTCTTTCTTATGCTAACCCTTCCCAGCATTCTTTTTTTTTTAAGATTTTTTTTTTTTTTTTTTTTTTATTTGACAGACAGAGATTACAAGTAGGCAGAGAGGCAGGCAGAGAGAGAGGAAGGGAAGCAGGCTCCCTGCTGAGCAGAGAGCCCGATGCGGGCCTCGATCCCAGGACCCTGAGATCATGACCTGAGCCGAAGGCAGCGGCTTAACCCACTGAGCCACCCAGGCGCCCCCAGCATTCTTAACAATAACAACAACAACAACAAAAACAGAAATCCACTTCTATTTATACTTTCAATAACTGGTAAAGTATAATCATCTCTACCACATGACCCAACTGACAGTTAAGATGAATGTATTCAAAATTATTTAATCTTTCCTCATTAACAAAATAATTCCATTCTCATATTTCTTACAGTTGTCTTTTGGTGAATTGCTTTTTATTGAATAGAATCTGCAAGCATTATAGCCTCTAAATCTGAAAATAGGAATGCATATATATGCTACTCAGTGTAAGCCTTGGTCCTTTTGGATGCCAATTCACATAGTGCTATTGAGTACTGTCTGTTCTTCCCTATGAATATGTGCCTACTCTGCCCAAACCTGTCACTCCCCCACTGCTGCCCTGGAATTGATGAGTATGTGCCCCCCACTTGCCTGACCTGCCCTTGGTCAGCTGTACCCTCTGGAGCAATGGTTTTTGAGGAGAATGGAGAGAAAAAAACATATGTTTAAACAGCTGAGTGAAATGCAATCTTTTTGACAACAACTATGATAAAAGGAAGATGTTTATGTCTGAACAAGAGTTTGTAGTTAATTTATTCTCACTAAAAAAGTCTCTGGCATGAATCAGACCATGGCAACCTGAAGCACTCTATTTCTATTCCATGTCAGGATAATTAACTAGTTTTTCATTGTGGTGAAATTAAAAAAAAAAAAATCAAGATATGGGAAATGAAATAGCCAGTCATTCTTTCCTTGTATTCTGTTTATACCTTTGTGCCAAGGGTTGAGGCAAATTAAAGATATGAGGTCATTGATTTCCATGGTATCCTTGCAAGGGAGGATAATGGAAACAATTTTATTTATTTATTTATTTGTTTGTTTATTTCTTTATTGTGAGAGAGAGAGCATGTGCAAGCCGACATGTGAGGGAGGGCAGGGAGAGGGGGAGAGAGTTTTAAGCAGACTCCATGCCCAGCACAGAGCCTGATATGGGACTTGGTCTTACAACCCCGTGATCATAATCTGAGCATAAATCGAGTGTTGAACACCTTAATGACTAAGCCACCCAGGCACCCCAGAACCCAATTATTTTATAAATGCTGTTGGGGAGAAAAATTTTCCTCTACCCTTCAAGATTATCTGGCTAGTCTAAGAATTAAATTGACGTGGGAGAGGCTACCTCAAAAAAATAAAATTGAATTTCTTAGCCAAAATGAGGTATATGTCATCCTGAACTAATGAAAGAGTAGAGGTAGGATTTCAAAGGGAAGGGAAGCCATTCAAAGGAAGATAAGAAACAGTAAATGTTTGATAAACAAATGTTTGCTGAGCCATACAGAAACAATGGGACATATGGGAAGGATTAAGAAACAGACTTTGCTTAAGTTCCTCCCTGTGTACCATACCTAGTTCATATTATACTATAGCTATCTATGGTGTTAACTCCCTTCCTGAATGGAGCAGGTCCTCTATCTAAATTCTTTAGACAGTTAAGGGGAAAGTCAAAGTTTTTCCTGAGTTTTTTGGGACTTGATCATTTTTAGCTCAAAATAACCTACATGCCAAAGGTGCACATCTTGGGACAACTTTTTCTACAATATTGAGAGAAGTAAAGAGACCTTTCTGTAGCCTGAATAATTTATTGGTCATGGAACCCTAAACCTCTATTTAAGTTTACAATTACTCATGGGTTTAAGTCAAGTCCTAAAGAAGACCCATTTCAGGAAAGGAGCATGTCATTCATTGAACGCACTTTGATGCCTTGGTGTTTTTTGGTGTTCTGTGATTCTTTCTTAGTTTCACCAGGATTTCCAAAGAGGCATGGCAAGTTCTAAGCAAAACAAACAACCAAATGAAAAGGGATTCTTACTAGAATGAGGTGCTATTGTCAGTGCCCGATATTTTCAAGTTTTTAGAAATATCACAAAAAAGATTCTTCCCAAACACATCAGTTTCTTGTTTGATAAAGTGGAAAAGTGCCCTGCTGTGTTTGTTAGAACTATCATGCTTGTCATCACCTCACCAAATTCTCTCCACCTCTCCTGAAGTCTTCCTTAGAATGAAGTTCCCTATCAGAATCAGGGGAGAGAAGAAGGAAGGAAATTGGAGATAAGGCTGTAGATAAAACTAAGAATCATGCTAGCTGATTTTAAAATTGTGGAACTGTATTTTACTTCATAGAGTTCCAGAAGTAGAGAACCAGAAAAGGTAAACAGTATAGCAGGATGCCTCAAGGAAATCTCAAAGAGCATATAAGTAGATACACCAGTTGATGAGAACTAATATGCCAAAAATAAATAAATAAATAAAATATCTCTTCCAAGGGTAAAATGGTCAGAAGAATTAAAGAAAGTAGGAAAAAAAAAGTTAAGCCAAAAATACTAAAGGAAGCCCAGCTCTAGTATTGCTGTCTACTGTGCTTTGATGTAGTCTGGGCATGTATACTAGAACTCCTTCTGGGTTAGACACCCACACACATGAACACATACACACATACACAGAAATGTGTCTAAAACTCTGTCCCTGCCAAGTTCACCCAAAAAGTGCACTGGAAAAGTGCAGCTGGTTATGAGCACATGAAACCCTCTTAGGATGGAGCATTCATCAAACCCAGCATCAGGGCCAGCAGAGTAAGTCAGCAGCAAGACCCAGTAATGAGAACTGGAGATTGGAAAGCCCTTTGCACTGAGGACTCAATAATTAATCAAAGCAAAAATTTCTATTGAAGTCAGCAGCCACAACCAAGCACAAAGGAAGCATTTATGGAGCTAGGCTAAATGTAAGAGAGAAAGGAAAGAAGAAGGAAGCTCAAAAACCATATTGCCTGTGAATGAGAATGTTAGATGGCTAAATATTTGACTTTTCAAGGTTCCTGAGAGCTCAGTGAAGCAGATATTCATGCTACACATGAGCTATGGTAACCTTCTCTTTTATTCAGTACACATGTATACTGAGCTTAAGGGTTTGATGTGGTGGGGATTTAATGCTCAATGCCCCCGAGGTCTGGATGCCTTAATGAGAGCTGGCATGACAGCTCATGGCCTAGAGCCAGTGTACGGTGGGCTTTTTATCACTTAGCTCCTGTCACCTAGTGATTCTTGGTTTTCTATGTAACAATACAAGCAAAGAACACATGCGTTTATATTGTACTCATATAGTCACTCATTTATTAATCAATAATTATTGAGGAACTACTCAGCTCCTGAAGAAGAAATACAATATTAGATCGAGTTTAAATGCCATTAGAGAATTGGACATAAAGTGACATGAAAATTCAGAAGACGGCAAAAATTAATTCTTGTTGGGGAGAAACCAGAAAAGGCCCAAGGGAGGATGTGGCATTGAAGTTGAAACTCAAAGAATGTTTGGAATTCTCTAAGGAAGCTCTGATAACCTCCACAAAACTCCACAGAAAAAAAGGAGAAGTTAAGCATGGTTGTGTTGTCTTCAGACATGTGAAGCTGTTCTCTAATTTATCTATTCCATATAGCCATATTTATTCCCTACAGCATTGTAAAATAATCTGAAATCACTGAAGAAGTAACAATGCATGAATTGTATGTTGCAACAGAGAATGACTACCGGGAAAAGCAAATGGGAAGACTGGGGAACACTTTTATTTAGTGCTCTGAGTTTCGTCACTGAGTATGCAAAGAAAGGGAAGACCATTTTGATGGCCACATAGTTACTTAAATGGCCATAAAACCACTTGAAGCCATCTTTGGGGGCAGATGTTCTGAATTACAATTCTTCATAGATGACATAAGTTCCTCTAGGAACTTGCATTTTAAGGGAAGACAAATATATATATATATATTTGTGTGTGTGTGTGTACTGATATAAATTAACGACAAATATATTCAACTGGTGGATATCACTTTACAGTTTGTAAAGGGTTTTCACAATATCTTATTCAAGTCTCATAACAGTTCTATGATATAGGCTGGGAAAATATTATCATTATCTTCATTTTACACAATGCCAAGGAGAGGGAACTCTCTAAATTCAGGCAGCTAGAAACGTGACCACTCCAAATATATTCATATTGGTTTGGGTTGTTTTTAGCAATAACAAGTAGGAGTCATTCAGCTTTTATTTCATTTTCAGCCATATCATCCAGCCATCTTGAGGTGTCTGTTTTTGACCAGATCTTGGTATAGCCAATATGTATAACAAAATCTACATTCTGATTTAGACAATGGTTGCTTTTCAGGCTTTTGTCTCAAAAGTCTTAATAATACTTCACACCCAGATATGCTCTCCAGAGGTGTCAAACAATTCTTCAATGGTAATGTGGTATACATATCCCAAAGGCTTCTTTTCCAACTCCCCCCCTCCCCCAGTTGGGGCTATAGTAGAAACAATTTCAGATGTCCATAAGAGGGCTATGGAAGACATGGCACACATATATGAAAGTGTTAAGTGTTGACTGTTTTCTATATGTGTGCCTAGACCATATTTTAGCCTGCTAGTAAGCATTGTGATTATCTTTAGCATGGAGCTTAGAAAAGGAAAAAAAAAACCTAAAATGTCCTCACCTCCAATTCCATCAAAGTCCCCTTGAAGTTATCCGTGACAGAGCTGCATCCTTGATCTTGGATTCTCAAAACCTATGCAGAATGTGTCACCACATGTACTTGCAAGGCATGCTTATTTCCAGTAGCCTCCACACATGTTTAGCAGAACCTCTGGTTCTATATTGTAAAAACCTATCTGTTGGGGTATATATAAATTACTAGCATGTTATGATGCTCTCTGATATGGCTTTTTTCTCTACTTGTGAAGAAACAGCTAGATATCCTTCCAGAAGCTCAGGGAAGTTCCAAAGGCCCCTGAGTGCTTGCGGAGACTCTAGGGTGAGAACTCAGTGAGAGATTTTCTTTTCATGAGCTAATCAGAGGGCAGAGGGCTAGCAAGGGTCTCTCTCCCCTTGCTGGGTGCCTGTGGGTATTTGTTCTGGGAATAGGACCACCTAGTGGGCAGTCTGGCCAGTCATTTTTCTTGGACTGAATGGTTTGGTAGCTACAAAAGTGCAACCCATGCAAGTAACAATTTCTGAAAGGGGAAAAAAAATCTGTTTCTCTGGAATCTCAAAAAAGATTTTGAATCCTATCCCAAACCTGGAAGAAACCCTCCCACTTTCAACACTTTGCAATAGTGATCAACCCATGTTGTGAAAATTTAACAGAAGTGAGGGTCACAGGAATTATTTGAAGGACTATGCAATTCTATTTCTCTAAAAAACCTTTAAAAAGCAGCAGAGAGGGGTTTCCCTCCTGCTAAGAATGATAAAGCTACTCTTCAATTATGAAAATCACACATCTTTCTCTACCTATCACAAAGGATTAACATCAAACTGGAGAAAGATTAAAAAAGAACAACAACAGCAAAAACCATTTTTCTCTTTCTCCCCATTAGTCAGCCTCTTCCACATATTTACTTTTTTTTTTTTTTTTTTTTTAAACTCAAGTTCATCCTCTGAACCTGGGGCATGCCTTGTGAGATAACGGAGCCTCCCTACAGGGTGCAACTGGAGATAGATCTCACTGCCTTGCTGTCTTTCATTCTCCTTTCCTGGTAGTCTCTAGACTATGGATTACACATCAGAGATCATTTTTCATAATAAAGCTTTCTCTAGGGCCGTTTATCTTTTTACCCCTTTCCCTTAAAATTCTATGGTTGATTGTGCTCCTGATGGAAAATATTCAAGCTGTTAGATTTTCAAAAGACGAATTTAAGAGATTAAATTAGAGAGAGGAGGAAGGAAGATACAGTGTAATTGATAATTAGGTGAACTTCACTCCAGCCTCCTCAGGATAACTCTCTGGGCTTTGAGGTGGATTTTGGAGAGTAATGAGTTTTTATCTGAAACCCACTTTGTAGCCAGTTGGAGGCTTGTTCTCTCCTCTCAGTGTGAGCTGTCTTTGGTAAAAGGGTTATCAATGGTAATGGGCCAGGCATTCACCCGTACTCCCCACACTGCTGCTGACTGCTGACCCAGGCTGTGCACTGCCATTGAATAATGAGGCGTGGATCAAATAGAATCTGGTCTTATCAACCCACATAAAGCCAAGAATGGGAACATTTTCACAAATTATTCAGGGACAGCACCTGAATTGCTGTTAGCTCACTGGATAAATTAGGTGAAGGAGAAGGATAATGTCCTCTCCCCTCGACTATTTAGGTGGTCTTTTCCTTTAGTAGAGATAGAGCCTAAAATCCTGTATAACCTTAATTAAATTTAAGATAATATTTTGGCTTATTTTGAACGCTGGGCAGGGATTCTCCTGATTATATCATTACACAATCAGGCCACATCTCCCGTGGCCAAATACAGTGAGAGATGACACCCTTAAGGCCCTTGGAGCTATATGAGGAAAGATCTTAAGTGCATTTTACCATTTTAGCCATGATTTTTCTTGAATCCCGATGAAATCCATAACCACATAGATTTCAACAACAACATGGCCTGCTGTTTAGCTAGTGTTTAAAAAGCACAGACTGTAGTTAGATAATTTGGCTTCAAAACCTGCCCTGACCATTTTTGGCTGTGTAATCTCAAGCAAGTTACTTTACCTCTTGGAGCTTCAGTTCCCTCATTTGCAAAATGAATGTAGTAATAATACTTCCTTAGGTCAGTTACTGTAAGGATGGACTATGATAGTACTAAAGTGACCAGATGTGATTCACTCACTAGATTTTTCTGTCAATATGGTCTTTAATGAAAGAGTCATGTGTGGTCTTATGTTCTATTCCTAAGTACTTGACTGAAAATGTCACAGCACAAACTTACTTATACTGAAAGTATCATTCCTAGGTAAGGCAGAGTGACCTGTGATTCCAGGGGTATATCACGAGAAATAGGTCTCATGTGCTTTTACTATTAATATAAACATCAGTTATGCTGTTTCAATTCAAGATTGAACTGTGTCTCTAGGCAGCAGCTCTGGGGAAACTTTTGGTGGGAAACACTAGAACCACAAAATTCTTGAGGTATAGAAGATAGGGAACACTGCTCACATCAATACATTCTTTAGAAGTTCTCTTATTACACTAACAGTACCTTCTATGCACCTTCTAGGTCCCAGTGTTCTTAGGATTCATAATCATTAGTACTGAACCCCTTACTCTGAGCCATATTGAAATCTAAGTCTCTCCATACCACTGATCATCCTCATCTATTGATTCAGTATTTACTTTCCCATCACCCCTTCTCCCACCCTTCAGACTTTGGAATTACTTCCATAGAACAACTTTTCTTCCCCAAATGCTCTATAGAATCTTTCTGTAAAGTCACTGTCTTAAACACAATTCATATACCAATTATTCAGTCCCTGGAACACTATGCCTCACTATTTCTCTATGTGAACATTATTTCCTTTGAGTTTGCTTTGACCCCTTTAAGGATATAATACTTAATATTGATATAGGTCTATCAAGCCCTTTGTGTAAGTCTCTTAGTTCCATACTTACCTTAGGTCAACTGAATTGAGATGCTTGCTTCTTGTTCATGATCTGTAGGGTAACTTACTGTTTGTTTGCTAGCTTGCTTGCTTGCTTGTTTGTTTGTGGGAGAGTGGCTTCTCTTTCAGCTTGGTTCCTCTGAGTATCCCAACATTAATAATACTTGTATCAGTTATGAGAAACTAGGTTATGCTACATTAACAAATGACTCCCCAGATCCTAATTTCTTGGAGTAATAAAATATTACTTCAACTCACTCACTAAGTCTAACATGGGTTTGTTGTGGTTCTGTTCCATGTCACCCTCACCTCAGGACTCCAGCTGATAGAATAGCCTCTCTCTGGAACATTGCCAACATTTAGTTGAAAAAAACAAATTGTGTGGTCTTATCCTACTTTAACAACACAAGAGTGTATAATCCTCCCACAAAGAGGGGCAGGTTACCAAAGATGAATGAGCAGTAATGTGAGAGGCCACTGTATGAAGCAAGTTGTTATAACTATAGGAAAGACTCTACTGCAGACTTGAGATTCTTCAGATTCCTAACACAGGAAGCTCAAATTCTGGCCTTCCATATTTCCAAATGACTCACAAAAAGGTAAAATCCAGTGATACATAAATTGTAGTTTTTAAGTTAACAGTGAGGTGAGCTTATACCTTATTTTTAAAAGAATCCTTATATTAGAATTTCTTTGAAAAAAGGATAGTGACTATTAGAGGAAAATTACATACAATTGTCCCTCATTTTACCTTCTGCTTCATCCAACTACAAAGGATCAGAAAAAGCAAATCAAGGTCATTCTCTAAATTGTAGATCTTTTTGATATTATATAAGAAAAAACTGGTGTAAATACACCATCAAAAGCTGAGCTTGGTTATGAAGAGAAAGCACATATCCAATGAGTTTATTTAGATCAAATGGGTATGGTGAAAGCTTTAAATAAATAAGTGGTATGAAGGAAATACTTGTAATAAAGTAGCTAAAAAAATGAGAGTAAAATCTCATGTGAACCCTTGGGAAATACAATGTTATAGTAGGAGAACTGACAACAAAATTAAACTAATAAATGAGAAGTGCATAGTATATCAATTCAGTAACTGCCATGAATGTACTGTTTTACTTTCCCAATAAAGTGGCTTATGTGTTATCATTTTTTTTCTTTAGAAATAGGAATAAATATTGAGATTTTTAAAAACCAGAGCTTTATCAAATTTTTTTCAAAGAAAGGAGAGGAATGTAATTGACTTTTTGGGGACCATAGATTGTTCATTTTAGGTTTTGCAGAAACAAAGGTGTTCCCAGCTCAGATACTGGTGTCGTTTTGGTGAACTGCAAAAACACTGAATAATTTGGGCCTTGGTGAGACAAGACTTTATTACAGTGAGAAAGAAAAATAATTAATTTCTATCTCTAAACCTCTTTAGACCTTCAAAGGGTTTATTATGTCATATTTGTAGTTTAGTATGCATGAGAGATTAGTACTTAGTGTATAATTTGCCATTGCAAATAAAATAAGATACAATAAATAGTTCACAAATTGTGGCCGTCAATGGCAAATGGTTTACATAAGGAATCATAAATCTCCAAGTTCAAATAGCAGACAAAGGAGTTAGGAAAATCATCAGAATAGATGATGGGATGTGTGAGTTCACCTGTATTTCTGTTTTACCCTTGCCCAGCAAGGTAGAATGCCCTCTTTAACTAATTATCCATCAAATATCCCTAGGAGCAGGTAGCTATGACAGATGTTTCTACTCTGTTTTGCATATGGGAAAAATGAAGAAGTTGAGTTAGGAAGAAGTTGAGATATAAAAAGAAGTTGACCAGCAAAGTCTAAAAAGCTCATCTCTTAACTCTGTCATAAGCCACACAGCAGTCCAGATTCACCTCCATTAAACATAGCCCGAGAGTGACTTGTAAAGCCTACCTTACTTATCTACAGTCTCCAAATTCAATCATCTTAATAATGCAATTTCTGATGGAGGATTAGCAACCCTAAATCTCTTGAAGTTGGTGAGCTGTCATGTGGCAAAAGGCTAATTAGAAGGGCCCTGATAGACTTCAGAGGGAAGTGTGGCCACACTTGCAATACCTCTGTGGCAGATCTTGAGTTCCAAGTGCCTTAGAGATATTCTGAAATGTTTTGCCATTTGGGAAATTAAAATTTACAGTGACAAAATTGCATATGTTAAAAAAGAAAGCAAAACAAAACCAAAAGAATGACTTCAATTAATGGGTCAGCCTAGGGAAATGGATTTTTTATTTGTTAAGAACCAAGGGACTGAGTAAAGATCCATCAATATACAGTACCAGGTAATTCTAATTAACTACTGTAAGCAACGAGTTTGTCTCACTTAGTTTAGGAGCCACGAGGGAAAATAGCACTTCTTTCTTAATGCACAGGTATTATCTAACATTCTGCAAAGGAGAGATTCGTCTCACCTGGAAATCTTTAGTTGTTCTTCTCCAGCTAATATTTTCATTAGCCAGTATTTGATTAGGTATTTTCATTTTCAAAATACCTTAAGATCTTAGAATTTACTAAAAAAAACTTTCTTGATCATTATCACTTTCTTCTTAACAAGGTATGAATAACAAAGGAGGAAGCCAGAACTTGAGAAGGTAAAGGAATTGGTATGAGATCAATTTGGAGCCTCACATTGTATAGGAATTTAAAGTAAACTGTTTTGCCTGATGGCCAGTTTCATCTACTTGATTTGTATCTTTTGCCAACTTTCAGTCTTTTTCTTGAAATGGCAATTAATTGAAAACAAAGATTTTAAAATTTAATAAATTAATCATTTACTTAAGTTTAAAAACTGCCCTCTACATTTCATTCCTAGACATACTGCAGTACTCCAAAAGATGACTATTAGCATCTATTTTGTAAGTTTCACATAACATATCAAATATTTTAACATAACATATCAAATATTTTACCATTTGTTTAAATACTGATTAGTTCATTGGCTATGTCACATTTTATTGTGTTAACAAACTATAATTTTTGACCTCTTCATTAATGTGAAATACTCAATTATTGTTTATTTTTTCAATATTATCAATAACACAGCAATGGCCATCTTTATTTGCATGCTAAATTATTTCCTTAAGATAAATTCTAGGAGAGAAATTACTGAACCAAAAGATGTGACTATTCCTGAACCTTTTTGCTACATATTTTAATTTTTTTTTAATATAAGAATTGACCAATTTAAAATGGCAATGGCAATGAACTAGTGTATCATCTTCACTATTACCTTGCTAACAATGGGAGTTCTGTCAAAAACCTGATACTCCTTTAAATACAATATAATGTTTCAAGTTCACTTAAATTTCAATTTCTCTGGCAATTAAAGACTGATAGTAAAGCTAATTAAAGCCACCGGAACCATTAAAGCAGTATGGGTTATTATTGGGTTTTGATTCTTTAAAATTTAGTTACAGATGGATGAGTGTAAAATTTTGTTTCAGGAAATCCATGAATAGAACTTGTTTTACAGTGGCATATCACTAAATAAAATTATTTATAAGGTTGAACTGCCTAAGTCTCATAAAAAAGTACCAAAAGAATCTTGTTAGAAGAATGATCTCATTTTAAAAAGGCTTGAAATGAATCCATTATAACAAGGCATGGACCCTGAGGGCATGACTGCAGTATTTTAAATTTTATTTGTCTTTGATTGAAAACTTGATTTATTAATAGCATTTCACTGATTATTTTATCCATGTGCATGGGGTAATTCATTTTCATCATTCTTTCCAAAAGGCCATTGGAATAAAAGCTTGTTTGTTTGTTTGTTTCATCTTTCCCTGGTTTCAGAATTTATTATTGTTCTCTATATAAGAAATTAAAGAAAAAAATTAAAATACTATTATATTAAATACCATAAACTCTGTTATAGGCACTTTAGGCAGAGCTCAAAACTGAGAGTTGGGTCACTTGTTTTGTAACAGTGATATCTCATGGTTTTGAGGGGACCATTAGATCACTAATGGGACAGAAGAGTGAATCCCCTCTGAAGTAATTTTGTTTAGTGATCACAGAACCCGTGCAAAAATATCTCTGTGAAGTAGGTACGGTTCATTGTCCTTTGGTAGTTTTTACCTATTGATTCTTTGGATAGTCAACTTCATTTTATCTACCCAGTCACCCTCATTTAAAATATAAATGATAGAAATGCTGCATAATCACACCACAAGTATGTATGCATATTAGCATGGAGTTTTGGTAATATTGGACCCTAATGCCTCATCAATTGAATCTATGTCATATTCCTTCTTGTCCTGGACAGCATAGATTACAAATTAAAATGTGCTTTCTCATGACAAATTCTCATAAATTTGAAAGCAACCAGGCTGTCTCCCATGAACCTCAACACCTAAAAGGTGAAATATTAGCATACTTTTCAACTCTGCTTCTTCTGACATTATTTGAACCTCTTTTCCTGATTTCACATCAGCTTGCCAATTTCTCCCTTAAATAATATATAATATAATAATAGCAGATTCTTACTAATTGCAAACGATGTGGAGTGCTAAAGTGCTTTACTGTGATAAATATTTTATATCCATTTTACAGATAAAGAAACTGGAGTATATTACAGGACCAGGAATTGGCAGGCCTGGAGTTCTGGCCTGGGACTGTCTAGCTCCAAAGCTCAAGTTTTAAACTACTGTCCATTTTGAGAACTCTCGGTCTGGTGTTAGAGTTAGCAGTGCAGAGTAAGGGGAGGCAATCAACCCCTCATTCTCGGTACTGCTATTCTTTTGTGCCATCCAAAATTTCCTTCAGAAATTTTTACAGTTTCACTATTTGTAGGTTCATTCTAGGCTTATTGTTGCCTGAATTTGCCAAATCCTATTTGTTTAGTGTTACTTTCAACATTTTTTCCCCATTAAACTGAGTCCTCTACACTGGGTAGCTGATACAACTGAAAGATTTCTCTTTTATCTCATTTTATATATGAAGGTATCTGGAGTTAATATAATTAGAGACACCCAGAGCCTTTCAACTAAGCTTGAAATCAGATGCAAAAATCTCGGGACACTCCTGTCAAAGAGAAGATGAACAGTTTTAAATATATTCTCCAATAAATTGAAATTCTTGACTGAAATCTAAGTGTAGATAAATAGCATTTTCCTTTATTAGCAATTGAAACTGATTACTTGACTAGTTTCTTAGATACTGTGATGATGGGTATTGAAAAATAGAGTGTTAAACAAAGTAAAACTCAAAAATTTAAAATGATACTTTATGTATATTAAGGAAGATCTGGTGTTTACAAATAGCCTCAGTTTTATTAATTGTTCAAAATTTTGCTTTGTGTACTTGGGTCTTTTCTTCAACTCACATTTTTCTAAGTCTTTTTTCTTTTTTTAAGATTTTATTTATTTATGTGACACACACACACACAGAGAACACAAACAGTGAGGAACAGCAGAGGGAGAAGTAGGCTCCCCACAGAGCAGGGACCTGGATGTGGGGCTCTATCCAGGACCCTGGGATCATGACCTAAGCCAAAGGCAAAAGCTTAACCAGCTGAGCTACTCAGGCACCTCTGTGTCTTTTGAAAGCAATACTAATTCAATGTTTTTCATGTGCAACTCCTTCACAAGTTTGGAGAACATACATGAAGCAATTTGTCACAGACCAGCATACACACTAGTAGCAGTGCTAGTTTGATAATACTACAGCAAGTAGTAACAGTAATATCTTGTGACTCCATTGGTAATTCACAGCACTTCCTGTTCACACATGCAGGAGTCCCAAAGCAGAGAACTGGTCACTGCATCTTCTATCTTGGATCTCTCCCTTAAACTCTGGACCAAAGTATTTTTTTTCTCAAAACCCCAGCACCTTAATTCTATATGTAGATGAGTTTATACTGCCTTGTCTTTTTTTCGTTGTTTATTTCTGTGTGATTTGTAGATTTTATGCTGAGAGTGAGAAAAGTTGGGGTTGGATTTGAGCTAAACAAAAGCTATGAAAAAATTATAAAATGCACTAGGGTGTGTCAACCAGGGTTATGTGGTATAATTGGGAATTAACAATGGATTACAGCTTATACTGAAAACCAAAATGCACAGTAGCACACGTCTGTATAGCTACATGGTCTTCTTTAGCAGGATTTAGCAGTTCTGGTTTAGACGTAGAAAATGTTCTTGTGAAACTGGTACACAGATAGGAATTTCCATAGAGGTACGAACTGGGGAGCCAGGCATAAAAAAATGCTCTAAGGAATGAATCCAGGTGGTAGAAGGTATTGACATTGGGAGAAAGCTGACAGCAAGAAAATTAAGGTGTCAAAAGGTTAGGAGTCTCAGGGAGATCAAATAGTAGATCTAGAGAGGCTGAAGAAAAGATTGAGAAGGGATGCAAAAATAGAAGCTTCTAAAACTTAGAAGACAGTGAGATGTGTGACTTTGAAGTGGAGTGGAAGAGTAGATGGAGATCATGAGAAAGCCCAGTGTGAAGCTCTAAGAGCATTTTGCTAAGACAGGATGGAAGATACACAGATACCCCCCAGAGGCCGTACTACTGAAAACGTAGAGATGGGAAATAGACTATTACCAGAGTAGGGAATGACATAGTCTAGATTAGAAGGCAGGGAAATGCAAGGATTTGGGGACGGCAGGAAAACCAAAGACCGGTCTGTTAACTTAATGGGAACAGACAACTTTTGTAAATAAACCTTACACAATCCCACCCTTTTCCGCTTCCCTCCCCCTTCCTCTTTTCTTCTGAATCTTTAGATTTTAAGTTGTATGAGATAATAGCTATTCTGATTTTAAGGCTAGATAAGGCTCATGAATTTACATAACAGCTTCCTAAACAAAGACAAGGCAGGTTAAAATGCAGGGCTGAGTATTGCTATTACAGCTTAAAAAATGGCATTGTGTGATTGGTTGTTCAATTGTATACATTCCCCAAAGTCACTTTGTACAGAGAATACTTAATGGAAAAATGATTCCCACTCTTATCCATTATCTTACTTATCATTTGGTCAATATAGTAGAGCTCAAGAATCGTGATTTTAGTATATTGCAAAGAAAATTATTATTATTATTATAGTGATTTAGTATATTGCAAAGAAAATTATTATTATTTCTAAAATGCTAATCTGATGCTCTTCCCATGATGTTTTTAAATGAATATAAATTTATTACGTGACAGCTGATGTTTTTCTCCATGGCCATAGAAAGAAAAAAATTTAGATAATTCACCAAATGCTCCTTGTTTTATTTTCATGTCTATACATCTATATATCTACACATCTATATATCTATGTCTATATAGCTTCCTATGATTTATAAAATTTATAAAAATAAGTATATTTAATTATACATAATTAAATATAAATAGCAATTTTTAATTTTATAGAATATAGCTATATTGATATTATATAAAGATACATATAATATATGTAACTGATGGAATTTTGACTGGATTTAGTTCGCTAGCATTATTGTATCTTCCCAGAATTATAAAATCTGCCAGTGTAATGTTAGATTTTTACTTTAGCTATTATTTTCTTGAAGTTTCAAATTACTAATTTTGTTCTGTCCTTTAGTTTTCTTCAGGAATAGCATTACTCATTTCTTCTTTTAGGAACAGAATAACCAAAGAAATGTTCAAATCTACACCCTTCTACCCACAATGGTAATATACATGCATGCATATATTCATACATACATGGTATAAGCTTTGGGGTTCCAGTTCACCACAGGAAGTCCACAAGAATGGCTCCCTGAAAAATGAATTGGCATTTCGATTCAGTCCAATTTCACCCTAAAGTTAACAATTCTGTGCTCACATTTCAAAAAGGTTTAAGGGATTGCTGAAGATGGAGTCTGATAAGCAAATTTTAGTCTAGTTATGCTTGGTCCCTCATTTTTCTTTTTCTCTTTTCATTTTAAATAATGAAGGAGATAAGCCTGGAAAGGTCAAATGCTTTAGGTTTTGTCAGGCAGTTTGGGATTTCTCCAGTGACGAATACATCCCAATTCCCTGGAATGTCAAATCAGCAGCTTAGTGGGTCACTAGAACCAGGACAGATGGGATTCCCCAGGAGGGTTGGCGCACTTCCCTTCTTAGCTCACACAATTAAAACTTGAAACCATAGATTTCTTTGACCTCACATTTGTTAAAAAAAAAAAAAAACCCAAACTATTTTTTTCACCTTCAAGAGAGTTCAAGCCAAAGATTTGAAAACTGTTCCTCTAGAGTAAGATCAAGAAGGGTAGCAGATAAAGCAGATGTGGAATATGATATTTTTATACAGGTTATTTAATTCAGAAGTTGTAAGTAAACGTCCATTGTGTAGAAAATTGCACGTGGAAAATAAATGGAAATTGCATGTGGTTGATCAATAATGTCATTGCTAATATTAGAGTCTAATTATTGGCCTGAAAAATGTGGCTTGGACACCGTAGGTTATTACCCTGACTTGCTATAGGATTTTTTTTGTATTGAAAAGCTTCACAATCCTTAGTTTTGTTTCTTTTTTTCTATAAAATATGGAGATAAATGGGAGTATAACATGATTTTAGAAATAGCTTATGAAGACAGGGTTCTTATCTGAATGGCTGATGACAGAGCCCAGCATCATACGTGATACATAATACGTTTCCACTAAGTGCTTATTAAACAGAAGAATAGATGAATAGTTGATTTTTGGTTAGAAGCCAAATGGTTTTGGGCAAATTATTTAATTCCTTTGTGTAACTTCTTTCTCTTAGAGTTTCTATGGATATTAGGAAGATTAATAAAGTATTGACCCAAAGAGTATTATTAATTCACTTAGGAACACAGTATTTTAATCGTGTTAATACTATTTGGGTGTGTATTACAATTATTGATCATTTTGGGGGTCCTGACTCTATCACACTGCCATCTCCAATTTCAACCAGGACATCTCAACATAGAATTTTTTGAAAAATGTTCTAATAATAGTATCATTTGTATTGCTGTTGGTGTTGTATTGGGACATAAAGTCATGACATACATATGTTTCTATCAGCACAAAAATTATTTGAGTTCCAAGTATGTACTGAATACCTATGGCATTTTAATTACTGTTTGAATCACTGTGGATGTAAAAATAAACCATCAATAAATCTCTGAACTTACATTCTAGTTGGGGATGGTGGTGTGTAAAAAGATAAGGAGGAAATGAAAAAATAAAAATATAATAAAAGTAAGTGCTTAGAAAAGATAAATAGGGTAAATGTGACAGAAAGTGGTAGAGGGGTGAATTATTTTAGATTAGGTGTTCAGATAGATTTCTCAGAAGAGAAGGCATTTGAGCTGAGCCTGGAGGTCTGTAAAGGAACCAGGGCAAACATCTTAATAGAGAATGAGTCTGGAAGGTTCTAGGAACAGCAATAAATTTATTATCACTGGAACATAGACAACATATGGATAATAATAATATTTATGTCTGGCTTTAATGAGCAAAGGAAAAGGTAATGAATTTTCCTGTGTCCCTTTGTAAAGCTGTTATTTCCTACAGTACCGTAAGGAGGAAAAAAAAAAACTAAAAGAAAATCCGAGTTTCAGACTTTATTTCCAGTACAGTGTTCCAGTGTACTTCTTGGGTGTGCTGGGACTTCAGCAGGCCAGTCCCACTGGGCAGTGGTCAGTAGTTTGACAGCACATACGCATGTTAACATACTCTGGGTTTATAATTAGAATCTGTTCTGAGGGATGACTGAGTTCTGCTTGTCTTTTGTGCTCTTTCTCTCAAAGTAAAAGGAAGGTGAGGCTGTAGCAGAGGTTATTAAGAATGGGAAAGTGGACTGTGGGTATCTTGAGATGAAAACATGTTCATCTTATGTTTGGTTATCTTAAAATACTGTAGGGGTAAAAATAAATGCATTTCCCATATAAGAAAAGAAAATACAGTTGGAATTCAAATATTCCATTAAATGCTAGCTCAGATAGTAAGAAGAAAATACAAAATATAAATTTACATCTTTTATTATGGAAATTACAAAACATAAGGAAAAAAGAGTGGAATGAGCCTATAGGGGCCTACTACCGACTTCAGCATTTATCAGTCTTTCTCCTGTGTCCTCTCACCTAACCCTCAACTCCAGGTTTTGTCAGAGCCCTGGAAGGCAAAATCCTAGTTATGACATAATTTCACACATATACTTTATTATGCTTCAACATGCACAAGGGCATACTTTTAAAAATATCGCCACAATGACATTATCATACCTAACAAAAGTAAAGACATTTTGTTCATGCCATTTCATAACCACACCATATTCAACTCCCTAATCATCTTAGGCATGTCTTTTTGTAGCTGGTGTGTTCAAACCAGGATCAAAAAAAAAAAAAAAAAAGAAAGAAAGAAAGAAAAAAACAAAAAAACAAAAAGCGTTCACACATTGAATTTGGTTGTAGTCTCTCTTAAATCTCTAGTCTGTAATAGCCCCTCTTCTCTAAATTTTCATTTGTTTGGGAAATTGGGCCGTTTGTCTTATGAAATAGCCCATATTCTGGATTTGTTTGATTGTTTCTTTATGCTGTTGTTTAAATTGTTTCTCTGTTCTACATATCTCCCCTCGTTAGGGCTTGATTAGACTCAGAATCAATGATTTTTTTCAAGAATATTTTATAGAGGTGATTAGTGTATCTACATCACATGTGAAAGCAAGCACTGACTAGCTGCTCATCACACTTTTAGTGATGCTGAAATCAATTAATGGGTTCATGCACTGCTGGCCTGGTCCCATCTATTATAATGGTTCACATCAATATTTTACCTAATAGTCTTAGTATCCACTGATGAGCATTGTCTAGGTCATTATTTCATTAAAGGCTTATAAAATAGTGGTTTTCAATTGTATGATTCTATTTTCCATCTAGAATTCTCTTATAAAGAAGAAATTTTCAGAGCATATGTGTGGCTCAGTTGGTTAAGTGTCTGCCTTCAGCTCAGGTCATGATCTCAGGATAATGAAATCAAGCGCCCCCACCTACTTCCCTTCCCCAGGGCTCCCTGCTCAATGGGGGATCTGCTTCTCCCTCTCTGTCTGCCTTCCCTGCCTCAAATAAATAAATAAAATCTTAAAAAAGAAGAAGAAGAAATTTTCCTCATCAACTGTTTGGTTACCATAAATTATGCCATAGTATTTTAAACTATCATTCGTGGAGTAAAACAAGCTAGATAAGCAGTATAGTAGATACAAAACAGCAATGTATCTATTTATTTTAAGATGCTGCCTCTGGCTGAAAACTCAGGGAGGCTTTACAGAGAACCTGGTGTTTGAGTTGGCTTTTTCTTTCTCTTTTTCTTTCTTTCTTTCTCCCACCCTCCCCCCCTCTTTTCCTTTCTTCCTCACTTCCTCTCTTCCTCTCTCACCCAGTATTTAGAATGGAAGATTTTTTTGTGATGATGGTGGTGATTTTTTTTTCATTTTGGCGTTTCTTGTGTTTATATAGGGGGCATCTTCTTGTGTTTTTAATTTTTGTTTGTCCAGTGGCTAATGGTATTAAGCATCATTTCATGTGCCATTAGCCATTCCTATTTTTTCAAATCTTTTATTTATTTTCTTGTTGAATTGTTTGCCTTCTTATAATTAACTTCAAAAAGTTCTTTTCATGTTCTGGATATACGCTCTTTGATACATACAAATATATTCTACCAGTCTGTGGCTTGCCTTTGTTACATAATGGTGTCTTTGGAGATCAGAAGCTTTTAATGTTGATGGCTTAATTTATTATTTTCTTGTATGGCTCATGCTATTATTATGTTTTGAGAAATTTTACCTACTCCACAGTCACAAAGATTTTCTCCTAGGAATTTTAGGTTTTACATTGAAGACTGTAATCCAGTTTGAGATAATTTTTGTGTATGGTATAAAGTAAGAAGTAAGGGTAGATGTTCACAGTTTTTCTATACAGGTATGTGTTTGTTGGAAAGTCTTTTCTTTTCTCATTGAATTACCTTGGCATCTTGGTAAAACATCTATTCACATACGTGTTTGTTTATTTCTAGAGTCTTTTCTCTTCCATTGTTCTATGCCTATCTTTTTGAAAATACCCAAACTGGCTTGATTACTATAGCTTTATCTTTTATAGTAAGCCTTAAAGTAAGGTGGATTAAATCTTCCAACTTTGTTCTTTTTAAAAATGGCTTTGATTAGTCTAGATTATTTGCATTTCTGTACAGATTTTAAAATCAACTTATCAGTTCATACCAAAAAAAAAGAACAACAACATCAACAACAACAATAAGGCTGTTAGAATTTTGATCAAGATTTGTTTGCATCCTTACTTAAATATGGGAAAAATTGCTATATTTAATAGTAATATTGAGTCTGGCAAATTAGTTATTGGCAAAGGCACTATGCTAATTAAATGGAAAAAAGAAAGTATTTTTAACCAATGGTTCTGAAACAATTATATACTCACACTAAGGGGAAAATTACTTCTATATGTCTACCTTATTCCATGCCCCCAAATTTGAAATAATGGTTTATTTATTTATTTATTTATTTGACAGAGAGAGAGATCACAAGTTGGGAGAGAGGCAGGCAGAGAGAGAGAGGGAAGCAGGCTCCCCGCTGAGCAGAGAACCTGATGTGGGGCTCAATCCCAGGACCCTGAGATCATGAGCTGAGCTGAAGGCAGAGGCTTAACCCATTGAGCCACCCAGGTGCCCTATAATAGTATTTTTAAATATGAAACCAAGAACTGTAAAGTTTTTGAAGTAAATAATAGCAACTAAATTTGTTACCTCATAGAAGGCAAAATTTTCTTACATAGAACTCAAAAAGTACAAAGTATAGTAGGGAAAAAAAAATCTTGATAAATTAGAGATCATCAAAACTAAAACCATCTGCTCATGAAAAGACATTATTAAGAAAACAAATAAGCAAGCCATAGCCTAGAAGAAAATATTCAAAATGCATTTCACACAAATAAATTATATCAAGAATATAGAATGCATTCTTAAAAATCAATAATAAAAAGACAAACAATCTAATTAAAAATGAGCAAAAGTATTGAACAGACAATTTACAAAGGAAGTTATATGAATGACCAGTAAGCATATGAATAGGTGCTTAACATCATTAGTCATCCTGGAAATGCAAATTGAAAACTCAATGAAGAATGCAAATTGAAACTCCAATGAGATACCATGGCACACCTGCTAGAATAGCTGAAATCATAGAAAAATAAGACAATATAAAATGACACTGAGGATGTGAAGCAACTTTACCATGTTCTGGGAATATCTAAAATGGTATAAGCATTTCTTGAGAACTGTTTGTCTGTTTCTTATAAAGTGAAATATGCCTCTATCCTGGAGTGCCATTTTATTTAATTTTTAATTTTATTTGTTTATTTGAGAGAGAGAGAGGAGACACAGCCAGAGAGGGAACAGGCAGGGGGAGTGGGAGAGGGAGAATCAGGCTCCCCACTGAGCAAGGAGCCAGACAAATCCCAGGACCCCAGGATCACTACCAGAGCCAAAGGCAGACACTTAACAACTGAGCCACCTGGGTGTCGCCTGGAGTGCCATTTTAATTCTTATCTCTGCCTTCTCTTGGTAAGAGAGACAGTCCAGGGCCTTAACATTGTTCAGGGCTACACATAAACCTGGCTGTTTCTTTTATTACCAGGAGCTGGTTAATGCGCCTCTCTTTTCACATAGTTCCAGGGCCTCAGTTAAGATTGGGGAGTGGGAGACCTTAGTACCCACCTAGAGAACTATGCCAAAATATGCTCAGCTTCTATCTAATTGAGTCTCCTGGGACAGAGAAGATTCTCAACATATGAGGTAGACTGACTCCTGGGTCATTTTTTAGCTGTGGTTCAGAATGACTCACGTTCTTTTTTTATTTACCACTTATGCCAGGAGGCTGAGGACTAACTAGGTGACTGCTGTAGGCAGCAGAAGGCCTGAAACAAGTTGAAGAAAACAGGGGTTGAAGAAGGAGAATGATGAAGGAAAGGAATAAAAGGGGTAAAAAAGAAAGAGAGGGCCATTTTGTCCTGGTAGGCAAGGATTCATGCATTTTAAACACTTAAAGAATAAAATAAAAAAGGGGGAAAAATTGGTTTAATTAGTACTTGGCCTAATTTATGCTTAGAGTGTGATTCGTTTCGTTGAATACAGGGCATTTTCCTGTACAATTCCCATTTCTACAATTGTGCCACTTATTATTATTTATTTTATTTTATTTTGCTTTTAATATAATGATTTCCACTGGTTCCTGTTAAAGCTTCATTTTGTTGATTTCTGATTACTTCTTCAATTTAACAATGTCATTTTGAATTCCAATACCATCCTCCGGAGTGCTGCCCTCCCTGAACCTTCCTAGGTTTCATTTGCAAGTTTGGGAATAAACTCTATTACCATTTCATGGTTGAAAATATTAAATATGCAGTTTGAAATGCATAATAAAATTCCCTAAACTATTTCAAGGCTTCACAAACATTAAGAATGATCAAATCTATAGTGTCCTCATGATTTAAGCCCTAGAATTTTTATTTTGCACTAAAATATCAGACCCTGATATTGTGTAAATGGTTATTTACACAGCTAGAAGGAATTCTGGAACTCAGTGTCATTCCAGTCTAAAACTCACATTAGGGAGCCAGCATCACTTGCTAATTAGGGAATATGAGTAGAGCTATACCTCCAAATCAAATTTACACAGAGATGTTTGTTAAATAACAAATCAAAACTGCCAAGCTAAAGATTTTACCTTATTGCAACATGTAAACAGATTTTATGAATTATACTCTATTTGAAATATGTGAAACATTTTAATTCACATCTGATGTTTAAAATATTTTCTCAGTGAGGAACAGGTGTCCATTGCACTTAAGCTAGCAGCTCCATTTGTTAAAATTGACAACAGTTTTAAATAAAAGGGAAGATTGTCTCATTCACCTCAAAATTTATAGTGATAGGCTGAAAATCTTCTCCCAGTCTTATTTCATCTGCTATTAAGACACCTAATACTTTCCCACTCTTGCCCTCCAGTGTAATTTGGAGTCTTTGCAAGGGCTGCTTTGCCACTTGTGGCTCCAGTGTCTCCTGGTGGAGGAAGCGAGTCATACAATGCCAGGATTCCTGGTTATTTTCAGTTGGCCAAAAGCTGAATGCATAATTTGCTCAAGTTGAAATCTCTGAACACCTTTTTTAAAAATCAGCTGTGTTAAGCATGTTCTAAATGCTCTTCTCATGAACCATCTTCCTTGATTCCTGAATTATTGGCCTGCTTTTCAAAAATGCAATGAATTATTATTCCTTAATACACAAAGCACTATGAGAATTCACTCATTACTAATAAAGAAGATGCATAGAGGGTCTGACACTCTTCATGATGATGATGATGATGATGATGATGATGATATAATAGCTAAGATTTATTGAATGTTATGTGCTTGGCAGTACTCTAAGTGACAGTCATATTCATGTAATCTCACACTAAATCTCATTTACAGTACAGTAAGCTGAGCAGAGAGAGGTCACATATCTATGTACATAGGTGACAGAGTAGAGCATTAAGCCTCACCCTCTGAAGCTGGAATTCATGTGCCACTACACAGCTTGCCTCTGGATGATATGGACTGTGGGTCCTAAATTGGGGAAGGTACTTTTCTGGTATCTTAAAGTTGAGAGAACAAGGAGCTTAAGTTAGGAGCCTAAGTTAAACAAAACTCTTTCATATCACTTGAGTCTGAAAGTTGCAGGCAACACTTCGGCATTTGTGAGGAAAGTTAGGTGGGTTGGAGGAAGCACAGAATGGAAGTATCTAGGGAAGGCTATTTATAACGATTTCCTTAAGAGGATGAGGCATACAATTATCAAGTGACAAATGGAAGTAAGTATGAAGTTAGATTTCATGATTCCAGTAAGTTACATCTGGATTTTGTAAATATCCAAATGAACTTTTGACTACAGCTGAAAAGTACAGAAATTGAGAAAGTGAGAGAAAAGTAGATGCTCTTTATAAAAATGTGGGAATGTGTGCGCTTCTGTTATTTTTGTTAAATATAATTTTAATTCCCTTAGGATATTCCATTTGAACAGATATACCATAAGTAAACAATTGTCATTCTGTAGGATGTTTAGATCCTTCTATTTTTCACCATTATAAATAATGGGGATAATGAACATCTTTGTATATGGATCTTAATGAATAGGTCTTTTGTTTGGATTGATAGAAATACATTCTTGATCAAAGTTTATAGCTCTTCCTAAGGCTCTTGATACATTTTATAAGATGCACTTTGTTATTTTCCTGCTGGAAATAAAATAGTGGCAATGGGTAAAACATTAGTTAGCAGGCTAGGTTCAACAGTCCTATGATGCCTTTCAGATGTTATTTGGCATAAGAAAGTTATCTCCCACTGTCCTTTCAGAGAGAGATTCAGCGGCCACACTCCTTATCCTTTTGCCAAGAACGATTACCTGGGGAAATCCAATACAAAACTTTAAACAAACATCTGAGAAACCTATTATTCTGTCTAGCCACTGACATTGTATCTTCTCATGGAGAGTTGGGTGTAGTAATTACTTAGGCTCTTTCTTTAGTTATCTATTTGAAATTTGTCCAAAAATTGCACAGCTTCTGGGTAAATATAAAAAGTAATTTGTGTCAATACTGGCCAAAATTCTTTTTGACCCTTATAGGAGCCTCAGCTGTTGAAAATAATCTTGTATCATATGATGTCAGCTTTTAAAATGGGATGTTTAATTCATTTTATAGATTAGAAATAAATAAGTTAGGCTAATAAAATTTCATTTATTTATATTTTACTATAAAGACAATAGATTTTAAAAGTATTTTATAAATTAAAAATAATATAGTATCCCTAAAAAGTTTGATTGTTTTATATCCCTTCTTTTCCTGGTATGTGGAACTGGGTTTTCCATAATTAAATGACTTGCCCAAAAGGCACCAAGTTCTACTAGACGTCAGCATTTGGTTTGGCTGATCTTTTAATCCTACTCATTTAAACTCACAATCTTCTTTATTTTCTGACTACATGTGAGTAACTAAATTAAATTTCATGTTCCAAAGGGAAGTGCAATGTTTTTTGAACCTAAGAAACCCTATGAGAGAGATGATAGTTTAGTTTCTTTGAGTCATCTTTATGTTGTTGCAAAGCAGCAAGTTAAACTTGCCCCAAAAGTCAAAATAACTCTTCCTCCCCAAATTTAAATACAGCACTGACATAAAAATGAGTTCAGAGACCAAAGAGAAATTACTTTATTAGATATAGACTTGAACTTTCAGAATGTATAAAATAGGGCACATTGGTTTTATGGAACTTGAAAATAAACATATATGAAAAATTGAGGTTGACAAATTATGGTAAAATATGATCTTTGCAAATTAGACTTGTTGGTTGTTTTAAATGGGGAAGGATGCCTCAGTTACTAACACCATAAAAGTATATATTGGAGGTGTAATGTACTGAATGTTCCCCCCAAAATTCTCATGCTGAAGCCCTAACCTCAGTGTGTGTGTGTGTGTGTGTGTGTGTGTATAGATGGTGTCCCTAAGGAAGTTATTAAGATTAAAGAGATCATAAGGATGGGGTCCTGAGGTGACTGGGTGGCTCAGTTGGTTAAGTGCCTCACCTTTGGCTCAGGTCATGATGCTGGGTTCCTGGAATGAAGCCCCTCTTCAAGCTCCCTGCTTCTCCTTCTCCCTCTGCCACTCCCCCTGCATGTACACTTGCTTGCACTCTCTCTCTTTCTCTCTCTGTCAAATAAATAAAATCTTAAAAAAAAATAAGGATAGGGTCCTGATCTGATAAGATTAGTGACTTTATAAGAAAACACACCAGTGGGGTGCCTGGGTGGCTCAGTGGGTTAAGCCACTGCCTTCGGCTCAGGTCATGATCCCAGGGTCCTGGGATCGAGTCCCGCATCGGGCTTTCTGCTCAACAAAGAACCTGCTTCTCCCCCCTCCCCCTGCCACCTCTCTGCCTACTTGTGATCTCTGTCAAATAAATAAATAAAATCTTAAAAAAAAAATAAGACACTAGAAAGTTTGCAGTCTCTCTTCTGTGCACCAAGGAAAGGACATGTGAGGATGAATCAAGAAGGTGGCCATCTAAAAGCAAGGAAAAGTGCTATTTACCAAAAACCCAATTGGCTGTGTCCTTGATCAGGAGCCTCTAGCTTCCAGAACTATAATGAAACAAATTTCTGTTTTTTAAGCTACAGTTTGTGTGGCATTTTGTTATGGCAACACAAACAGACTAATATAGGAGTTTCCAGAACAGAGGAGAGTCTGTGCTTTGAGTTAGAGCTGTGGGGTTCTTAAAGTAGGTAAGTTATGTTCCATTAGAACTTCCTTGTATCCTGACATATTATCTATAGTTTTGTGTTACTGTCTAATTCTCTTAAGAACACCTTTGTTTTTTGTCTGTTTCTTCCTAAGTAGTCCATGATAGTAAAAGGAAAGAAATTAACATTTATTAGAGACTTAACATGGGCCAGCCACTGTCTCACATGTGTTTTCTCATTTAATCCTTGGAAACATCTTGCAACTTCAGTATTATTATTCCAATAATTATAGTTAAAGAAATGAAATAACATTCCCCCACAGTCACTTATCTAGTTCATGGGCAGATTTGGGAACCAATCTCCTCATTCTTTTTTCTCCCATGAGGTCATATTCTTTCCATTACATAATATTCAGGATCCAGTGAGAAAAGAGAAAGCCCTCTGGTATTTCTAATGGAGGGGATTGAGTGTACTGGGACTAGAAGAATTGAAAGTCCAAATAGAAGATGATGAAGGCACCCAGAGAGTAACACAAGCAAGGCATGGCTGCTCCTACCCATGAACTGGAGGATCTAAGGGAGTAAGTGGTATTGCTGGATCCCAGGGGCCTCCTAAGGGAAGCTGTTCTGTGACAGTTGGGACCATGGAAGACAAGTTGTTTAACAGGAGCTACAGCTTCTGCTCTGGACGCTACCCAAGCAGACCGAGAGGAAGGAGGTTGTCCTGGCTTTTCTCTTCTCTACCCTCTAGTCTTCTGCCAGTACTTCTCAGTAGCCAAACCTTCAGGATTTCAGAAAACAAAGGGCTCAGGAAAAGATCTGGACAAGGGCAGAAAAGGATCAGGGAACAGATCTGAAAGCAAATTAGCAAATGGGCAAGACAGACTATGTCACGTTGTCATGTAGGTGAGAGAGTCTTAGATTATTTATCTATTTTGTGTTCCTCTCAAATCCCAGTGCAGTGCTATGCTTATATTCATGTCTTTATACCCGAAAGGGTCTCTCTACTTGTGTAGACTTTCATTTTATGTATTGCAAAACCATGTTCCAAAGAAAGTAAATTTTTTAGTAAAAGTCAAATAGCAAGTAGATAGCAAAGACAGAACCAAATCCAATAATTCTAAAACCAAGTCCAGTGTCTTCCCATTTCACCATGTAGTGCTCAATAAGCACTTGTCTAGTTGGATTGGACTCAATGGATTCAACCGAAGTAATTATGATAAAAGAGAAGTCACGAACTTCCAAAAGCACAGCCATGTGTTGCCAGTAACTAGTGCTATAAGGACACTACAGATAAAGAATATTCTTGGCAAAACCATGATATTAAACCTTACTTTCCTTAAATTATTGCTCATATTTTTGGTATTTTTTTCTCTATATAGTTTTATTCTTGTCTTTCAATCAGTGGAAACAATATTATCTTTATTTTTATTGTTGCTTGATTTGTTTAAACATACCTACTCTAAAGTTGGTGACCCGCAAGTGTATTAATATAAAATGGGAAACATTCCATAAACTAACGACAAGTAGGCAACATTGATTTTTTGTTCTTTTTTCTTTTAAGATTTTATTTATTTGAGAGAAAGAGAGAGTGAGAACACAAGCAGGAGGCAGGGAGAGGAGAAGCAGACTCTCTGCTGAGGAGAGAGCCTGATGTGGGATTTAATCCCAGGACCCTGGGATCATGACCTGAGTGGAAGGCAGACAGTTAACTTTCTGAGCTACCCAGGTACCTCTGTTCTTTTTCCTTAAATGATATTATTTGAGCATTGTCCTTAGCTAATCATATCTGAGATGAATCTCCCCATCTCCCCAGCCTCCCCAAATCTAGAGATAATAACACCCTCCTGAAAAACCCCTTTAACCCGGAGGATAAATATGTTTGTTCCACTTCATAAAAATTCATAGTGATTTCTTCTTGTCATTCTTGCTATATTTCTCAGTAAAGATGGAAAAAGGGGGTTACATTTGTGTTTTCTCAGAACTGGCCCTGGCATAGGAAAAGAAAAATGAAAGTTTATTTTGTACTGGTTGTGTTCTTTGTGTTCACCAGCCCACAATCTCCCAAATCGTAGAATATCAGTTATCTCAGCTATGGAACTCTAAATAGTTTGTGAACTATAACTGGTATATTAAAATAAACCCCAGTCTAAGACTTCCTTCTAACTTCCTCTTCCTCTGCCCATATATTGCTATCCGTTCTGTCCTGAAATTATAGTTTGGAATACAGATAATCTTGATCAATAGTCACACTGGGTCTGTGATGTCCCAGGGTCGTCTTCCTGGCCTCAGACTCTCCCTTAACTCATGAGCTCTTCTCCTCATTTCTTTGTGGCAGTATGGCTTCAACCCTGTTGTCCTTCATGGAGGGCTAGTAGTACCCTTTCTATTGTCCAGAGATTTAGGAATATCAGTCTTTTGATTCACTTCCCATCATCATACATACACACACAATTCTTTAGCCCTTTCTCATATTGACTAGTGGCTATGGTCCTTGTATATGCAGAGACAGACATATTTGACTAAAGTGAGTGAGTGAGTACACTGCTTCCCCATACAGTACGTTCCAGGGATTACCAGTCATCGAATGGTCTATGTTAACTGCACCCCCATAGAGTTGTGCAGTGCACAGCCATTTGCATAAACTACATGAGAATGTTTATTCCCAGGATTTGTGCTGAAGGATATCAATTTATGGGTATAAGTGGTGGTCTTAGGCAGTTAAGTGGGATTTAAACAAAAACAATAAAGTTTTGTTTAGATTACGGGCAGGTCTAACTGAGCTCTCTCAGTCTGTATGCTAACGTCTAATTTCCAGGTTCTGCCTAAAGTCCAGATCCTGTTTGCCAGGCATTGTGAAAGTCCATGTTTTTTCTTTGTATCCAATGTCTCTTTCTCATTTCATCCAGATGAATGAAATGGCAGCTAGTCTTAAGCTTGCTGACTCCTCTTTGTTCTTTAACTGTCCTCTACCACCCACTGAGCCACCTGAGCTCATATTCCATCTATTATTTCCACCACATAGAAATATATATTATACCCAGAAAGAGACAAAGGCCTTTCTTGCTTATCAGCTATCTACTAACCATTGTTCATATAAGTAATTAGATGATAAGAAAGTGATTATACCAAATACCTATACATATGAAAGTCAGTTGCTAGCATTCAACAAAGTTTATTTTTCATGAGGATCTGTAAGAACAATTTTTATTAAACTTACAAATTATTAATAGAGAACTTAGAAAGCATTAACTGGTAAGGTCCCACGGGTACCTGCTTGTGTTGAAAACAATTATAATTATTCTCTTCATAGAAAAAAAAAATAAGAGGAAAGAATTAACTAGCATTCATCTTTGTAAAAGCTCATTCAGGGCTATTCACAGTGGTATGCATTATTCTGCCCTTTCAATCTGCCTTTCTAAGAAATTAAGACTGATGAGACTATGTGACTATATAGGCCTGCAGCAATTTAAAGGAGGTGCCTAGATCCCAGCATCCTAAGTTCAAGCCCCACCTTGAGAATAGAGCCTGCTAAAAAACAAAACAAAACAAAACAAAACAAAACAAAAAAATCCCAGTCTGTTTAGTAAACTTAGTCACCATTGGTATATAATCTGCCTGATAACAATGATCTATTGAAGTGCCCTACCAGTGACATAACTTTTTAGTTTTTGAGCAACACCTGTAGAATTTTGTATGAATCTTCATACAGAATACTTATTACGGTCTATCTATAAACATCTTACTTTGTGGTTGGATACTAACACTGTCTTAGATGTTTTCATCTTTTCTTCCAGCATCTTTAGGAGAAGCTTTGTTTGTGTGTGTGTGTGTGTGCGTGTTTGAAGAAATGGGAAAAGTGAGACCATTTTCATAATGAACTGATTTCTTTCTTCCTTTCTTTCTTTCTTCTTCTTCTTCTTTTTTTTTTTTTTTTTTTTTTTTTTAAGACTTCCAGGGAACAACTAAAGTAGCTACAATGAAGATGCTAGGCAGTCAGCTGGTTCATTCACTAACCATGCAATTTACTACTATTGGTCAGTTTAAGTCACAATTTTATAACTCAACAATATTAAAACATTTTATGAATCAGGGAATTTCAAGTTCATTTGTGAACTGCCAAAACTGCAAATGTTAATTCATAAATGCTTCAAGCTTATTGGTTTTGAGCATGTTTCGAACATATCTGGCATTCACCCAAAATGACCCCATCTAGCCTTTTCCCTGTTACCTTCTTAGTGTCGCTAAGGCAAGAAACTCCAGGCCTCTGTTCTACCCATGCCATTTATAACCTAGAACAATAGGCGGGAAATTCTCCCTTCCCAGCAATAGCTATTCTTCCTTATTCTGGGGTTCTTAAAACAAAAACAAACAAAAAATAGGAAGGAATAAAAGAAAAGAAAAGAAAGAGAGAAAGAAAGAAAGAAAGAAACCTACCATGGGGAAGCCTGAAGCTGCAACACAAATAATGATTATTCCTGTCAAGGTTTAGCTGTGGTTGCTAAGTTACTGGCCTGTTCTGAAAAACCTTGAAGTATGGGACACATTAGGAGCTCGTTAGGTCCTGGTGACTTGCGGTAAATGTACAATTTGTCTCTGTGCTAAACACACTTCAAAAATAACAATAAAGAAACCCACATAGCTTAAAATTTGTGACCTTTCTTTTTCTTGTTTCATTTCTCCTCCCCCTCACCTAACATCTCCTAGTCTGGTGTTCTTACGAAAGCAGCATTACTGGAAAAATAAAGAGAAGCGTTTTGCAATGGATGGGAGCAAGATATATTAGCTTAAAGCCTTTGGCATTTAATGAATGTGTTCAGAGAGAATCTTATGAAGGGCTGAGGAAAACTAAACGTAGATTCCATAATAATTGTCTACAATATAAGCTGCAGGCCATCAGCTCACTTGGGAGAGTGCCTATAGTGTGTCTATACCAGGCTGCAAAACCTCTTGGGAATATAAAGCACTTTACTGTATTATCTTACACTTGTATCCATTTTCTGTTTATCCTATTAGCATTGTTTTTCCAATTCATAAATCTTGGAGTAAACTTAGAGACTTCTATTTGCAATTCAAAATTATGATATGTGGGGAATATCACATTCTTGGCAGCCCAAACTTGATTATAGGTTTAGTTTACTAAATCATTTCTGTGGGTGGTTGGGCTTCCTTTTCTCCCTTTACTGCATCCATGTTTCCACTCTCATTATTAATGTCCTTTGTTGCATGTTTTGACAAGATTGTGTTAGTGAGGGCAAACTAACAGAAGGACTACAGTTGGGGGGAATGGGTAGGAGACAACAGGGTAGGCAGGGATAAAATATGGGGCCAAAAGAGAGGAGGAAGAGGAAGAAAAGAGGAGGTACCAGAGGATCTTTGGGCATTTTCTAGCTATTGCAAATCTGGCAAATTGCATAGACAGGAAGTAGCCATTCTGGATTTTCCTGTGAATACCCAAATAATTTAAATAATATTCTACTAGCATTTGGGAATTGGGCTCTAAGAACTGAAAGTAAGACTTATGAAGGTCAATCAGTCACATTTCCTGTGTGAACTTTATAAACCTACTTTAATCTTTAGTTGTGTTGGTCTGCAGTCAAGTATACCATTTGGCTCTGAGAAAACATTATAAAATGTTTAAATCTGAATTGCTTCAAAAGGAGAATCTTTTCATTCTTGTGCCAGTAATCAAGGGGAAATCAAACAGCATTAATAAAAAAAAACCCAGCTCAAATCAAAGATAACACTAGATGAAATTCTTACCTCATCGCTTTCACACACACACACACACACACACACGTATATGTATACATTTGTGCATACATACATCCATCTTTTCCTTTCTTAATAAAGTTATTTTTATAAGATACTGCCACACATAACCATTAAAATCACCTTTTTTTTCTTTTTCTTTTTCCTTTTTTTTTTGGCCCCAAGTAATGATCTGGATTCTCTCAAAGCATTATGCTATTCTCTTCAGATAAGTCACATTCCAAAATAACTCTCATTGTTCTACAGTTCCTCGAAAGTCATCCCTTCATCTGTGACATATCCTTACATTAAACAAAGTTTCCGATGAGGAAAGAATCTCCACATCAGCTCCCACTCCCTTCAATGAGAAAAACAAAATAAAACAGAATACATGCTCTGGAAGGTAAAAGATTACATTTACCATTAAGAACAGACCCTAATTCCTTTCTCAGTTTTCCCAGCTATGTCTGTTATTACAACATAATATTTTCATAACTAGTGGGAGTTTTTTTTTTTTTTTGGTTTTCGAAATTATTCATGATTGTAATGGAGTGGGTTAATTTATTTATCATATTTGTCTGTCCAATACACCATGTATTCTATTAATAGACAGCATTGCCAAGTGACATAGGTTTAATGGCTACCATTCAAACAGAACCATACACAATTCTTTCTGGAGTTAATATGCAGATGTTGAGAGAAGAAATTTCTCTCTCTCTCCACTGGATTTGCTAAATTGGGAGGATGTAAATCTGGTTAATAGCCACCATCTTGGAGAAAGCTTTCTACTCTAACATAAAGCCCCAACAGAGATAAGCAGTAAAGAAACATAGGCAGTATGACTCCTCCCCGCACAGGATCAAAATTCTAGTACCTGAAGCTCTGATACCACCAACTCTCTATCCTGCTTCCTCAGTTTCCCCATTCCACATTCCACCAGCATGGAGATATGATATAATACTATTCATCTTAATATCAGAGTTTAAAAAAAAAGACTAATTTAATAGCATCTCCAATTCTATCCCCTTTCTTCTTTATAATATTAATTATGTTATCTTTGGTTGGTTCAGAAGACTACATGCAAAACATCTTACATAATGAAGGAGAATAACCCCACTTAAGAAATCCAACATCACCACCTCTGTTTCATACACCCCTATGTTCCTTTATATCCCATTCCATTGCCTTCCCTAGAGAAAAAATGAGCATCTTAAATTTTGTGTATGTCATTCCTTTTTAATTATGAACAGTTTTATCCATATAGTTTTCCATAATCAACATACCATCTTCCTTGACGTATTTGTCAGACTTTTGTGTTTATCTCGTCACTGACACTGCTGTTGGCCTGGTTACCAGTCATCTTCACGTTGCCAAATTCAAAAGAAAGCCCTCAGTCAGCATTATCTTGACCTATCAAGAGCTCTTGACAAGCTTTATTGTTCCCTCCCTTTTGAATATTTGTTTTGTTTTCTCAGGAAGCATGCTGTGTGGTCCTCAGCTTCTTCAGGGAGTGATCCTTCTCAGTTTCCTTTGCTGAATTCTCCCCATTTTTCTAACTTCTTAGAGTCCTAGGGCTTAGACTTTTATTTTTCTATATTCATTTCCTGGGTGATCTCTTCCAGGCCAGAGCTGTAGAGTTGACGACTTCAAAATATATGTCTTCAGTTGTAAACTCTTTCCTAAATTACAGGTTTGTTTATCCAACTGACAGCTCTGTCTCACTGGGAAGTTTGGTACCATATCCAACTGAATATGTGTAAAATCAAGCTCTTTTTCTCCTCATTCTTCCTCTGTCATTCCATTTCAATAGGTGGTAACTTCATTTTTTAAGTTGCTCAATAAAAATCTCTGAGTCAAACTTCTCTCTTCTGTTTCCTTCACACTCGTGCTACACATTCTAACCATGTCTTTGCCTCAAATGTATCCAGAATCCAACCTCTTTCTACCACTCTATTGTTACCATTCTGGTGCAAATTACTATCTTCTCCTTATTACTTGGGGCTCTCTAGAAAGAGAACCAATAGAAGGTAGATACAGATATATAGATACAGACATAGACATAGATGTATATATGAGATTTATTTTAGGAAGTGGTTCTTGCAGTTATAGAACTTGAGAATTCCTTTGATCTGCTCTCTGCATACTGAAGAAACAGGAGAGCCAGTATTATAATTAGTCCTAGTCCAAAAACCCAAGAAGGCAGAGGCGGGGGCAGGGCAGATGATGTAAGTTCCAGTGTGAGTGCAAAAGCCAAAGAACTGGGAACAATGATGTCCAATGACAGAAAGGTATCTCAACTCAAGCAGAAAGACTTCACCCTCCCTCTGCCTTTTTGTTTTATTCAAGACCTCAAGGGGTTGAATGATACTCACCTGCACTGATGAGGGCAATCTTCTTTCCTTAGAGTACTAAATGCCAGTGTCTTCCGGGGGACATACCCCCACACATGCACACACGCACGTACAGCAATCATGTTTTACCAGCGAGCTGGGCATATGTCTGCCTTGGAATATTACAGTTACCGAACTCTTAATTTTCTCTTTGCCACTCTTTATAGTCTTTTCTCCATGTGGTAGACAGAGTGGTCTTTTAAAAACATGTCACCCCATATCCCTTCTCTGCTCAAAAGCTTTCACTACTTGACATCTTGCTCAGAAAAATAAATTAAAATTCTTAACACAATCTAGTTTCTGATTCCATTTCCATATCTGACTTCATCTCCTACACTTTCCTTCATATCCTCTGTTCCAATTATTCAAACCTATGTTCTGTTTCTCAAACCTATTGAACCTATTCCTGTCTCATGCCCTTGGAACTTATTATTCCTCCTGCATAACAGGCTACTTGTGGACTGCCTCATGACTCTGCCTCACTTCATCCATATCTCTCTTATTGGCAACTCTATCTAAAGAGTCATCCTTCATTCTCTTTCTGTCCTGATGATTTACATTACAGCACTTAGCAGCTTTGAATATTTCTGTCTGTTGCCTATCTATCTATCTAACTATCTAACTTATTTGTGTATTGTCTAACACAAGGTTCTTAGTCAAGACACTATTGGCATAGTGGCCCAAATAATTGTCATGGTCGCCTTGCTTATACATTATATATGTTTAGCAGTACCCCTGCCTATATTCCCTAGATGCCAGTAACAACAATGTGACAATCATCTGGACCTTGCCAAATACATTTTAGGGGATAAAATCACCCAGTTGAGTATCATTGTTCAAAACCCAAGTGAATATATGCTTCAAGAAAGCAAAGACTTTGCATCTGTATTATTGATTGCTGATGACCAATCCACCAGTGCTCAAAAATATTCATTAAGTGAATTAAAGTACGGTTTCTATGAGTTATCTCAATATTCCTTCCACTAATATGAGCCAACAACTGATTTTTTGCCTATTTTTAAAATTTTATTTTATTTAAATTCAATTAATTACCATAAGGTGTGTTACTAGTTTCAGAGGTAGAGTTCTGTGATTCATCAGTTGCATGTAACACCCAGTGCTCATTACATCACGCACCCTCCTTAATGCCCATCACGTAGTTACCCCAGTCTCCCACCTCCCCTCCAGCCACCATTAGTTTGTGTCTTATAGTTAAGAGTCTCTTATGTTTTGTCTCCCTCTCCAACTTCATCTTATTTTATTTTCCCTCTCTTCTCTTATGATCCTCTGTTTTGCTCAATTTTATTTGAAATGGCTTTTGTTTTATACAACTGAAAGATTTTGAATATTTGGAAAATATTTCAGAATATTTGGAAAATATAAAAAGAAAATACATGGCAGTAAAAAGGAGTAAATTTTCAAGATGACAAATTTCACTGGTTAAAACAGCCAGATTTATATGTTAATGCACTGGGATAAAAGTGGTCTTAGGAAATAATCTTCAAAAGGGCACATTTTCTATAGCTAAAATAGTTGGTTCTTCAATGTATACTGTGTGGAAACTCAGACATGTCATTCATTACACTTCCCTTAGTAAATATCTTTTGTAACCTAATAACCAAATGCTTCTCTGGGCATCACCATGTTGGAAAACATTCCATCTTCCACTCCTTCTCTAATCCTATGTTTGAACACTGTTATAGTACATTTTTTTCTGAAGTATCTTTGGAATATATATGTGACTAAGTAAGCAACTTTACTTCTGAGATGTTCATAGTTTAGTAATAGAGACACAAGTACACAAAGTTAAAATCAGCTATGGGAGACGTTTTACTAATGATGTGTATCAATCTCCATTTATCTCTCCCTGTATGTGTATCTGTATTCCTATCTATAAATGCAAGCTCACAGGACAAAGCTGTTAACTGCACCTGGAAAGATGAGCAGGCATGTTCAGAGAGGAGACATTTGCCCTGGGGTTTTACACAATGAATAGGTAAATGATGAAAAGATGTTCACTTGGTGAATAAAGGAAGTAGACTATTCCTGACAGAGAAAATAGCATGTAAAAAGGATTGAAAGTGTGATGAAATTTGATATGTAAAGGGAATCCTGAGTGATTATGTGTAGCTGGAGTATACAACTTATGAGAGGGAGGCCTGAGGAAAGAAGACGGTGAGATGAAGACGACCAGTTCATTAAGAGACTTGTAAATACCATTCACATGCATGGATTTTTATCCTACAGATGAGTTTATCCACCCCACATTTGTGGGGAAGAGAGTCCTATGTTAAGATATGTATTTCTAGAAGACCACTCTTCATCTCTGTGATTAGTGTATGGTGGGGGAATACATGACAGGAAGGATGCCCAATTAAAATCTTCCTTCTAAGGAAGGAAGATAAGTAACCAGACTAAACCAGAAGCAACCAGATTTGAGAGGTGAGGGTAGATTTGAGTAATATTTATATGTGTGAATCCACAAGTCTAGGCGATTGACCGAGAAAGTGAAAGAGAGAAGAAAAAGAGCAAAAGATGTCCCTGAGGGTTCTCTCTTGGGCAATTTGAGAGTGAAGATACTGTGGCAGTGATCACATGGAGAAAAAGAAAGGCAACCTGCCCACGGTCCCTTCGTGATGAACGTGATGCTTAGTGTTCAGATATTTCTTAGTCGCTGTGAATACTGATCACTACTATTCAGATGGGAAATCCAGATGGAACAGGAAAAAAAAATATTAAACGTCTGGGGTATCTCTGTACCAGTGTCGTATTTTAAAGGACAGTGTGTCTTTGAAATCTTGATGCTGAAATCACAAGGCAGACTCTTAAAATATCAACTGTCTTTAGCTGAACCCTTTTAAAGGAATGACTCCCACCTTTCCGTGTTTATGAACTCCTTCATGGGCAGTCACGGCAACTTATTTTCTTGGCTTCCGCCCCTCTCTTTGAGTTCACCACTTTTATGTGTGTCTCACTCAAACTACATTATACATGTGACTTGGTAAGTCTTAGGTCTGTGACTGTCAGTGAGTTAACACTGCCACCTAGCATCTGAAAGGGATCTTTCTCTTCTAACAGGAGAATCCCTGTCTCTCCTCCCAGCATCATTGCCAGAACTCCTGCCTTGGCAAGAGCTTGCTTCTGATTAATTAGCATTGCAGGTGAAGAGCTTCTAGTTTTTCCATCGACATTTCAGCATGCTGTGCTAAATGTCTGTTGTGTCCGTCACTGCAAAGTTCCAGAGAGAAATCGGGACAGCTGTGTATTTGTGCGTATGCTGTTCATGCACTTATGTTCCACTTCAGGATAGAAAGAAGAGGGAGGGAGGAAGCCTGAAGAGGGAAGAAAAAAGTGTAGCTGCACCTGGGCAGGAGGTGGCAACAAATCACCAAAGCATGGCATAGGTGTCAGGAATGGAAGGGGATGGTGGGACAGAGAAGGTGCATGGAAATGAATGAAGGGGTAAGAGGGGAAATGGCTTAGGCAGGAAGAGGAAAGGAAAATGTAAATATTTTGAGTCTTAGAAGAAGGAAGAACATTTTTCAGATCTTTCCTTTTTCTTTCTTCTCTCTGCCTTCTTCCTTTTACTGTGTCCCGTCATTTTTTTTTTTTTTTTTTTTTTTTTGGCTGAATGCAAGGACTCATTGCAGACTTGCTGGTCATACTACCTAGACCTACAATTTATTGGTCAAGACCTGGATTTTTTTTTCCCCCTTGATGTCTATTTCTTGGATTTGAATACAGTGATTTTTGTGATTCATAAATTTCTATTTTTGTAATACATGCATGGAAGATAGTTGTTCAGGTCAGTCATTATTAAATGTGTCTAAAGGTACCTGGAGGTTCTGAGATCCAAACAAAAAGTACTTGTTGTTAGGATTTTACAGAGATCACAGAAATGTGCCCCTATGCTTCTAGGTGTCTTTGCAAAGACTTTTCTGAAAGCAGATTCTTCATGTACTCTGAGCTGGGTTTAAGCACATTATTTCTCCCTGCTGCCCTCTGCCATGACAGTTTGATGTTCAAAGTCTTTAAAGGTTTGCTTTAGGAAAATGTTTATACCACTGAAAGAAAGTACCCAGGTCCTGATACCTATGGTGTTTTCTTACCAGCAACAAACCTACACCAGACTCCTAATTTGTCATTGTCTGGCTTACTTCCTTGGTGGCCATCTTTTTCCCTTTTCTTTTTTTCTAGGCTTTCTCCAGGGTAAACAACCCATTACTTTAATCATCTAACATTCATATTCCCTGTTTCTCATAATGTATGTGTTTGTAAGTGTATGTCTGTATGTCTCTTGGGCCACCATGAAGGAAGAACTGATTCTACTCCAAAGACCTGGCAAACCCATAATAAGAGACCGGTCAGGGACAGAATTCAGGTAAGTCTTGTCACCTGGCTGTTACTATTTCCTACCATGACCATTTATTCCCTTTTCCCTTCTGTGACTGTTCTTGGGCCTTTTAACCTCTCTCCAAGGCATACTGGGTTTTCCTTTTCCCACCAAACTAGTTCAGCACTTGACCCTCCTAATGTTTGAGAAAACCGTTAATGAATTCAAGTCCAGAACATTCCTTTGCATCAAGCCATCCCGTATTATTCCACACACCATTTTCTTTCTTAAAGAGTCTCCTATAGGTATGTTACTTTAAAAAAAAAAAAATAACACGCAATCAGGCTTCTGTTCTTGGGTTAACATCAACCCCATTATCACTTCGTGGTTATGGAATACTTAGAAAAACTGTATGTGTCATGCTTAATTCCCTACAGTGTTACTTTAGTCTTACTCCATGAGCAGCAAGCCTTTTTCCACACTGGCCTTCCCTCCTTCATCCCTGTAATCTCCATATGAAAATTTCACATGAACCCAAGCCCCTACAACCAGGATTGGCATAAAACCAGCTGGCAGCAGAGTTACATTGGACAGTCTAGGAATAAGAATTAAAATCATTCATCTTCTTTCTTCCTATTGGCAGCCAGAGGAGAGCTGGGAGGAAAGGTTATGAATTGCAGCATTTCCAAGGCAACCGCAGAAAAAAGGTAGAAGACTGAGGATTCAGGAAGGTAGTGACACAGGTTAAGATAGGGGTCAGGGAAAAACAAAACAACACAAAAACAAAAAGAAACAATAAGACAGGGGTCAGGGGTCTCCACCTATTTTGCATGGCAATTCTGTACTTGAGTGATTTATGCTTCATTCAGATAAATTTAATACATGCTTTTGGTTTGGGATTATTGTGACATAGTTAGCTTCATGATAGTGCTGCATAGATTTAACCCTTTATGATAAAGGGTTATTGGACTCCTCTGTTTTGATTGAATCTAGTGACTTATTGTTTAATTTAAGAAAATCTTTTTTAATGGTTTGGGGAAATCCATTAATTTAAATTACAGTTCCAGATTTTCAAATAGATTTTAACATTGCGGATTTGGGGCGGGGGGCATGTGACAACAACTAATACTCTCTCTCTTTTCTTTACCCCACCCCCTATTAATAACTGAGAATTCCAAACACCGTATGTCTCAGTGCCTACAAATCGCTCAGACAGTAAAATGTTTATAGTTGAACTCCACTCAGTGAAGTGTGTCTGTTTGAAAAAAGATTTCTAGTTGGAGCTGGAAATTTACAACAGACTCCCACAGGAAGGCATACCAGCGCAAATCACATGAGGGCATAGAGCCCTTTATATTGAACCGCTGCAATGAGCCATTTGGAGTGATTAGGACCCAAAGACAATACAGAATTCACAGAAAAAGGCCTTCAAAGATGATTTTGTACATGATACTAAAGACAAAGGTTAATTTTCTTTCCCCCTCAACTTCATCCAGACATCAGGGTCTATCCTAAAGTAAGAAAATGGAGAGGCTTTGCTGGATTTATTTTATAATGTCTTTCTTTCTTCCGACCTATTTGTCATACACCTTTAAAGAAGAAAGTTGTAACTGTAGATCATAAAATTGGATATAATTGAAACATCAGGGGTTAAGAGTGGGTTTCTTCTTTATTTAAGCTTCTTAATGCTCCTGAGATTCCTTTTCCTAATCTATGAAATGGAATGAGGGTGTGCTTTCAAATCTTTAGTTACAAATGAAATTATAGATAGTTATGCTCTTTTCTAAGTTTAGTTATGTTTCTCACATTACCCTTATCCTCTATAGCATATGCATACATAGCATTTTTTAAATGCAGATGGCACAGTCTCTAGAGCTATAGAGTGAAGGTGGTATTTATCTCAGAATTTCTATAGCTCTGATTACCTAAATATACTAATAGAAAAATTAGGCTAAGAAAAAACAGTAACTAAGCAAGATGTTCTCCTAGTCATAGAGCATATTGAAACTTCAGAAAACGTATCAACCAACCTACAATTACTTGGGGAAAGGCAAAAGGAAACTGGGTATAGATGATTATATTTACATATTTTAGTCTTTTGGCACAACATTTGCAAATGGTGAACTTCAGAAAACAGAAGGATATACCAGACTAAGTGTATAAGCCACCTCAGATACACATTTTCCCTGTGTTCCGGCTGAGGCAGGATTAGATTACTTATCTATGGGTCTCTCACAATTCTGCAAATCTTATAGGCAGAGGTACCATGGTTCCACAGGTAAAGATCGTGTCTTCTGGGGTGCCTGGTGGCTCAGCAGGTTAAGCCTCTGCCTTCGGCTCAGGTCATGATCTCAGGGTCTTGAGATCGGGCTGCCCCGCATCAGGCTCCCTGCTGAGCATTGTGATCTCTCTCTCTGTCAAATAAATAAAATAAAATCTTAAAAAAAAAAAAAAGGTAGCATCTTCCTTCAGAGCAAGAAACAAGTTTGCTTAATGCCCGTTTTAATAAATAAAGATCATGTCTCTCTCCAGGGCAAAGGTCAGGTAGACTTACCTTCCATTATAGAAGATTTGAGTTCACTAAGCTCTGAGTTATGCTCCTAAAATGGGACTTACTGTGTATTCAAGTGTAACATTATTCCCTTACTGACCATGCCAGATTTGGGGCTCAGGGAAGTGCTGGAATGCTAACAAAATGGCTAATGATATTGCCAGTAACAAAGACCTTCCTCTCTTGCCTAGTGGTCCCATGTCTTCTGCCAACCTTTATGAAACTGAGGCACGCTAACTTGTTAACTGGCAAGGAGAGTGAAATCTCAGACCTGTCATATTTCTTGGTGAGCACAGCTTGTACTTTTCTCTTAGTCTTAGGTTCAGGTCTCTACAGCTACTGACCTCAGCATCATGGACTGTGAAGTCTACATGGTACTGGTTCAGAGCCCACACTTTGTCAGCTTACTGACTTTATACTGGACCTGCAGAGGCACCTATCTGGAGAGTCCAAGTGACACAGTTCAGAAATGCAAGAAAGTTAGTGCTCCTTGAGGTGAATTTTGCTGGAAGGGAGAGAGGGGACAGGGAGGGAGCCTACAGATAAATATATCTTCCTGTCTCCTCTTGCAAAGACTCTTCAGAGTGTATTTTTCTCTTATCACCTTTCTAAAGGTAGTTCGTACGGCCAGCTCACTAATGTCCTTTTTATTTGTCCTTCTTCCTTCCTACCCTTGCTCCTTTCCTCCTCATTCCTGCTTCCCTGGGATTAGATTCTTTAACAAATAATAGCATATAAGTTTTTGCCACAGGTTTTGTTTTCTAGAGAACCCTGGTTAAGAGAGATATTTAGAATAATTGTACTCCAATGCCTAAATTTTTGCAATTAAAGTAGGTATGAAACAAAATTATATTAACAGAAGGCAAATATGTGTACAAATTGCTTAGCTTTCATGTGAGCTTTTTAAATATGAGAAATCTGGCAGAGGTCAGTCTACAAGATGACCTTCTCTTAGGCACAGCACCAGGATCAGCCTTCTTAAAGACTGTGGTTGTTCATCTTCCTATGATTAAAAACACTGCCAAATAATATTTTTAGTTGATCAGTCTCAGCAGCTTTAGAAATCAAGATTTGATGTGACCCTTTATTATTATGATCAGTATCATTGTTTTTACAATGACTCTGACCAGTAAGATAGTATGAGCTTCTGACTTATTTAGGGGAAATCTTTGATTCTGGATTCCAAGAAGATCTGGATAGCTTGGTTTTAGGCCTATATTCATATTGTCTTTGACCTGGATGAGATTTGAAATTTGATGCCCAAGATGTTGATCATCAGAAGAGGGAAGAGAGCAGGGGTTAAAAGATGGTCTTGCTGTTTGATAGGCTTGAGGTCAAATGGTACTTTCACCACTTTCTACCTGTCAGTATTTATCAAACACCTTCATTTGCTGCTATGTGTTTGATTATATCCCCACAAAATTTCATATTTTGAAGTTCTAATTCCCAGTACCTCAGAATGAGACCTTATTTAGAAATAGGGTCAGACGCCTGGGTGGCTCAGTTGGTTGGACGACTGCCTTCAGCTCAGGTCATGATCCCGGAGTTCCAGGATCAAGTCCCACATTGGGCTCCTAGCTCCACGGGGAGTCTGCTTCTCCCTCTGACCTTATCCTTGCTCATGCTCTCTCTCACTGTCTCTCAAATAAATAAATAACATATTAAAAAAAAAAAAGAAATAGGGTCATTGCAAATATAATTAGTTAAATTAAGATGAGGTTATTAGGATGAGGCCTAACCAATATGACTGGTATCTTTATAAAAAGAAGAGACTCCAGGGCACCTGGGTGGCTCAGAGGGTTAAGCCTCTGCCTTCGGCTCAGGTCATGATCTCAGGGTCCTGGGATCGAGTCCCGCATCAGACTCTCTGCTCGGCAGGGAGCCTGCTTCCCTCTCTCTCTCTCTGCCTACCTCTCCATCTACTTGTGATTTCTCTCTGTCAAATAAATAAAGAAAATCTTTAAAAAAAAAAAAAAAAAAAAAAAAAAAAAAAAGAAGAGACTCCAGGGATGCCTTGGTGGATCAGTCAGTTGCATGTCCAACTCCCGATTTTAGCTCAGGTCATGATCTCAGGGTCCTGTGATGGAGCCCCATGTCAGGCTCTGCACTCAGCAGAGAGTCTGCCTGAGGATTCTTCCTCTCCCTCTGCTCCTCCCCTGTTCATTCTCTCTCTTTCTCTGTCTTTCAAAAACAAAACAAAACAAATGAAAAAAAAAAAGAAAAAGAAAACATCCCAACAGAGGGGGAATGTCATATGAAGATGAAGGTGGGCATCAAAATAATGCTTCTACAAGCCAAGGAAAGCCAAATTACAAGAAAACTACCAAATGCTAGGCTGAGAAGCATAGAATAGATTCCTCAGAGCTCTCAGAAGGAACCAACCCTGCCAACACCTTGACCTCAGACTTTTAGCCTCCAGAACTGTGAGGCAATAGATGTCTGATGTTTAAGCCACTAACTTTGTGGTACTTTGTTATCATATCCCTAATAAACTCATACATGGGCTTTGCACCATGCTCAAAGCAAGACATATAGAAATGAACAAAATATAGACTTAGTACCTGCTCTCTTGGAACGTGTAATCTACTATTACATAATAAAAAGATAAACACAATGTAAGTATAAATTGTGATGTATTAGGAGAGAAAGAAAAGGGATACTGTGGGAGAAAATAGGTGTTAGGGACCTGTGGTTACTACCTTAGATGGAAAGTCAGTAAGGGTTTTTCTCAAGATGTAACCTCTAGGTGGAGAACTTCCATTTAAAGAGATTGGGAGTTGGAGGAGCAAGATGGCAGAGGAGAAGGAGATCTAAATTTTATCTGGTCCCAGGAATTCAGCTAGATAGTTGTCAAACCATTCTGAACACCTACAAACTCAACAGGAGATCGAAGAAAAGAATAGCAACAATTCTGTGATCAGAAAAGCAGCCACTTTCTGAAAGGTAGGATGTGCAGAGAAGTGAATCCGAGATGATATACAGAAAGATAGACTGTGAGGGGTGGGGGGAGAGAGCCTCCATCAGGCAGCTCCTGGCAAGTGATTGAGCTGTGGAGCACAGGGTCAAAAATTTTAGAAGTCTGCTCTGTGGAGGAACTTTGCGCAGGTGGCTAAGGGGGTAAGGATGTGTGTGGGGGAGGTAGAATGCTCATTGGGACGGTGTGGTCTTAGGACCGTGGGGTCACAGAAAGACCAGAGGTGCCTGAGTGTGGCAGAGCTCCCAGGTATTGGAGCTGGGAGGATGGCTCCAAAGACAGAGCTGAGGAGTGGGCTCTCGTCTCAGGGTAGCCATAAATCATGATCCAGGCACAGTTGGGCCACTATTCTTTGAGCAGGGACCCCATGAGTTGCAGATCCAGGGAAAAACCTCTTTCCTCCACTGGGAGGACCAGTGCAGGTGCATGTTGCAGAAATCTGCTGGATTTGGAAACTCCAAACGGAGCCATGTGCCAGAGATAGAAATGCTTGGTCACAGACCAGGTGAGCTCAGAGCGTGGCTGGAGACCAGCGAGATGGGAGGGATTGAGTTTTTTTCTCTGAGGGTGTACTGAGGGCTGGGTCCCGAGCTCTCAACTCCTCTGAGCCAGAGATTGGGAGGCCACCATTTTCATTCCTGTCCTCCAAAGCCCTACAGAAGCATTCAGGGAAAAAAAGCTACCAAACTACAGATAGCGAACCTGAGCAGATTGCTTAGCCCATCCTCTGGCAAGGGCCGTACAATTCCACCTCGGGCAAAGACATTTGAAAATCACTGCAACAGGGCCCTCCCCCAGAAGATCAGCAAGAAGAGCCAGCCAGGACCAAGTTTACTCTTATGTAACAGCTACAAAACTCCACCACTAGAGGAATACAGCACATAGAATTCATGGCTTTTCCCCCCATGATTCTTTAGTCTTTCCAGCTGTTAAAAATTTCTTTAATTTTTTTTTCTTTTTCTATTATTTTTTAATTTTCCGTCTTTCCTATTTTATCCTAACCAACATCTTATCAATACCATTTTTTAAAATCTTTTTTTGATTTTCATTTTTGTAGTCATATTCTATCCCTTCATTATATTTAACCTTGCTTTTTGTATATATATACTTTTCTTCTTCAAAATTTTAGGATACGGTTTCTTCTCACGGACCAAAATATACCGTAAATCTAGTATATGCCTTTTTTTAGTCTCCCGTCTGATCACATTCTGTCCTTTTTATAAAAAAAAAAAAAAAAAAAAAAAAAAAAAAAATCTTTCCTGTTCAACCAACTTCTTAACAATTCCTTTTTAAAAATCTTTTTAAATTTTCATCTTTATAGTCACATTCCATCCCTTCATCATATTTACCCTTATTTTTGTGTATGTGTGTGTGTGTGTGTATATATATTTTTATATTCTTCTTTCTTTAAAATTTTGGGAGACCAAAATACATCCAAAATCAAGTGTGTGACTCTGTTCTATTCACCAACCTGATTATATATATATATATATATATATATATATATATATATATACATACATACATATATATATATATATTTTCCCCTTTCTCTTCTCTCTGGTTTTGGGTATCTTCTGATTTGTTGAGTGTATATTTTTCTGGGGTCGATATTGTACTTTTAGCATTTTGTTCTCTCATTCATCTATTCTTCTCTGGACAAAATGACAAAATGGAAAAACTCACCTCAAAAAACAAAAAACAAGAAGCAGTATCCACTGCTAGGGACTTTATATGGACATTAGTAAGACGTTGGAGCTAGAGTTCAGAATGATGATTATAAAGATCCTAGCTGGGCTTGAAAAAAGCATGGAAGATACTAGAGAATGTCTTTCTGGAGAAATGAAAGATCTAAAATCTAACCAAGTTGAAATTTTAAAAAGTTATTAATGATGTACAATAAAAAATGGAGGCTCTTACTGCTAGGATAAGTGAGGCAGAAGAGAGAATTAGTGATATAGAAGACCACATGCTGGAGAATAAAGAATCTGAGAAAAAGAGAGATAAACAGCTACTAGATCACAAGGGGAGAATTCAAGAGATAAGTGATACCATAAGATAAAACAATATTATAATAATAGGATCTGAGAGGAAGAAGAAAGAGAGAGGCAGAAGGTATACTGGAGCAAATTATAGTAGAGAACTTCCTTAATTTGAGGATAAAAACAAGTATCAAAATCCAGGAGGCACAGAGTACTCCCCCTTCAAAATCAATAAAAATATGTTCACAGCCTGTCATCTAATAGTAAAACTTACAAGTCTCAGTGACAAAGAGAAAATCCTGAAGTCAGCTTAGAACAAGAGGTCTATAACTATAATCGTAGAAGCATTAGATTGACAGCAGACCCATCTACAGAGACCTGGCAGGCCAGAGAGGACTGGCATGATATATTCAGAGCACTAAATGAGAAAAATATGCAGCCAAGAATACTATATCCAGCTAGGCTGTCATGGAAAATAAAAGGTGAAATAAAAACCTTCCAGCACAAAAACAAAAACAAAAACAGAAACAAACAAACAAACAAAAACCTAAAAGAATTTGCAAGCACCAAACCATTCTTACAGGAAATATTAAAAGGTGTCCTCTAAGCAAAGAGAGAGGCTAAAAGTAACATAGACCAGAAAGGAACAGAGACAATATATAATAACAGTCACCTTACAAGCAATACAATCGCACTAAATTCGTGTCTCTCAATAGTTACCCTAAATGTCAATGGGCTAACTGTCCCAATCAAAAGACATGGTCTCAGAATGGATTAAAAAAAAAAAAAAGACCCATCGATACATTTTCTGCAAGAGACTCATTTTAGATCAAAAGACACCTCTAGATTTAAAGGGAGGGAGTGGAAAACAATTTACCATGCTAATGGACATCAAAAGAAAGCTGAGGTGGCAATCCTTATATCAGACAAGTTAGGTTTTAAGCCAAAGACTATAATAAGAGATGAGGAGGGACACTATATCATATGTAAAGGGTCTTTTTAACAAAAAGATCTAACACTTTTTAATATCTATGCTGCTAGCATGGGGCAGCCAATTATATAAAGCAATTAATAACAAAATCAAAGACAATAATACAATAATAGTAGGGGATTTGAACACTCCCCTCACTAAAATGAACAGATCATGTAAGCAAAAGATTAACAAGGAAATAAAGGTTTTAAATGACACAGTGGACCAGATGGACATCACAGATATGTTCAGAACATTCCATCCCAAAGAAACAGAATATATATTCTTCTCTAGTGCAAATGGAACATTCTCCCAAATAGATCATGTCCTCGTTCACAGCTCAGGTCTTAACTGGTACCAAAACACAGGGATCATTCCCTGCATATTTTCAGACAACAATGCTTTGAAGTAGAACCTTGATCCCAAAACCAGACAAATACAGGCAATCAAGTAGAATTACAAAACCATATCCATGATGAACGCAGAGGCAAAATTTCACCAAAATACTAGCCAATAGGATCCAACAGTATATTAAAAGGATTATTCACCACGACCAAGTGGGATTTATTCCTGGGCTCAGAGTTTGGTTCAACATCTGCAAGTCAATCAATGTGATGTAATACATTAATAAAAGAAAGAAGAAGAACCATTCGATACTCTCAATAGATGACAAAAAAAAAAAAAAAGCATTTGACAAAGTACAGCATCCTTTCTTGATCAAAACTCTTCCAAGTGTAGGGGTTGAGGGCACAAACCTCAATATCATCAAAGCCATCTATGAAAAACCCACAGCGAATATCATTCTCAAAGGGGAAGAACAGAGAGCTTTTCTGCTAAGGTCAGGAACACGGCAGTGCTGTCCACTATCACCACTGCTATTCAACATAGTACTAGAAGTCCAAGCCTCAGCAATCAGACAACAAAAAGAAATTAAAGGCATCTGAATCAGCAAAGAAGAAGTCAAAGTACTCTTTGCAGATGATATGATACTTTATGTGCAAAACCCAAAAGACGCCACTCCAAAACTGATAGAACTTGTACAGGACTTCAGTAAAGTGTCAAAATATAAAATTAACACACAGAAATCAGTTGCATTTCTATACACCAACAACAAGACAGAAGAAAGAGAAATTAAGGAGTCGAGCCCATTTACAATTGCACCCAAAACCACACGATACCTAGGAAGAAACCTAACCAAAGAGGCAAAGAATCTGTCCTCAGAAAACTATAGGATACTCATGAAAGAAAAGGAAAAATGTCCATGTTCATGGATTGGAAGAACAAATATTGTGAAAATATCTATGCTACCTAAAGCAGTCTACACATTTAATGCAATCCCTATCAAATACCACCAATTTTTTTCAAAGAAATGAAACAAATAATCCTAAAATTTATATGGAAACACAAAAGACCTCAAATAGCCAGAGGGATGTTGAAAAAGAAAGCCAAAGTTGGTGGCATCACAATTCCAGACTTCAGGCTCTATTACAAAGCTGTCATCATCAAGACAGTATGGCACTGGCACAAAAACAGATACATAGTTTAATGGAACAGAATAGAGAGCCCAGAAATAGACCCTCAACTCTATGGTCAACTATCTTTGGCAAAGCAGGAAAATATGTTCAATGGAAAAAAGACTGTCTCTTCAATAAATGGTGCTGGGAAAATTGGACAGCTGCATGCAGAAAAATGAAACTGGACCATTTCTTTACACCATACACAAAAATAGACTTGAAATGGATGAAATCTCAATGTGAGATAAGAATCCATCAAAGTCCTTGAGGAGAACAGAAGCTGCAACCTCTTTGGCCTTAGCCACAGCAACTTCCTCCTAGAAACATCTCCAAAGGCAAGGGAAACAAGGGCATAAATGAACTCTTGGGACTTCATCAAGACCAAAAGCTTTTTCACAGCAAAGGAAACAGTCAACAAAACCAAAAGATGACTGACAGAATGGGAGAAGATATTCACTAGTGACATATCAGATAAAGGGCTAGTATCCAAAATGTCTAAAGAACTTATCAAACTCAACACCCAAAGAACAAGTAATCCAATCAAGAAATGGGCAGAGGACATGAACAGACATTTCTGCAAAGAAGACATCCAGATGGCCAACAGACACATGAAAAATGCTCCACATCCCTTGGCATCAGGGAAATATAAATCAAAATCACAATGAGATACCACCTCACACCAGTGAGAATGGCTAAAATTCACAAGTCAGGAAATTACAGACTTTGGAGAGGATGTAGAGAAAGGGGAACCCTCCTACACTATTGGTGAGAATGCAAGCTGGTGCAACCACTCTGGAAAACAGCATGGAGGTTCCTCGAAAAGTTGAAAATAGAGTTACTCTATGACCCAGCAATTGCACTACTGGGTATTTACCCTAAAGATACAAATGTAGTGTTCTGAAAGGTCACATGCACCCGAATGTTAATAGCAGCAATGTCCACAATAGCCAAACTATGGAAAGAGTCTAGATGTCCCTCAACAGATGAATGGATGAAGATGTGGTATATATAAACAATGGAAATATGCAGCCATCAAAAGAAATGAAATCTTGCCATTTGTAATGACATGGATGGAACTAGAGGCTATTATGTTGAGCGAAATACATCACATTTTCTTTATTCTATTCATCCAACATGGAAGAGCTTAAAGCAAGTTTAAGCAGGTAGAAGTAACTGTTCAACCTAAGTATGAGTGCACACTGAATTAGAAGGGAGGTAAGGGGCGCCTGGGTGTCTCAGTGGGTTAAAACCTCTGCCTTCAGCTCGGGTCATGATCCCAAAGTCCTGGGATTGAACCCCACATCGGGCTGTCAGTGGGAAGCCTGCTTCCCTTCCTCTCTGTCTCTGCCTGCCTCTCTGCCTACTTGTGATCTCTCTCTGTCAAATAAATAAAATCTTAAAAAAAAAGAAAGAAAAGAAAGAAAGGGGGTAATAGGATCACACATTCATGTGAACTTCAAAATTCATGAAGTTGAGGGAAGTTTTTGACTGAGTGGTTTTTAATTATTTACAGAAGGAGCAAACTGACTCAGTTCAAGGACTGTATCTTCTTTTTAATATGTAATCCCTACAGTCTTCTGTTAATGTTAGGTACATGACAAATAATGATTCTGGTATGAATCAAAGAATACATGTTCTGGCCCAATGCCCTGTCTGTGGATGAGCTCAAGCACAAACTAGGCTGGTCCCACACTGTAGAGGGACTTTAAATATCAGATGAAAGAGAACAGTGGGGCCTCTAAACAATAAGCTAAAATTCTCAGATACTCTGAATCTAGGAATTAGTAGATCAAGGCCAACCTAAGAGTGTATTTTATCTGACACAAAGACCCCAGATATTAAAAACCATGTCCAGACTCAAATGAATGTGTCCCTTATTTCCCTGCACATCTTACCTAGGAAAGCAAATTTCCCATCATAAACTAAAGCATTTCCTTAAGAAAGTTTTGCTTTCTCAGGGAATATCTTTTTTTTTTAACTTAAAAAGATTATCTTTTTAAAACTTTCCATGAGAGAAAACTTTTTTTAGAAAGGGTGTTAAAAATATATATAAAATTCTATTTATACTGGAGATATTTTCTTGGAACATCCTTTAAACGATATGTATCTCTTTGAAAGGAAAAGGAAACTCAGGTATAAAAACACTAATAAAACCCTTCTCTCTTAAAGAGCATTCCCTAAATAATATACTTTTTTTCAAGGGACCATTGCAATGCAGAGCATTCATAGCACTGTTTCAGACCCAGGAAGTTAGTGATATTTTTCTAGTGAAATGTTAAATTTGAAACTTCAGTCTGTTTTATAGAAAAACAAATTAATTGTATTATTTAAGTTTTAAGTGAAATGAGTTAGAATCTTATATTCTTCTACAGCAGTGTTTTCTCTGCCAACTCCTACTTTCTGTGGTCTCCTAGCTATAAGACAAATATTATATTAATACAATAAAAGTGATACTGAAATTAAAATACCAGTAACTAACATTTGTATTGTACTTTATAGCTATCAAGTTATACTATCACATCTCACTTATTAGCTATCTTGTGAGCCAGTATTATGATTTTCTTTTTCATTTTATAATATAGAGGCTCAGAAAATATAGAGTTGCCAGAAATATTTAGTAAGTAAAGAAACTGGGACTATGAACTTTTCTGACTATAATTTTTTTTAATGTTTACCCTGTAGCTATTCATAATTATAGCTCTAAATTGAATACCTTTGGTCCTTTCTTTAGACTGCCCAGGCAGAAAACAATTTCTCCTTGTATGAGCTGTAAAGTGTCATGAGAAGAAAAAGTTAGAAGACAAGTCCTTGAATCTGGTATTATAATAACATTTTATTTTAGGGGTATTTTGGGGAATACAGATGGCTAAACAGATTTTTATTCCTTCAAAACCTTTAAGCAAAGGTTTTGGAAAGAGATAACCATGAAGCACCAAACGTATTCATTTGTCAATCCTACAGCGTCTTCTGTTTCCAGGAAACAGAACTTGGCAATTCTGCCCTTTCTGGAGTACTGTGAATAGTGAAATGAGTACAAGCTTAGGAAACAGACAAAACTGAGTTAATATCCCATTCCCTACATTTATTATTTGTATGGTCTTGGAAAAATTCTATCATTGAATCTCAACTATTCGTTTGTGTAATGGATGATGGAATTTCTTTAAATTAGAGATTTTCTTCCTCTTGGGTTATAGAGAGCATGTGTAAAGACACTGTCATAGGGACTTTCTAGAATGCTGTTAGAACATAGTGATTGCTGGCATTTCTGCCACAGGTCTTGGTAGTCACCCTCTTATTATTACTGGGTTTTTAATAGCCAGCCCTAAAAATGAATGGACATTAGCATTAGAGACAGCATTCCTCAGGCTCCAAGAGGGTTCCCTTCATTCCCCTAGTTGTCTACCCAATGCTTGTCTCCCTCCCACCCCTATCACAGTAAGAGGGGCAAACAAAGGGCCACTATCCTCTCTTGTAATCCTTACATGTGTCAGTCTAAGTGCTTTTATATGATCTGGTAATTCCTTATTACTCTAAGAGCATTTCCCAGAAATTTCAGTACCATCAGCCGGCCCACATGGTACATACAGTAAAGGCCTTTTTTCATGTCTGATGTCTCCAGTGATAAGATTTTTCTGATGTGCTGAAATCAAATGAATGTAACTTGGAAATACCTGAACCAAAAAGTAAATAATTCTTTGTGTGCATTGTTTGCAGAACCTAGGCATCATAAAGCAGAAAGAAAAGAAATGAGGCTTGAGATAATTTGTATTGTTGCTGGGTCTTTTCCATTCATGAAGTACCTGTGATCATCAGCTATGCCTGAGAGACACGGGTGTCTTCAGAGCACAGGGCACAGGCACCACACTGCATAATAAAAAGAGGATCCTAGCAACAGCATCAAAGCAGATGTGGTTTTGATTTACTTTAAAAAATATTTTTGCTATAGTTTTTTTTTTCTTTTTTTGTAAAGATGAAAGCTAATAGATTGGCTCCCCCAAAGAACATATATTAATGGAACTAATCAGGCACCATCAATTCTAACGTGTATTTTATTCTGATTTTGTTACAGTATTGGATATAACAGAAGCCAGTGTAAGATGGACCCAGAGCTTCTCAGTAGCAGCTTTATTCATTGTAGGGAGGAAGAGTTTTGTAGATGAGAGTCTTGGTTTGGGCGTAGACTGTCTGCATTGTACTGGCTGTGTAACCATGGGTAGGTCACAGCCCTCCCTCAGTCTCAGTTTCTATATGTGTGAAATGGGAATAATTATGGAGCTGTTGTCTGAATTTAATGAGATAATGTATGTAAATAGCTTAATATAAAGATAGGCATATTTTAGGAGCTCAGTTAACAAATGTCAGCTGCTATTATCTCAGGCATTTATTTCTTCAAAGGGTATTTATTGTATTCAATTTATGAATAAAATTTGAAACAAAAGTAAGACTGTAAGCTCTTCACCTCAAGGAGCTTACCTTCAAATACTAAATGCTCAAATAGAGGAAGACATGCCCAGAATTTGGAGGCAAACTGAATAAGGGAAAGCTAGCAGACTAGGGTAACCAGAAAGGCTTCCGATCAACCAATATTTTCTTAGTGGGGAGAGGAAGGGAATCACCTATAGCAGGGGTTGGTCGACCTTTTCTTAAAAGGGCCAAATAGCAAATATTTTCAGTTTTGTGCATCATTTGATGTCTCTATTGTCACTACTCAACTCTGCCATCATAGTGAGAAAGCAGCCATAGGTCATACAAAAATGAATGTAGGTGGCTGTATTCCAATAAAATTCTATTTGCAAAACAGGTCTTTGTTAGTTTCAGGGTTCTCCAGAGAAACAGAAACACTTTATTTTAAAGTATAAGCTCATGCAGTAATGGAGTCTGGCAGGTCCAAAGTTTATATGGTAGATGGACATGCCGAAGGTTCAGGAAGTGTGGACATGCTGAAGGTCTAGGAAATGCTGGGTTCAATACTTCAGTCCAAATTCAAAAGCTGACAGGGTGGAAACCCTAGGAAAAGAGCCGATGTGCAGTTCAAGTCCCAAGGCCATATGCTACAGAATCTTCCTCTTGACTTTTGTTCTCTTCACATTAAGGAAGGCAATCTGCTGTACTCAATCTATCAATTTAAATGCATATCTCACCCAAAAACATCCTCCAAGTTGACACATAAAATTAATCATCATACCACCTCAGCCAGATTTGACCCATTATAGTTTGCCTGTCCCTAATCTAAAGAGAGGATTCTTTCTGCCCAGACTAAAGTGGGAGGAGATCCTTTCCCCAAAAGCAATGGCATCTGATCCCCAGTTACTATTATTTAGTCATTGAGTGCTTTGCCAAGACTTAACAACCAGAATAGGGTGACTGGAATGGTTTGAAATAAGATTTGGTTTTCCCCAAATAACCTTTCCCTCCCATCACTGAGAATGGAAGGTCTACCACCTGAGCTTCATATCCAGACAGGAGGCAGTGGGGAGAGAGGAGAAGCCAGAACTCATTATAGGGCACTGCTTTCTCCTCTGGTAAATGGGACTTTTGGCAGAGAATGGAGGCTTGCTGAAGGAAAGGATAACGTAGTCATCTTCTGAAATGGAGTAAAAAAGTTGTGTGGGAAAATCAGCTTCTCTCCTTAATTCCAACCTCACATTGATTTGTTCAGATTCATACAGAGAAACTTCCATCATGTTTGGGTGGGAATCCGAGAAGATGAGAATGTTGGTGAAGTAAGAAAAGAAAAAAGACAACAGAGAAAGCAGAAATGAGAGCAAGGGAGAAGAGAGGAGGAATGCAGAGTGAGGTGGGACACTACAGAAAATAAGGGAAAGGTGAGAAAAGGTGATTTTTGACTTCACTTTTTTAAAATAATGTTCTTATTTATTTGACAGAGAGATCACAAGTAGAGAGGCAGGCAGAGAGAGAGAGGAGGAAGCAGGCGCTCTGCAGGGCAGAGCCCGATGCGGGACTCAGTCCCAGGACTCTGAGATCATGACCTGAGTCGAAGGCAGAGGCTTAACCCACTGAGCCACCCAGGCGCCCTGACTTCACTTTTTAAACTTAAAACTGACTCTATATCTTGGATTTTCCATTTCAAAAACAAGTTTTCTCTAGCTCAAAGGGTATTATAGGACTTAATTCATTTAAATTGCAAAGCATTTCAAGACTCTCAGATGAAAATTATTATTGAAGTACAAAGCTCAGGTTCATTATTAATGAAAGCAGTCCTTCACAGCACAGTCTGCTTCAAACTTTCTGTCTCCTTGAGAATGCCTAAGGTTAGTAGTAGATAGCCCTCATCTAATAAAAGAATGAGACAAATGGAGGTATGGGTCTATTATAACCTCTGTATGAGAGCTCTGTCAGAATTCTGTCTAACACTAGCCTGAAGAAAATGTCTTGGTAAGGAGGTAGTTGCCATACATTGGAATTGTCCTGATGAGTTGAATGACTGGAATTGGTATAAAGCAAAGCTCATATTTAATACCCTGTAGAAGTTTATGTTATTCAGCCCTATGCCAATCAAAAAGCTGTGGAGATCGGGGTTTCCAATATTTTTCTAAGTAAATATAATGAGAAGAGAGAGAAGGGAAATTTCGTGTCAATGTTTTTTCACAAACAAGGATGATTTATATCATCACCCTTTCATATTTTTAACAAATATACTGAAGAAATGAAAGCCTACAGTAATCTATATTATGTAAGTATTATTTGTACAAAGTGTTTCTGCGACTTATTTGCATGAAATTCTTTGTAGGATAAAATGAGATGCAAATAAGCATAATATAAATAATATTTATATAGGAAATAATAAGAAAACCAACAACTGCCAATCCATAAGAGCAAGCCTTGGTGAATATTTGTGGCAGTACCAAAACAACAACAACAACCAAAAACATAACAAATAACAAAAAGCAATAACTCACAGCCTTAATCTTTCTGAGAAATTTCCTTCATATTATATATGAATGTCTAGTTCCTTTGTGATCTCTGATTATTCTTTTCTTATAACATCTTGATCCTACTTCATAGATTCAATAGCCTAACTTACATCTGTGATGATACTAAGCATTTTTTTCTTTATTGCCCTTTGTTTCCTTCACGTTTCTGTTTTCTTTGTCTTTCCTGTTTTGTTTTGTTTTGTTTTGTTTTGTTTTGTTTCTCGGTTTTGGTCTGTATCTTTTAGGTCAGAGTCTTCCTCGATACCTACTGATCCATTGCTGTCCGTATTTAAATACAAGGTATCACAATTCTGACTGGAAACTATAGCATTTACCTTAGAGTGGTCAGCTGAAGGAGACTCCTGACTGTTGAAATCCCTAAGTCTTTTCTCCCAGACATTTTTCCCTAGGGGGTACATGATCTCCTGCTTGGAGGGTATAAAGTGTATAAAGCAAAATGTCAGGTTTCTCAGAGTTGAGCTGGGTGAGCAAAGGGGACCAAGGGGTTCTTACAATTCAAGATATAGGTCTCACAGTTCAGTGTGCAGATACTAATTTAATTCTTCTGATTTCGTATTCCATCTCACCTCCAGCTTTTTCTAATATTCTACAACAGGGCTTCTCAATTTCTGCCTTATGATGCGTAGGGACCAGATAATTCTTCACTGTTTAGACCATCCTGTGAATTGTAGGATATTAGCAGCATCCCTAACCATCAGTATCACCATCCTCTCAGATCCCCAGTTTGGGACAAACAAATGTTCTTTGGGAGGCAAACTGAACCTCGTTGAGAACCACTATTCTGAAGGAAACCTCTTATTCAAACACTAAATATAAATGCCTTTTTTTTTTTTTTCCCTAGTATGTGTCTGTGTTTGGGTGGAAGACTGGCAGAGAATGTAATGGTTATACTATGAGGAGTGGATCTAGGAATCCAACCATATATAGGCTTTTAATCAATATGTACATCTTAATCCAAATTGAATATTCCAGAGACTTTCCTCAGCTCTGTAACAGGTATCACCTTGTTTCTTAGCTTCCATCTCAAAGATTCTCACTCTTCTTTCATCTGCTAAGTCAGTAAAGAATTGTCCATCTGCTTCTAGCTTCCAATTTTGTAAATATGTCTTAACTGGTCATTTCCTCTCCTATTATTCTCTTTGCCTTTGATGGGTGAGAGGGAATTTCTCCTCCCTTTAATCCTTTTCTTCTGATTCTTGTAAGTCTGAAGAAGGAAATATCATAAATGTGTGTTCACTGTTGTGCTTCTGCATGAATTTTCAGTACTGAAAGGCAGACTGTAAAATGTTTGTGTTTAAGCAGACCACTTTGGGATATACCCAGAGAATCTACAAACCTACAAAGTGCCTTTTGTTTTTCTCTGGGCATTAGTACTAATAGAAGGACAAGAATCCATTGCATATGCATGAGCAGGGGTGCTATAGACTAAATGTTAGTATTTATCCCAAATTCATATGTTAAAACCTAATCCCCTATGAGATGGTATTTGGAAGCCTTTAGAGGTGATTAGATCAAGAGGGCACAGCCCATAGGATGGGATTACTGCCCTATTATAAGAGAGACCCCAGAGAGAAACTTTACTCTTTCTATCATATGGGGACACAGGGAGGGCATCTATGAACTAGGAAGTGGGCTCTCAACGGACTCTGAATCTCCTCCACCTCCATCTTGGACTTAATCATCTTCTGGGAACTGTGAGAAATAAACTTGTTTGTAAGCCACCAGGTCTATGGTAATGTGTTAGAGCAGCCTCAGTTGGTTAAAATAAAAGATATAGCTAATAAAGATAGACCTGGCAGTAATTTATTTCTAAATTTTTAGAGTAACCGAGCACATTGCTGATGCCATCATTAGTGCTCTGTTTATCTGTTTGACTTTAATTGCTTGATCATTTGATCCTTTCAATAGACCCATGAAGCAGAAAAAGTAAATATTAGAACCCATGGAAAGTGAGGCATAGAGAGGGTAAGTGACTTGTTTGAATTTGCAAAGCTAGTTTGTAATAGATCTAAAACAAGAAGCCTAGTTCCTTTTTTTTTTTTTTTTCAACTTTTCTATTCTTTGAATAATTAACATGATACATGGAAGCTCTCAAAGCAAGGATGAAACAAGAGAACTGTCCATTTTTAACAGTCAAAGAACCGTAAGAAACTCTTAATCATGGGAAACAAACTGAGGGTTCCTGGAGGGGAGAGGGCAGGAGGGATGGGGTAACTGGGTGATGGACATTGGGAAGGGCATGTGTTGTAATGAGCACTGGGTATTATATAAGAGTGATGAAAGACGCGTGGGTGGCTCAGTGGGTTAAAGCCTCTGCCTTTGGCTCAGGTCATGATCCCAGGGTTCTGGGATCGAGGCCTGAATCGATTCAGGCTTTCTGCTCAGCAGGGAGCCTGCTTCCCCACCTCTCTCTCTCTCTCTCTCTCTCTCTCTCTCTGCCTGCCTCTCCAACTACTTGTGATCTCTATCTGTCAAATAAATAAATAAAATATTTTTTAAAAATGATGAATCACAGACCTATATGCCTGAAACAAGTAATACTTTATATTAATTGAATTTAAATAAAAATAAAAACGTATTGAAAAGACAAAGTAGTGTTATCATGGGATTATGCACAAGGCATAAGTGACTCCTAAGGCTTCCACTGTAGGAGTACCCTGTGGCTTTCTGGGTGATGATGAACCCTCAATTGTGTGCAAGCCCTGCGAAGAGAAGATAATAACAGGTTAGACTTACTGGGCATTTTACTTTGTGTCTGACTCTGTTATAAGTGTTTTATATGCTATATCTCACTGTATCCTCACAACAACTTCTAAAGGTAGGGCTCTGAGCTGGATCGCAGAAACCGAAACTAGAATCTCTATTGTCAAAGAGTACATTCTTCTGAAAGTATTAGACTCACCTTTTCATGAGAGAGAAATTGTAATTTAGTCTTCAGAAGTAGAAGAATCTCAAAATCCCGTGCTCTTCCCATTAGCTGGTGAGCATGGTGCTACTAATATGAACTCATATTTCAGAAATCAAATTTATGCATTTAAAATTTTTTTCCTTCCTAAGTTTTTATTCAATTATAGTTACTTAACATAAAATGTAACATTAGTTTCAAATGTAGAATTTAGTGATTCATCACTTACATGCAACACTCAGTGTTCATCACAAGTGCATTCCTTAATACCCATCACCTATTTAACCCATCCCCTTGCCCACCTCCCCTCCAGCAACACTCAGTTTGTTCTCTGCAGTTGAGAGTCTGTTTTTTGTTTGTTTGTTTGTTTTTATTTAATTTTACACAAAGATAAACTCAAAATGGATAAAAGACCTCAATGTGAGACAGGAATCCATCAGAATCCTAGAGGAGAATATAGGCAGTAACCTCTTCGATATCAGCCACAGCAACTTCTTTCAAGATATGTCTCCAAAGGCAAAGGAAACAAAAGCGAAAATGAACTTTTGGGACTTCATCAAGATCAAAAGCTTCTGCACAGCAAAGGAAACAGTCAACAAAACAAAGAGGCAACCCACGAATGGGAGAAGATATTTGCAAATAACAGTACAGACAAAAGATTGACATCCAGGATCTATAAAGAACTTCTCACACTCAACACATACAAAACAGATAATCATATCAAAAAATGGGCAGAATATATGAACAGACACTTCTCCAATGAAGACATACAAATGGCTATCAGACACAAGAAGAAATGTTCATCATCACTAGCCATCGGGGAGATTCAAATTAAAACCACATTGAGATACCACCTTACACCAGTTAGAATGGCCAAAATTAGCAAGACAGGAAGCAACGTGTGTTGGAGAGGATGTGGAGAAAGGGGAACCCTCTTACACTGTTGGTGGGAGTGCAAGTTGGTGCAGCCACTTTGGAGAACAGTGTGGAGAGTCCTCAAGAAATTAAAAATAAAGCTTCCCTATGATCCTGCAATTTCACTACTGGGTATTTACCCCCAAAATGCAGATATAGTGAAAAGAAGGGCCATCTCTACCCCAATGTTTATAGCAGCAATGGCCACGGTCACCAAGCTGTGGAAAGAACCAGGATGTCCTTCAATGGACAAATGGATAAGGAAGATGTGGTCCATATACACTATGGAGTATTATGGAGTATTATTCATGGAGTATTATTATGGAGTATTATTCATCCTCCATCAGAAAGGATGAATACTAACTTTTGTAGCAACATGGATGGGACTGGAAGAGATTATGTTGAGCGAAATAAGTCAAGCAGAGAGTCAAGTATCATATGGTTTCACTTATTTGTGGAGCATAACAAATAACATGGAGGACATAGGGAGATGGAGAGGAGATGGGAGTTGAGGGAAATTGGAAGGGGAGGTGAACCATGAGAGACTATGGACTCTGAAAAACAATCTGAGAGGTTTGAAGGGGCGGGGGGTGGGAGGTTGGGGGAGTCAGGTGGAGGCTAATTAAGGAGGACACGTATTGCATGGAGCACTGGGTGTGGTGCAAAAACAATGAATTCTGTTATGCTGAAAAGAAATTTTAAAAAATTATGCATTTTGTTTCTTAGTTTAAAATTCAATTAGTTGATCTTTTTTTTTTTTTTAAAGATTTTATTTATTTATTTGACAGACAGAGATCACAAGTAGGCAGAGAGGCAGGCAGTGAGAGAGGGGAAAGCAGGCTTCCTGCTGAGCAGAGAGCCCGATGCGGGACTCGATCCCAGGACCCTCAGATCATGACCCGAGCTGAAGGCAGAGGCTTTAACCCACTGAGCTACCCAGGTACCCCAATTAGTTGATCTTAAATGTCTTGCTCAAGTCAGGATCCATAGTTTTAAATGTCACTTTGGCCACCTGAATGACTCCACAATTTCCTCACAGAAATTTAGAGATTTACTTTTTTAAAATTTTTATTATTTATTTATCTATCTATTTATTTATTTATTTTTGCCTGTATTGGTGAGCTTTTGCTGCAGAACAAGCCACTTTAGAACTTAGTGACTTAAAACAGCAATTTTTTTTTTTTTTTAGCTCAATATCCTGCTCTTTGATAATTTAGCCTTGGCTAAACTGTGCAGTTCTGATCTGGGAGAATGCAGCTGCCTTCACTATTGTGGCTAAAATTATCTGGAGTTGACCAGTTTAGAATGAACTTTGTTGGTGTGGTAGACTAAATAATGCCCCCCCATTTATAATAACGTGAAGATGTCCACATCCTGGTTCCTGGAACCTGTGAATATATTATGTAACCTAAGGGACTTTGTAGATGTGATAAAGTTAAAAATCTAGAGATGGAGAGATTATCCTGGTTTAGCTAGGTATGCCCAATGATGAAATAATGAATATCCTTATAAGGGGGAGACAGAGGGAGATGCTACCACAAAAGAGAAGGTGATATGGTATAGAAGCAGAGATTTCAGTGATGAACTTTTGAACAGAGGAAAAAGCTATAAGCCATGGCATGCAGGCAGACATTAGAAGCTAGGAAACGTAAAACAATAGATTCTCCCCTCAGAGCTTCAAAAAGAAACCGGATCTGCTGATACCTTGATTTTAGCGCAGTGATTCTAATTTTAAACTTCTGACCTTCAGAATTATAAAAGAATAAATTTGTATTGTTCTAAGCTACTATATTAGTAGTAATTTGTTACGGCAGCAAAAGGAAACTAATACAGCTGAGATGTCTGGAATGACCAGGACCTTTCTCCAAATACATTTCCTTCTTTCCTCCCTCCCTTCCTTCATTCCTTCCTTCCTTCCTTCCTTCCTTCCTCCCTACTCAATATTCATCCTGTCCTCTAGCCTTACTGAACAATAACAGATCCTATAGCATTGCCATAAAATCTAGAAACTTAGATGGGTGTATTTTTCATTATTTATATTTATTTCTGAACACTATGGCTTATTTTTTATGGGGTATGTTAAATGTGATTTATTCAGTGAAAATCAGAGTCATAATTCATCTAAGGGAATGGTCATAGATGCATATGCAAGAATTGATAGAAATATTTCATTAATGCAGCAAATTCATTGCAATTTTGTACAACCCATTTAACTGCACCATTAATAAGGCGTATCATGTTGAACATTCCATGTGTTTTTTTTTTCAAATATGTATGTATTTTGATGTAATATCAAGAATCCATTTGTAAACATTTATATGTATATTCATTTATGTTTAAATATATTATAAGTACCATGTAAAATGTGCATGATGTTTTATGCCTCCATGCTTCTCTGTGTGAGATGTCCTATCTCTTTTTGATAGCTTTTCTATATCCTAGTTATTCTTCAGGACTCAGATCAAATACTAATTTCTTTATGAAATAGTTTCTTATCACTCAATCTCAGTGACCACAGCATCATCATCTTCCCCTTATTCCCTTGACCTTTTGAATTTCAGCAAGTGGAATTGAAACCTTTTCTGTAAAACATTAGTAGTAGCTCCTGATACATATATTAAACAGAATTTAACTGCAGCATCACAGATGCAAATGTTCCAGGAAAAGTAGAGTCTAATTGGGAATAAATAAGCAAGAAATCTAGTCCTCTGAGAGTTAAATTGTCCACACCAGGCAGATAAGTTCCTCTCAGATAACAGAGAATTGTGTAAGTTAAATCATGTGCTTGAGAGAAGCGCTCAGTCAAGTCTATCACCTGGTTAAAAATAAGCCTAGGGATGCCATCATTATCCATTTATTTTTTATCTAGGATCTTTCCTTTCCCATTTAAAATCATTCTGCAAATCTTACAATTTGTACGAAGTCTTCACTTACTAAAATGTATCTCTGTTCAATGTTCACAATTATCTGTACTTTATCCATTTTTTTCTCTTTATTCATAATCATTTGGGGGCAGAGACCTACTTTATGATATATTCAGATAGTGCAGGGTGCATACACAAAGCTTCATATATAATCATAATAACAATAATCTGTATCACAGATGACAGGTACAGAAATTGCTGTTCCAGACCTCAAAGTTTCAAATCAGAATAAATAAAGCTCTATGCATTTCATTAAAGCATTTCTCTCAAATCTGGTTTGTGGAACATAGATAACAATCTACCTATTTCTGCAGGGATTTTTTTTCCATTGAAAGTATGTCTAGCAATTTCTAATACAGGCTCACACCAACTTAGTTTACATTTAGTAAATAAAGTCAGAGGTTTTATAAACAGTGAATTAGTTTTAAGGTACATGAGCTTGATGGAATATTACATAGCCATTAAAATGATGAATATGCAGACTATCCAGCTACATGGAAAACTATGTACTATGGGAAAAGTAATACACAGAATGATGATATGATCATTTCTACTGTGTACATTATTTGTTATATGTACAGGTTAGAAGAGACCACAGAGCAATATAAATTGTTTTCTTAGGAAACTATTATGTTTTTTACATATTTGAATTTGTTTTTAAAGCAAAAGTATTGGGGTGCCTGGGTGACTCAGTCAGTTAAGCAGCTGCCTTCAGCTCAGGTCATGATCCCAGTGTCCTGGGATTGAGCACTGCATCGGGTTCCCTGCTCAGGGAGGAGCCTGCCTCTCCCTCTACTTCTGCTGGCCACTCTGTCTACTTGTGATCTCTCTCTCTCTCTGTCAAATAAACAAATAAAATCTTGTTTTTAAAAAAAGTGAATAAAGCAAGAGGATTTAAGCAGTATTTATTGACATAAACTATAATCTTCCTGGTCATATAGATAGATTATTACAATTTATGCTGTGTTCATGGAAGTAAAAAGAGACATTTTTTGAGTCATTTGTTCATAAGTAGGCTCCAATGCAGAGCTTGAACTCACAATCCTGAGATCAGCATCTGAGCTGAGATCTAGAGTCAGATACTTAACCAACTGAGCCACCCAGTAACCCCTAGAAAAGAGAAGTTTAAAGGCAGTTTCCTACCTATAAGATAAGGACATTAGTTAAGAGCATTACTGAGGTTTCTTTGAACATTTTTTATCAGTCATTCATTGCAATGGGAAGGAAGTTTTCCCCTTTATTTTCATAACTGTTAGGAGAAATTATAAACATTGTCCTTGGAGTCAGATCACTGGTTTCATACTATCCCTCTACTCCCACAGAGCCACTAAATATCTGATCCAGGACAAGTTCTTTAGGCCCTTCTTAAATCTTGTTTTCCTCACCTAAAAGTGGAGGTAATAAAATTTTACCCTATAATATTGTTGAAAGGAATAAATGCACAAAGCTTATAAAGTGGTGGTTTTGCATGGAACCTGGTACATATTAAGCTTTCAATAAAAATTAGTAATACACACATATCCCAAGGCCACAACTGATTTACCAATATTTTTTTCTCAAAGGGAAACTAAAGAAAGAATATTCCTAAGAATAAAATTCTGCAATGTTTAGACCATTCTAGGTGAAATCCCAAACAACAAGTTTCTTTTATTTCTTTGCAAGAGTTTCTTTCATGTATTCAAACTTAATTCAAAATGAAAACAGATATTTGCATGATGGCTATAATAGGTGACTTTTCTGATGGTAGGAATTTGTGATAAATTTGCAGGTACTGTGAGAACTCATTAAATATTTTGTGAATTGATTTCCTTTAGTAAAAGGCACTGGAATTTGGTACCCAATGTCTTCACATGGAATGTCAATCATAATGCATTCAATATTTAAATATTTGAATGGGTCATTGGCTGGAGTTTGTCATTCTATTCTCCTTCTTCTATAGAGCATATCTAAAATACTGGGACTGAATTTTGAGTATTTTTCAAGATTTTATTTATTTTTATTAATTATTTTTATTAACATATTATGTATTATTAGCCCCAGATGTACGGGTCTGTGAATTGTCAGGCTTACACACTTTACAACACTCACCATTTCACATACCCTCCCCAATGACCATAACCTAACCACCCTCTCCGTACCCCCCTTCACCAACAGCATTCAGGTTGTGTCCAGAGATTTAGAGTCTCTTATGGTTTGTCTCCCTCCCGATCCCGTCTTGTTTCATTTTTTCCTTCCCTGTTCCCTAAACCCCTACTTTGCCTCTTAAATTCCTCATATCAGGGAGATCAAATGATAATTGTCTTTCTCTGATTGACTTATTTCGTTCAACATAATAGCCTCTAGTTCTATCCACGTCATTGCAAATGGCAAGATGTCATTTCTTTTGATGGCTGCATATTTCCACTGTATATATATATACCACATCTTTATCCATTCATCTGTTGAGGGACATCGAGACTCTTTCCATAGTTTGGCTATTGTGGACATTGCTGCTATAAACATTCGGGTACATGCGCCCCTTCAGAATACTATATTTATATCTTTAGGGTAAATACCCAGTAGTGCAATTACTGGGTCATAGAGTAACTCTATTTTCAGATTTTGGAGGAACCTCCATGCTGTTTTCCAGACTGGCTGCACCAGCTTGCAGTCCCACCAACAGTGTAGGAGAGTTCCCCTTTCTCCGCATCCTCGCCAACACCTGTCCTTTTCTGACTGGTTAATTTTAGCCATTCTCAGTGGTGTGAGGTGTTCTCTCATTGTGGTTTTGATTTGTATTTCCCTGATGCCAAGTGATGTGGAGCACTTTTTCATGTGTCTGTTTGCCATCTGGATGTCTTCTTTGTAGAAATGTCTGTTCATGTCCTCTGCCCATTTCTTGATTGGATTACTTGTTCTTTGGGTGTTGAGTTTAATAAGTTCTTTAGAGATTTTGGATACTAGCTCTTTATCTGATATGTCACTAGTGAATATCTTCTCCCATTCTGTCAGTTGTCTTTTGGTTTTGTTGACTGTTTCATTTGCTGTGCAAAAGCTTTTGAGCTTGATAAAGTCCCAAGAGTTCATTTATGCCCTTATTTCCCTTGCTTTTGGAGATGTTTTTAGGAGGAAGTTGCTGCAGCTAAGGTTAAAGAGGTTGCCTCTGTTCTCCTCAAGAATTCTGATGGATTCCTGTCTCACACTGAGGTCTTCATCCACTTCAAGTCTATTTTTCTGTATGGTGTAAAGAAATGGTCCAGTTTCATTTTTCTGCATGCAGCTGTCCAATTTTCCCAGAACCATTTGTTGAAGAGATGGTCTTTTTTCCATTGGACATTTTTTCCTGCTTTGCAAAAGACTAGTTGACCATAGAGTTGATGGTCTATTTCTGGGGTCTCTATTCTGTTCCATTAAACTATGTGTCTGTTTTTGTGCCAGTACCATACTGTCTTGATGATGACAGCTTTGTAATAGAGCCTGAAGTCTGGAATTGTGATGCCACCAACTTTGGCTTTCTTTTTCAACATCCCTCTGGCTATTTGAGGTCTTTTGTGTTTCCATATAAATTTTAGGATTATTTGTTCCATTTCTTTGAAAAAAATTGGTGGTATTTTGATAGAGATTGCATTAAATGTGTAGACTGCTTTAGGTAGCATAGATATTTTCACAATATTTGTTCTTCCAATCCATGAGCATGGAACATTTTTCCATTTCTTTGTGTCTTCCTCAATTTCTTTTATGAGTGTCCTATAGTTTTCTGAGTACAGATTCTTTGCCTCTTTGGTTAGGTTTCTTCTTAAGTATCTTATGGTTTGGGGTGTAATTGTAAATGGGCTCGACTCCTTAATTTCTCTTTCTTCTGTCTTGTTGTTGGTGTATAGAAATGCAACTGATTACTGTGCATTAATTTTATATTTTGATACTTTACTGAAGTCCTGTACAAGTTCTAGCAGTTTTGGAGTGGCGTCTTTCGGGTTTTGCACATAAAGTATCATATCATCTGCAAAGAGTACTTTGACTTCTTCTTTGCTGATTCAGATGCCTTTAATTTCTTTTTGTTGTCTGATTGCTGAGGCTTGGACTTCTAGTACTATGTTGAATAGCAGTGGTGATAGTGGACAGCACTGCCATGTCCTGACCTTAGCAGAAAAGCTCTCTGTTCTTCCCCATTGAGAATGATATTCGCTGTGGGTTTTTCATAGATGGCTTTGATGATATTGAGGTTTGTGCCCTCTAGCCCTATACTTGGAAGAGTTTTGATCAATAAAGGATGCTATACTTTGTCAAATGCTTTTTTGTCATCTACTAAGAGTAGATCACTCATATTGATTGATTTGCAGATGTTGAACCAAACTTTGGGCCCAGGAATAAATCCCACTTGGTCATGGTGAATAATCCTTTTAATATACTGTTGGATCCTATTGGCTAGTATTTGGTAAGAACTTTTGCATCTGCATTCATCATGGATATTGGTCTGTAATTCTCTTTTTTGATGGATTATTTGTTTTTGTTTCTGTGATAAAGGTAATGCTAGTCTCATCAAATGAGTTTGGAAGTTTTCTTTCCATTTCTATTTTTTGGAACAGTTTCAGGAGAATACGTATTAATTCTTCTTTAAATGTTTGGTAGAATTCCACTGGGAAGCTCTGGGCTCTTGTTTGTTAGGAGATTTTTGATGACGGCTTCAATCTCCTTACTGTTTATTCTGTTCAGGTTTTCTATTTCTTCCTGGCTCAGTTTTGGTAGTTTGTTTGTCTCTAGGAATGCATCCATTTTCTTCCAGATTGTCAAATTTGCTGGCATATACATGTTCATAATATGTTCTTATAATCATTTGTATTTCTTTGGTGTTGGTTGTGATCTCTCCTCTATCATTCACAATTTTATTAATTTGGGTCCTTTCTCTTTTCTTTTTGATAAGTCTGGCCAGGGGTTTATCAATTTTATTAATTCTTTCAAAGAACCAGATCCTGGTTTTGTTGATTTGTTCTACTGTTCTTTTGGTTTCTATTTCATTGATTTTTGCTCTGATCTTTATGATCTTTATGATTTCTCTTCTCCTGTGGGGTTTAGACTTTCTTTGCTGTTCTTTCTCCAGCTCCTTTAGGTGTAGCTTTAGGTTGTGTATTTGAGACCTTTCTTATTTCTTGAGAAAGGTTTGTGTCACTATATACTTTTCTCTCAGAACTGCCTTTGCTGTATCCCAAAGATTTTGAACTGTTGTGTTTTCATTTTCATTTGTTTCCATGAATTTTTTCAATTCTTCTTTAATTTCCTGGTGGACCCATTCAGTCTTTAGTCAGATGCTCTTTAGCCTCCCTGTATTTGAGTTCTTTCCAACTTTCCTCCTGTGATTGAGTTCTAGCTTCAGAGCATTGTGGTCTGAAAATATGCACAGAATGATCCCAATCTTTTGGCACTGGTTGAGACCTTATTTGTGACCCAGGCTGTGATCTATTCTGGAGAATGTCCCATGTGTTCTAGAGAAGAATGTGTATTCTGTTGCTTTGGGATGGAATATTCTGAACATATCTGTGATGTCCATCTGGTCCAGTGTATCATTTAAGGCTTTTATTTCTTTGTTGATCTTTTGCTTGGATAATCTGTCCATTTCAGTGAGGAGGGTGTTAAAGTGCCCTATTATTATAGTATAATTGTCAGCGTATTTCTTTGATTTTGGTGTTAATTAGTTTATATAGTTGGCTGTTCCCATGTTAGGGGAATAAATATTTAAAATTATTAGATCTTCTTGTTGGACAAACCATTTAAGTATGATATAGTGTCCTTCCTCATCTCTTATTATCGTCTTTGGCTTAAAATCTAATTCATCTAATATAAAGCTTGCCATCCCAGCTTTTTTTTTTTTTTTTTTTTAGATGTCCATTAGCATGGTAAATTGTTTTTCACCCCCTCCCTTTAAATCTGGAGGTGTCTCTGGATCTAAAATCACTTTCTTGTAGACAGCATATCGACAGGTCTTATTTTTTTTAATACATTGTTACCCTGTGTCTTTTGATTGGGGCATATAGCCCATTTACATTCAGGGTAACTATTGAAAGATGTGAATTTGGTGCCATTGTATTGCCTGCAAGGTGACTGTTACTGTATATTGTCTTTGTTCCTTTCTGGTCTACTACTTTTAGGCTCTCTCTTTGCTTAGAGGACCCCTTTCAATATTTCCTGTAGGGCTGGTTTGGTGTTTGCAAATTCTTTTTATTTTTGTTCGTCCTGGAAGCTTTTTATTTCTCCTTCTATTATCAATGACAGCCTAGTTATATATGGTATTCTTGGCTGCATACTTTTCTCATTTAGTGCTCTGGATATATCATGCCTGTCCTCTCTGGTGTACCAGGTCTCTGTGGATAAGTCTGCCAATCTGATATTTCTACCATTGTAGTTACAGACTTCTTGTCCCAAGCTGCTTTCAGGGGTTTCTTTTTGTCACTAGTTTTACTACTAGGTGTAAGTTTACTTACACTCTTTGTCACTAAGTTTTACTACTAGTTGTAAGTCTTACTACTAGGTGACGGGGTGTAGACCTATTTTTATTGATTTTGAGGGGGGTTCTCTATGCCTCTTGGATTTTGATGCTTGTTCCCTTTGATATAATAGGAAAATTGTCTCTTCTAATTTGCTCCAATATACCTTCTTGCCCTCTCCCTCTTTCTCCTTCTTCTGGAATCCCAATTATTCTCATATTGTTTCATCTTACGGTATCACTTATCTCTCAAATTCTCCCCTCATAGTCCATTAGTTGTTTGTTTCTCTTTTGCTCAGCTTCTCTATTTTTCATCATTTGGTCTTCTATATCACTAATTCCCTCTTTTGCCTCATTTAAGTAAGAGCCTCTATTTTTTATTGTACCTCATTAATTCCTTTTTTAAATTTTATCTTGGTTAGATTTTCATTCTTTTATTTCTCCACACAGGGTTTCTCTAATATCTTCCATGCCTTTTTTGAGCCCAACTAGCACCTTGAGAATCATCATTCTGAACTCTAGATCTGACATATTACCAATGTCTGAATTGATTAGGTCTCTAGCTGTCAGTACTGCCTCTTGTTATTTTCTCTGTTGTGAGTTTTTACACCTTGTCATTTTATCCAGATACAAATACATGAATGAGAAAATAAAATACTAAAAGGGTGGCAAAGACCACAGAGAAATGCTAACCAAATCAGAGGAGACCCCAAACTGGGGTGAGAAGAAAAGGTGTAAAGAAATTGGAAAAAAAGAATATATATATTAGACTGGTGAATAGAACAGTACCACCCACTTGATTTTGGGTGTATTTTGGTCTCTTAGAAGAAACTACCTCCCAAAATTTTAAAGAAAGAAAAACTTACATATATACAGAAAAATAAGGGTAAACACCATGAAGGGATGCACTATGATTGTAAAGATGAAAATTGTTTTAAAATTCTAAAAAAAGGAATTGATAAGATAAGTTGGTTGGAAAAAGAAAGAAGAGGAAAAAAAGGGGGGGGGGGGTATGAGAATGTGCTCAGGCTGGGACTAGAACAAAGCCCTGTGCTAGATTTAGGGTATATTTTGACCTATTAGAAGAAATTGTATCCCCAGGAGTGCAATTGCAGGGTCATAGGGAAGTTCTATTTTTAATTTCTTGAGGAATCTCCACACTGTTCTCCAAAGAGGCTGCACCAACTTGCATTCCCACCTATGACCCTGCAATTGCACTCCTGGGTATTTACCCCAAAGATACAGATGCCATGAAAAGAAGGGCCATCTGTACCCCAATGTTTATAGCAGCAATGGCCACGGTCGCCAAACTATGGAAAGAACCAAGATGCCCTTCAACAGACGAATGGATAAGGAAGATGTGGTCCATATACACTATGGAGTATTATGCCTCCATCAGAAAGGATGAATACCCAACTTTTGTAGCAACATGGACGGGACTGGAAGAGATTATGCTGAGTGAAATAAGTCAAGCAGAGAGAGTCAATTATCATATGGTTTCACTTATTTGTGGAGCATAACAAATATCATGGAGGACAAGGGGTGTTAGAGAGGAGAAGGGAGTTGGGGTAAATTGGAAGGGGAGGTGAATCATGAGAGACTATGGACTCTGATAAACAATCTAAGGGGTTTGAAGTGGCGGGGGGTGGGAGGTCGGGGTACTAGGTGGTGGATATTATAGAGGGTATGGATTGCATGGAGCACTGGATGTGGTGAAAAAATAATGCATACTGTTTTTCTGAAAATAAATTAAAAAAAAGAAATTTTATCTCAAAATTTTTTAGGAAGGAAAAAAAAACCCTATACATATACAAAAAATACAATGAAGTACAATGAAGGATGAAATATGACTATAATAACAAAGGTTTAAAAAGATATTTTTAATGGTATTGTTAAGATAAACTAGTTAAAAAACATTAAAAGAGGAAAGAGGAAAATTTTTAAAAAATTAGAATAAGAAAAAGATAAAATTAAAAATATTTAATTAACTTTACAAGACTAAAGAATCATGGGGAGAAAACCATGAATTCCATGCTTTGCTTTCCCCTCCTCTGGTATTCTGCTATTCTCTTAATCAGTGAGCATGGTCTTGGCTGGATGTTCTTCCTGATCTTCTGGGAGGGGCCTGTTGCCATGATTCTCAAATGTCTTTGCCCAACGTGGCATTGCACCACCCTTGCCAGGGGCTGGGCTAAGTAATCTGCTTGGATTCACTCTCGGGAGCTTTTGTTTCCTGGGAATTTCCATAGAGCTCTGGAGGATGGAAGTTAAAATGGCGGCCTCCCAATCTCCAGAGAGGAGGAGCCACGAGCTTGGGGCCTGACTCCTCAGTTCACCCTTGGATAAAGCACTCAATCACTCCTGTCTCCCTTTCTCAAGCCACACTCATCCGGCCTGTGACTGAATGTTTCTGTCTCTGGCACACAGCTCCGTTTGGAGTCTCCAAACTGAGCAGATACATACCTTCAGAGGAGGAAGGTGAGTCTCCTTGGATCTGCCATTTTGGGGTCCCTCCTCAAAGAGCAGTGGCCCAACTGTGCATGGACCACAGTTTAAGGTAACCCCGAGCTGAGAGCTCACTTCTCCACTGTGTCTTTGCAGCCAGCTTCCCCACTACATTACCTGGGAGTTCTGCCACACTCAGTCACCTTTCGGTGACTTTCGGTGACCCCAGGGGTCCTGAGACCACACTGTCCCTGTGAGGGCTCCACCCCTGCATAGCCTCAGGAACAGACTTATAAAAGTTTGGATTTTGTGCTCCACTGATCCACTGCTCCACTGCTTGCTGAAAGCCTGCCCCCCCACCCCCCCTGCAGTGTATCTCCTTGTAGCCTTGGATTTGCTTCTCTGCACATCCTACCTTTCAGAAAGTGGTTGATTTTCTATTTCTAGAATTGCTGCTCTTCTTCTCTTCAATCTCCTGTTGAGTTTGTAGGTGTTCAGAATGATTTGATAACTATCTAACTGAACTCCTGCTTCCTGATGTCATTTCAGTCTGCTACTCCTCCGCCATCTTCTATCTGAATTTTGAGTATGTTTTATGTCTACATTCTGACTGTATGATTTAGTAGAAGGTTACAGAAAAAGGAAACAAATAGGTAATCTAAAGAGTACTTAAAATGTAGTCTTATCTCTACACAATTATATGCCTTACACTTCTGTTTTACTAGTCTCATTGTCTATATGTTTAGAAAAATCCTCCAAATTACTAAAAGAATGAAATTAAAGGCCTTTTGAAACATGTAAGGGAGAGACTGTTTTCTCTTTCTTAATGAAAAGGTTTTCAGCTCAATGTCTTCTGGGGGAAGATTTGATCTATCCTCACCTCTGTAAGGCCCAGTTAGAAACAAGCAAGCATCCTGAAAGGGAAGCTCTGCCTTTCCAAAACTGGCATTTTCAGATATGTGAGGAATAATTAAAAAGCCTAGCAAAGTTGAATAGGAATAAATCATTTTGGCCTATTAAATAATGAGAGCTTTACCTAGAGAGAATATAGACAGGTCCAGACCAGCCAAAGCTGGAAATAGCTTCTTGAAGTTTATAACAGGTGAATTTAGGACAAAGGAAAGGTGATTCTGCAAATTTTCTGATCAGCCCCCTTAAGTTACTGCCCTCTTCAACTCCCATCAGTCATGTATAACCATCTCTCTTCAGATCACAGAATGAATTTCTTGAGATTAAGGACCAAAGGCTTTTTGTTCATCCTTGTTTACCTAGTATTTACTTCCTAGGAAATTGACCGTAAATACTAGACTACCTCAAGAGGTAAAGGAGTCAAAAATTTAATTAGGTTTAAAATACAATGATATATCTGTAATGGTTTGAGAACATAGCCTTTTATAAAGTGGTGTCTGTTCAGCCTCTTGCCATAATTTGAAAAAAAAGAAAGTCCTTTATCCTTCTCTCAGAAACAGAACTGGGCTGTACGGTGTTCTTTGGTGCCCTGGTACTCTTTTCTTATCAGTCTATGGCCTTAAATAATTGTTTAGGTTGATTTCTAGCAGTTTGGATATTTGTGTGATAATACACAGCACTTACCTAGCCTGCACAGAGATTAGCATATGCTTAATTTTTCCAGACCTCAAATCAGTCACCTATAAATTGAGGCCCCAGTGCCAGATTCTCTTAAGGATAGGATTCCACTCTCCAAATGTTTTTCTCTGGTGATTCAAAGTTTAGATTTTTAGGGCCATGGACTGTTTGTTGTCCTCCCCACCTCCTTTAATAATAGTAGGTTCCCCTGCCCAACTCACATCATAGCACCTTGACTTTAGCATCCAGCTCAAAACAAGAATAGGGAGTGAAGAAAGAAGCTGTTTTCTAACTCAGTACTAAAATAACAGGGGCAAGGCTGAAAATAAGCATCTAAGAAAATTGCTTTTTGTGTTTGTATCATTTTTTCCAAGTTTTCCTATTGTAACTCTTTCATTTTTAAGAAAATGTTATCAAACTAGAAGACTTTCTATTTCCTGCTGGCTGCTTCCTCCCCCTTATCTGATGCCATAAACTGTATTGAAAGCAATTTTAACAGACATAACTAATGAAGGGCTAAATATGTGCACATGATATATTGTTATTTTATAACCAGGAGTTCTTCTGGATCTCTAGTCAGCTCTATCCTGAATTGATATAGAGTTTGATCACTCTGTATTATATTAGTTTCCCCATTTGTGAAATGGACAGGGTTGTAAAATATATATATATATATATATATACATATATATATGATAGATTCCATCAGTAATTAATGCTTATTCAACATATTAATATCCTTTCTCAAAGGCACAGCAACATACGAAATTGTTGCATTGCCTATGTTTCCCTGTGGCTAACTTGCCTTCAGCAGCTGGGGGAAGTAGTCTTTCTTTCTTTTTTCTCTTTTCAGTGTTCCAGAATTCATTGTTTATGCACCACACTCTGAGTTGCTTTGCTGTGGACAGATGGACCTCAATCTCTCTTACATTACTTGAACTAGATTGCCCACTTGGGAACTCTTTCTTTATCTTTGAAAATCCCCAAACCTCAGCTCTCACCACTGATAACAAAATAAGCAAATAAACAAAGTTTAATTTAAAAGACAAAATCAATAATAGCTTATCAATGTGAATAGATTATATTATTTGGCAATGTTACCTATCAGAACAACATGTAAAGAATAAACTACACATTTACTACCATGTCATTAACCCTGTCTACTCACCTTCTTTGAGATGCAGGTAACAACTAATTGAATATTAACACCACCACATTCCAACAGGGTGTACATTATGGAGCAAATCAGTTCTCCTAGTCATCTAATTCTGCCCATTGTTGTGGTCCCTTATTGTGCAAGCTGTTTAATATGTTTACTGAAGTAAATAATAATGAATGACATGGATTTCTCATTCTTTAACTTTTACTAAATACTTCTTAAATGTATGACATGTCAGGAACATTCCCAATAGAATATTGGGATCTTTAAGCTACTTTGGAAAAAAAGAAGACACAACTTGTTTTCTTCCTGTTGTTATAAAGGTGGAAAATCTTGGTGGGCAGTTTATAAAACATGAAACTTTAAATACAGAGTAACTTAAGAGCATGGGATTTTTAAATCAGATAGACCAAGGTCTGAATTCTGCCAGTGATTTTCCCAGATAACTTTGAATTAAGTTATATAAACTCTTGAAACTTCTTTATCTTCATTTGTATGTAAAATTCCATTTAGTTGTTCAGGATTAGTCAAATGTTGACAAGCTAATGCATAACTCAACCAGTAAAAGGAGGTTTGTAGGATGGTGTGGGAAAGACATGATTCAATGCCCGGTATTGAGTACTTGCTGCTTCTGCTGTTCAGACTGTTGTTGCTTCTGATACTACTGTCGCCGTCATCATTACTACCACCATCACTACTTCTATCACTGCCACCACCACTACTACTACTATTACACTATTACTACCACCACTACTACCACCTACTTCTGTTCCCACCACAACCTCTACCACCATTACTACTGCTGTTACTATCATCACTACTACTCCCATTACCACCACTACCACTACTACTACCACCACTACTGCTACTACTAATACCACCACCACTATGTCTACTTTTACTACTACCACCACTACTACTACTATCACCAGCACCACTATCACCACCACTACTACTACTTGCTTATCTTTATGATTGTCATCATCGCCCATCACTGTTGTCATCATCACTATCACTGTTGGTATCATTGTCACGTCATGTCATTTTCTTCAAGTGAGATGAAATAATGTGCTCCCCAAATCTGGGAGAAAAGATGTCTCTTAGATTCTTCCAAATGCTTTGAAAGTTCTTGTTCCTATTCTTGGCAGCTTCAACTTTATAGAATGATATCAGTGTCAGTCAGGATAGAGGTTCAAGACAGAAACTACCCATATTAGGCTTATAGTGCATCCAAAACTCATTTGTTTTAAAATTAGTATCAATAATGAAAGTCAGATACAAATACAGGCTGGAAACTAAAAGGTAATTCAAGATGTAGAGATATTTAGATATTTAGATATTTAAATATTTAGATATTTCAAATAGAAATAAAGTGAACAGAGCCATCCAAGAAATAAGAAGTGAATATTTGGAAAGAACGGATTTTTTAAAAAAATTCCAATGTAATTAATGTACAGTGTTGTAGTAGTTTCTGATGTATAATATAGTGACCCAATAATTCTATGCATTACTCAGTGCTCATTATGATAAGTATACTCTTAATTCCCTTCTCCTACTTCACCCATTCTCCCCAAACTTCTCCTCTGGCATCCATCAATTTGTTCATTATATTTAAGAACCTGGGTTTGTTGTTGCTGTTGTTGTTTGTCTCTTTTTTCCCTTGGTTCATTTGTTTTGTTTCTTAAATTCCACATATGAATGAAATCATATGGTATTTGTCTATCTCTGATTGTCTTATTTCCCTTAGTATTATACCCTCTTGATCTGTCCATGTTGTTGCAAATGGCAAGATTTCATTTTTATGGCTGTATAATATTCCTGTGTGTGTGTGTGTGTGTGTGTGTGTGTGTACCACATCTAACCCTGTATGTTAATTATACTGGAATTAAAATACTTAATAAAATGCTTACAACAAAGAAGGAAGATGAAAAGCCATATAAAAAGTAGTTCTTAAGAGAAAAAAATATAATATATATCCTAATTTGAAAATTAGACAAAAGAATGATTGTTTCTTTCTTTCTTTTTTTTAACTTTTTGATGTAGTTTTCAACAATTCTTTAGTTACATAAAACACCCAGTGCTCATCACAACATGTGCCCTCCTTAAAACCCATCACCCAGTTACCCCATACTCCCAACCCCCTCCCTTTGGTAACCCTCAGTTTGGTTCTTGGAGTCGAGAGTCTCTCATGGATTGTCTCCCTCTCTGATTTCTTCCCATTCAGTTTTCTCTCCCTTCCCCAATGGTCCTCCACACTAGAATGATTGTTTCTATTTATATTTCCCATATACTTGGGATTAAGGATATTCCCTATATACTTGGGATTAAGTATATGACAGGTACTCTGCTCAACACTTTATATGATAAACTTACCTAATGCTTATGATAACTTTACTATGTACCTTGGTTTATAGATGAGAAAATTAAAATTTAAAGAACTTGCCCAATAGCAGAATTGGTTAAAATCCAAACCTAGTACTCTTTCTACTATATCCATGTTATAATAAGATGATAGTGGTCAAGCAAAGAAAGTTTTTTTTTTAAACATACATTACTAAAGAAAGTATAAATTGATAAAATCCCTACAGAAAATTTTGGCAATATTTGTCAATATTAAAAATCATGTAGGGACGCCTGGGTGGCTCAGTTGGTTAAGCAGCTGCCTTCAGCTCAGGTCATGATCCCAGCGTCCTGGGATCGAGTCCCGCATCGGGCTCCTTGTCCCGCAGGGAGCCTGCCTCTCCCTCTGACTCTGCCTGCCACTCTGCCTGTGCTCTCTCTCTCTCTCTGACAAATAAATAAATAAAATCTTTAAAAAAATAAATAAATAAATAAATAAATAAAAATCATGTATTTGTTGACTCAATTCCACTTTTGAAAATTTATGCTACAAATCTAGGTATACACATATGATCTATAATATCACTTGTAATAACAATTGACAACCATAAGATGGCATATTATGCAGATGAAAAAAATTAAGACATTCTGTGTACTAATATGAAAAGATCTTTTGTTAACCTAGAAAGACATTTATTTATTTAGTTAGTTAGTTTAGATTTATGTTTTTATGTGACAGAGAGAGACACAGTGAGGAGAAAACACAAGCAGGGGAAGTGGGAAAGGGAGAAGTAGGTTCCCAAAGAGCAGGGAGCCCAATGCAGGCTCAATCCTAAGACTCTGGGATTACAACCTGAGCTGAAGGCAGATGCTTAATGGCTGAGCCACCCAGGCATCCTAACTTAGCAAGACATTTAGAGCAATGGAAATGATGGGAATAGAATATTATTTTTTAATTGTGTTAACAGGGAGATAGGAATTTATTGAAATGCAATTATTTTTCTCTAGATGAGTTCTAGCAGGACACTTAAGAAATTAGTAATAACGGACATACTTGGGTGTTAAGGAAGAGAAGTGGTTGGATGTGTGATAGGTTTAGAGAAATGTGACCGTATAAAATCTAACTCTAAATGTCAAAAAAATTAGCCAGGTGAATATGTTTCATATTCAAAATATATTAAAGACATTGTTCCAGTTTTTGATAACTTAAGTGTATTCACATGGAAATAATAACTGATGGTGCCATATGAAGAAATATACCAAGAGTATATTCACAAGCCTGAAGATGTATGTATGTCATGTACTTCATGAAATTATTTCTGATACTATTGATATTAAAGTATTTATTTTAGGAAGACTTAGGGAAATCCCAATACGAGAAAGAAGGAGGGAAATAACCTGAATTGGGAAATGGGTATTAGGAATAGTTCTCTTCCCTAACTCTACATCTGTGCTGCTCTCACAGCATGTTTAGATATACCCGGGTGAGTTTCAGTACTCCAGCAGAGAAAGGAGTTCTCTAAACTAGTGCCTACATAGCTAACATGGGACCAATTTAAGTGTTCAGCACCCCATCAGCTAAGATTTAAAGCTACCATTAGTGAATTTACTGACCATATGTGTGTCCAAAGGTTGGGGCTTCTTGGACAAATGAGGTGCAACAGCAGACACATCAAACTGGGAAGTGGTATGTCTACCATTCTGACATTTCCTACCCCTGCCTTGATCTCCTCATCCACTGGCATCTGTTGCATTCTTTCAAATGTATACTTCTGCAGTTATCAGACCTACTTGCATAACCCACACATAAGTTTCTTATAAAAGATGAAGATTAAGATTACAGAATCTATAATCATTTAAATAGGTTTTTCATACTTGCTATCCTACAATAGAACATATCACACCAGAGGCAGTTTGCTATTATTTTGACTGTGATTATTGATAAACAATATTGATTCCTGATTGTGCTTCATATTAACTCTTTGAAGTCTTTTGATTCTGTGTTAGAGTCTTGATTCTACAGCAAAATTCCCTGCCTAGTGGACTTACTTATTTTTAGATCAACCTGATCAAAACTGCATTTATTACTAAAAAATGCAATGATATTGAGAGGCAATGTGAGGGGCTTGGGGGGATAGGAAAGGAATAAATGAAACAAGATGGGATCGGGAGGAAGACAAACCATTAGAGACTCTTAATCTCACAAACAAACTTCAGGTTGCCAGGGATAGGGAGGTAGGGAGACGGTGCTGGGGTTATGGACATTGGGGAAGGTATGTGCTATGGTGAGTGCTGTGAAGTGTAAACCTGGTGATTCACAGACCTGTACCCCTGGGGCTAATAATAAATTATATGTTGATAAAAAAAATTAAAAAAAATTTAAAAATGCAATGATATAAATCCTTTGGTGTTCCTATTCTTACATAAGCTACTTTCCCTTCCAGATAATTAAAAAGGAATACAGTAGAGCAGAATTACGTGTACAATTTCTCTTAGGTTCTCCATATTTTAATGTCTATCTTCTTATAATGTGGAAATTCATGTATCTCTATCAAAAGTGCAATATGGCATCTTTTAATGACCTGCAGATGAAATTTCATAGTGTATGAATTTTGATATAACTGTAGTCAACATCACAGTCTGTGCCTATGAGATTCCACAATAAAGACCAAAAAAGGAATGCTGAATAGTATCCACATATATTTTTATAATCTTAAGATATACAAATCATTGGCTAATTTAGATGTTTAATTTTATTATATCTAGATTTTTTTCTAAGCCATCTGTAGTTAAGAGTCCCAGTTGACTGGTTATCACAGAAACTTTCTTCTTCAAAGGCAGGTACCGCTCAGGTTTGCCCACTGACTTGAATGTACAGCTTGCATGTGCTCTTTCCCTGAAAAGAGTCTCCACTATTACAGGATGATTATTGCTTAGTCAGCTATTCAGATGCTCCTGGAATCAGTTGTTATGGGAAGAGGAGTAGGTGGAAGATGGATAGACTCTAAGGAACTCTTTAAGGAAAAGATTGAAGCAATCTTCAGGGGGAAAAGGGAGAAATAATTATAAAGGAATTCTTCCTAGAAAAGATCAATCACCAGAAAAGTACCCTTTGAACCTTTTGTCATAGGAAATCTATTTAATAATATTTTCTCTTCAGAAGATGAAGTTTTTAATTAACTTATATTATCTAATGCAACTTTTTCACACAAAGCCTACAAAACATCGTGCTAATGAAAAGAGGAAACAATGGATTTCTTGATTTTAGGGGAAAAAAATATACACACACACACACGCAACACACCTTATGGAAAAAATGAAATCCCCATTTATTTCTTATATTCAGAATTATTAAGGTTTAATCTTATGTAGTATACTTATACTTACATAAATGGAAGATGAATTAAGGAAAAGATAATATGAAATAGAGGAAATTATAAAGTGTAGCAAAAAGTTACTATACACTACTTATATTTAATAGCATGAGTTAAGAAATCTAAGAATACTGTAGTTATCAGGTAATGTATTGGCAATTTCAGGCATCTAAATATTTATCTATTTAAAAAACAAATTTTTATTTCTCAGTGTGTTTAAATTCAGCCTTATTGATGTTTACTTTATATACAATAAAATTCACTAATTTTAACTGTAGATTTTGGTTAGTTTTCAGAAGTGGATACAGTTGTGTATTCTCAACTGAAATCACGATATAGACCATTTCCATTAACCTAAGAGTTGCGTTATACCCTTTTATATACAAAACCCTTCCCTCACCCCTAGTTCCTGGCAACCACTGGTCTTTCTGCCGTTATAGTTTTTGCCCTTTCTAGAACTTCATATAAATGGAATGATATGACATATTTTGTTTCTCTTCAACATAGGGTAATGCTTTGCAGAGTCAACTATGTTCAACTCTGTTGTTCCATAAGTCAGTGGTTAGAATATCTAATTTCTGAAAGATACTCCTCTGTACGGCTATACCACAAATTGTTTATTAAGTCATCAGTTGATGGACATTTTGGTTTTTTTCTAGTGCTTTGCCTATTATAAATAAAGTAACTATGAACATTGAAGCACAAATCTTTTTTGTGATCATATGTTTTCATCTTTCTGGTATAAACGCTTAGAAGTAGAATCACTAGATCATATGGTTAGTATATAAGAAATTAGTTTTTGCCAAAATCCATTTTGCATTTCCACCAGCAGTGTCTGAGCATCTCTGTTGCTCCATATTCTCACTGATATCCTATTTATTTCTTAATCAGTGCACTCTTTTAGTCATGAACCATAGTAAGAATTTCATTTTACATTATAGACCATAATGCATAGACATAACTGAGACATGTTTTAGGAAACAATATTTTGGCTTACTACAAAAAAAAAACCCTGAATTTTATTTTCTATTTTATTATATCTTGCTAAAAAATAAAAATGCTTGTCTTAAAAAGTAATGTAATTGTACAACTTACTAATAGTTTGACTGATAGTTCAACATAACTCATAATTTTGACACACTAATACATATCTACACAAATATATAATTTTAGGTTGATGTCTTATTTTTATAGTGAGACTATAGATAGTATAAATGTTTTTGCCACCAAGGATCTGTTGTTTGAGATTAGAAGGGAAAGCTGACAGAAGGATGAGTCTAGGTTTGGGGCTTTCGCAAATAAATGAGATTGACATAAGACAAGGCAGGAGATTGACAGAAGGTGGTTGAACTTTACATTGAATCAGGGCTGCTGTGTTAGTGGTAACAAGCCTGTACCACAAGATGGACCACATTGGCCTTGGTTTAGAGCCATTATCCTGTGTCAGTAAAAGGATGGGTTTAGGAAAAAAAGTTATTAAAAGGTTAAAATTTATTTAGAAAAAAGAAATTATTATCTAGAACTATTAGGTTTAGCTATTTTAGTTATTCATATATGGTCTTTAACCTGTTTTTCATGTTTGTTTGGGAATTAGTTATAGTTAGGTGATCAGTGATTGAAACTCAAGAGGCCAAAGATACTAAATGAGGTTGTACTAGAATGATATACAGTTTTAAGACAAGGAAACCTTTTAAGAAAAAGTTTCCTGTGTAACTCATGAATTTTGTTTCGTTTTTGAAAACTTTGCACTGGCCTCTGATTTTCCTCTTAAAATTTACCGATATTATTTCTTCCACTAATGAGTTTTCTGCTAAAAACTGCACTTTTTAAGGTGTTATATTAAAGGAAATTGTGTAAAGTTGCAGAAATTGTTAGTGCACTGATTCAACATTTCAGATTAGCAAAGGAACATGGTCCAAGGTCACTGAATAAATTACACTATATCACAAAATGAAAATTACACCCTGACATAGTATGATTTTAATAAAAAATGAAAATGGGATTTATGACCCCCTTTCTTCGGGCTACTAATGTTCATTGCCAAAAGATGAATCCCTTTTGTGACATTAAATGTGAGATGGGCTACAGAAAATGTTGTAGACTAATTCACTTGCCAAGAAAAAGAAGCAAAGAGTTTACATGCATGTAGTTTTTATACCCATCTGCTATCATGGTGGAGCCAAATATATTTGAGGCAAACAAATCAGGCCAAATAAGTTCATTTTTCTTCAGTACAATAATGGAAACCTAATGAATTACTGAGATGCAGGTCTAACAAAATTAATGGAAGGAAAGAAACAAAGCTGGTTAGGAAGAATTGACAGCCATGTGAACTGCACCACAAAAAAAGAATTTAACAGAGCCCTTCTAGGAATCAGTGGTAGGCCATGGTCAGTCTGGAGGGACATGTTTTGAGTCTCTAATAAGATACCTCCTAATATAATATTAACAAATACTGTCATTAACAACTCATAGAATCAAATAAAGGAATATGAAAAGCATAATTTCAAGATGGAACAAGTGTAAGAGCACTGTAACATGATCTGAGCTTGGACCAGCACACATTAAGCCCTGATTAAATTTGAGAAATTGGTTAAAACTAGTATGATGAAATCCATTTAATACATATGTAAAGTAGCTTGGCGATGGCAGAAATTGACAACAGATGCCCTCATGCAGAATGACAAAAACTGAGACAGACTCTGTAGGATGGTTGGATGCATAGATTAATGAAGCTGTTAATGAGATAAATTTTACTAAATATGTCATGGAGGAATATGTCCTCTGGCAGTTAATATTTTTATGTTGTCCTAAAGAGAAAATCATTAATTTATAAACTCTCAAATGTCTAGATGCTGCTTGTCAATTGTTTTATTAAAACCCTCATTGACAAAATAAGATATTGCAAAACACAGTTAATAAAGAACATCTTTCTACCAAAGCACCCGTTGCATTTTATAGGATAACCTTTTTGTAATATAATGTTTGCTTGGCACTGCTCCATCTTTATAACTCCTGTTTACAAAGACTGTCTTTTTGTGCTGCAACCCATTGAGCCTTGATTTATACCTCTGTTTCCATTTCCAGCCTACTCAGTTTCTGAAGCCCCTATATCCAATCTCTTATTTCTGCATTTTGCTCAAATACTTCACTTGCAAGATATTAAAAGTGTCCCTCCTCTCTATGCAGTGTCTTTCCCCAAGACATTATTTTCCTTTGAACATGTGGCATCAGTGATCCTCCACTTCTTTAAAATGCTTTTCTCTTTTACTTCTGCATGCATATCCTTTTTCCTCCCTCTTCCCAATTCTGACCTTTCCTTCCTGGTCTTTTTTTTAAGAGCCTCTTCTTTTTTTTCTATCTACTAACAATGATGTTTCCCAAATCTGTGTCCTCAAATATCTTCTTTCCTCTATACACTCAATGTACTGACACATTTACTCTTCAAGAATACAATTAACATGCTGTCATTATCTAATGCTTCAATGTATATCTCCAGCTTTGAACTTTTTACCCTAGCCTTCATTTAGTAACTTATTCCACTAGCTTTAAATATACATTTATTTGAATTTCCATATTTCAAATGTAATACTTTCCCTGAAAGCAAAATTCCATTTGTAATCATCTTCTTCCTTATATGAATAGAAACCCTATGCTCCCTCTCTGTCAGATTTTGACTCTGTCATTTCCCTTTCCCCCTTATTTCTTTCTATCAAGTCCCTCAGATTAAACCATGCTTCTCCAGGTTCTGTGTGGTCCCTGTGCTCTATGTACTTGTTACACAGTAGCCAATTCCTGGGAAGGCTTTCTACATGATCTCAGTGTCTTACCTATGCCCAGCCCCCATCCAGCCTGCACTCTGCTCCCCCCAAAAATCTCCTTAATATATAACTTCTACCACATCACTTTTCTGATTAAGAACTTTCCATGGTTTCCCAAAACCCAGTGTGGTAAATCAAAGCTCCTCTGACTATAATTTGATCTTTCACAGTTTGTCCCCTTGTTACCAGAACAATGTAAATCCCCCACTCACCCCCAATGTAGGATGTCTGCTTTAGTTATGCCATCTTCATGATTATTCCTACCCCATGCTTTAGTGATGATGCTTTTCTCATCTGACATAACAATACTTTAATTTCAGACCAAGATTTACTTATCTGATAGTCTGTGATTTACCCCCAAATGTAAACATTTTTGTTTGTTTGTTTCAAAAGAAAGGGTGAACAGTGCCCAGTTCCATAAACATTTTTTCTTTAATTTTCTTAAAATTAAGAAGACTTTAGCTTACTAAAGTCACTACAAAATGTTCAAGTTATTCAGAGTTACTATAATTTTAATTCCTAAACAAAATGAGAAACTTAATAGTTTGCTAAAGATACATAGTATTTTGTATTATTTTATTATGGCTTTTATTAAGAATGCTATATGTGTCAACATTGTAAATCTACTTCACACGTAACAGAAGGCTGGTATGCTTAGACTTAGAAGGATTTGATGGTGGTTGTTACAGGTATAACATCCATGTTATTTTTTTTCATTTTTCATTTTTAGTTACAGAAAGTGTTGCTTTTGCTTCTAAATCAGTGTTAACTTAGCCCCATCATGTATCATTTAGTTTGTTGTGAGTGGATTCATTAATCCTGCAGTACATATTGATGTACATTGTGATTTAAAAAAATGTTGTCTAGTAATTACTGAATTACTAGAATCTAAGACATATACAGGTTGCACTAAAATATGGATCCATATACCCCTATTTCCAAGTGCATACAAAATTTAAAAGCTGTGTATTGGTACATGATTATTTTCCCCCACAAAAGTGATAGCAGGCTGAGTAGGTCTTTTGCCCTGCCTAAAAATAATTTTAGAAACACTGATTTAAATGCTCTAATTGGGTATTTTTGTTTAATAGCTCCTTCTGCCCCAACCTTGCTTACAACTCTGTTACATAGTGTATGTTCTAAGCTAAACTTGTTCTCGCTTTCATTTTAAATCTAGTTTTTGCTTATTATTTAGTCTTTCAGATTTGATGAATGCAATAGAGCATACTAGCAAAAAGCAATTGCTTTGTAGCCTCACCTAGTATGACATTAGGCTCTTCTGTTATCTAATGTAATTTTGAGAACATAACTTGTGTTCCCAGTTTTCTCATATCTAATATGGGATATTGCTTACACATGTGATCATTTGGGAGCACTAAATAAAGCTGTGTGTGGCATAAAGGAAGTCCTCAACAAACATTGCTATCAATATCCTTTTTCTACTGAGCCCAGCAATGCCTGGGGCCAAATATTCGGTTCAACTTTGTTCTCACGTAAGTCAACTTTGTTTGGTCTATAGGTTCAGAAACTCAGTTAAACAAGGATGAGGTATTAGAAGTATACCACAATATTTCACACAACTGGGAAAATATCCTGTGATAAGTAGAGAGAAATGGGCCCAGGGATTTGATAGCTCTCAATTTTCTTTTCCTGTCTTTCATCTTTTGCTTTATTATTTGCATTTACTTCATTATTCTTCCTACTTTTAGGCTGAGTTTCTTTGCTTCTGAGTCTACAGAGTGAAAAATATGGCTGACAATAGCTTGTGAGTTCTCTGGTTCCCAGTGAGTTGTCTGGTTGCTCAACCAGACAAAGAAAGATGACATTCAAACCCAGTTGAGAATAGCTGGTCAGTCCAACTAGACTAGGAAGAGAGAATTGCCCTAGTTTGAATATTAGGCTCACTCTGAATCTGTCATTTATGGTAGGGGAGAATACTTTTACGTGGACATGACTGCTTCTGCTGTAACCACATACATGGAACATTTCCCAGAAAATGGGGCCTTTTTCAGAAAGAGGAAATCATGAAAGCTGGTTAGATGACTTAATAGATGTCTTTATTGTTAACAGTACTTGCTCAGTCTTCATTTCCAAGCCCAGATCATAGCTACAAAAGCCCATGTTTTCCTGGGAGGAGAGGTTAGGTATCAAATTATTTTCCTTTTTCTACCTATCCAACTTCTATTCATTCTGAAGATCCAGCTTACTTAACAGTCATCCTCCATTAACACTTTAAAATTATTTATTGTCTAATATCTTTTCAGAAACCTCTGAATATAGAGGTAGGTTAATGGAGTTCATAGAACATATAACAGTAATTTATTCTCTTATAATTTCAAGTCTTTGGGCTATTTTATTTCTATTGTATTGTCTGTCTTTGTTAGAATGATATACAAGATACATTTTGTATATTCTGTATATGAGTCTGGGGTGGTTTAAATAAATGACCACAACATTCATTGACATTCCTCCAATCTTCAGGTGAGGTCTCTGTCTTCTACCCTTGATCCTGGGTGAGCCTGTAATTGCTTTGAACAGTATGATATATTAAAAATAATACCATGTGACTTCGGATGCTAGGTTATAAATGACAGTATAGCTTCCACTTTGTCTCCTGGAACATTTGTGCCAAAATCCTGAGCCACCACATAGGAAGTTCTACTACCTGCATCATGCTATAGAGGACATCTGTAATAACCAAGAGGTCATATTAAGCTTAATAGTCCCATCCAGGCACCAGGCACATGAGTAGAGAATTCTCCAGATGATTCTAGTCTCTGCCATCAGGTCACTCTCTGCTTTTGTGTCTGCTCCCCTGTGGAGTACACTCTGAGGATCAGGGACAAGCCATCCCCACTGTGTCACCTGCAGATTTCTAACAACCAAATGCATTAGTATACTAAAATAATTGTTTAATGCCATTAAGTTATAGGATAATTTCTTACACAGCAATAGCAATTACAACAATGTACTTTGTCAGTTATATGAACTGTCCTGCCTTGTAGCTTGCCTTTTTTTGTTTTCTGTGTGTGTGTGTGTGTGTGTGTGTGTATGTGTTTATATTTGACATACAATATTGTGTAAGTTTAAGGTGTACAACATATTGATTCAGTACATTTGTATGGCAATATGATTGCCTTAATAGCATTAGCTAACACCTCTAACACCATTTATTCTTTTAATGATAGCTCTTGATGAAGACAAGTCTAATTTTCAATATTATTATAAAGATTAATGTTATAGTGGTTTTATTTGATAAATGCTTTCCTACCTCAAGGTCAAGAAGATATTTTCTTACACTGTTAGAAGCTTTATTGCTTTACTTTTATTTTTAATCTGCAATCCAATTGAAATTAATTTTTTTATATTGTATAAGAGTGAAGATTGATTTCTTTTTTTCTTAAGACTTTATTTATGTATCAGAGAGAGAGAGAGTGCATGAGCCCACACAAGCAGGGAGAACATCAGGCAGAGGGAGAAGCAGGCTCCCCACTGAGCAGGGAGTCCCATGCAGGACTCAATCCCAGAACCCTGGGATCATGGCCTGAGCCAAAGGCAGATGTTTAACTGACTGAGTCACCCAGGCATCCCAAGATTAATTTCTTTTGCTGATGAACATCCAACTGACCCAATACTGTTTATTTAAAAACACAGTATTTTTCATTTATGTTTGTGTTTCTCTCTGAATTACCCATTTTCTTCCAGGGTTATACTTATCGTTCCATCTTACTGTATCTTTGTGTCTTCATATATGATTATAGTTTCTTTGACTTCATTTTTTTCTGAGAAACTATAGTTCTTGACTATTTTGGGCTTTGTATTTCATGTGAAATTTTTTTGCTTTGCGCACACATACACACACTTGTTGGGATTTTTATTGCAGTTGCAGCAAGCCTATAGATCAATTTGGGGAAAATTTATATCTTTATTGGCTTTTTATATTCATAAATAAGATTTATTTCTCTATTGGGGTATTTTTAGTTTCACTCAATAATAATATAGGATTCTCTGTGTAGAAATATCACATAACTTTTGTAGGAGTATGTCTAGATATTTGACTTTTATTTTATTTTTTAAAATTTTTATTAGTTTTTTTAAACTCCAGTATAATTAACATATAGCATTATATCTATATATTCTATGCTCATGGATTGCAAGAAGAAATATTATTAAAATGTCCATACTACCCAAAGCAATGTACAGATTTAATGCAATCTCTATCAAAATACCAGCTGCATTTTTTACAGAACTAGAACAAATAATCCTAAAAATTGTATGGAACCACAAAAGACCCCAAATAGCCAAAGCAATCTTGAAGTAGAAGAATAAAATTGCAGATATTTTTCATTTTTAAAGCGCATTTCATTTTCTATTTTGATGCATTCCATTTTTGTTTTATGTATGTGTGCATGTATTGATCTTGTAACGTTAGTTTGTTAAAATTATATATTTAAAGTGATTTTATTCTAAATGCTTTTAGATTTTCTTCATATACAGTTACATTGTTTAAAAATCATAATAGTGGGATGCCTGGTTGACTCAGTCAGTTAAGTGTCTGCCTTTGGCTTGGGTCATGATCCCAGGGTCCTGGGATAGAGTTCCAAGTCAGACTCCTTGCTTGGCAGGTAGCCTGCTTCTCCCTCTGCTTGCTGCTCACCCTGCTTTTTTTTTCTCTCTCTGACAAATAAATAAAATAAAATCTTTTAAAGAAATTAGAAAAATAAAAATAGAATAAAAATTATAATGTCTTTCTTTTTTTTACTAATTTTTAAAGTTTATTTTCAGTCCTAACTAAGACTTTTGTTCCAATATTTCTTTATTTTTTTTCTTAATATTTAATAGAAATCATGATAGCTAGTGTCCTTTCTTGTTCCCAAATTTGGGGTAAAAGCATTAACTTCATACAGTACAATAGTTGTTTTATTTTTGTTTTTTAGATATACTTTATTAAGTAACTTCCATTTATTTCCTAGTTTTGGAAATGTTATTCTTTCCTTTTAATCATGAATGAAATAGGGTTTATTGCATGCTTTTGTTCTTTCCCCATTAACATTGATATGCTCGACCTCTTTGTTTTCTTAAAATGGTGAGTTATAATAATTGATTCTCAAGGTTTTGTTTTGGTTTGGTTTGTTTTTGAAGATTTTATTTATTTATTTGACAGACAGAGATCAGAAGTAGGTAGAGAGGCAGGCAGAGAGAGAGGAAGGGAAGCAGGCTCCCTGCCAAGCAGAGAGCCTGATGCGGGGCTCAGACCCAGAATCCTGGGATCATGACCTGAGCCGAAGGCAGAGGCTTTAAGCCACTGAGCCACCCAGGTGCCCCAGATTCTCACGTTTTAATGTTAAATTGATGTCACATTCTTAAAATAAGTAAAATTTATTTATGATGTATTATCATACATTGCTGGATTCCATTTGTTCTTTTTTATTTTTTTGCCATCTATGCAGATGAGAGAAGTTTGCCCATAATTTTCCTTTCTTGAATGTTATATATACATATTTTGTGATCATTTCTCCTGAGGCTTCTCTTAGTTGTGACAATTTCTTGAATTTTCCTTGTTTTTGATGACTTTGATAGTTTTGAATATTGTAGATTAAGTATCTTGGAGAATATCCCTCATGTAGGAATTTCTTGTTTGATCCATAATTGGACTGAGATAATATGTTTGATGGAAGAAGACCACGGAAGTTAAGTGCCATTCTCACTACATCATGTGAAAGGTACAGACTATCATGTTGATGTTAACCTTGACCACCTGAGGCAGTGTTTGGCAGATGTATTCTTGGTAAACTTATTCTTGTTTTCCTTCCCTTGCGTGCTGTACTTTCTTTAGAAAGTCACTATGTGTAGCCCATACTTAAGAACTATGAATTTATATTCCTTAAAGGTGGAATATCTAAATAAGTTGGAATGGTTCTGCACAGGAGTTTTGTCTATTCTTCCCATTTATTTGTTTAATCATTCATTTATTCAGTATGGTCCCCATGCATACTTATTTCATTTGGGTTACAATACAATATTTATTTGTTGCTCAAATTGTCCCATCTTTGACCCTTGGGAACTCTTTCAGTTGTATCCTATATCACTTTGACACACTGACATCATTGTGAGGGTTTCTGTTGTTATTGTTTATTTGTGTTCTGAGCATTTTCTAATTTTTTGGCACTACAACATGGTCCAGGCTGCTCATCTTGTATATTTCCTATCCCTGTCCTGCTCCTAAAAAGATTTTCCAAGGAACCTTGCTTTCTTTTATTGGAGAATGGTATTAGAAATCAAGATCACGTTGTTAGGTGCGTTCTCTTATATAATTTTTGATAAATTATATTTTTCTTGGTATTTTACCTTTGTCCATGTTATCAAATTATTGGAACAAACTAGTTTGTAATATGTTTGTATAATCGGGGCTCCTGGGTGGCTCAGTGGGTTAAAGACTCTGCCTTCAGCTCAGGTCATGATCTCAGGGTCCTGGGATGGAGCCCCCGCATCAGGCTCTCTGCTCGGCAGGGGGCCTGCTTCCCCTTCTCTCTCTTTGCCTGCCTCTCTGCCTGCTTGTGATCTCTGTCAAATAAATAAATAAAATCTTTAAAAAGATATGTCCATATAATCTCATGTGATCTGTAGTGATGTCACTTTTATGATTTGATATTATTTGTGTAATTTTCTTTTCCTTAAATAGCTTTCTTAAGGCATTTAAATGTTATTTGTGCCAAAGAAACTAATTTTGGCTTTGTTGAATTTCTCAATTATATGTCTTTTTCTATTTTTTTTTCTTAAACTTTTGATTATTACCTTCCCCCTGTTTCTTTCAGTTAGATTTTCTATTCCTCTTAAATAACTTTTTGAGACCAATAAGAATATAATTAGTATTACTTTTTCTGTTTCTACTAAGTGGGCTTAATTTACATTTATACATTTTTCTCAGAGTAGAATTTTAGCCACACTTCACAAGTTTGGATATGTTATACTTTCATTATTTGTTACTTTAAAATGTTCTTTAAATTTCAATGTAACTTTTTTTTTGATCTGTGGGTTATTTGGAAATGCATTGATAAATATCCAGTTGTATGAAGATTTTTTATTATTTTCTTGTTGATTTCTATCTTAAGTTCATGATAATCACAGACAATGATTTCTATGAATTTAATAATTTGTTATTAGGTTTGTGTGACCCATTTGCTTTATAGCCCAGGATATGGCCCATGGGTTAATATTCCATACATATATAAACATATGCATTGTGCAATTTTTTATAATGTTATATATATGCCAGTTAGATTAAGTTTATTAACCGAGATCATACAGAAAAAATTGTTTTAGAAATATGGTAGGTGTATCACAACAGAAATGCAGCAACATCACGTGCTTTCTACATTTTTGTGACATATAACTTTAACCTCTTCAGGGAACTGTGAAACATTTCTAGGCTTGCTATGAGAATTTGGCAAAGTGCTATTAAGGCACTAACCTTAGTCATTGCATACAAATTAATTTGACTCTAGGAGGGCCAAGCAAATTGGGGAAACTAGAAAGAATTCTTCTAAATTGACAATACTTTATTTTCATGCATGGTTTTATGGATCTCACTGTAAAAATGTTGCTTTCGTGCTTATTGTGACTTCCATTAAAAAATATTATTGCAACATAGAGACTAACCACCTTCAGATAGGAATGAGAGCTAATATTAAATAAACAATTATAGGTGTTGCAAATTTCATCATGCTATTCTATTTTAATCATTCTAGCAATTGTGGAGGTATGAGCAATTATTTCCAAATATAGCTAAGGAAACTTAAGTATAGGGACTTTAATTTCTTGTTCAAGATAATAGATCTAGTCAGTGGCAGGACTGGGATTATAACTTAGGGTTCTGTTTCCAGAACTTTCATTCTTTGAACTATATTACATCTATTCTGAAAAAGGGATTAAGAAAATATACAACATAGTTAGTATGGAAATAATTCAAATAGCAGGGAGCAATCCTGAAAAGATGTGTTGATCTCAACCACTTTACTTGTTTCTCTCATTTTTCCCTCTCTTCTTTCAATCATAAAATTACAAAAATAAGAAGTCAGGGTTTAAGATAAACTTATCAAGAAGCATTTTGTCAACAGTTTAACACTTGGTGAGTTTAGAATATTAATAATATAAAGCAGCACTTAAAATCTCTTGAGAAAGATACATGAATGTAACTTCAGAATTTTTTTCAAATTTCACACTCTATTTGCCAAAAAATATATCAACTTAGTTATTCAATTTTAAAAATGAGTTCTATCTCTCCAAGAACGAGTATATAATGGAGAGCTATATTTTTAAATGCCTTAGCTCCTTCATCAAATGACAAAGCAACTTCATCCTACAGATTCCTAAAACACAGACCAGTGAGGAAATCTGAAAAGTGAGAGATTGTGAAAGCAAGTTCAAAACACAAGGATAGAGATATAAAGGAATGAAAAAAAAAATCCATTCAAATAACAAAACAGGAAAGAAGAAATTAAGAGGAGGGGAAAAAGAAAAGAAAGAAGGAAAACAGAAAGCTAGGGTAAAAAGTTCCATTCCTTAGTGAAACAACATCTTCCCTTCCCTTCACCTTATTTTTCTTTGCTCACTCTCATAGTTACCAAAAGCTATTTTTTTAAAGTTTAGATATTGTGCTGACTGTTACACCTACTAAATATACTGATTCTGTCCCTTGTCCTCTTGGGGTTTCCAAGCCAAATAGCAAGCTTTAAATATTCTTGCATTTTATGTAGGTGACTGTTCAAATGTAATTCAGATGTAAGTCCAAAGTCTATTATGACTGCTGGTATATGAAGTGCCTAAAAACAAAACACAATAAAACAAAACAAAACAACAACAACAAAAAAAACCCACAAAACAACAACAAAAAAGAATGAAAGAAATGTGAGAAGTGGAGTAAAGATGGACATAAATTTGGAGGTGAAGAAGGAGAGGGCTCTAATATATTTATAGGAAATTAAATGAAGTCAGTTAGTTTAAAATCGAGTTGAGGAGTCTTGAGAGTCCAGGGCAACCCCAGCGGTTGCCCATCTGTGGGGAGAAGAAAATGGGAGGGAACAATGTAATTCAATGCAAGGGTAAGTAAGAAAGAGTGACGTGTGAGGTCCATGGGAGGGAGGAACAGTCGTGAGTCAGGAAAAGAGGGAAAAAGGGTGAAAAAGTTGTAAAAACACAAGTAACTAGTAAATTTAAAAAATTAGTCCTTAAGTCTGTGATTTTCTGAATAATTGCTGAATTCAAAAAAATTTTATGGGGAAGATCAGAAGAATTTGCCTTTCTCCTCAGGCTATGTCCTGTTTTGTTTTCAATTTACTGATCTTTCACTTGAAGAACTCATAAAGCAAAAAGTTCCTTTTGAGCACAAAGTATGTGAAACTGTGCTACAGTCAGAAAGAAGCAAGAGAATATACTTGCTTTAAATGTGCCCCTGTATGGTGTTCAGAAGCAATTTCTTTACTCAACTAAAAGATCAGAACAATTTCTGACTTTAAAAAGTCAAACAGCTGGAAGAGGCAGTATGAATGGGCTGACACATTCTTAGCTTTTAATTTATGAATGATTCAGGTATTTCAGGAACAAAGATGGTGTTCCCAATGGTTGTTCTAAGAGAATTATTTTTAATAGAACCATGAATTTCCGTAGTATTTAATCTTTTGATTTTTCGATTCTATGTATTTACGATTGCACCCTCTATATCCATACACTGTAACTGATAATTTGCCAGATGGGATCTTCATCCTTTGAGATGAGTTTCTGTGTTGGAATTTTGAGGTATGTGTTGTGGGGGTGGGTGTATGTGTGCACATTTGTTCACTTTCCCATCCAATTTGGGAGCTGAAGCTGTGACATTTTTATTTTGTTTTGCAAAGCTGTTCTTATGCAGGCAAAAGCCTAATGACTTTTATGCTATTATTGTTTTCAATTAATTAGAAATATCCCCCCTTTGTCCATTGCAATGTTTCTCACTCTTATTCCCTGGAGATTAATGGGGTTAGATCAGCAAATGCAGATGATTCTGCAGCAGGGATGCCAGATTCATTTTCAGGATTCAGTTTTGAGCCAGCATATTGGTTCTACCTGCTGCTTGGTGTTAGAATCATTATTGAATTTAGCAGATGGAGGGGGAGAGTTTTAAACTTGAGAACACAGATGGAGAGCAGACTTCAGAGAGAGGATTATTCTAGAGTTTAGTGAAAGGTTGTCTGTCTCCAAAACAAATCTTTAGAACTGGAGTGATGAAGGTCTAATGCCTAGGCATGGAGACAGTGTAACAATTAAAAACAGTCAACCATCCGAGAAACATGTTCCAGCCAATGGTTTCAGGTTATCCATCAAGAATTAATCAAACCTAAAAAACTAAAGTCTAGTGTTTTTTTTTTTTTAATTTTTAAAAATGTGTCTTTCAATCTTTTCCTAGTAGTATCATTATAAATAATTTTAATTGTTATAGCTAATGGGGACTGAGAGGAACAATGTAACATGGGAAAAGGTATTGGCTGCTTCTTAAAGGTCTTGTAGATTGGTATTACCTTAGGGAGTTTACAACTGTTTATAATATGGCTAAAAGTCCAGCAGATCAGAAACCTCATCTCCCAGGAAATGACTCACCTTAATTAAACTCATAAGAGGATGAGATATGAAGCTAAAATGACAGTTTACAAGTGCAGGATTTTTTTCTACACAGAGAAATTTTGTCCCTGGGAAAAACTACTTGAAAGTTTGTGGAGTAAATGTCATAGTTATTTCCACAATAGGGATGACCTTGCTGATAGAACGGGACTGTTAAAAGCAGCCATGTAGCTAGTGGATTCTAGATAGCCAGACTCCCTGGGTTTGACTTCAGCTCTGCCATTTACTAGCTGCATGATTAGATTAGATGATTAATCTAATATTGTATTAGAAGAGAGCCTGTTCTAACACTGTGTTATTTATATATTAATTTACATTATATATGTTATATATATATGTATGTATATGTGAGATACACTCTAAGGATATATAAATCCTATAGGCTATAGATGTAAAATATGTAGAGAGATTATAAAATAATATAATTTGTTATATAACTATATATTGTATACATATTATATCATTAGTTATATATACAAAACTATATATAAGTCATATATAACTATACCATCATTATAATTATGTATATAATACATTCTTATAATATAATTATAGGATATAATATACTTTATATTATTATAATATTTTATAATCTCTGTATATTCTATAGTTATTGCCTGCATTCAAGATTTAAAGTCTTAATTCTATCATTTTATTGAGCAAGACCTTGGAAAGATTTCTTTAGCCCACTTTTCACACTTTTAAGTAAGAATATGAGCAAGAGTACCTACCTCAGAGAGTTGTTTTGAAGGTTGAATGACTTAAGCATGTGAATCACTAGGAAAGTGTCCGGTACATAGTAGTTATCTAAGAAATATGAATAATTATTATTGTTCTCCCCCTAGACTATACTTAGAAATACTGTATCCTTTTTTTTTTTTTTCTTTTCCTAGTTCTAAGTTTTCGGAAGGCACCCACCAATTCTATCTACTTCTTTTTGCTCTTTCAGTAGATATCCTATAGACCTTAAAGACACTTGGACTTCAGCTTTTCCTCTCACATATTGCTTGCTCATAGGCACTAGTTTCTAACATTTATAGAACTTGATCTGCATGTGTGCATGCTGTTGTTTTACAGTTTCTCCATCCATGAACTCATTTCTTCAGCATGTATCTCTGTGATAGAAGTACTGCCTCATACTAACTTAATGGATACAATTCAAGAATTGAAGGAGATAAGTAATTGGACTAAACATTCCCTGCTGGAATTCATGCCCACAACCTTCAGACCCAGACATCCTTGTTGATACTTCCCACACTGTAGCGGGATGCCTTGCAGGACCTCCAGTGTACTGGTGATAGGAACATGCAGTAAAAGTTGCTCCAAATTGTGGAAGAATTAAATGGCAATGCATACAAATCAAGACTTGGAAAGGAAAAAAACTTGGTATAAAAGCAAGATGAGGTTCACATAAGTATGAAGTCCAAATTGAAAGAAAAATTTAAATTCCAGTTAAATCAATTTCTAGCATTACAAATGTTTCAATCTAAGATAAAAACTCTAACACACATTATGAAAATGTGGCTCGCTCATGAATAAAAGTATACCATTCACAACAGACCTAAATAGGTTCATAAACAGTAAACATAAATGAGTTTTTTCACACAAGTAATTATATGTTAGTATTCAAGATAGTTTTACTTCATTACATGAAGTAAAAGTATCTTGCATTATTATAGATTTTAAATTAGTCCAGTCTATTCATTTGAATTCAGTTCAATTAAATTTAGTTCAATTTTTATCTGATTCAATTCTATTTGATTCAATTAAAGTCAATATGTATTTATGGAATACTATTACAGACAGGTATTGTGCATGGGCTAAACATATGGGTTAAAGTAAGGCACATGCAAAAGAAAAGAATAAAGCATTTTACTTTGTTGGTTTCATTTTACAAAAAATATTAAAAAAAATTTAATCACACTCTTTTTTCCAATTTAAAATATAAAGCCTTCTAAAATAAAGTACCTTATAAATATGCTTCTGTTTTATGTTATCCCCTCCTACAGGAGACCGCAAAGGATGAGGGAAGAAGGTAAAAACACATGGAGTTAGGCACACATGACTGCAACCAGTGGTGAACTAGTTACCAGCTCTCCCTGATGAAAAAAAAAGAGCCCTGGATTTGTAATGTGTGCTCATTTCGCTTTCACCGTGGCCAATTGCAATCAACTAATGGTCTGACAACCAGCTTTCGAAGTACTAAATATTTAACAAATGGCTCTCAGGAGCCATTTCAAGTAAGAGTAGGCTCTAGCATACCAATACTGCACCTTGTGCTTCCTTGATGGAGGCAGATTTGGCCATTATCCTATGTCTTCTCCACTAGACTGTACAATGCTAAGGACAGTATTTGAGTCTACCATGCATTGGTTGCAGTTCCCCATACCTGACCCAACGCCCGGGACAGATTAGGTTCAGCAAATTTTTTCTTAAATGAATTGTGTCTAGACGGTTAGTTCCCCTACACCAGAGAATTCACATCCCAATCCTCTTCAGGAAAGAAGCCTAACTACATTAATCCTTCATTCTCTGAATATCTAACTTTAAGACATCAGTATTCAAAAGAATCCTGATGATCATGGGTACTAACTTCCACCTACATTTATTTATTCAATACACTTGAAGTACCTCCCCAATATGGCACTAGTAGTAGTAAAGTCTACATATAGAGATGAAAGCTATCAAGCTCTCATGAAGGAACTCACAGTCCAGCCAGAAGGAAATACAAACAGTGACAGGTAGGGCTATGCCCATGAGAGAAGCAAGCTCACAGTGCTGTGGAAACAGCTGGCTCCAGCCCAGCCTCTGCAGGACCATCCCAACTTGTTTCATTTAGTTTCTTCTATGCCCCCATTCCTAGTACTGTGCTTTCCTATGGTATGTGCTGTGTTCACAGATTAAATAACTGACTTTTCACCCACTTTATCTCAAAGATTCCTCTCTCTCAAAAATTTATTTAAAAAAATAAAACCTTGAATGTCAGGGAGTCAAAAATATACTTTCTTATATACGGACTCATCTCTTATTGGGAAATTATTTGAAGTCTTGAAAAAAAAAAATGGTTAGCCTAATCACACCATCTAGCTTTACGAAGTACTACAGCTGATCCCCAAATGGAATGATTGCCATTCTTGAAAGAACAAGGCACTGTTACGGTTATCAAATAAAAAGGACTTTATTAGCATCTAAATATGTGGCTATTAGCTCCACAATTTAGAACTAAAAGAAAAGCTTGGCACGTTTTCCTCTTGTCTTACAAGCAAGTTGAGGGAAATGTCAAACCCATCCTAGAATAAATTTTTGTAAGCAGAGCATTTCTAATGTTCCCAGTATTTGTAATAATATCAGTGATTTTGTCCACATCTTATTCCATAGTTAGCACCTGTAAAAGGGGGCTTACAGTTTAATTAATCCCTTGTTTTTTCTCTAGCTAGAGGCAAACTGTTTTTTTTTTTTTTTTAACTTTCAGCCAGAGATACATGAATTATGCCCTTACCTGTTGGTGGAATTGTGCTAAGTGAAGAACCAGTTAGGCTGAGGCAGCTCTTACTCTTAGAAGAAATGGAGCCCCCTCTCCACTGTGGCCTGCACTTTCCCCCGCTGTTTAGATCAGCATCCTTACTGTGTGCGTGCTATATTTCAACCTCATCTCATTGACTATCCCATTGGCTGCAGATGGCCAGATGTAAGAACAATTTCATTTCCACCGCTTCAAAACGGGGTTTTGATGGTAGCTGCTACAGTCAGATAGGATGTGTACTTTATCCCTATTCTCCTCTAAAATTCTATTCATCCATCAGAGAATTTATAGAAGATGGGCAGAGGAAAAGGGGGACTTGTCAGAAACCAAACTGTAGGAGCCAAAAGGCCTGCGTCCTCTAGCTACTATGGTTAGAGGGAAAACCAAAGCTAGCGCATTCCTTTTAAACCAGATATAGGGGCTAATGGCTTAACACTACAAACTCTCAGCCCATGGATGAGGTTCAAGCTGACTCATAAAATGCATTCTGTTCTGTTTGCAGCCCTGTTGTTTCTCAAATGGCCTTCCCTGGCAGGAACTGAGCCTCGGAAGGGAAGCCACATGTGAACACTGGGCGGGGCCACCAGAATAAGCCTGCATGTGAGCAGCTGCAAACAATCCATTTTAATTCCAACTCAGTGTTTAAGGACCCTGGGTGTTATGCTTAGAGAGGTGGAAGAGGGGGGCGCGGTTTGAAGTAAAAGTGGAATTGGATTTGGCAGGCCTGTATTTTCCTACGGACTGTGCTCAATTCTTCTAATCATAGTTATTATGAATGTTTCTCTCCAATTTATTCCTCATGTCACTTTGTGCTTTCATGTTCTCCCCACCATCTGCTAGTCGAGGGTATGGAGAATAGTTTTTGATCCTTCAAATAATAAGTTGGAAAGGTGATTACTCTTAAGCCATATAAACACACACACTTGAATATCCCTGGCTTCTGCCCACAGGGCTAAACAACTGGGGACATCTGACAAAGGTTAGAATTATCTGAAGTGTGCAGTGACCTTGGTCATAATCATGTAATTTTCCAAATACAAATATCTGAGTGTATCATGGAATTATCTACAGCTCTGGGTACTTGCCTCCATTCCCTGGGCCTCAGTTTCTTTTTCAACAAACCAGGCATCATTCCTAAGCTCTTCTCCAGGTATGCCATTATCATTTGCACAGTTAACTTGTTGGCAGGCCATTTTTACAATGGGGATGAAGTACAGAAATGCAGAAGACTACTTGATTCGTTTAATTTGGGCCATATTCCTGCAACCTCTGTTCTTTATGTTAATCCGCTCATTCTAACCACCTTTCCTTGCTTCATTCTTTTTTTTTTTTTTAGATTTTATTTATTTATTTGACAGAGAGAAATCACAAGTAGATGGAGAGGCAGACAGAGAGAGAGAGGGAAGCAGGCTCCCTGCTGAGCAGAGAGCCCGATGCGGGACTCGATCCCAGGACCCTGAGATCATGACCTGAGCCGAAGGCAGCGGCTTAACCCACTGAGCCACCCAGGCGCCCCCCTTGCTTCATTCTTTACCTCATAGCTCATAGCCTATTCTTCCTGTTCCCTCCCATTTTCAACCTCTGGAAGTAAGTGGGTGTTTTCGATTGGGGTACAGATTGGACCATGATTAAAACTGATGTGCTGACACGGACCATTTCTATTTGTCTTCTCTTCTCTGAAAACTCTGTGTTAGCTGAGATAATAAAGTGCAGTTCTGGTATGAATGAGTTTTTAAAGCTTTAGAAAAAGTTTCCCAATGTGAAGGATATTAGCTCTGGTATCCTGGCCAAAATCCAAATGAATAATTGCATTGCTCCCTGCTAAATCTTTCTTGTAGTTTTAATTGGAGATGACATTCTTTATTTCTTTACCTCAACTGGTGTCTATTGTTCTTGAGCATCTGTTAAAACTTTGCTGCATTTCATTCCAGTGGAGAATTCTATGCAGTAGTTATCCTGGTATTAAATGGCCTCCTTAAATATACCCTATTTGCAGTTTATGTGTAGGCGTGAGCAGGTGTGAGTAGAGACTTAAATACAATGATTTATAAAGTGCCTTTGGATCCTGGATAGAAAGGGCAATTTAGACCTGGGTTATCAGCATTATGTGAAAAACATGCTTCTGTAAACCAGTTACTAATTACACAATTACCTTTGGTGGCACAAGTAAAAAATGATGTGATGCTTTTCAGCAAATTCTATTTTTAAGTAAGTAATTCTTGGTGACAAATGATTAATTGTATTAAGTAGTCTTTACTAGATGCAATTTAGAGTAAGTCATTTTCCAAAACACACACACACACACAAACTAAAACATGATAAAGTAATTGTAATCTATAATAAATTTGTCTTCCTAAAAGGAATTTTATACGGGGCAAAAAACAAAAAATAAAAACCCAACTTGATTGTTATTTCCCTTTTTAGAAAAGCATTAGAGTATTTTAGGTGTATAGGGAGAGATGTTAGATTCTAATGGGGTTGAGGGAAGTTTCTTACAATGAAGCAATATTCTCCTGAATCTTATAAACAAAGATACTCCTCATAGGGGGTAATTTGGGAACTGATAATTCTGATTTGAGAACAGTTGCACCTAAGGGACAAATAAAGACATATGCCACTACTGTCATAAAAGCAGTTCTTCCTGGAAGGGTAAAAACTAATCTGTAACTTCAGTTTGGGGATTCTAAATTTGTACAGTGATACCCCAGCTCAAAAATCTACTAATTAATTCTTATAAGTGTCCAAACAGACAGAACAGAGACATGGTAGAGACCATGGAGGATGGAGTTGACTGTTAAATTTAAGGGATCTGGGGTTGTGATTTTTTTCCCCCTATCTCTCAAGTAAGGGATATAGGAGAAAGGAATCACTGGTTCCTTCTCTCCAATGGGAGTGATGAAGATTGGTGCTTATTTTCTTGTATCAAAGAGGCAGTAATATGTTTATATGGGGAACATTTTATTCTGGTTTCAAAAGAGATTTAAATATGTCCTATAAGATCATGGTTCTCCTGCAGAATAAGGTATTATTCACCTTAGTGAGCCCAAATAGCAATTAGACAATCTGATAAAATAAATCCCCCAATCCTTTCCTCTGTGGAGATTGTCATATTCATAGTTTGCATAGACCAACAGGGAGTCTGTGGCTCTGACTACTTTTAAAAAATGAATGGTGTAAAAAAAAAAATGAATGATGTCTACCTCATTTTACCAATCAACAGATATCATAAAATGATGAATTGCACTGTGGTAACCAGGACTGATTGTGGAAACAACTGAAATTAATAGATTAGCTATATCCCAGCTCAATGTGCTCTTCAGTGTATATATATACATATACACTGGACATATAATGTCCAGAACACTGTGAACATTCCTAGTAGCATTGTTTTATAACTAAAATTGAAAATCTGAACAGCTAGTGGGGAGGGAAAGTAGACAATATCTTTGGTAGAGTTAGATGCACCCTCACCAAGCATCTAATAAAAATAAATCCAATTCAAGCATTCATCCATTGACTTTATCCAAGACGTCAAGGTGTTGAAAGCCCCAGCTAAAAGGCCTATCCCATGAAAAACATTTTTATATTTGCATAATATTTTCAGAGATACTCAACTCATCCTGAGCCTGAAGGGATATGGATGTTCTCTGAATATTTTATGTTGCTTTCATTTTCTACAAAGACTTGATCTAAATTGCAAGATGGAAATGGATGTGCAGTGGATGTTTGTCATGGGCAGTTAGCAGATCTTTCTGTGATGAATAAAGTAGGAAAATCCCAAATGTAACTTGTCTTATTTGAATTATAATGATCTCAAAAATGATCAATGTTTGAATTGCAGAAGGAATTTTCTTTTTCTTGTTTGTGTTCCTTCTAGACCATTCGATTGACTCTTTATAATTATAGATAATTGGATATAAAGGGATTCTTCACATTTCATACATAGCTTTATTCCAATTTTTTTCTTTATACTTGAGTTGATGGTTAATAGGTCAGTCAATAGTATGCTTTAAGCTCCTTCTGTGGTATCTTCAAATCCCACTTGTCTTTGTACTGCTGATTTATTCATTTATTCATTCAGCAAATATTCATCCTATGCTTGAGAAGTGCCAGGGACTAGTGGTACCCAGAAAATTAAAGCATAATCTCCATTCTTGATTGTGTTTCTGTTCGCATCCTGTTTGGTGTTGGTACTTTAGAAGGCCATCAATTTAAAAAACAAACTTTTCCTATGAAATGTTAAAATAATTCAATTATTCTCTTATGAATTATTTCTGAACTAGGGCTCAAATTGAGCATTAGGGGTAACTTGAGGTATTTTTCCTTCAAATGAAATGTGAAATCAAAGTGGTTATTTATGACCATTTAAGATTATATATTTAGCTTTGGACTAACAGTCTCTTAAGATTTCCCTTTTGGAAATTATATTTCTCTTTTCTCTAGTCCCTTGCAGATTCAATTTCTGAGAAAACCTTGAATTTCTACTCTTCCCTATTATACAGAGATGTTCCTGTTGACTGTTGTTATAATGTATCCATAATATCCAACATTTCAGTTATCGTTAAGGAACCCTGGTTGTATACTAATTATGATGAACTGAGTGCGTAACTCTCTGCTTGTAAACATACTCAGTATAGTTCATTCTCTTGTCTTCAGAAACAAAATAGGAGATTTATATAACAAGTCTTCAAACACTGACATCAGACCCCAGTGTAACATGGGGTATCTATTCCAGATCAATGAAAATTCTTCAACCCAGCAGTCGAGTTCCTTACTCATATTTACTCTTGACCCTATACATCCCATGTGGAAGTTAATGTGGCCTTTGCTCTTCACAACACTGTATCCATCTATAATTTAGCCCAAAATGCTTTCTTTAATTTTCTCTGCCTATTTAATTAATTTTTTTTTTGTAAGACCCAGCTCTAATCTCATCTGTTCTAAGAAGTCTTTCCTTAATTATCTTATGCCAGAGTGATCTTTCCCATCTAGTCAATTCTCTCAGTAGTCTGACCCCATCAGCCTAGAAAAACTAAACAAAATGATAAACAACAAACTCCTTTATACTTGGTCCTTTGAAACTATAACTTTGAAACAAGTTATAACTAGAAACTATAACTTTGAAACTTGGTCCTTTGAAACTAGTAACTTTCTAGCTACTTTATATTCATTTTCATCTATCCATCCAACCAACCATTCATCCGTCCATCCATTCATCCATCCATCCATCCATCCATCCATCCAACAGCCAGTGAATGCTTAGAATATGCCAAACTTTCTGCTAGGTTCTGGCAAAGCAGGGCAAGAGGAGAACCTAGCCTATGCTCTAAAGAACTATATAGTCTAATAGGAAACATAGAAAGTAGATATTCACACCCTGACCTGGTCTCAGCTCCCAACTCACCTAAAAGATAGAAAACAATTCCATCAATAACAGTAGCTTTTTGTGGTAAAGATTCTCAGGATGATTAAATGTATTGAAGTTTCAAAATGAACAAATTATATTCTCTCTTGTCCCATAGTCTTGAAGTTATAGAATAATAAGGGAGTTACCAAGAGCTGTTACTTTGGAGTATTAGGGGTACATGTGTAGCTTAAATTAGTTCCTCATATTATTCTGGATGGTTGTGGAAGTTGGATAGGGCTTGTTACTAAAGAAAGGGGCAGGCATAAAGGAAGGTATATATTATTAGAGTTGCATATGATTTTCTTTTTATCTCAATTGGAATAAAAGAAAAAAGATATTGAGATATTCAGAGTTCTTTGGAAACACTTAGAGGCAGCTATTATTTCAACCTGAGGGAATGATGTGGCTTGATATTGGGGAAGAGTGATAATTTGAGCTGACTCCTGAAGAATGAATAGGAGCTCACCAAGTAGATAAGAGGAAGGGAGTGGGCTAAATGGAAGCCATTACACGCGAACATATTATCATTAGTAGAAGCTTGATTGTTGGTGCATTAAAGTGATTGCAAATCATTGCTTATGACCTGAGAACAGGAAGCAAGTTAAAAAGTGACAGAAGAGCCAAATTAGGGAACACTTATGAAGGGCTTAAATGTTATACAAAGGATTTAGGGTATTATTTAGAAAGTCACTGAAAAATTCTGAACACAAGTCAGCCATGAGTTTTGGAGAGATCCTCTGGCAGGGGAATAGAGCATGAATTATGAGTGAGGGCAGAGAAACCAGGTGAGATGCTCTTACAGTTATCCCATCATTTCCTGCTGAGCTGAAAGTAGGAAGTCTTGGAAGGACAAGGGAGTGGATTTGGAAGATAACTGGTGCTGGTGACTTACTGGGGATGAGCATGAGGTGAAAAAGGAGTGTGGGATAATTCGCAGGGGTTCCTCTTAGTCCTCACAGGTCTGTGAGTGGTGGCATTATGTAAGATAGGCACTTCATAAACAGGAGCTCGTTTGGGTGATTTGGGGGCAAATAATCTTTCCCCAACTAGAATGTATTATTGTCAAGGTCAAGGACCTTCCTGTCCTTTCTTTTTTTTCTAGCCATTGTGTCGTACCCACACGTTGTATTAATAATTAATTGCTGAACAGAATAAAGAAGCACAGATGAACCATTAGCATTTTACTAAGGGGCACACTGAAGCATAGGAAATAGTTAAGAGAGCCACATGCACATTTGCATTAAATATGCATTACATTTACATACAATTTGAGTAAATCTGTCAAAATAGTTTCATTTTTCATGTGCATTTTAAATATTCAAAATATGTTATTGATGACTTTTAAAGGAACGTATAATCATATTAGACAGAACTTCAGTAGCAGGTTTCAGACAAGAGACAATCCTACTACCTATTTATTCATAACCAGATGCCCCCCGAAGGGCTATTCACTCTTCTTCTTAATGGCTGTTTGTTACACTTGTGATTAACATAACATCAGAATTCCGTAACATTGGAATCTAGCAATGATCTGGCAAAATTCACTTTCTCTTGTCTCAGACAACCTCTGTTATATACAGAAGTAGAAGTTAGTGCAGTTCGATTACTGGCAACCTACTCATGGGAGGGCTTGAAAAGAGCTTATTTTGCAAGGAGAATATAAGATTGTACCCTCCTCTCAAAACGTGGGGATCTTACTCTTTCATCATCATTTGAATCTCTTTAGAAGGAGCTGGACAGCTATTGGGAGGATTCTTTGCACTGAGTGGAAGGTAAAATAGATGCATGGTTCCCAACAGCAAGTTCTCCAGCTGATTGCCAGTCTGGCTATGTTGGCATCACCAAAAGAGCTTGCCAAAAGACAGATTCACACTCCCCATCCCTGGAGATCATTTCTTGAGAGAGCTGATGTAGGATTTTGACGTATGTCGTTTAAATGATCTTTAGATAATTCTGAGGCAGCACCAGGATTGGGAATCATTAAAAATAGATGAACTCAGAGAGTTCTTCAGATTTAGTGGTTTCAGGATCCTTCTCAACACCTGCCTCCAACAGAGCAGTAAAGAGAACTGGCAGTGTCTCCCACTCCTCCCGAGACCTGAGAAAGGCTCTGAGGCAGAAACATGTCGCAGTATTATCTGGATTCCTTACTGAGATTCAGAAAGGGCCATCCCAGGTTGCATAAAATCACGGACCTCTCACCTGACCATGGTAACCCCAGTTAGATATCTTGAGTTAGTTGAGCCAGGTTTGGGCCTTATCTCTGTCCATCCTACATATACAATATACTTATACTCAGCTAATCATGTTTGAGATCTTTTCATATAACAGTCAAATATTTCTTCAATTTCTTCCCACCTTGTTTTTCTTTCCTTCCTATCATTTCCTTTCTTCTGTCAATAGAAAATTAAGAGAGTGTCACTTGATATGAATAGTTTATTGAGCAATAAATAAACTATTGGAAAACATATAGTTTATTAAGAAGTCGTTAAGAAGCTTGACTTTCAGTAGTTACAGCTCAGTTTATATAGTGTATCAATGAGTAAATTTCTTGTTTTTGTTTCTGTTTTAATTTCGGTTGGTTACTAGAATCTTACATTTCTTGTCTTTGAATAAGCTTACTTGCTTGTAGTGTGTTGGCTAGGAAGCTGTGAGATCACACTGACATGAAGAAAGCGTATTTTGTGTGAGGTCTTAGTTAGCATTTCAAGGAAATCAAAGCAGTTTAAGTTTTGGTTACTTAACTGTGAGTGCTTGGTCTAAGGGTGTATTAAGACTGTGGCCTATGTTCTGATTTTTCTCAAATACTTCCTTAACGACGGGGAGCAAAATACCGAGTTCATCATATATCTCATGTTTGGCCCACTTTCATCTTTGATCTGTTCATGGCCTCTCTTTTACATATATTTCCCTCACTTTATCCCTTTTTCCTATACAGACATAATCACCCACACTAATATGTTAGATACGTATTCTTCAGTATATGTTTTTGTGTAATAAATAATACTGTTTCTGTGGGACATGTTACATAAATTACACTGTGCTATGAAGTCTCTATTTCTTATTTTTCCTCTTCGTACAGTTTTTAGGGTCTACTCATTCCAGTGTGTTTATATTTGATTTATTTTTTCACCTAACTTCATGGCATTCTACTGGATAACTTCAACACATTTTTCTTATATCGATGACCATATAGATCAGCTTCAATTTTTTACTAAGATAAGCAGTACTGAGACAAACATTTGTGTTCAGATCCCCTCTTAGATCTTTGAACAAGTTTCTGCAGATATATGTCCGGGAGTGGCTGTGTTGGGTGCATCAGATTTAATGAATCGCTCTAAATGCTTCCAAGCTGTTCTCCACTACACTGTGGAGTTTATACTCTTTGCAGCAATACCGAGGGTTGCCTATTTCCCACCTCCTGCCCGATACTTGAAACCATCCAGACTTAAATTTTGCCAGTATTATCAGTGCTGATTGGTGGCTCAAGCCTTCAATTTTCATTTTTCTCATTATGATGGAGTTTGAATATGTCTTCATATATTTTTTAACCATTTGAGGTTCATCCCTCATTCATTTGTCTTACGACTCCCTGTCTCTCGTAAAAGAGATAAAGAATAAAGAATTGCTTTTAAAGATTCCCTGTGGTAACCAAACTATTAATCATGTGCCATTTTATATAAACCAACTGTCTTATCTTTCTCTCTTTGTTAAATGAAAGTTTAAAAAAAATGTTGTACTCAAAACCATTAATTTTCTATTTTATAGTTTTGCTTTTTTGGATCTTATTTGGGAAGTATTCCTCCATCCTAAAGACACAGAGATATTCTGTTCTCCATTGTCAAAATGAGCCTTATTTGTTTTATGTATACATATTTATTTACATATATTTTTAGTCTAGGTTTATGTGTATGAATGTTTCTTAGGTCCTGCAAAATATCATGTTGGGATTTTATTTAATTTATGGATAAATTTTAAGAAAAAATAATACCTGCATAATGGAAATTTATGCTATTTTTAACCTTAATCTACTCATTTATTCAAGTATTACTTTTTTGTAATAAAAAAGTAAAAATAAATAAATAAATATAAATTTAAAAGGAGGGCAGAGGGAGAGGGAGAGAGAAAAATCTAAAGTAGGCTCCACAGTATGGAGCCTGATAAGAAGCTCAATCTCAAAACCCTGAGATTGTGACCTCAGCTGAAATCAAGGGTCAGATACTTAACAGACTGAGCCATCAGGCACCCCTATTTGATTATTACTTTATGTTCTTTAAGAGAGTTTTAAGATTCACTCCTTAAATGTCTTATGATTTTAGTATGTTTCTAAGTATTCAGCATAAAGTTTCTATAAGTTTCTGGGATACATTATTCTTTATACTAAGGATGTTCTCTTTTTTCAGTTTTCTAAGTTTTAACTGATAGATTATATTTGCAAATAATTTTTCATCATCTATTGAGATAGCTATGTCATTATTTTCCTTTGTCCATTAATGTAATGAATTACACTGCTAGCTCACTGATGTTAAATTGCCCTTAACTTTGGAAATAAATACTTTCTAGTCAGAATAAATACTGTTAACATACTCATAGATTTGTTTAGCTAATAGTATTTAGAATTTATTTCTGTATGTTCAAAATGTAAATGTAATTTCCATTTCTTGTACTGTTTTTTTTTATTTAAATTCCAGTTAGTTGACATACAGTGTTATATTAGTGTCAGATGTGAAATATAGTGATTGAGCACCTCTATACATCACCCAGTGCTCATTATGACAAGTGCCCTCTTTAATCCCCACCACCTATTTAATGTTTTTATTTGATTCTTTGAATTTGAATAAACCAAATTACTATATTTTTTCCGTTTTGTAAAATGCTTGTAAAATCTAAGAATTATCTGTCCCTTGAAATTTTATTAGGATTCATCTGCGAAATCATCTGGACCTTGGTTCATTTCTTATTCTGTTTGATTTGTTGATTTTTTAGGGAAGAACATCTTGATGACCATGTTATTTAATTATTTACCTATTTAAGTTTTCTATTTTTTCTTGACCTGATTTGGAAATTTTCTACTTTTCTGTTATTACACTTTTTGTGTAGATTTGGAAATTTATTATTATGTAGTGGCCCCATAGACTTTTATTATTTTCGTCATTCTTTTGTGTCTGTTTCTCAGTTTCCATCAGTGACATTCACTCCTTCCTCTCCCACACTCTCTTTCTCCCACCCTGATCCTCCCTCTCCCTCTCACCTGTGTCAGTCGGCTTCTCCCTTGCTCTCTCTGGAGCTTTATCATTGCTAGTGTTTGTGCTCACGTGCTCTCTCTCTCCGTCTCTCTTGCCTATTTGCGAAGTTTCTCTAGTTTGTTAATTTCCTCAGAAAACCAGCTTTTTGTTTTTATTATATCTCTTTTCACTTCAGTACTTTTTGATCTTATCGTTATTTGTTCATTTTTATGTTTTGGGATTTACTAAATTCTTGAGTTTAAATGTTTAGCTTGTTTTTCAATTTGTTTTTGTTTTCAGATAAAAGCACTTAGAGCTACAAATTCCTTTCTATGTTACAAGTTAAGTTTAAATCATGTTTTTAACATATGCCATATCTTTCCTTTTTTTGGGGGGGGGTCTACCTGTTTAAATCCCTAAATACAGAGTGCATTTATGTCATTCTCCTCTTAGTTCTGTTAGCTGTCGTTTTATGTATTTGGGGACTATGTGCTCAGATGCATGTATGTTATGTTTATGCTTGTTTTATCTCTAGTGTGTTTTATATAAAAATTATTTTTGTTTGTAACTATATAGAATCCTTGGATCTCCAGAGTCAGGAGCCTTCATTATCCTTTTGTCTCTTCTCAGCCCTACTGCGATCACAGCTTCAAAACCAGATATTAACTAAGCCAACCAGAAAAGCACCTTTATGAATAACTCTTCCTAAGTTTTCTTCCCCTATCGTCCAGTGTCCATGTGTTTCCTAAGTCAGGGAACAAATCACATATATGCGTATGAAGAAATGAATATTGAATTGCCCCTGCTAATAAGCATCTCACTCCTCAGTTCTGAGTGGAAAAGAGATTTTTCTCCCTCAATGGTAAATGGCAAAAGATGCTAACACCTGAAATGTCTCATTGTTTGCAGGGGAATGTAGGGCTGGGATGAAAAATATGAAGGATAACTAAGACATATGGCATATTATCTCATTTTTTCTATACCTTTTCCAAAGGAGGTGGTGTTGTTCTCCATTTCACCAATAAAGGAAAAGGTTCCATGAGGAAACTTTATTTACCCAATGCCACAGATCCAGTAGGTGATGGAAGTAAAAGAGGAGCACAAGTCATTTTGAGTCTGAATTTCACATTTCTTTGAACAAGGCCAAACTTCCATTTTCTCTCCTATATCAAGGGAATCTGAGGTAGGGGCATCCCTTTGATCTCTGGACATTTGAGAGTTTGGAAGTCAGGGTGGAAAGACTCTGTTTTTACCCTTTGGTTTGTAAGTGGCTAGGGTAACTCTTACAAAGAAATACAGAGGAGATAGGATTGCCTAAAAGCCAGAATTGATGACCAGCCTAGGACCGCGTTACTGAATGCCTTTCAAGGTTTTTCTTTAAAAAAAATGCAACAGAGAAATTCAAATTGTTAAAGTTAATTGCAGGATTAAATTGCCATTTGTCAATAGCAATGTAATTTGTATTATAAATTATAGGACTGTAGCTTTCAGGCATATTTTATCAATATGTTTCCAATGATTTAATAACAATATTTCTCAAAAATAAGCCAAGCCACTTTTTTCCTCTTTTTAAATGAACATGTTCAGAGGGTTTTCATCAGTGTGCTAGCCAGCTCTGCAAAATTTCTAGTAAATAAATTATCACCAGGAGGCTCAAAATCCATTACCATAAAAAAAGCCATTTTTCCCTCCCTAATCGATTGCCCACTGTGCGACTGCTAATGGGACCATACACACATGTTGTGCAGAGGGAATTCATTTTCAGGTTCTCTCTCTTTCTTAGAATTTATTTTACAAAGAATTTCTCACTAAACTCATAAATTAGTCAATGCATAAAATGAACACTTCAGCTTCCAGCAGGAGAAACGTTAAGGTTGTGCACCTAGAGAAATTTCCAAGCTGGTTCCCAAGGAAATTGAGGTTACACTAGGTGCTTTGCAAACACTGTGGCACCTGCCTGGGAGAGCCAGCCCTTTTCCTGTTCCCAGAACTATAGTTTACCTGCTTATATGTCCCTGCAGGCACACACATTTCTTATATGTGCTGATAATATTCTATCTGACAAGTGCACTGAACAATGCTGACCTTTGAACTTGGAAGTTTTAAAGTGATCTTGGGACAGATCTGTTTTACCAAGTTGTCGCTGTTGATTTCCACAATCTCATCTTTTCCCTCCAATCGCACTCTTGTCTCTTTCATACATGATACTGTAGTTGAATAAGTCCCATTTATAGTCCTCTATAAATAGAGCCTGGGCTACCAAATCAGCCTTGCCCATGCACAGAATAGCCGATCTTAGAGTGAATATATAGTGAATAGCATGGAAAGGGTTGATCTCCTAAATGTATTCCAACCAAGAGCTATTGAATCAGATATTTTATTTAGAAGTTAGGTCCTTTGGCCACTCCACTTGCTTTCCCTTAACAACTTAGAATACTGAAGCTAGAAGCAGACATAAGTTCATTTATTTAATCATCTTTAGTTCATAGATGGTTTGTCTCTGCTCTGATAAAGGTGATAAAGGTGATGCTCTAATAAGAGGTAGAGTCTGGAATTTAGTCTAAATTTATGAATTATTTATTTTTGAATGAAATTACTCATTTTTTCTGAGGAACATTTAAGTATTAGTAGAGTTAAGCCAGGCTAAAAAGGGGACGCCTACAAAAATGGGTGAATATAAATAAGAGAAAGCAGGTCAGGGACAGGAGGACAAAAAACATTTACGGGGATTGAAGGGATGGAAAATTATAGTGGGACACATAGTAGACTTAGGCAATTTCTTTGTGTGTAGAGACTTGGCTCTGCCTATCAATGTGTGCCTTGCTTCTCTTAAGATGTTTTAACAGTTTGCTTACAATAATCTATTTTTTTTTCTCATTTTCTCCTTAGGTAAGTTGCTGTTTCTGCTTTTAAAAACAGTATTGTCCCAGAAAAAGTCACATCTATGAGCCAGGTAACTACTATATCATGCCTTCTCTACTCTTCATCTTTGGGTAACTGCTTTTTTTTGTCTATTTTTTTTTTTTTTCTTAGCTTGAGACTTAATTGCACAGAGTTCAGAGTTTTGTTTACTTAAGCATGTAAAGGTCTGATGGTATAATCCTTATATGAGCCAAATGGTCATTTGTAGACTATTATACAAGGACTACAATGTTTGTTCACGTATTTATGTTTACTATCCAGTTTCTTGTGAGTTTCTCACTGGGTATTGTCTGACAGATCTCGATGAGGTCTCAAAAACCAAATGACGCCTCTTCCAACACTTAGCCATACACAATGGTGGTATTCAGATTTCACAGTGGAGTAAGCAGTTTATTTCTCTGTGCGAAAGTTACACAGCTAATGTCTTAGATGTATGCTGAATAATCAGGAATTCTTTGTATGGTTATGGTCTGGCATGTATATTTGAGAAATTCTTTTGCCTTTTCTTTGCAATTCTTTAGTTATGTTATCTTTTCTGATAGCTTCCTGTTTTATTTTACTGTTTTCATAGATTTAAGATTCAATGATAGGTAGATAGATAGACAGACAGACAAAGGAAGAATACCTGTGTACTTGAATGACTACTAAGGAACAAAAAGTGACTATTATTGAAATATCACAAAAAAATCATAAAGAGTAAGGATGGAGATTTATAAATGGTATGGATTTTTTTTTTTAAAGCAATGGAGATATTTAAAATGTCTTGTGATTCTGTTCTGATGTGTCATGCCCCAAACAAACTAAAACATTCACTGCAGCTTTTCTAAGTACAAACCCCTCCAAACACATTTTGTTACCAGTGTGTGTGGATGTGAGTGTCTGAGGGTGTGTATGTGTGTTTTGAGACTGGATCCAATCAAATCAGAATATTAAATGGTGTTAACTGAACAGTTGCCAAAATGGTTGCCCTAAAACAGGAAATACAAATGTAAATCACTGAGTCCTGAAAATAGCCACAGATCCTTAACAGTCTGAAAACAAATAGCTGTAGTGGGATTTATGGTATTAAAGCTTTGGTCTAATCATAAACATTAATTTTCTTTAGTAGCATTGCTATAGCAACTATATAGCTAGAGGGTCTCTGGCAAGACCCAAATTATATATCTTAGAAATTCTTTCCTCAGTTATTAACACCTTGCATTATTGAAACTTTAAGGTATTTTACATTCAAATGGGCTTTCATCAACTATATAATTTGTTTTCTCTTTTAAAAAGTTTTTAACCATTTAGATAGAAAATATTTCCATGTTTAGGTTTTTCACTTTATTCCCTATTTCTCAAATACTACGTCAAGTTTCCTTTGTGTTTAGGCTTTTAACGCCACAAGAGAACAGATTTTAAAATATGTATTTCATTGATATTTTCAGAAAAAAGAATCATGGTTGCTTTGGGAACTTTAACAGAGAGTTTTCTGACTCCTGTGTAATTATAATCTCAGTCTTAATGATACATTAGCATATTTTTGCATCTAATTCTATAAACAAATGCAAAACTCTATAATAACACAGTCTTGAGTGGCAAATCTAAAAGCATGGAAGTTAGGTAACCCCTAAACATGAGAAATATGAGTGAAATATATTTCTTTCTATATAGAACATATATACATGCATATGAGGAAGAATATGAGGAAGAATAACTGAAATTGTAAATGAGTAACATTATATTAAGTTGTTAAATAAACAAATATAATTACTATTCCTCTTTACATAATACTGGTGAAATTGCACACTAAAAATAAACTTCAATGTAGACTATCTTTTTATCAGGGATGTCCAATTCAACAATTATTTAAAAAGCATCTCTTTATTACTAGGAGCTATGCTAAGTACTCAAGAATAGACAGATGTAAAAAATAAAGATGTTGTTCCTAAGTTAACTCTTAACAGAGTGGTAGGAAAAAGCAAGGTCTATACATAAAAATAATGTAATGTGGTTTATGCATATATTATATACTGATTACATATTGTATGTATGTAAATAGCATCTATTACATACAGTGTATATTATATATATTATATAATATAGTGTCTGTATGTGTATGTGTGTGTATATATATATATGTATACATATATATATACACACATATATATACATATATATATATACACACACAATGAATAAGCAAAGTGGTGTAGGTACAAAGAGAGAAGTAATATTTTGGATTGGAAAATTGGAGAAAACTTATGAAATGATTTCTTATGAGCCAGGATTGGAAGATGGATAGAAATTTAAGGTAGTTTAGAATCATACTAGATCAAAAACCCCATGAGCAAAACCCAGAAGAGGAAAGGGCATTTGGGGAAAACCAGAGGAGTTCTAAAAAGAGATTGTTAGGAGATGTAATTGTCCATAAAAGAGAGAGAGAGAGAGAAATATTAGATTATATAATTCTTAAATTCTTAAATTCCCAGGATTAATTAGGTATTTTTGATGTATATGCCTTTCAGATTATAAGAGACTTCATTTCATGACATTCTCCTCTTCTTGATTTAATACTATAACCTTCATAGAAATCAATACACATTTGACAGTGAGTTAATTATTCCCACTAGAATTTAACTACCTCCACTGGTTTATAAATTCATTGATAAAGAGATTGTACAGTTGAGGAAAATGCCATTCATCTTCGTGTATCTGTTTTTAGCTAAATTCTTTTTATGTAGTTTACCTTAAGTAACATTGTTTCATTGCCTTACAAAGACTCTTCATTGTCATGACTTCCTATTCTACCAAACCACACATTATGCTTTCCTCCCTGGGTCCCCAAACTATTTGACCATGTGCCCTAGACCAGAACATCGAACCTTGCAATTCTTGTCCCACAGCAATGGTGCAAAGAACAAAAACTCCTATCATTGAAACACTTCACCACTACCCCACAAGAATGACTCTGAATAAGTTTTGGAATATCTCTGTGCTTCTGTTTCCTCGTATATAAAAAAACAGGGATGAAAAATAAAGCATTGTTTTGAAAATAGAAATTATATTAATAGAAATTAATATTTTCTATTAATAATAGAAAATAGAAATTACTAGATTGAAATACTTCTGGCTCATAATAGCTGTATAAGCTATTTTCCTTGCTATTTTCCTCTTTGAATGCTAACATATTCAAAACACAGCTTTTGTTCAAATATAGCAGAGGGTCTTTTTAAACATTAAATATAATTAAATACATATTATAATAATTCCTTAGAATTAGTTAATAAATGAAATTTATAATACATACCATATTCCTGTCTTAACAATCACTGAGCCTACATATATATAGAAACATTTCATTTTTTTAAAGAAACATTTCATTTTAAGTAGAATTGTGTCTGAAGTTGTTTTCAAATAGAGCTAAGCCAGAGAAATTTTAGATGCTGTACCTTATGCAGCATGTCTTTGCCTACAGCTCAGTGTTTTTTTCTTAGCTAATGTGCTGTATATTTGTTCTTCTGACCAGAAATTTTACTAAGGAGGTCAGACTTATCTTTAATTCTCTTCTGGTGCCTCTCATTTATACTTTTATTGCCATTCCTAACAAACAATCCTGTGTCACTCAGGTTTTTTAGTATTTCATTCTGCACTGATAACTGAAAAGTATATTTGGTAATAACAGGTATTGCTGTTTTCATTTGTCTCAAGTGCTATTTCCATTGTCATCTATTGCAGTTTAATGACCCAAACCTTGATAGTACTGTAGGATGAGCTGTGTGGTAGGCAACACTTGAGTGAAAAAGAGAGACTGATCAGCAGGCAGTGTGGCTCAGGGAGAGAACATGGAGGTGGGAGTTCCTTTAGAGCAAGCTTTTCCAGAAGACACAGGACTCTAACGGGGAAGTTTTCAAATTGTTTTCCCTGTTCCGCTACAAATAGCAGGGAAATATTGAATAACACAGTTCACGAAAGGTTCACATATTTTATAAGCAATTTTATCAGAAGGGATGTTATTTTTCTAAATAGCATTCTTATTAGTCTTTGGATTGTGCCAGAAAACTGAATATGTCAAAAATTACACAATCGCTTTCACTTATAGTGCAGGGTGCACCAAATCAAATATCGAACCATAGGTAAAGTACACAGAGTGATTGCATTTGATGAAGTTCAGCAAAGTTTCCCTTTGCTTTGGAAAGTGAGAGAAGAATATTCTTCAAGCAGCATTTGCTTGAAACAGTAAAATAGCAGAATATAATTTAGAACCAGGAATAAGAGTTACTATAGAAAAATTTTTGGTGTCAATATGGATGAGATGACCACTGGAGAAGCAGTGTAGCAAATAATAAGCATAGAATTCAGTATCTTTGCCCCCTGCCCCCAAGTTCCTAATTGAATAAGGTGCAGAGGTAGAGTTTCATTATGATACTTTAAACTTGGGATTGATTCCCTCGAGGAAAATAGATATAAAAACCCTTATATGTTATAAAGAATTTTGTATACACACATAAAAATGTTTTAGAATTTGTTATTTGAATTTAATTTAATAGTGACATTCATAATTTTTTTTTTCAATTCAGGATGTTACAGTCCTTTTAAGACTATACCCTGACTGTATTTCAAAGTGCATAGTGTGTATTTATGTATGTATGCATGCATTAAAGTACAGTGGATAGATAGATAGGTAGATGATATATAATCAATTCATCATTTTGTCTCAATGCATTCCCTACGTTTACCCCTGCTCTGCTCTACTAGCGACATTTTCCACTTGGTTTCTGTTATGGTTATCCAGTGGAAGGCACTGGTGGAAGGTTGGCAATGAGAACAAATAAGCCAGGCTATTTCTGTCTATCTTGGTGGCTCTGCATCTCTTCCACAGTTCCAGCTTTCATAGGAGAGCCTCTGCTGTGATTGTGGTTTTCATTGGGTAGCCTGACTCTCAGGCCATGGTAACAACTGCTCCTCCCTTGGATTCTGGGGATGGCAATATCTTTCCACACTTGCTCATCTCTCATTTATTTTATCATCTTCTGTTTCATTTTTAGCCCTTCCATCATCACCGTACCTTCTTCCCTGGATTAAATTTCCTCTAGTGAACTATCTGCCATGAATTCTATTTTCTTGATTACGCTTGTATTGATTCTGTATGTTGATCTTCGACTTCGGAGGCTCTGTATAAGCTCAATCCATAGCCATTTCACATTTTAAATGGATATTCAGACATCATATAGGCGCCAGCAAGTCCACCTCACTCTCCTTAGATCTTTCTATTATAAAGCACAACTTCACCAATGATACCTTCACATTAGCCTTGCACCTTTTCAAGAATACCCAGTAATACTCTTGCTCTATTATGTCTCACTGCAGAAGCCAATCTGATTGGAGAATCAATTTGCTAATGTGCTTTAAGCAATTAAAGAAAAAAAAAATGTTCCAAAAGAATGTGATACTGAGAAACCAGTGGAAGTTTAAAGAGGAAAAAAAGATTTGGAAAAAAAAAAAAAAAGAGGATTTGGCATTATAATAATTATTATTATTCTTAGACAAGAGTAAGCTTCAGTTACACCTGAAAGGTTTATAGAGCATGGATGTGCCAATGGGAAATGGCCTTCCTGATAGAAAAAGAGCATGAGAAAATGAGTATGTAATAAACATAGGGAGCCATAAAGTACTGAGTAACACAGATGTGGGGGAGCTAAAGGAAATAATGGTGGCTAACCAGAAGGAAGCACTGTGAAATGTCTCTATAAAAGAGCTCAAAGTGGCTGGTCCCCAACTTCCACTGAAAAAGTAGACCAGTCCTGATGGACTGAAATAGCTGCAGAGGGATGGGAAATTTACGGAATGAGGAGTAAGTTTCTAGTTATTGCTGAGGGGTTGGTTGATCGTTAGGTGAGGAACCACACAATTGACATCAGAAAGGTAAAGTGAAGATGGCCAGAAGTAATGTCTGTTGGGCCAGGTAGAATGCATTTTTGTCTAAAAACTCACCCTGAAGTATTGTACACTATCTTGAGCTCTTATGAACACCATAAGATCTAATATAGGTTTTGGAAAATAGACTCAATGGCATGTGTTAGTGTATTGAAAGGTGAACTAATGACATTCTTTTTTCAGATTTTTAACATAACATATCCAATACATATTTTTAATTTTAGATGAAAGACAATTTACCAATACAAAAGCATCAATTTAGATACTGTGCAGTCAGTGGTAAAGATTATTGTTCTTCTTAAATAACAACTATTTGCAGTCTGATTTACCTTAAAAAATATTTGTTTCTCATACACTCTCCAACTCCTCAAGGTTTCTGATTATAAAGTCACACTTGGTAGAAGTATCCTGAAAGCATTAAGTCAAGATCAGAAAGATTTGCATGAACCTGACACTTCTGATCACTTGTGGATAATATATGAGATAAATTCAAATTTGAAATGAGCAATAAACTCAATGCATTTTCTTTTCAAGTTACGTTATAGTAAAACTAAAATTTAGAAAAGCTTATAAACTAATGTTAGTACTAATGTATTTTTTACTCTTTTATATCATTTTGTTTTATTTTTGTTTTCATCATGATAAGTGCACTCTTTAATCCCGTCCCCTCTTTCCCCCATCCCCTCACTCATCTGCTCTTTTGTAAACCTCAGTTTGTTCTCTGTAGTTGAGTGTTTCTTAGTTTCTTTCTCTCTTTTTTTCCTTTGCTCATTTGTTAAGTTTCTTAAATTCCACATGTGAGTGAGATCATATGGTATTTGTTTTTCTCTGACTGTTAACATTATACTCTATCGCTCTATCCGTGCTGTGCAAATGGCAAGATCTCATTCCATTTTATGGCTGAAAAATATTCCATATTATTTTATATATATGCCACATCTTCTTCAACCATTCTTTTATCAAGGGACCGTTGGGCTTCTTCCATAATTTGGCTACTATAAATAATGTTGTAATAAATGTAGGGATGAATATATCCCTTTGAATTGGTATGTTTGTATTTTGGGGGTAAACACCCAGTAATGCATTTCCTAGATCATAGGGTAATTCTATTTTTAACTTTTTGAGAAATCTCCATACTGTTTTCCATAGTGACTATGCCAGTTTGCATTCTCACCAACAGTACCAGAGAGTTCCTTTTTCACCACATTCTCACTAACACTTGCTGTTTCTTGTGTTGTTGATTTTAGCCATTCTGACAGGTGTGAGGTGGTATCTCATTGTGGATTTGATTTGGATTTCCCCTATGCTGAGTAGTATTAAGCATTTTTTCATGTATCTTTTGGTTGTCTGTATGTCTTCTTGGGAAAATATCTGTACATGTCTTCTGCCCATTTTTTAATTGGATTGTTTTGTTTGGGGGTATTGAGTTATGTCAGTTCTTTAACTATTTTGATACTAATCCTTCATCAGATTATTCCTCTTAGAAATTCATAATGAATCTTAGAGGCCAACTAAAGAGCTATTTTCTTCATTATATAAATTATTTGATTTTAGATGCCACTTTTTTGCTGAAGTCTGTTAAGCCATTATGTTTATGAATTTGATGGTCTCCACTACTTCCTTTGGCTTCTTTAGCTTGGCCTCCAAGCTATTAGTTTTAAGACTAGAATCTCTTCAAGTGATAGGTGTTAAAGATTCTTTCATCCTTCTGTCTTTCTTCCTTCATACAATAGAAAATTGCTTTTGAATAGTAATAGGAAAATGTTAACCCTAACAATGTGTCTTGTTTTATCAATCCATCCAATAAAAATAAAAATTCAGATCTCAGCAATTCCATTTATTAGCTGTGTGACTCTAAACAGATCATGACTTGGGAAACAAAGTCTCCTCAAATGTAAAATATGCAAAGTGTTGTCTACTTTTTAGAGTTGCAAGAGGGTTAAATGAATATTGCAGATGACAATGCTTTATGTATTTTAGAGGAATACATCAATATTAAGGTTTATTTTGTAAAAATTCATTTCTTCTATAGGAAAAGTATGGGTTAGGCTCTGTTAGGGAAGGTAGAAAATAGGACATGGCTTCTCATCTCAAAAAATTGGTAATACAGTTAAACAGTTGAGCTAGTCAATTTGCTTTATATGGTTTATAAAGCCAAATGAATCCCTGGGAAGTAATGTTTTCTGAGGCTAACACTTGTCTTAAAACTAGGGTTGATCTTTGATTGTTCAGCTAGGAAACAGCTTGAAATCACATTTTGAAATTTGTGGATGTCACATAATATCAGGATTAAAACAAATTTTAGCAAGCTTTAGTCTAACATCTTCCTTATAGCAAATGATAAAACTACAACCTAAATAAATAAAGACATGTGTTCACAGTCACTCCTCAACGTAGTGGATGATAATGTATCAAAAGAAAAATGTATAGAAGAAAAGAATACCGGTAAATGTAATGGTCTTTTGTTGTGGGACTTTACTGAGAAACATGTATCTTTTTCAGAATTGATGATTAGAAAAAAATAGGTCAAACATACTAAATTGAGAAGTATTCAGTTTTTAGGAAATCTCAGTGTAAGTAAATAATTGGTATTATATGACTATTGTGTATAGGCTATAGGCCTTGAGTAAATTTAAGGATAGGCAAAATATGTGACTTTGAATTACAAATAGTTGAAAATCCTAGGAATTATATACTGGAGAATACCATACTAGTAGAGAAATTAGGATAATAATAAATAAAAGGATATATCCCAAGTATCTCACCCTAATTTCCAAATGACCCCTACTTCTATATCTCCAGTTATGTATCAGAGATTACCAAGTTTATATAAAAAATCTCCATTACAACAAATTAATAAATGTTAAATATTATCATATTTACTTCTAGTTGTTTTATAAATAAAACATTACAAATTGTGTAACGCTTTTTCTGATTCCCTTTAATAATTTATTTGTAACCCCATTTGCGTTTCTGTAAACCTAAATGTTGAGAGTTTCTACCATTTGCTGGACATATAAGAGATGCTTAACAAGTTTCTTGATTCTAATTCAAGAGAACATATTACTTTTCTGATGCCTTTTCAAAAAATTCTATTTCTGATTTTCATGTGATTTTTATATTTCATCTAATTTTTAATATCCAGGATTCTAAATAATATTGAGAAAGAAAAATAAAATTAGAGACACTGGAGGACAAGGTATTTTTCCCATTTTGCACATTCTTACTAAATAGCTTCATTTCCCTTCATCTCATACCTTATTATAACTATTATTTATTGAACCCTACTTGAAGATGATGGTGATGATGATGATGATGATGATGATTATAGTTGTTATGCCTAGAATACTTCTGGGATTTTGAGGAGAAACCAGAAGAGGAGAATCAGGGCTGAACTGCTTTGGTGGTATCTTATCCACATAGGCACCTCTTAAGTTTTGAGTTTTTCTGAAGCAAGGAAGATGTGTCCTTGCAATGAATTTCCTAAACTCAATTTTAGGGATAATTGAACAGAAGAATATCAGGAATCACAGTGAACTACATATGAGAGAAGCCCCCTTAACATATTTTTGGTCATTATTGAAATAGTCAGACAAGAGTTCTGATTTTTAAGGTTACAGCAGGCAGAAAGAAAATGACACAATGACTTCTTTCTACCTTGATGTTGAAAGCTGGAAAACAGTCTAGTCTCAGTTTGACATGAAATGTAGGCCAAGTTCTTGAATACAGATTGTGCCCTAGTTAAATATACTTTTTTTTTTTTTTTTTGGTCTAATGGCTACATGGCTATAATGGGCTGGCCTCATGACACCTTCAAAGGCCAGTAAGAAGCTGGAGAGCCAGAGCAGGATAGTAACACCTGGACTAGTATGGAATAAAAGGTCAAGTAGCACATGTGATTACATGTATTTCTTTACCAACTCCCAAGTTAGCATACAACACAAGGTGTTGACAGGTCTGAAAAGGCATCTAAAGTGTGTGCATCAACAGAACCTGAGAAGAGCACAAATCAAACAGAACATCCTGAAGTTCTATTATTTTAGTTTTCCTTAAATCTATGGTAACTAATTGCCTTGATTTTGTTCCTGCAGGTACTCTGTTCTGTTAACCTAATATAAAGCTATTATAAAAATTAAACTTAAAACCAGGCTATAGTGTTACTTTTGAGCTATCCACCCACCCACTCACATAATGGAACTTCTTGATTTTGTCAGAACATGCTTTTATTAAGGAATCACAATGTTCTTTATAGATATTAACTCATTATTTTGTTTAGGTATCCGTCTGTGGCTCCTACAAAGTATTATTTTTCTCAGTTTTTAAGGGGAGAAAGAGAAACATGGGCATATTTTTCTAAGTTTACACCAAAGAGATGAAGGCAGGGAGAAGAAAAGAATAATTATATACTCTTCTGAGATCCCCCAGAGATAACTCATTATTTCTTCCTTTGAGCTTGTCACAATCTAAAAAGATTATCCAAATCCTCTCTTAGAGCTCACCAATGTGTGATCTCAGGTGAATGATTTCATTCTCCAGACCTCAGTTTCCTTATATGTAAAAATAGTAGAAATGATATATTCAATTAACCTTTTTGAGAGGACTGCATTAGATCCTGTTTGTAAACTGCTTCATAGCGTCCCTTCTTGGTATATAGTAATAAAATGGAAGTATTTCTTAATGAACTGAATTACATTGAACGTCTTCCCAATATTTATAAGGTGTCTAATAATGAAAGTGCTATTTCATAAGGTGATGGATCACTTGTCACTGGCAGGGCCTAGAGAGACTGAGATCCATTGCTCATCCATGTTGGAGAAGAGACCACCCATTGGTGTGTATTGCTAGGTGGTTTCTGAGGTCCCTCCAACCCTACAGTCCACATAGTAGTAGGTAATGAGTCATTGTATTGAGGGATGATGAAAACTCTGGATGCTTGCTCAGCTCTTTATAGTTTGAATGTACTATTATTACATATAATTCCATTTAATTCTCATAATAACCCTATGAGGAAGACAGGAGAGGTGGTGTCATTTTCTTCACTTTGTATATGGGAAAGTTTCAACCATCAGAGAAGTTATATGACTTTCTCAAGGACATATATTTAGAAAGATGGAAAGCTAGAACTTACCCTGTTTTTCTGACTCTGTGACCTTGCACCTTGCATCATGTAGAGTCATTTATGTTTATGTTCTTGGATGAGAACCTTTGAAATACACTTGTAAAGACTCCTCCCCTTCCTTTTCAGCATCTGTCCTTTGTGCTCTCTATATCGACTTAATTCCTCCTGCATCCACTAAACACAATTTTGCAATGTCCACATGTACTGGTTGTTGACCAAGAGTGAGATTGAAAATTGGAAAGAACATTGCCACTCCACCCCCAGCCTCACCTTCCTCCAAATTTTGCCCTAACATCCAAAGTAAGATGAATGCCAAGGGAAGGTAGCATCCTGTTATTCTCTGTGTAGCAATGGCATTCTGAAAGGTCATGGAGTAAGAGGAGGAGCATTTCTTGCTATGAATTATTCTTGAGATGAAAACTGCTTTTTAATAGAAATCTGTGGTTGTGTAGCCATTCTTTTGGTGATGATTTGAGGTGGCTTTAACTAGGGTGGTAGCAGGAAGCCAATTCTGTGAGTCTGAAAATGGGCTCCCACCCTGTTGTAATTTACTGCCATAATGCAAGGAGGGAGGAAAAATATCACAAGTGTTTAATAGCTAAGCAAAGTGTTTTCAGATCTGGTTTTGTTTTGTTTTGTTTTTCCCCTCAAATATGAGACATACACATGCTAGGAAATAAAATAGTTGCTATTCAGTTTAGATCACTTCAGCCATTTTTTTTTCATTTTTTGAGCTTAATTCATGCTGTATTTTTTTCATTTACTTTGACAGATACTTTATCTGCTTTCTTAAAAATAAGGTAAACACCCTTAGCTGGTGGAGGCATTGAATGTTCTTCATTACATCTCCTAAGACAGAAGACAAAACAACAATAACAACAATAACCAAAACCAAAACCAAAACCAAAACAGCAACAACAAAAAAGACTTTAAGTAGATGTGAGTGCTCTTACAAGGCTGACAGATGTTCAGATTTTCTTCCCATTTGCCCCGCTGGGAAGTAGAAGATTAAAGTTAATACATCTGAGGGGGTCCTCCTCAGTCCTCTGGCCATTCACTGTGTCCTATTGTTTTTTTCTCACTTTATGCAAGTAAGGCAGGCAGACCTGTTGTTGCAGGAACACACTAGTTCAGTGTGTATGTGTTTGGGCAGGTTGTAGATATATCCTAAGTCAGAATGACTTGTGGAAAAGGCAACACCTAGTGAGTGGAATCATCAGCAAATTTCAAAAGGAGACAGTTATTCCTTGTTCCATTCCATCTTTCATTTTCTTACTCAATAAACACTGGATACCATACAGTGAATATAAAGAAAAATTATAAAACTTTGAACCCTTCTAGTAACTCTCAGCCTTTCTAGGGAGACATAAAAGAAATAAAACAATGAGCTCTGTGTGGTGTTTGATGGAAATTCACATGTTTTAAAGGCAAGAGGAAGTGACCCTGACTATGTCTGAGGAGAGCTGAAGGATTTCCTCAGAAGTAGAAACACTTGTAGAAAGTCTTAAAGAATGAACTCATGAGGTAGATTAAGAAAAAGGAGTCTTTCTAGACAGCAGGATATACAAGTTCATAGATGTGTAAGGGCCTGTGTTTCAGGCAAGTAGTTGGTGTGAGTGTGACTAAAGCAATATATACACCTGAGAGAGTGGCAAAAAGTGTAGTTTGTGAGCTATGGAGAAGTAACCTTTAAAAGTCCTCAGATGTCTTGTGAGGGAGTTTGGATTTCAGTTGTGAAGAGAGGTGATCTGGAGAAGTTTTTAGGTTGAGACAATTTCTAAAGCTGTAACATTTGCTGAATGTGAGCAGCAGCTGGTAAATATTGCTTTCTTCAACTTCTGGGTAAGCTGAGGTTGCGACACCCTGTTTCCAGAACCTGGTTGGGATGGATATAATTCATCTTCATCCCTGTCCTGAAAGAATAGACTCAACCAAATGGCAAAATGTGAAAAACACAAACAAGAATTTTAAAAAAACGACTTTATAACATTTAAGGAAATCTTATGAGCTAGACTAAGGTTATCACAGTGGGGCTGGAGAAGGGAGAAACTGGAGGAGAATGGTTTGGGGAAAGAAGTGGTAGTACTCTGACCATGACTCAGTGGACCATGCAGAATCAATGGAGATGAGTAGGTGATTATTCTGAGAACTGTAAGCTGGGATACAGAAGAGAGAATTTCCCACTCTAGAAAAGAGCAGACTTGCAGGAAAACTGCAGTTGGAGAGAAACAACTTAGAATCCTACATTCAACTGAAGTTGAAGCTCACACATAGTTCAAAGTATCTAATTGTCCTTGATGTTTCTATAGCAGCCTTCATGATAAGTTTTAAATAACTTTACTTCAGTAATAATGTTAAATGGGCCTTAGATAAGTTCCTTAGAATTATGTGTAAGACAGCACTATGGGAACAGGAGCATGGGGGCCTTTAAGTTTATGCTAAGAATAAACATAATTTATAAATAAATATTAACAATATAAGTAATGTAATGAAATATAGTAAGTTTGTGTTAACCATATTACATATATTGTCTCATTTAATCCTCTCAATAGTAGGAGGGAAGTAGTCTCATAAAGACCATTTTATGGGAAAAAAATCTAAGAACCAGTAAAGTGGAATGATTGCCCAGGATTCAAACTATCAAGTGGAATAAACAGGATTTAGACCAAGGCTTGTTTTAAAAAAAAAAAAAAAAAAAATGAAATGAAATGGAAGTGTGCAAGGCTAAATTGTGTATCAGTAATAACCCACAGAGCATCAGGCAGCCTATCAGCATGAAACTCCCAAGTAAAAGGGCTTTTTTTTTCCCCAAAGTGTTTCTTTAAAAAGTCTAAATGTATTAGTCCAGAGACAGAGAGAGATAGAAAAATCAAGACGAAAGCAATGCAAGGGATTTGTTTAGTCTATAAAGACTTCAAAAACTACCATCTGATTAGAGTGTATCCCATCATTTTATCACAGGTTATACGGAGAGTATTAATCAGTAGTTTGGAAAAGAGAGCCACCCTTGAAGCAACCCATAAGGAAATAGCTCAGATGACTCTGCCAGAGCTTCTACTAATGAACTGCCTTTGCTCACTGGAGATGTCCCTAAAAGTGGCCTCCAGGCAATTCCCATAAACATTGCCACTGACGTGCTGGTGCCAGACAGAAAAGCTAAAAGTAACCTGCTGCATGAACTCTCCTAACTAAGGAGAGCTGGAGGATGGTTCCTGCTATCTCTCTGTCCATCTATCCGCACACATAATTTTTGGCATCTTGATTTTACTAATAGCAGAAAGTGAATTTTTTTATGGTAAACTTGCCAATGAGCTTTCAGGTATGATATCAAAATCTACCCTGTCTTCTTCTTCCCAGTGGTTCTTTTTCAAAGACCTACGGTGAGAAAAGATAGGCGTTCTAGTATCTTGACTTAAATCCAAGCCAGGAAATTCTGTTAGGCTTCAAAAATTAGTTTCTCCAGCAGCTTCAATTAGGTAGGGAATTTTTCTTCCTTCCCTTCTTTAGGAAAGTGTAAGTGCCTGTCCTACTATCTTCCTTTGGATTCAGAGACAAAAAAAAAAAAAAAAAATCACTTGTTAAGAAATGCATTAGAAAGGGGATTGAATGATTCTGCAGAGATGTGAGGTTACTGCCGTAATTCTGTGAAAATCTATAGCCCAATCCCTGGCCTTTTAGAGAAAAAATAACATGCCCTTTCTACAATCAAAATATCCAGTGGTGCCATTACTCCCAGCACAAGGAAGTAAACACATAAATAAAATATTAGTGGTGATTATAACAGCATGTTCTATTTATTTTAAGTCTGTTATCACTTTCAGTAGCTTGAACAAGGCATCCTGAAATTCACCCAAGGCATTTGTGCATACCTTTTTCTGAAGGAAATTTGTACTCATTGTCCTTAGTTAAGACTTAAAGCAGTTGAACTCTACTCAGCTATCATTATGGAATATTTGCCTATGTTTCCTGTAAGAAATTTATTTTTCTGACTTTCCTACCCCTGTCTTCCTTTTTTCTCACCCTTAAACAAGGATATTTGTGAAAAGAGATCTATTTTGAGAGAAATTAGATGTGATAATGGAAGGAAGGGATGCCCAGTACCTGAGCAGGAAAGATATGCAGGAGGGAAGTAGTAATGAAGGAGGATTATGAGAAAATTAAACAGATAAATTTACAGAAACACCAAATAATCCTTTCCATGAATTTCTGTCTCTCTTCCCATTATTCTCTTTGAAGATCATGAGCCCTGTAATTCCTCTCTTTGTCTTTCTTGTCCTCTACTGAATCTCCACGACTTCTAAAACAAATCAAATCAAGAATTAACCTTTTAAGCATGAAATATATCTCTTTGTTATGCCAGACATGTCCTCTGCAGATCATTCTGTGGAACAAGTCTGGGAGATCTGCACGACTCCAATCCTCACGTACTGACTCGACTCAGGAAGAGCTAGCAGTGGTTCCCCTCATTTAACGTGATGCCTTTCTCTGGCTGAAATACTGTTTTCCTATAGCCTTAGTTAGGAATGGTGCTTCATATAACTTCCTCAAGCACTGTACAGCAACACCACGATTATAAACCTAGCACAGTGGTAAGGTTATAGGCCCAGAGGAAAGACAGGTAAAACACAATTATTTGTGATTAACAAACTAATTCCATGGCCTAAAGCTGCTGAATTATGCTAAAACTAAAAATCACAAGGGAAAATTTCAAGGAGGCAAGGCAATCCTGGGTTCTTACACTATTTCCCATCTAGCTTTGCCCAAGGCTGCTCGCCCTACAGAACTCAGAGATGCTGGTTCCTTGCCATCTCATCACCCCTGGCCACAACAGTCATGAAAATAACAATGGCAACCATGTACTGCATGCCTAATCTATGCTAGGCAAGGGATACTGTTCCCACTAATCCTTCCCTTAACCCTGCAGAGCTTCTCTGCAAAGTTACCATTGATAGCTGGTATCACTGGACAAAGGCTTTAAATAGCATCTCCAAGGTCACAGTGGGAGGGGTTGGAAGACTTAGGAATCAAACTAGGCAGCCTGACTCAACCTCTGGTCTTGCCTTAACTCAAAAGGAGAGTGCAGCCAACCCACAGGTCTTTGATATCTTCCCATTCTCTGTAAGTAGCTCTGCTCTAAATACATGTACTTCTAGAAAAGGGGAACCTAAGGTGGGGAGGGAGGAGGGGAGGGTGCGAGTAGGATTTTCCTCTACACTGATATAGTGTGTGTATGTATGTGTATATACATAAAGTGACCCATTAGAAGACTGCAAATCATTGTACTAGCTAAGACTATTTGTACCCTCTTGGGGTTGATAATGCCCCTTGAGAATGTAAGTGCTAAAGTGACAGTGGTCGAAGCTCTCCTTTTATTCGAGCACCCAATAGTGACTACAAAGGTCCTCTTCCTCCTGCTCACCTGGTAGATGAAATGAATTATGAGAAAATCTCATTGCTGAGCGCCCACAGTAGATGGACTTAATAAAGAAATGTAACACTTCAGAGAATACTGAGCACTTGCAGAGTCCTCGGTTGGAAAAATCTAATCTCACAGAAAGCAGAGCAAGCCACGATACAGTTGTATGATCAAACTGATTGCCAGACATTAATTGTTTTTGTTTTGAGGGTTTTTTTGTAATTGTCAATTAATCTATAACTTGATGGTGGAATCCAGGATTTTATAATAAACCTTGGACTGAACGATCCAATTAAGAATATAGAGGCTCAAAGGAATGCAAACACATGACTGGATTTACTGAGAGACCAAGATGATTTTTAGCAGAGGGGCCAATTAAAATCTCCTGGAAAGTGGAAAGAGATTTAGATTTAGATTGCATTAGCCTATATTAAGCACCCACTATACACCAGATATTGGTCTGGATATTTTTACATTCTCATATACCTAAGTTTCACAATAGCTCTCTGAGGCAGATGGACTCTCTCACCTTTTACACCTCAGGAACCTGAAACTCACCACAGATACTCAAGGACTACTTGTAGAAGATCATGCGACTGCCAAGCAGAGGATGAAAAGCCAGGGTCAAACATGCTTCAATAAAATCCCAAGTCTTACTTTGTTTTTGTTACGGTTATTCTCCACTTTATACAAATCTGATCTATGAAAATGTGCTTTTATACAAACAAGACATTGTATAAAACATCAAGTCACAAAATATTGGTATAAATGTATATTCAAGAATTCTATCACACTTATTTAGAAAATCTGACATTAACTTGTATTGTTGATATTTCTTAAATGGAGAACTTTAGAAAACCATACATTTTTTTTTTAAAGATTTTTATTTATTTATTTGACAGAGATCACAAATAGGCAGAGAGGCAGGAAGAGAGAGAGGAAGGGAAGCAGGCTCCCTGCTGAGCAGAGGGCCTGATGTGGGGCTTGATCCCAGGACCCTGGGATCATGACTTGAGCCGAATGCAGAGGCTTTTAACCCACTGAGCCACCCAGGCACCCCAGAAAACCATACATTTTAAAGGTATCTGTGAACTGCTGACTGGCAATGAAAGATGATTTTTTTATTCTCTTGCCAGGCCTCTTCTATTCTCTTAATTTCTTCTTCCTTTATCTAAAACTGTCACAGATCAAAACTCAGAACAAAGGAGCAGAATATAAATTACTGTGCTTGGGTGTGGGATCTAAGCTAATAAGAATCTGTCTTAAATTGACTATAATGTGCAAAATTTGGAAAGAATAATCCTAAGCATCTCTGCTCATTGCTCATTCCATGGAGAGCAGTGCACTATGCTTGGTTTTTCTTAACTCTTCCTAACCCGACTAAACATCACAAAGAAGAGCTGATTAGAAAAGCAGAGTTGATTCATTCCGCAAATAATTAAGAAGTAACTGAGATGCACCAGGCTTGTGGTAGACTCTGGCTAGGCATAAATATGTTTATTAAACAAGAATCACTACCCTCAAGGAGCTATAGTGTCAGTCAAATTAAACAAGAGGTCCAAATTAAACAACCAAACAAAAAAGCAAGTCCATGAATATCTACATTCATCGTGAGTTCTGTGGGGATGAGCCCTGATTGTGGGTGGGAACTTGGCCATGAGAAAAGGAGGAAGATGCACCAAAACCTAAAGAAACAAGTAGGCTCTGGGGAAGAATGAGCTTGACATATTTGAGGAAAAGAAAGGAGGCCAAAGTGTCTGGAGTATTGTGGGCAAAGGGAAAGCAGCCTGAGACGCTAGAGAATCCAGGAGGGCTGACTCAGGCTGACCACCGTGGGCGACCATAGAGATGGGATCCTATTTTAAGAACTATGGGGAAGCTTTAAAGAAATTTAAGCCAGAGGATAGCAGGGCCTGCTTTATATATTTAGAAGCTCACTTCGGCTGAGTAAAACTGGAGAATAAGACAATATGGAAATCCATAAATGGTCTATCATATTGTAGCATCCAGACACAATGGCTTGGTTGGCCATACCAGTAGCCAAGGCAAATGAAAACAACTCAAGGCCCGATTTTTACTAGTGTGAAGGGGCAATTCCCAACAGCTCTAGCTGGTGAGGGAGAAAATATCTAGGACCACTATAATCACTGTAATGCCCTCCTATAATTGAGCAGACCCCACATTTACCAGGACAAAATTAACATGTGACTGCCCTTCTCTTAGTTCTTTCTGATTGCGTGTATTCTTTGTGATTTTCTTTCCCTTAAAAGTAGCCTTAAGTGTTTCTTTGTTTGTTTGTTTTTGTTTCTTTCAGGGAAAAAAAAAATCCTGTATTTAAGTATCTAGGATAGAGTTGGAGGAGAGTTGTATAGATGTCGATTTGCCCTGTGGCTATTTTTTTATCAACACTATTCCTAAGTTATATGACAAGATGATTTTTAAATACAAAACAAAACAATGTACTTGATTTCTCTGACCACAGAATCTTAACCTAAAGAATAAAAAATGCTGCCCTACTAAACTAGGAAAAATAATAGGAAAGTTGAATGTTACAGCTTCTCCAACTGAAATATCAACACTGGTATGCTACATGTGTTTTTGCTTATTGGTGCACATAATGTGTTGTTAATCTTTGCATTTTGCAGAACTATACTACAAAAACAAAAGGATACAGCAGATGACAACTCTTGGGACAGAGTATATCCTGCTTCTGCTGGGGTCTCAAACTGATGTACTTTCTGGGCAACAGCTGTGGGTGCACCCTTCACCCTGACCCATCTCGAACATGATAGCTTCTTTTGCATTCCACTCTCGCTAAGCTGTGGTCAAAATGGAAAACATCTGATATGCTCCTATTTCACAGCACCAAGGGGCATTTCTACCCTACAGTGTGACTCCTGCAGGGATTCTGCACTATGGCAGAAGACTCCTAGAGCCCAGATCCTTACCCAAGAAACAGAAACTTCTACTATTGAAGCATGTGAGGGAGAGGCTGATGAGAATGTTTTCTGAGGGCAGCTGTCTTGTGAGATGCTGTCTTCTGATCAGATTGCAGAATCAAATGGTTGTTCTATATGCCTGGGAGGCCAATCCTGCTGCTTAGGGTTCTAGGTGGTTTGTTTTCTGCTCTTGCTTGTGTGCTCAGAGATGACAGCATCCCTTCAGCACTGGAAACGGGCCAAAAGTCAGTCAACCAGCAAGTATTTATTAAACACTCTAGGGTGCATTGCCCTCTTGAGGCCTGGTCTGGTTGCAGCTTCTGTACTTTTCTGTGAGCCATACTTTTCCTGACAAGACTTAGCTTAGGGAATTTTTCCATTTTGAATGCAAATGTTTATGGGTTAAAAGCTTATTTAAGTGTCCCCCGGGTAGGTTGGGTGGAGACCAGCATTGCCTTCTTGTCACACATATTCTATTGAGAGCCAGTTAAAGACCGGAAAAATTGCTTGAGGAAGCATATGGAAATTTAAGAGGTAGAAAGCAATCAAGGAAACATTTTCTGAGAATAGTGTTAAAATCATGATTGGGAATAGAAATAAATATGAATCAGTCTCTTTTCCCTTATAAAATCATCAATATAATTTTGTGACTCTCTAGGATGGTTCGGGGGATGGGTGGGATAAATTACCATGTTAAGAGTCACATGTTTTATATTTTTTTCAAATGTCATGGAATTGTTCTTCTCACAGTGAGTGGAGCTAGCTGATGCCTGACATCTGAAGTATACCAGGAATGGAAAAGACTGAAAAAAAAAAAAAAAAAAACCTGCTTAAAAGTCCACTGTGATATTGGCAGGACACGCCTTCCTGAACCACTAATCTTGTGGATTTAGGGCTGATGGCTGAATGTCAGTGCATTGCCCCTTGGAGGCAGAGAGCTCCCTGGCACTGCTGATATGAGTAGAGAGGAGATGACATTTCTTGGCAAAGATACTGATCTGAGATGCTATAACACTAGGGTCTTCCTAGCTCAAAGGAGAGAGTGCATTCCATGATTGATTGGGTAAGCACATGTGTGTGTGCACGCGCACACATGTGTATACATGGGGGGGTGTGTTTCATGGTAGCTGAAAAGAGTCTGAGTAGACGTCTAACTAAAAATCCTGCATAGGCAAAGAAATGCTGGCAAAGATGTTCCTCCATTGACTTGGTTCAGTTTTATTCAACGGTCCCATGTTTTTCCTTAATGTTAAATTTGCCTGCAAAATATTTATAGGATACGTACATGTGTCTCCTATTTACTTTCTCTTCCATTTATTGAGGTCCACATACTTAAGAATTTTTACCTCAACATCTTCCAATCTGTTGTTGTCTCTCAGTGCCCGATGCTTTAGCTCAGCTCTTATAGTTTCTTATCTAGACAATTTTAATAGCCTTCCAACTAATTTCCTTACCACCTGTGTCGCCTTTCTGCACCTTATCCTTCTACTACTGCCCAAGTGATTATTCTAAGTCCCAGATCTTGTTGAATTACTTTCTGCTTAAAATCACTAAATGGCTCCTAATAGCTTTAGCTATTATCTAATAGCTAACAATAATATCCTTTGTCAAGCCTGACCCATGTAGTAAGATGTTATGCTAGACATTTTCACAGGAATTCACGTGTTGAAACCCACCATTTCCTTGTTTTAGATGCTAGAACTAATTTGCAAGCTTCAAAATAAGGAGTGAGTGGTAAGATTCAGAATACCAGGAGACAAAAAGCAATCGAATGGTGGTTTTAGCACCTTTACTTTCAATCCAAAACAATATTAAATAATATCAATATATTACCCATGTCATTTACCTATGTCATTTACCACATATCTGAGTCTATGTATGGGATGAATTCCTAAGAGGAATTTGCTCAATAAAAGGGTTTGTGTGATTTTACAAATCAAAACCATATACCCAGATTACCTTCCCTAGAGGTGTCCAATTTATACTCACACCAGCCATGTGCTAGCACCTTTTCACTCCTCTCCTGGTGTACATAAACTACTTGATTTTTACCTCTCTGAGAAATGAAAAATAGCATCACCTTATAGTTTTAACTTGTGTTTCTTATAACCTGAGGGAGGTTGTATAAAGAGGGAACTGGGCCAATGATCTCCCTCCAGAATTGTGAGAGAGGTGCTGCTATTTTTAAACTTTTTGTACGGAGTTAACTGAGTCAAGACACTCTGTAGCTTAATTCTTTTTTTTTTTTTTTTTTTTTTTTAATCTTTTTTTTGCCATTTATTTATTTTTTTTTATTTCCAGCATAACAGTATTCATTATTTTTGCACCACACCCCGTGCTCCATGCAATCCGTGCCCTCTATGATACCCACCACCTGGTACCCCAACCTCCCACCCCCCGTCCCTTCAAAACCCTCAGATTGTTTTTCAGTGTCCATAGTCTCTCATGGTTCACCTCCCCTTCCAATTTCCCCCAACTCCCTTCTCCACTCTAAGTCCCCATGTCCTCAACATGGATGGAACTAGAGCGTATCATGCTTAGCGAAATAAGTCAAGCAGAGAAAGACAACTATCATATGATCTCCCTGATATGAGGAAGTGGTGATGCAACATGGGGGCTTAAGTGGGTAGGAGAAGAATAAATGAAACAAGATGGGATTGGGAGGGAGACAAACCATATGTAGCTTAATTCTTTAATCTGTTTCCTTAATTTATGAAGAACTTCTAATGCTTCTCTGTTGTATTCAGAATTGTATTCAATACTAACCCATGTGGGCTTCAATAATCCCCACTTCTAGATCATGGCACTTGCTGCCCTATCTGAAATGGCCCCCATTTCCCAATCAGTTAATTCCTTCTTATCCTCCAAATCCTTGTGTGAGCATCATTTTCTCCAGGAAGACTTCCCTGAGTTGCATCCTTCTCCTCCATGCCTCGCACAAAACCCTTTTCTGGCCTCAAGTCCACCCCTTTGTACCCTGCATTATAGCCTTGTTTTACTGTAAGATCCTTGGAGACAAGACTCCCTACTATATGACTCTGTTTCCCAGATACTTGGCCCAAGGTCTGGCACATAATGAATGTTAATTATGTGTTTGTGGAATCAACTAAAAGAATGGATGAGAAGCTAATTGAAAGTTCAAAGAATGAAAAATAAAACATAAATTTTGAGTATTATTTTTGTCCCCTTAAGATGATGCAGCACTACTTAATTGTGAACACAATTTTATTTTCTCAGAGACTTGAGACTTTTTAGAACCTGCCACTTAAGGTAGTCTGGCTTATTCTTTATTTGAACAGAAGACAGAGAAAAGGTCTTATATCTCAAGAGTTTTCAGTTGTCTTAGGGACTTGAGGAGCCCTCTGAAGGGATCTGAAAGAGAGTGGATTTGGCGGACGCTACTTCTCCACACCCCCCATCCCCTCATACTCACCTCATCTCTTTAAACGAAGTGTCATCTGTTTTTCATCTTGGATTCCTGTGTAAGCTGTTTTTAATAGAAAGAGTTATGTGTTTCTAAGATGTTTAATAGTCTTTAGAAGCGAAGAAAGCCCAGGTCTTTAAAAGAAATGAAATTTAGGGGTGCCTGGGTATCTCAATGGGTTAAAACCTCTGCCTTCAGCTCAGGTCATGATCTCAGGGTCCTGGGATTGAGCCCCATGTCAGGCTCTTTGCTCAGCGGGGAGCCTGCTTCTCTCTCTCTCTCTCTCTCTCTCTATCTCTTTCTGCCTACCTGTGATCTCTATCTGTCAAATAAAAATAAATAAATAAATAAATAGATAAATAGATAAATAAATAAATAAATAAAAATAGAAAATTTACATTGTGGTTCTGCCTCAGTCTTTGGCTAGCTTTGTGGCTACACCAGCCATTCATCTGAGGCTTAGTATCCTAATCTGCGAGCTGAATCCTTTGGGCTAGATGAGGCCAAAGTCCTTTGTAGCTCTAGAACAATGTGTCTGGTTATAACCTGTAGTATACGTAAAGATCTAAACCTTCTCTTGTTTTGAATGCTGTAGTGAAAACTTTCATTTTTTATTTACCACTTAGATTATGAAACCCTAAAATGTCTCCATCTTTTTTTTTTTAAAGATTTTATTTGTTTATTTGACAGACAGAGATCACAAGTAGACAGAGAGAGAGAGAGAGAGGGAAGCAGGCTCCCTGCTGAGCAGAGAGCCTGATGCGGGACTTGATCCCAGGACCCTGGGATCATGACCCGAGCCGAAGGCAGCGGCTTAACCCATTGAGCCACCCAGGCGCCCCAAAATGTCTCCATCTTTTAAAACACCATTAGTTTCCAGTGCTCCGTATAGTAAGAACTGGTTTTTTTGTGTGTGTTTTTGTTTTGTCTTTTGTCCTCACCTTCAAAACCCGTAACAGGGGAACAGAGGACTCTGTACCAAGCGACACCTTGGATATCCTTATATCCTTGGTCCTCTTATTTGCCTGTTCATCACACTGGTATTCAGTCACTCAAACTTTCTTTTTTTTTTTTTTTTTTTTTCCTTTTACTTGCTTCACTAGACCTGTAAATTCTTTGCTTTTACTTCATTTATTTGTTTTTATTTTAAAACATGCAATTATTTAGACATGGTCCATGAAATCAGCTCCATCTGACTAGTTAAAGGACAATGTGTATCACTTCATTTTTGTTTTACTCATAGTTTAAAACCCCTATGATGATAGACCTCCTTAATATATAAATATAAAAAAAATCTACTGTTAGTGTTTACTTTTTATGGAAAAGTCTCTTTATTGCTTAGGTCATGATCATAGGTCACAAGCTCCTTGAGGACTAAATTTATGTCTGTTATAACTACCTCATAAAGCACACATAAAACACTCATGTGAATGTGTGCATTTATAGATTTCTGTGTCTATAAGGACTCAGATGTAAACTACAAGGGGTAGAAGATTCCTTGTTTGGAATCAGAGATACTTTGAAAGTAAAATTCAATTTAGAAATTATTCTCAAATATAGGTTTCTTAGTTCTTTTCTATTGTATCTCTTCCTCTATAAAGGAAGACCATCCATAATTTTGTGCATATCAGTAATGTATTTTCAAAAGAAGTTCCCTCTATACAGTGATAATATCCTGAAAGGAGAAGTAGTTTGTGGACTAGAAGGAAAACCAACTTCTGCCATTTCCTTTGTTCATCTGTCATTGTTTAAAAAAAAAAAAAAAAAAAAATCCGTCTCAAGGACACTTTTTGCTACTCCTTCTTCAAATTTTAATCTTTTTGCTGTATTTGAAAAACACTGACCAAGTTCTGAAACAGTCCTCGATGGCCAAGTCTCTGATGTGGCATGTCCCTATTAATAAGTCAGGGTGGTCCCAAGAGACAGACTGACTTCCTCTCTGGGGGCTCAGGTACTTCTACAGTGGTTCAAGTAGCTCTTCATCTGTCCCCCACCTCCATCTAATGAGCTGGCTTCTCTCTTTATCTGGGACACCTCAAAGGCTTCACTTCCCCTGGGCCACTGTGGGGAATGGCTTTTTTTTTGCTATCATTTTTTCCAATGAGGGTGACATCTTTACCTCCTGTGGGGCAAATAACTCTCTGAACTGCAGTGTCTGTCAGTTTCTATGGCTCCCTTTCTCCATCTCCGAGAGCAGTAGCTTTTCCTTAGTCACTGGGATCCATACTGTGTGTCACCACCTCTTAAAAAGCCAAGAATCCCTCCTCTTGTCTTACTACTCACCAGCGGGTCAAATTTCTGTCCTGGAAATTTTCAGTAGCACATCAGCTGTGAATAGGCTAGACAACATAGTCTAGCAATGTAGTGAAAAGAAACTTTTTCAGTAGGAAAATTGCCCCCTTTAGTCATTTAGTCCTAAGAGGTTAGCCCAACACAAAATGACCTAGCAGAATAAATAAACACCCAGAGCACTGTATACTCACCCACGGCATTCTTCTACCCTGCTGGCACTGTATCACCAATAGATGGAATGAGCCCTAAGGTCCTGGGCTCAACACACTGAGTGCTGCATGGAGCAACAGGAGGCAGAACACCGGTAAGCCTGCCTCCCACTCACACCATCCTTTCACTGTCCTCATGTGAAGGAGCCCTCTGATTTTATGGCTTAATTTATTCTACAAGTTTCTTTTCATTGATAAATCAGAAAAGGCAATAGTATTCTACATACATTTCCTAAGTAACAGTATTAACTGAGCCAGACTCTTAATGCCATTATGTGGGTCTGCAGAGTTCTGATTGCATAGTGTGAAGTGTGGAGGAGAGGTGGGCAGAAAAGAAGGAGGGGGAAGAGAATGGAGAGAGACAGACGAGAGATGCATGCCCATACCATACACAATACAGACCTGTGTAACCAGAGACCTTTAGAAAGCCCAGGGAGTATGGAGACAGAGGTTTCACTAGGAAATGATTTGGATTATAATACTGCCACTTGTTTGACATGTGTTTGCATAGAGACAAGACATGAAACAGGAAGAAAAATAAAATTACTTATTATACTTTCTTACCTGTTATGGATGGGAGATTGACCTATGGCACAGACACAGGTTTTAGTCTTAATTTGTTCTGTGTGTTTTCCTTTTCTTTATAGTGTTCAATCTACTTACTTTGGTCTGCTTCAAGAAGCCCTCATATTATAGGTAGTTCCTCTGCTTTGGGATTGAGCCCTACTCTCTTCTTCCTGGCTGCCATGTTTTATTTTGCCCAAATTGTGATCAAGACAAAACTCGGGAAGACTTTCTCTGTTTGATGCATAATCAAACTGAATTTGTCTCTGGCTATTGCACTTACTCACATACATCTCTCCACATTTCTTATGTACCAAAAACAACCTATGAGATGTTGTTTGATACATGCAAGCCAACATTTAAAAGTGCTTTTCCAATATTCACTGTGACCCTGAGGGTCCCAACCGGCCTGTGTATGGTAAATTCTTAAGATTCTGAGGTTCATATTACCTGTAGGCAGTGAAGTATCAAAGTTTTTTCCTTTTCAAATCAGAAAACTCCCAGAAGCTCCTCATTACTAATATTTAGTTGAGGTTTTAAGATATTAATTACAAATAAAAGCACATTTAAATCAAAATTTGGGTCTCTATATCACTCTAATTATAATAGTACAATTTTAATTCTTAATACTCAAAGCACTTAGATGGGAGTTAGCAAGTCACTCTACAAATTATTTTCTATCCTAATCACCCCTTCACCTTCTGCAAAGAATTGTGAACCTTAACAGCAAACATATATTGAAGGCAAATAAAATTTGGGAACTTATCACTTGAGTTAATACTTAAAATTACATGCAAAAGACAGTTGGTTCTCATTATTTGCATTTCTTATATTCTATAAAATTGCCATGAACAACGAATTAGCAAATACTGAACTATCACTCATGGGGTAAATATAAGATTAGGTTCCTACAAGCCTTAAGTCACAAGAATTACATCAGATGATGAATACATAAATTCATTTTATGTGTGTTTCTTTTTAAAGACCTTTTGTTAAATATATGCTCTTGATTCACTAATGCTAAACTTACACCAGCAGCACTGTAATTCATGCATGAATGAAGTTTATCTAACTCATATTCTGACGGCAGGACACACTTACATGTACTTAAAAACAATAGCTGGCCCTTCAGCACTACACTTGGGGGCCATTGTAAACAGCAAAATCACCAAAACAACAACAACAACAACAACAAAACACCACAGAAAAAGTGAAAAATGCAGCACTAAGCAGACTACAAAAAAGACTTTTGTTTATAGGATGAGTGCTGAATCAAAAAAGGCAACTCAGCTGGGAACATGCATGTGTATTGGTCATCTCAAATTTTTCACTGTTCTGCACATGTCTACAAATGATCATAAAAGCAGTGTGTGTTGAGTTGGGGATAACAAATAAATTCCAATGAGTAGACCAATTCACAAATAATGGACTCCCCAAATAATGAGGATCAACTGTAACCTACAATTGAGACTGGAGACAGTGCAGACTCCTAGCGAATAGACAGTAACCACCCAAAGACCTCCATGATCTGGTCAATCTCCTTCATCTTCCAGAAAACCCTTTCTGGGAACAGGGGCTTCTCCAGATAGCTCTGGGCTAATAAATAAAATTCTTCAAGTACTACTGGTAGCATATTCTGTAGATTCTTTTGATTCAACCCAGTTCTTATAATATTCATCTTTAAGCTTTTTCAGATTCTCTTTTTTTCTTACTTAACTGTCTAAAATTTTGCTTATCATTGCATTTCAGACATTGCTTATTTCTGTCTTACACCTGCTTTTCCTTCCTATCTGAAATAATCAATAACCACCTTATCCTTTACAGCTCTCTAGAAGGGTGCCCTTCCCAGCCACCTGAGCCAAATACAGAGCTTCACTTCTTCTCAAGGTATTTTAAAGTGAAAAATATATTACAGGTACACACACAGACACACATTCACACCTTATAAGCATTTATGCACCTATCTACATATGTACATAATGAAGAAGGGAGTTATATTTATAATAAATAGCTTTGAGATTTGAATTCCCTAAAATACTTTATCTAAAAATAAGAAAACATAGAATCTAGGCTGTGTAATGTAAATTCTTTTTCCTCATGTTAGTAGCTGAAATTGTTGTTTAAAAGTCAAGAACACTAGAAAAGATGATAGACTAGAGTTCTATCCAATAGTTCTTGGATAAAGTACAGAGTTTTTCCTGACTCTGCTGAATAGGACTCCAGAGAAGGCAGAGAGAACAGAGAGGAAAAATTAAATAGGTATCTCGCTGATACTTCTTTAAGAAGAGTGACTTATTTTTTTTTTCAAAAGATGGAATTGTTTCATTAAACTTGTCTATGTTTTCCAGTAGCTGTATGGCTTAAGGGGACTTTTATAAAGATCTCAGATATCCTGACACAATTCTTTTCATACCTTTAACCTCTCCTGATATTTCTTCTGAGTGACCTGAACAAAATAAATGTCACTTTCTTGATGTCACTGGCCTTATTAAACTCTGCCTCTCATACATCTGCTGCTTGGAATTCTAGGTCTTCTGCCACCTGGTCAGGGTTATTTCCTCTAACAGAGCAGTTCTCAAACCTGAGCAAGCATCAAGATCACGTGAGAAGGTTGTTAAAATGCAGATTCCCAGGCCCCAACCCCCAATTTTCTGATAAGTTTTCTGGAGTGGGGCCTGAGAATTTGCATTTGTGATGATTTCCATGTTCTGCCGATGTTGCTGGCCCAGAAACACCACACTTAAAGAACCACTGACCCTGATACACCCTGTTCCCGCAGATGTTTTAGTGCCTACCAGATTGTAAATACTTAATAAATGCTTGCTGTATATTAGTTCAGGTTTCCTACTATCCAATAAATATGCTATTTTCAATCCTGCCTTTGTTTAGTTGCCCACACATTATAAATAGCCTATTTTCACCAAATATTTGACTGCTGGGTGGCATCCATCAGGATCCATCACAATCAATTTTCTTAAAAACTTTGAAGTCATCACTAACTCTTTCTTCCTTGAGTACACATTGATTTGTACCGCTTGTTCAGCTTTTTAATTATATATTGGCATAAATGTGTCCTAGTTTGCGTACATGGTAAAATATTTTTTTCATCTCAATGAGGAGGTTGAGGTCCCATCTGGCACCTGTTCTATCGCTGTCACAGGGTCCAAAAGAATATTGAATGGGCAGCATAGATTCTTTGCTCTTAGGGGTGGCAATACGCTTTTACAACCATTTATGGTTGTAAAAAAACTGGTGAAAGTATGTATCTGTCTAATGAGAAAATAGAGGGTGAGAGTGAGAAAACATTCAATGGCTCTTAAAGTACCCAAGGAAGACTAAAACAAACAAACAAACCACTTCAAAAATCAAATCTTCTGTCAAATTAAAATCTGCTTTTTACTTTTTTCTTATTGCAAAGTTTGAATGTTTTGAATCTCAAATCCTACTGCATAAATGAACCTCTTGTCTTCATTGTAAATATTAAGCATACATATATACTGCATGTGACGTAGCACTAGTGATACACATGTATATATGACTTCAGTGTTTTAGAGGCTCTGTTTGCTTCCCTTGAGTTCTATATCTGGGTCTCACTATCAAAAGCAAGCAAAGGGTGTGGAAAAAGGCAATTTCAAGGAGGCAACTATTACTGCTTCCATAACTAAGGATTAAAGTATGTACTGATAGGATTCGTGGACACCAAGCAGTATTTTATAAAGTTCTCCACATTTTTTTTTTCAAGAATACTGGGGGAGTTCTTAGTGAAGAGACTTCTCAAGCTTTTTCTCCTGTTTTGAACCCTCTCCTTTCAAAGGAGCCACAAAGGATTGCCTGGGTCATTCAGTCGGTTAAGCATCTGGCTTCTGCTCAGGTCATAATCCTGGAGTCTGAGCCCCACATCAGGATCCCCACTGAGCAGGGAATATGCTTCTCCTTCTGATCCTCCCCTATGCGCGCTCTCTCTCTCTCTCTCATATACACACTCTGTCTTGAATAATTAAATAAAATCTTAAAAAACAAAAACAAAAGAGCTACATAATTACCCTTTGAATTAAGCAATTGCTCTTCAGCAAAGTGCTAACTCCTATGCATTTTTAAAATTTTTATGGTGTTATGTCATTCACCATACAATATATCATTAATTTTTGATGTAGTGTTCCAAGAATCATTTTTACATATAACACTTAGTGCTCCATGCAATATGTGCCCTCCTTAAGACCCACCACCAGTCCCACCCATTCCCCTAACCCCTACCCTCTAAAACTTTCAAATTTTTTTCTAAGAGTCCACAGTCTCTCATGGTTTGTCTCCCTTTCCGATTTCCCCCGACCTTTCACTTTTCCTTTCCTTCTCCCAAAGTCCTCCATGCTATTCCTTATGTTCCACAAGTAAGTGAAACCATATGATAATTGACACTGCTTGACTTATTTCGCTCAGCATAATCTCCTCCAGTCCCTTCTATGTTGATGCAAAAGTTGGGTATTCATCCTTTCTAATGGCTGAGTAATATTCTGTTGTATATATGGACCACATCTTCTTTATCTGTTTGTCTGTTGAAGGACATTTTGGCTCTTTCCTATGCATCTAGATGGCTCACTGGTAGTAAATTTGGCATAGAAAGGAATTACTTAAACAGCATTAAACTTAACATGTATCTCTCTAGAAAGTAATTTTGGTTTAGCAGAAACTGTAATTAATTCATTTATTAACTCATTCAGTAAACATTTACTGAGTGCCTATTGGTGCTGGGCATTGTAATAAATGTTTTGGAGGATAAAAAGATAGATCATATAGGGGCGCCTGGGTGGTTCAGTGGGTTGAGGCCTCTGCCTTCGGCTCAGGTCATGATCCCAGCGTCCTGGGATCGAGCCCCACATCGGGCTCTCTGCTCACCAGGGAGCCTGCTTCCTCCTCTCTCTCTGCCTGCCTCTCTGCTTACTTGTAATCTCTGTCAAATAAATAAATAAAATCTTTAAAAAAAAAAAAAGATAGATCATATAGATTCTACTTTTAGTCACCTTAGAGTTGGTAGAAAATATATGTTCATAAAGGCCTTCATTTTAAGTAGAAAGACTGAAGCATCATAAGAGGGCTAGATGTGATTCATGCTGAAAAAGAGTTCAGGGTCTCTAGAGGACTTCAGGGAAACTTGACAACAGAAACTATATTTAGGTTTGGTCAGCAAGGAGACCCATAGATGTGTGGAGGTAGGGAGATGAACTACCTTTACTAAACCTGGTCACTCTCTATCCCAGTGGAATTCTACAGAGATGGATCTGCCCAGGGGTCAAATGAAAGGATATGAATGTGGAAACCCCATGATTCAGATTTCCTGGAGTTTAAGGGGCAGCAGGAAGAAGATAGGAAGAGCTGGCTGGTGCAGTTCAAGGAAGGCTGTCAACATTAGGCCAGGGACAATGGGGATATGCTATGTATGATGGGAGGGGTAAGTGAAATGTATCCATTTGTGCTTTAACGAGATTCCTCTGGCAATAGAGTATAAATGGAATTGTCTATAATATCACTTCTGGTTTCACACCCATGATTTTGATTAATCAGTCTCTTTATGGACCTTTTCCCCTTCTGGATCTTGAGACTTACAGGGATTTCTTGGAGAGTGTTGCTTCCCTCAGTAAGAGAGGGTCCAAGAATCCATGACCACCTTACCAAATGGATTTTTCTAGATGATTATGAAGTAGATTGAATAGACAAACCTCCTGAAAGAAATAGATGAACTTCCTGTGACTCAGTTGTATGTATACTTTATGACTCAAGGGGTATACTATGGACTTTCAAAAAACACTGAAAGAGAAAAATCAAACACATTGTTTCCAGTAGCAGAGGTGATTTTTATCAAGCCCAAATTGCTCCAGATTGTAGTCTGGAACTGAACTTGAGAATCAAGGAGGAAGACAGACATATGCTAGGTAAATACTGACATCCTACAAGTGACCTTTAACTCTCCTGTAGGGATAATCCAGCAAATACATTTTTTAGGTGTTTTACATTATAAAGGTATTAGTGAGATCTAACAGTTGCTGTTTTTACTTTATATTATTGAATTATGCATGGCCAGGGTATTCATTCAAAGTGAGAAAACTTATGTCCTCCTAGAAAACACTATGATTTTCCTTTTAATGTTATTTTTGTACCTAAAGTAAGATGAGAAATTAATCACAATACTAATACAGTTGCTATCAATGTATTACTGGACTGAGGAACTCAAAATCAGCATTCTAGTTTTGCTTTGTTGTTGTTTTTTTTTTTTAATTGATGCAGAGTTGTGGAATTTAGGTAGGTATTAAAAATTATGGAAAATAAATGTGCATTAAACCTGCCCACACACATTAAGAAAATGGAAAGTTATCCTGTTTGTTCTATAAACCTAATACACTTCAGAGAACAAAAGTTCTTGAGTCTTATTCATGAAATACCATTTTTTCCATGCTTCTCAAAACTCTTTGGGGCTGCTCTGTGTTGCAGCATTTAGATGTTCTTGCCCACTCTCCCCAGCCTCCAGACCAGCTTTTTATACCAGTGCCCCCTCCCTGCAGATGGCTTAGTGGACTCCTTTTTTCCGAAGCCTTTAGGAGGGCTGTATCTGCAAAAGCAGGTCAATCGCGCCCTCAGCTGGCCAGAGAAGTGGTTACAGTTTGAGAATCCGTGAGCTTGAGCATAGCTGGCAGGGAGGCCACAAGTGAGAATCCGTTTTGAGATATGAAGATGTGCCTTCTTGTGAATTCTAAATTTTAGCAGCTTCCCAAGGCACACTCATTATTGTAGATATTATTACCCCTTCCATGGTATTTCTGAAATTATCAAGGAAGAAATGACGAGTACACGCTGAGCTCCCCAAGGAGTACAATTTATCACGGGCATTTTCCAGACTGCCAGCTAAATGGAGTCAACAGAGGTTTAAGTTCTTAATAGGCATGTTGCAGGCCCATGATAAAAATCTCTGGGAAGGATAAGTGAGTGACTCAACTATTTCTCATTTGTCTCTCTAATTCACCTGTCTGCTTTTGGGGCGGGGGCAGCATTAAACTGATTCAGTACTTTCTAAATCTGAAGACAGAATTAAGCATTTGATGCTTGCTGCTATCCACCGGCTGGATGGAAAGAAAGGAAATAATCTCCCACTACCCAAGAGGGATGCTTAGGTGTGCTGACCATGGATAAGAAGGGTGGGGATTCTCCCTGCAGCCTAAGATACCTCAAGCAAGCAATCCCACCCCTCCTACCGAGGAGAGCAGCCTTATTCCCGAGAGGACTAGAATGTGCAGTGACAGTGGTAGCAACCAGATCTCTGCCCGTGGCCTCAGGCTGCTTTGGAAAGGGAATCATGGACACATTCTTGATGGGCCCATGGGGTGTAACTGGGCTGTCATTAAGAGCAGCCAGATCTTCATAGTCTCAATTACTCACATCATGTAGTCTGTCATTTGCTATTTTTGTTTTCCCAAAGCCATTCACAATTTTTGCTTTCAAATGTTGCACTTTATACCTTAATTCAAACTGCTAAATTTTGATGCCTACAATGTCTTCAACTAATTTAGGCAAAAATCTAGTGACTGAAGGGGAAATGTGGTGGTAGAGAGAGACAGGTCCCCAATTAGAGATGTTTCCCTAGCAAGACAAATACTTATATTGGCATTCTGTAATTGGTCCTGAGGCTTTGATAACAAGCACATTGTCAGAAATCTCCGAAGAGTTAGTACCTCCAACTCTGACCTCAGCTCAGACTCATCACTGCCACCTGGTCTTTTTTTTTTTTTTTTTTTTTTTTTCCTTTTAACTGACCCTCTGTTACCTGAAATTCAACACTTTAAAAATGAAAATAAACATTTTAAAAATGAACAACATAGCCTTGCCCCTTATCCCTCCTCATCTTCCTAGCAAACTAACTTTGCCTGCTCACTTACCTTTTCCCTCTGTGATGGCATCATTTTCTCCCATTCATCTTTCATTCCTCCCTTCTTGCGTCCTTTTCCACGTACTGTATCAGTGTGCTACGTTGACTTTTCTCAAATTTTATTGCTGTCATCATTCTTCCATTCATATCCCACATTCCTCCCCACCCCCTGAAATCCCATCCAGATTCAACTAGGTATGCAAAAGCAATGCAGCTCAGTTTGCAGCTCGGGTCCCTGTACCCTAGCTGGATGCTCACTCCTTACTGAAAGAGCCAGTACTCTTAAGGCGGCTTCCAGTGAGTCCCAGATTTGTAACTCTGGTCTTTGCCGCCAAAGCTCCTACTCCATAATCTCACCTCTGTGTGAGCCTGTCTCTCATGTAGGTTCTGTGTTTTCTAGATTTTTGCCATGCATTTCTCTCTACCACAAATGCCCCCCCCCACACACACACACACTTCCTTTCATTTACTGAAACTGTATCCCTCTTTCAAGAATGAGCTCACATCCTACCTCTTTTCTGCTATCTTCCCTGAATACCATACCATGCCAAGAAAGAGATCTCATGCTCATCTCATCTAGCCTTCCAGACAAAGAAAAAAAACCACACCACGCATATGGTACATGTTATCCCTTGAGCTTAACTCTCATTTATTTTCCTAGGTTTTATGCTATTTGAGGTCAGAAGAAATGACTCATTCATCTTTATATTCCATCAACATCTAAACATTGAACGTTCTGTAAATCTGAAATAACCATTTCTGTTAGTAATTTGAACAATTTTTTTAAGAGAAAAATGCACTTAGAAAGAAAATGCAAGGGGTGCCGGGGTGGCTCAGTCCGTTAAGCATCTGCCTTCGGCTCAGGTCATGATCCCGGCGTCCTGGAATTGAGCTGTGCAGCAGGCTTCTTGCTCAGCGGGGAATCTGCTTCTGCCTTACCCTGCTCTTATGCTCTCACTCTCTCTCCCTTCTACCTTCTCCCTCTTAAATAAATAAAATGTTTTTTTAAAAAAATGAAAAGAAGAAAGAAAATGCTATGCACTGATACCTCCTTTCTGTAAATCAAGAGTTTTAAGTAAATACTTTGCTAAAAGAAAACCATACTACCATGTTATACAGAAACAGGTTTTTTCTTTTTTTAAAGATTTTATTTATTTATTTGACAGAGAGAGATCACAAGTAGGCAGAGAGACAGGCAGAGAGAGAGGAGGAAGCAGGCTCCCTGCTGAGCAGAGAGCCCCATTCAGGACTCGATCCCAGGACCCTGAGATCATGACCTGAGCTGAAGCAGGGGCTTAACCCACTGAGCCACCCAAGTGCCCCCAGAAACAGGTTTTAAAGAGTGTTTTAATATAATTCTTTAGGGTGATTGCTTCAGTGAACAGGTTAAAATCAAACATAGTTTGATTAATAAATATTGATCACTTATATGTAAACAGGTACTTTTTAAAAATAATAGTTGGAATTTTCTTTCCTTGATTGTTTTTCAACTTGCATTCTAAAACTCAGTAAGAGTAACCAGGTAAGGGGCACCTGGGTGGCTCAGTGGGTTAAGCCTCTGCCTTCCACTCAGGTCATGATCTCAGGTCCTGGGATGGAGCCCCGCATGGGGCTCTCTGCTTTCAGTGGGGAGCCTGCTCCCCCCACTCTCTGTGGGTCTCTCTGCCTACTCTGATCTCTCTCTCTATATATATCAAATAAATAAATAAATAAGTAAAAGTAACTAGGTAAACTTAGCAATCTCTTTCTTTATAAATACTCTACCTACCCCATATCCAAACACATATTTTGAAACATTGTGTAACAAAATAATGAAATCCTACTGTATTACTTATCCCACCTAAGCTGGGGTCTCCTTGTACATCGAATAGAATTCTGGTGAGATACTTGTCATTCACTAAATACATGTGAGCAACCATACATGTCTGGCGTTAGTTAGCAAAATAGACAAGGTCCTTGTCCTCATTTTAAGCTTTATGATAGGAATATGCTTATTTCATTTTCTGTCAGAAATATCATTTTAAGAATCTAAATAATTATGTAAGAAAAGAATTGAGGAATATGAGCTAATTAGCAACATTTCCCTCCTCTACCTACTTCCTTCTAACTTAAAAAATGACCAAGAACATATAATGAAAATTGAGTTTTATTTTTGCTTCAAAGTAAGAAAAAATAACTGGGGGGGTAGGGGTGTGGGAGCTTATTATCAATGTTACCAGAGGACATTGCTGAGTGTCTTCTGGTTGAGTACATGTAATTCAATTTTTCCTTCTTCTTCCTTCTCTCTTCGAATCATATAACACACTAATAATGCATATCCTAGCTAGTGGAGAAACTAAGCAGAAAGCTTTATAAAAATTGAAATTTAGAGTTGAGAGGGGCCTTTGAGAGCCTTTAGTCCAACGATGTCATTTTTCCATAAAGGAAAAGAAAACTTAAAAAAAAAAAAAAGACTTCCTGAAGAGTTTACAGTGAATTAATAGCAGATTCCAGACCACAAAAAGTCTTCAAATAACTAGTTCCGTTCCTTTTTCTATGAACTACATTGTTCCTGACAGCTATTTTTTTTCATTCCACACGAGAATTTTTTTTCTACTATGTCTAGAATACCTTTGAAGTCACTGTAGATTAAGTAACAAAAACCCAATATATGCAATAGAACCTCGTAATCTGCAAAGGGAGACTAGTGCAGTAGGGCAGTTTGATAAATGTTGTAATGGAAGATTGCATCCGTTTATTTTCAACCAAGTAGAAGAGCATTTGACACACTGTGGGGGGGCAGCTAGAGAGGGCTCAGTGAAAGAGCTGAAACCCATGCTGAGTCTTAGAAAGGTGGATAAATAATAGTTATTTATCTGAGAATGAATTCAGAGGATGATATTCCAGGCAGAGGTAACAAATATACAAAGGCTTAGAGTATGAGCTTGCATGACAAAGTGCAGAGGATATAGGGTCCAATGGGCAGAGGGAAAGAGAAAACACAAAAGGTCAATGGGGCTATATCACCAAAGGTCTTACATGCTTTTACCAAGTTTTTTTTTTTTTTTTAATGGTGATAAAAAGTTTTTAAATTTTTTTCAGTAGGGGATGGTGGGATTAAATGATTAAATCTTTGTTTTCAAGAGATCATTACTGAGGCAGTGCGGGGGACAGAGGTTGGTAGGACTGCAGAGAGATCAGACAGGAGGTTGCTTTGTTCATTCAAACAAATGATGATAAACAGTCTAAATCTCACATTTATTACTCGTGTTGGCTCAAAGAAGATGTGGTCATCGGGCATGCAATCCACCACCATATAAACCTACAGATCCTTTATCTATGAATGAACTTCAGAAATATGTAAGTCCCTGAAGGTCAAGACAAATTTGGTGCATATGGATATGTACATTTTCCTGAGAAGATAAATAGAGGATATTCTTAGATACATGAGACTCCCAAATTTTTAACAGCTACAACACTAGGGGTCTGAAAGAGTTGAGGTAGTTTCTTTCATGCCTAACACCCCACTAAGGGAACCCTCGTCATCCTGGATAATTAGGTCAGGGTGTTGCATAGAAGAGAAATGGTTTTTGGAGACATGTATCTTTTGGCTGAAATCGATGTAGTAGATTTGTAACTGCAGAAGCAATGGTAATTATCCTGACTCTCCCAGCGGAATTTGAGCATCAATGTATAAAATTTTAGAGAGAGAGAGTTTTTGGTGGTAGATGTGAGGAAACATTGAAAAATGCACATTTGGTTAGCATCCCTTGAAATAATCAGGAGTACTGGAATTTCTGAGACACAAATAGTAGCAGAGTCCAGTTTGTCTTAACTCAATTTAGATTACTGGGATATATTCTACACTTCCATATATACACACACACACACACATAAATATGTATATAAATAATTGTGAGGAATCAGAATGTTTTGTGTTTTAGAAAACAGTAAGGGAAGTCAGCAGTCTCAAAACAGTATGATAGCTTAACCTGGATTGTATAATATTGCTGCATAAATGCTTTGTAATATAAACTGATAGGAACATTTTATGTCAACATCTAGATTGCCTGATCGTTAATCAGGGAAAAAACACTGAAGTGAGTATTTCTTTGGTATTGTACTAAGTGTTGCATATTGGATACTCTAGACATTTATGAAAAGGTATCAACTGAATGATCCCAAACACAGATTGGGGCATAAATGCTATCTTCCAGATGCAATGTGCTCATTGATTGATTATTGCCTATACAATAAATCCTCATTTATTGAGGATTATGACTATGGAGCTTTAAACATACCTCATTTTCATATTTTGGAGAAATAACACATTTTAATGCCGAATTTTTTTTTGTTTTATTTTTGTTTAAAGAATATTTTATGGTTATATACACATATATATACATATATATGTTGTGCATGCGGTATGTGTATATAAATATGTATCTATCCATAAAATATTATTTTATATACCATATAGAGATAAAGACAAAGTAAAAATTAATAATGAATAATCGAACTTAAGGACTGGGATATTATCCGAATTTGCATCTACCAATATGTTTCTTTTCTATTTCATCCCCTTTTCTCTCCCCAGAGGTAGGTAAACATTATCCTAAATTTTGTATTTACTTTTTGATTAAATTGTTACATATATAAGATATATATATATAATAGCAATATGTACGCCAATATATCATATAATGTGTGTATACATATATATGCTGAAATAATAAACTACTTTGTTCTACTTGTTCTTAAGCTTTATAAAATAATGTTAAATATACATTGTTTCAGAAGACTTTCTCTTTTCACTCAGATTATATGTTGATTCCATAGCAGTGTATAATACCCTATTGAACAAAGTTTTGACAATCTGTATATCCCCTTTTGTGGTCACTGGACATTAAAATTGCAATGTTTTTAGTATAAATGTTACAAAAATGTCTTAATCCCATTTTTGCAGACAATTTATTATTATAATTTTCTTCATCTAAAATGGCAGTGTCTAGAGTGTGAGTCTACTCTCTCTCGGTCTAGACATTGACACTGTTTAGTCTCAGGACTAATTCTAAGTTTTGTTTTGTTTAAAGATTTTATTGATTTATTTGAGAGATAAAGAGAGAGCACCAGCAGTGGGGTCGGGGTGGGTAAAGGGAGAAAGAGAAGCAGGCTCCTTGCTGAGCAAGAAGCCTAATGCGGGGCTCAATTCCAGGGCCTAGAGATCATGACCTGACCTGAAGGCACACACTAAATGGACTGAGCCACCCAAGCATCCCCGACTCTAAGTTTTGACCTATTGTTTTCCTTCCTGGAATTATTTCTGCTGTCAGCTGACTTTTCTGTCATTCACTTATTTCTTCTATTTGTGCAATAAAGAAAGATCAGCTATAGTACACCTTTGATGGTGCATAGGGCAGCCTTTCTATAGAACGATGTAAATCAAAGGCCGAAGCATCTTTCTTTCAAAAGATATTTTTGTGATCTAGAAAAAGTACCCTTTACCAGTTGGGCAGCAATAGTTCTTCGTCAACTGTATGGAAATATTTTACCATCTATAAATCTATGGAGCAGAGGAAGGGGTTCCCCTCCTTCTTCTGTCTCATTTGCTTGGAGATTATAGATTGGATGTGAAAAAAAAGTGCCCATCAGTACATTGGTCATTTTTATGAGTGTTTGGAAAAAGTGTTTATTCTGAGCTTTTATCATATTTATAATCATCACTAACAATTAATCTTCAGCATCATCACTATTATCGCCCTCATCAAAATTATCTATAAACATGAGACCTAGACAGTTTTTCTATTCCAAATTGATTTCAAATTTAAATAGAATTCTAGACATTAACACTCAGAGGTGAATCTTCAATGACATCACAACTCTTGCATTGTCAAATTGTATTTGTAAAACTATCAGATAGTTGGAACAATACCTTGATCCTTTGTTTAATTTAAGGAGATGATATTGTCAAACTTGAACAATGACCAGCTCTGCTGCCACACTGTTATAAGCAAAAGCATGACTTTGTTCTTTTTGAGTAAATTGATGATAGTCACAAGTTGAGAAAAATTGAACAAACCTGGGGAAAGAATGTCTTTGTTCATTCACAAATACACTCTATAAGCAGAAATTATTACATTATGATTACATTTTCTAGATACTGAAATTTTGTTTTCTCAGCTATGAGCTCATGCTGTATATATATCTATATATACCTCCCAGGCAGCTGGGAAACTGTGTAGGGGATAGACTGAACTTGGATAAACATTCTTTTTTTTTATTTTTTAATTTCTTTTCAGCGTAACAGTATTCATTGTTTTGGCACCACACCCAGTGCTCCATGCAATCCGTGCCCTCCGTAATACCCACCACCCGGTTCCCCCAGCCTCCCATCCCCCGCCCCTTCAAAACCCTCAGGTTTTTTTTCAGAGTCCATAGTCTCTCATGGTTCACTTACCCTTCCAATTGGATAAACACTCTGAAAAGCTCAGAAAACTTTTTTTTTGCATCGTAGGTGCTTAATTTTTCATAACATTTATTATATATTTTTTCTTTTTAGTGTTCTTTCTTTTGTTAACATGCTAAAACCCAAGTTCTGAAATGACATGCATCCTAGACATTTAATATTTTCAGTGTGTTTATTTTGCTTATTCGCATGGCATTGAGGCTATATATTGGAGATATGGGCATGCGTTTTCATGGGAAAATACGGTGCTATTCCAAGCAACGATCTCCATAAGTGCAAACCCAATACAAGCGAGCTCGCTCCTTCCTGAGTTCCAGGTAGAGTTGTCAAAGAAAGGGAACTTTATTTGCGGCAAATAAGGAGACCATGGAGAATAATTTCCAAAGCCATGACTCCCCAGGTTGGGATGAGTGCATTTCTTTTATTTAGGGTTAGGATGAATATTCAGAAAGGGGAGTTCTGTCATGGCATGTAGAGGTGGGTACCTATGGAATGTGTCTATACGTGCATGGCATGATATGTTGATGAAGCTTGTGCTCCTCTTGAGGCAGAGATTTTCACGTTCTAATGAGGTGTCCAGGGAACCGTGGGATACTCTGTGGTCCATCTGCATAGGTGCAAGTCCGTGGTAGAGCTCAAACTGGTCTAGGTCTCCAGGAGCTCTTCATATTTTTTGCTTCTAAAAGATAGGCTTAGGGGTGCCTGGGTGGCTCAGACAATTAAGCGTCTGCCTTTGGCTCAGGTCATGATCCCAGAGTCCTGAGATCGAGTTCCGCATGGGGCTCTCTGCTCAGCAAAGAGCCTGCTTCTCCTCCCTCTGCCTACCTGCCACTCCTCCTGCTTGTGCTCTTTCTGTCTGTCAAATAAATAAATAAAATCTTAAAAAAAAAAAAAAAAGATAAACTTAATGTTCTGGTGAAGGAGAAGGAAGGGGTTAGTGGAGATCTTGCTGGTAACAGTTTTATCCTCATTAACCCTAGGAGGCAGAGTTTCAATCCTGCAAAAACAACTCAAGAATGTGTGTTAAGTCAATCTTTACTTTTGAAACAGCGCTGGGAGTTTTACCATTGATTTATTGTCTCCGATATGATTAGGTTATTTCCTGGTCTGGTAGAGACTGTTAGTTTTTACATTCCCTTTGTTCCCTTAAAATCCTTAACTACTGAGGTTTTTGCATGCCTTTGTTCTAACTCCGGCCAGGAAGTTCTGCAAGAAGTGTGCTCTGGCAAATCAGGCACAGATTGGAGAAAATGGCTGGAGACCTAAAATGACTTCTCTTGTGTCAGGAAAGCTGTCTCACCTTTTTTCTTTCCTGGGGACTTTTCTCTCTTTCTGCCAACATAAGGAAAACACAAGCTAGGGAATGGGACAGCTCTCCTTGCCTGCCTTCCCATGATCTTATCTGCAAATGTGCCTTCACTTGCAATTAGATTGTTTCTCTCCTCCCTGGTTACTACTGAGAAAGAACCTTCATCCTACAAAAAAGGTATTTCTCCAAACTTCTGGAATGTTTATCCGCTTCTCTGTCTGTGAGACAAAATTCTATCCGTTATTACACAAACATACATGCAGGTGCACACTTACATACAATCTCCTAAGTCTCTTTTTTACTACATATTACAGTTATTCTCTTTTTACTATATTATTTCATTAGCAATTATGTAAACTCTAACAAGGTAAATAAACAGAAAGCCTTGAATGCAAAGCTATGCCCTCAGTCCTACCTCTTCATTGCTCTTCACAGACACCCATGCTGTCCCCATCTCTCACTTCTATTCTCTATTGTCCATGTGTTTTTTATAGTATTTTAAATTTAAATTATGAATGATATTCTCTGTTCTCTCATATGTCCCTCTCCAACTGGGCTTCTACCTACCACCATCCCACTGATGTGTTTCTTGCTAAATTCACCAACGACCAGCATATGGCCAAATTCAACAATTTTCAAACCTCATTTTGTTTTACTTCCAAGCAGTGTTCAGCCCAGTTACTTCTGCCTTTCTTCTTGTGACATTGTCTTCCATGGATTGTATTCCATTGGATTCCATGACACTGAGCTCTCATGATTTTATTCCCACATTTCTGTCTGCATCTCAGTTTCCTTTGCTGGTCCTCTGTCTCCTAACTTCTACATATTGGAGTCCCTCAGACCTCAATTTAGGATCCTCTTTCCTTTTCACACTACCTTGTGTTATCAAAGCCATCTCACATACTTGCCTGGTTTTACAGACCACGTGTAAGCCAAGATATTACATTTTCTCCTTCAACTCCCTTCTGACCTCAAAATTTGTACTCCCAGTTTTTAAGTGATATGTCTGCTTGGACACAGAGGCTCAGCTGTACTTTAGAGGTAAAATCCCTTTAATATCTACCTCTATCACAAATGACATGAGTTTCAGTGCTCAGAACTGTTGTGTGATGAAAGAATCCTACTGTAGGTAGATGGCTAGAAGCTCTGTGTAATTCTGAGAGGAAATAACAGTGACTTTGAGAGGAAATAAACGGAGAATGTTTTCTCATTGGTGCAACTCTGCCATTTTCCTCTTCTTTTATACAGTACTTAACAATGTTGATGGAATTCTCATAGCTCATGAAGAACCAATAATGGTGTCTCTCTTGTATGCTCATACCCTTTCTTTTTCAATTAACAGAGGTTGTTGTCTAAGAGTTCTGATTTTTTATTCATGGTTGTTCACACAGATTCATGAGAGAGAGAGAGAGACAGACAGACAGCCATAAAATAAAGAAAATAATGAGAAGTTGGGAGGGCAGAACCTTGAGAAGGAAAGTAGCATAACAGTGAAAAGACCTGTAGGATATCAGTGTGAGTCAAACAAGTATGTGAGATGCCATCTTTTTTATTCCGTTCCCTGTGACCCAGTTTATAACCAGTTTTTCCTTCCTTCCTTCCTTCCTTCCTTCCTTCCTTCCTTCCTTCCTTCTAGATTTTGTTTGTTTTAAACTTAAAACCCCAATATCAATATCAATATCATGCTCCACTGACTGAGCCAGCCAGATGCCCCAGACTCAGTCTTTTCAAATCCATTGTAATGTGGTGGTCATTGCAGCCTGCCTTGTCAGTACTAACCCTGGGCCTTGGTGTGGCTCTTACACTGGCTTTAGGTTCTCAGCTTTCTGTAGCAGCCCTGGCCTTCATCCTGCCCAATCTTTGAAGTATTCACAATTTCTTATGGCAGATATTCTTGTGGGATGGCTGGCCCCTTCCTCAATTCTCTGGGTCCCAAATCTTATCCTTGTTAGGATGAAAAGGGAGTGAGGAAGATACTTTGTGACTTCTGTGCAGTGATAAAATGCCAGAAAATATAATAGTTTCCAGCCAAGCAAGGTTACTAGGTAGATACATCAGAAGAGACACATAGTCAATCTACGGAAGTACAGCGAGGTGAAGACTTAGATGGATATTAATAGTGACTGTCAGATTGAATCCTTTTCCTCTTTATCGGGATCCATATATAAAGCATGTCTGTGCTGAAATTCTAAATGTGGCAGAAGATGTCTGACTCAATTGTTCTCTTTTAGTTATTACATGTGACCAAGAAAAACAAATATAAAAACTCAAGGAGCTGTAAGGAAAAAGATATTAGGGAGTGAATGGCAGAAAATCATTACAGTAGTCAATTCTTTCCCCCACCCCCACCTCCAGTGCCACCATTTTTAAACCAAACCTTCGTAACTTATATACATTCAAATTATCTTGACACCCTAGGGCCTCTGCTGGTTTGTTTCAGGATCTTGCTTTTAACACAATCATGTACTTGTACCTGGGTTAAAAAAAATACTTTATGGAAAGATGCTCTGTTGAGTTCAATTAAATTCAACAAATATAGATTGTGTGCCTGCTGTATATTAGGCATTGTAATAAGTACCAGGGATGCCTTAGAGATCAAAATTAATACCATCCCTTCCTTTATGAAGCTTGTAGTCCAATCTACAAGATAGCATTTAACATGTTATTTAGAGATTTATGTTAGCAAGCAGAAAATCCAACTCAAGTGAGATGAACTGTAAAATAAAAATGGCTCTGGGATTTATTAAATTAATAACTATTACATAATTTGACCTCTCCTGGAGAGACATAATTCATATTATCATGTTTGAAGCTCCAAAGAAAGAAACCGTCTTAGTCCATGCAAACTGCTATAGCAAAACTGTTACACACTGGGTGGCTTAAACAGCAAACATTTATTTCTCATAGTTCTGGAAACCGGAAAGTCCAGGGTCAAGGTTCTGGCCAAGTTAGTGTCTGGTGAGAACTCATTTCTGGCTCACAGGGCTATCTTCTTGCTGTATTCTTACATAATAAAAGGGGCAAGGGAGCTCTCTGAGGTCTCTTTTCCAAGGGCACTGATTCCATTCATGAGAGCCCCACTCTCCTGACCTAATCACCTCCGAAAGACCTCACCTCCTACTACCATCACATTGGGGGTTAGGAAGTCCATATATGAATCCGGGAGGACATAAACATTCAATCCATAGCAAAAACCCATTTGCTGTATTAAAGGCTCTTGTGGATAAAGAGTTATTCAGCGTCTGCATCTTGAGTTTTATTTAGTTTTTGTTATTACTTTGTTTTATTTTTGCAGTATATTGATACCAGGGGCATTTCTAAGGTACCATTTATATTATTTCTTAAAGAAAATTACTAGGAATGAAATGTGTATCATAGTTACATGCCATGCTTTTGATTACTCCAAACATTATAAACCTCCAAGCCCCAGTGACAACACACTAATCCAGAGATTTCTTGTTTCTCTCTCATGGATTTAGTTGTATTTGGTGCTATTTGCTCAAGGCAGGTTAAGAGAATGAACTGTGTTCTCTAGGTTCAAGTGAGTCTTCATCTCACATACTTACTTCTCTATGTGGGTACGTAATAGTCTTTGTTGTGGAATAAGATACTCCAAAAGGGAGGAACATTAACAATAAGGTATATGAATTAACAATAGAGTGTACGTTGAACTCTCAGCTTGAAAGTAAAAAATGAAAAAGCAGCACCATTATAGTGTATTAAAAGGTTGAGAGAAAGGAGTGGGGAAAAAAAAGATGTGGCATAGAAATAAGCATGTGTTCAATGGCAGGCTTTCCTGGGTGGGAAGTACATGTATTTTATACTTCACAAAAGGGAAGGTGGAGACCAAGGTAGATGGCTAAAGATTATTTCAATAAACATCTATTGAGCGATAACAATGAGCATTACTAGGGATGCCTCCAAACAGGAGCAGAGGCAGTGGCAGGAGAAAGACCTTTTCTCCTCCGTGTGTTCCTGGCAGGAAAGAAACCCACAGCGTTGCCTTATTCGTTTTTACAGCCTGTGTTTCTAGCACAGTGCCTTCTCAGAAAAGATACCAAACTGGTATTTGTTCATTTGGATAGACATTATCAGTATTAAGACAAATTCAACTCTGTTTTAGTTACTCTGAGTCACAGGTTTCTAGTTAAATCCATTGACGTCTCTACGAGAAGAAGTAAGAGAATGAACTTGAAATTAGCCTTTATTAACTACTTAGAGAATCATGTTCCGACATGCCAAAACAATGTATATATTGAGATATATTTCTTTGAGATATTATTTATTTATTTGACAGAGTACAAGCAGGAGGAGCTGCAGAAGGAGAGGGAGAAGCAGGCTCCCCTCTGAGCAGAGTGCCCGATGTGGGGTTTGATCCCAGCACTCTGGGATCACGACCTGAGCCGAAGGCAGTTGCTTAACAACTGAGCCAACAAGGCACCTGACATGTTTCTTTTTAATTGTCATAAGCCTAGGAAAGCCCATTATTTTCTTTATTTTGTAACATCAAGAAACCAAGGCTCTAAGAAGTTAATTAATTTACCGAAGGTAATACAGATAGTAAGTGTACAAACCGTGATTTCACTCTAGTAAGTGGAAAATTATAATTTGAACCTGGGTCTGCATAACATAATAACTCAATCCTTGAACTTTACAATCTAGTTAGAGAAATAAGGAAAAACCAAAAACAAAATAACCAAGACATTTACAGTGAGCAATACAGATAGAGAATAAATACTATTCATAATATATTGTTGCATTCTAGACTTTCAGAGGAGAGTTGTCTGTGTGCGTGTTAATTAGACGTTATCCTTGGTGCTCACTTCATTAGCCAGAATCATACACTAGTCACAAGGAATTAGCTACTCAAAGCAGGTTAGAACTCACATCTGCAACTAACCACAGGTCCAGTAGAGGGAGCCTCCATCTCACAATTCAGTGTTCAACCACAGAAGGTGCAAAATCCTCTTTTCTAAGGGAACCCAGTGAGATCCAGGAAAACAAATTATCTTTAACTGTATTTGGGGGAAGAATTGCTCCAATTTTAAAGCAGTTCTCTGACTAGATGCAAAGAGGAATACATAATAGTATTTGCTCATTACTTAAATTAAAGTTACTGAAATCCAGTGGAGAGTTAGATGTTGCCTCTGATTCATTGTATTTTTTCAAAGGCTAGAAATAGCCACTGTGGTCCTGGCCATTATTGAGGATTTTTATTTCCTGAGGCAGAGCTGTAGCATCTCCTGGCCTCATTAATATAGGGACTAATGGGACCAGCTAACCTTCAATGGGTCTTCTCCTCCCATAATCTCATTTCATTGGATTCCTGAAGGAGAGAGTTAAATCAAGAGAAAGGATAGAATGAGAAATAAATATGCAGGTTTATGTGGATACATCTCTATTGCATGGAAGTTTGGAAATAAAGAAATATCTTAAGGTCAAGTAGAAAAAGCAAACCTTGGTTTATTTTTTTAATTGCATATTATCTAACAAATTCTCTTCTAAGTGAAAGGAGGGAATAGAAGAATGGGGGGGCAACATATGTTCTTTTTATCCTGTATTTTAAGAGATTGCTATTATTACTCTTGTCATTATTATTTAGCTGTTTTCAAATAATTTATTTCTTTGTGATATGCTCCCATTTTTCCTGCGATTGTCTTTGTTTTCTCTCTGTTGCTTTATCCCATTTTCTCCTCTCCATCATCTTTTCTCTTCTGAGACATCTATTATTTCTTATTTTCTTTTTCTAACTGCTTCATGTTCTTGAAGGCATTCTGCCACTTCCCAGGCAAATTAACTTAGCTGTTTTAAACCAGCTGTCCGTCTTCTCGAAGTATCCCCATTGTACTGCATCAGTTCCTTATGATTTGAAATAGTGTGAGGAAGAACACACCCAAATCCCACTTCTCTTTCCCAAGGAAAAGGTGATCTCTAAGGGGGTATAGTAGCTTCTGAGCTCAGGTAGGAGACCAAATGCTGGCTGTGTGATTTGTCTTGTCTCTGATTGGGTAAAGTTAGGGAGTAGGCACAATGGTGCTGGGATTTCATGTACATGAAATGTCACTTCCAGGATGGGAAGAAAGGCTCAAACAATTAAGGGGGAGAGATGAAAAGCATATAGGTAGATGGTAATTTAGTGAAAAAAAATTCTGGTAATAGGTTTAAAGCTAGTATAAAAATGCTAACTCTCTGACTAGCTGTGCTATTTGATTAGGTCTCTTACATTCACTAAGCCTGTTTCCTTATTTATATAATGGGAATAAACATCTTCACCCACCCCCACCCCCATCCCCACCACAAGTTTGCCATGAGGATAAAATGAGCAGTGCATATAAAAATGCTCATTAAGCAACTTGGATACAACCAAGCGTATGGTTTTGTAAAACAATGTGATTATGCGGCAAGTGCACAGGCCTTGAAATCTGAGGTTCTGGTCCCTTCTGAGGCAGCGCTTTGCAGACCTATAACCTCCGGCAGAATTTCGAGGCAGATGCAGAGGTTTCAAACTCCAGTTCTGCTTCTGACCTGCTATGTGATCTTGGATAAGCCACATAAACTTTTGAGTTTCTATTTCTGCAGCTGGAAGATGAGCAGAAATAGTGCCTCTTCTAAAACTGACGAGATGGACTATGATGATATCCACCTGGAAAAGTGCTGCAGTCAGAAAGGCAGGCTCCTGGTCCCCCCTTGTATTCTCCAGCACGGCAAAGCCTTTTCACCCGCCCTGTGGCGATCTCAGTCCCTTGACCTTGGCGTACAGCTTGCTCTCTGTTGTCCTAAGGGCTTTTCAGAAGCCCCTGTCTAGGCTTGCCACTGTTCAGTTGAACGTTCCTTCATTGATCTTCTGCTGTACACAGTGTACCAACGCCCAAGCTCAGAACACAATCACCTGTCACAAATGGCTCTCCTCGTTCTAAATCACAGTGCCTCCTGGAAGAAGATGCAAACACTATTATCCTCCTGGCTCACCACAGAATCATTCTGGCCCCGTGGCCGCTGAGGCCCTCTTACTTCATCTCTAATAGATGTTCTAGGACACTGACTGCAAAGACTATTGCAGGACTTCCTTGTCAGGGTTCCAGTAAACAACACTTTGAACGGATTTAGCTTCCTGCCTCACTCAAATGATTGGGGTGGGGGGGGAGGGCGGGGGGCGATCCGGTGCAACTATCCCTGCTTTCTAAAAACCCTCTACCTTTCTTTCACATGTGTATGCTTTTCTGTTCACAACCCAATCTTTCACCATTTCTTCTTTGTCTCCTTAATTCTGTCTCTTTTATTTTCCCATTGCTGAAGTGTGAACATTCCTAAAGACTTACTCCTAAGTGCTTCTATTATTCTAGCCTTACTCAAATGTTTTAGTTAGTGCATCTATTTTTATACAGTCGACAATTGCTTTTGTCTAGATGACTTAAAGTCAGTATTTCCACCTTTGTTCTGTCTTATGGGATGCCGGTTTTTTTTGTTTATTTTTAACATCCAGCTGCCCTCTGGACATTTCAAGAGTACTCGATATCAGTTACAATGTGGTTTAGGAAAACAAGAAATGCATTCTTCTGTTCTTAGAGAGTACATTATTTTTCCATTGCTGCTGTAACACACTTAGCAGCTTAAAATTACACAAATTTATTATCTCGCAGTTCTGTAAGTAAGAGATTCAGCACAGCATGGCTGAGAGTATATTGCTCAGAGTAACATCGTACTGGAATCAAGGTATCTGCTGGGCTGTGGTTCTCATCTGGGGCTCAGGGACTTCTTTCAAGTTCACTTACCGTGGAAAATTCATTTCCTTCTGTGCTTTCCATGTGGCCCTCTTCATCTTCCAAGTAGCAATGATAGGTAGAATCCTTTCCAGCCTTCTCATCTCTGACTTCTTCTTCACGACTGAAGGTTTGTGTGAATACATTGGCCCTAACTGGATAATCCAGGACAATGTCCTTGATTTAAGGTCTATTTTCTAGTAACATTACATTTTCAAAGTTCTTTTTGCCGCACAACATAACCCCGGGGATTAGAGTATGGTTTTTTTGAAGCCATAATTTTTCCTGTAGAAAACATCACTGAAGGCACGTCCCTTACCTTTTACATAGAAGATTGGAGTTGAAAAGAATTCTGGAGATCACCAAGTTGATAAATAGACCTTCCAGGGTTGCACAGCATTTAGGGACAACACCAGTGCTGTTCCCACTACTTTCCTAGTGCAGGCTTTCCATCCACTAACTTAATCTCTTAGAAGCCTCACCAATTTTTATCCTGTTAAAATTATATTCAAACATGAGTTTTCATCTATTATGATAGCTACCCATCTCAACTTTGTGTTTTTATTGAGTGAAACGTCTAATAAGAATACTAACAAAATAGTTTTTTGAAAGATTCACAAAGACCTGAATGAAACAGCTAGAGGGAAATGGTTATGCAACCTGTAAATAACGGAATCCTTACACACACAGGGGACCCAGAGCACAGAAGTGTTAAGCTGACACATGAGTCAGGAAAGTCTTCCTGCAGATGGGTTTTGAAGCCAGATAGAAACATATTGTCAGAAAGTGAAGAAGGTACTGTTATGAAGGAAGAAGGCACAGATGTGGGAGTTAACAAGTTAAGAGCATCAGGCAGATTGGATTTCATTTCCTGGAATGGAAATACTCTTTTGAGGAATAAGACAGGGGTGATTCTGGATAGATACAAAGGAGACATTTGCTAGAAGGCTTCAAATCTAGGTCCATAAGAAGGCATGCAGAGTGGTTTTTGGAAAAGCAAATTGAACAATGTGTTCTAGCTGGCCATCTGTCATCTATGGGTAGGATGGGGAGATCCCAGGGAAAGCAAGCCAGGAAATGGTTGCAGGAATCCAGACGTGAATTAAGAAATGTGAAAGTTCTGTGGAAATGAAAAGAATGGACAAATCAGGGGAGCATGCGGGAAAGCCTGGAAGGGTCTGTGTAGTGATTCAATGTAGTGCACAAAGAAAGAAAATATTTCAAGTACAGGAATTTGAATTCTGCAGGGTTCTGGAGGATGCATATACAATCATCAGAGATGAAGGAATTTGAAAGATGGCTTATCTTCCTTTAATGTATGTGTATGACCTCATCCCAAAGCTACCATAGGGGAACTTGAAAGACATTACCCAAGGTATCATTTTCATTCTCTTTTCGACTTCGTTTCCCACAATAAGAACAACAATTAAATAATTTAATAAATAAATAATAAAAAGAAATTAAAATTAAAGCATGAAAGGATTATTTGGACCCTGTATAGGTAAAGAAATTTCTAACATATATGAAATTGGTATTCGAAAAACTTTTACAGAAAAATGGAAAAATAGGGATACCTACCCAGGTATCTGAGTAGGTAACTACGTACTCAGTTGGTTAAGTGTCTGCCTTCATCTCAAGTCATAATCTCAGGGGCCTGGGACCAAGTCCCACATCTGGCTCCTCGCTCAGCAGGGAGCCTGCTTCTCCTTCTACCTGCCATTTCCCCTCCTGTGTGCTGTGTGCTCTCTCTCTCTCTCTCTGACAAATAAATAAATAAATAAAATCTTAAAAAAAAAAAAAGAAAAAGAAAAATGGAAAATACTTCTTATTTTCATTTTTCAAAAGATTTATTTATTGAGGGCACCTGTATGCCTTAGTCTGTTAAGCGGCTGCCTTCAGCTCAGGTCATGATCTCGGGGTCCTGGGATCGAGCCCCACATCAGGCTCCCTGCTTGCCGGAGAGCCTGCTTCTCCCTCTCCCTCTGCCTGCTGCTCTGCTACTTGTGCTCTCTTTCTCTGTCAAATAAATAAATAAAATATTTTCTAAAAATGAATATTTATTTATTTATTAGAGAGAAAGGGTGCAAGTGAGAGTGTAAGGGAAGGAGGGGTACAGAGAGAGGGAGAGAGAATCTCAAGTCGACTCCCCGCTGAATGTGGAGCCCCCACATGGAGAGCATGACCTGAACCAAAATCAAGAATCAGATGCTTGGGGCGCCTGGGTAGCTCAGTGGGTTAGGCCGCTGCCTTCGGCTCAGGTCATGATCTCAGGGTCCTGGGATCGAGTCCCACATCAGGCTCTCTGCTCAGCAGGGGGCCTGCTTCCCTGCCTCTCTCTCTCTGCCTGCTTCTCTGCCTACTTGTGATCTCTGTCTCTCAAATAAATAAATAAAATCTTAAAAAAAAAAAATCATATGCTTAACGGACTGAGACACCCAGGTGTCCCAGAAGATATTTTTTAAAAGGCAGAGACTGACGTTTGACCTTCCAGATATATCAGAGTTCTAATTTGTAGAAGTTTCTCTTAATTTTTTTTTCTAATTGCTGATCATCCACTTTCACATTTACACTGCAACTAATGCCGATCCCTTCCTTCCTCATCTGTATCACAATTGCATTTCCATAGGATTAGCTGGTGTATCTTGGGCCAGAGTTCTCCAGAAAAATAGAACCAATATTTTTGCATTCATACTTTTAAAAATCTATTTATTTATATTTATTATGAGGCATTGACTCATACAACTATGGAGGTGCACAATCTGCTGCCTGCAAGTTGGAAACCCAGAAAAGCCAGTCCTAAGGCCTAAGAACTAGAGGACCCAACTAGATGCGGTTGGAATCCCCATCTAAGGGCAAAAGAAGAAAAAATGAGATATATCTGCTCAAACAATAGGGCCAAAAAAAAACCAAAAAAGGTAGGGGAGGGACAAATTCCTCCTTCCTCTGCCTCTGCCTCTAATTCCATTTATGCCCTCAATGAATTGGATGGTGCCACCCCAAGTTGTGTAGAATCATCTACCCTACAGAGTCCATTGATTCAAATGTTAGCTTCAACTGGAATTATTTTTACAGACACACTCAATATAATGTCTAATCTGGGCACTTCATGGCCAGTCCAGTTGATACAAAATTAACCATCACAGCCTATGAATTGGGATAAACTGACTTCCTCTATTATTTTTAATAATCTGACAAAAGCTGCAAAAGTGTGAATGACTGGAGACAAAAATACGGTAGGAAAAAGGTTGGAAAATGCCCATTTATATTTATGTTCATTGGTTTATTATAATATACTAATCTCCTCCCCTCTGGTTTCTGCCTCCTCCTTCCTTTTAAATGAATTTTCCTAAGATCTCACTTCAATAATACCACTTTGTTAAAAGTCAAACAAGCAATTTTTTAATGGCTTCTCATTATCTAAAATACCTAACTCCAATTCTTGATGCGGCCAACTTTCTGAGATATTATTTTTGGGTTTTTTTGTTTGTTTGTTTTGTTTGTTTGTTTTTCTCTCCCAGAGGGTTCTTACCATTCCATTTCTTCTTTAAAGCAAGTAGTCAGGCTCTGTCCTCTCTTGTCTCGAAGGAGGTCTGTGGCAGTGAGATCAGAAGTTGTCCTCAAAGTATGTGTTCCCCTGGCTTTTGTTTTCGGAAAGTCAGAGATATTTAAGATAAACATCTGCAGAATGGAAAGAAAAAGCTTAAGTGTCAGGCCTGAATAACACTTGGGGATTTTGACTGATGTTGAAATCAGTGGGAAGTTGGGTATAGTGTGGAATGCATCCATTCTTGGGTAGCTGGGGCACCTGGGTGCCTCAGTCATTAAACCTCTGCTTTCTGCTCAGGTCATGATCCCAGGGTCCTGGGATCCAGCCCCCAATCAGGCTCCCTGCTCAGCGGGAAGCCTGTTTCTCCCTCTCCCACTCCGCCTGCTTGTATTCCCTCTCACTGTGTCTCTCTGTGTCAAATAAATAAATAAAATAAAATAAAAACTCACTTCTGCCCAGATAACTATAAGTCACTATCTTCAGTTTTGCTTTCTTTTACAATCTCCAATTCTTCATATCCGGCTGCCCGCTGGACATTTTTGGGGTGGGGGGAGAGGGCTAGATATCCTTGAACAAGTTTAGACAGTTTCCCTCTCTTACTAACTAGCTCAAAATTTTTGTTATGAGATATTTAATTTTATCATAATGCTTTTTCTGTGTTTATTGAGATAATTAAACACTTGTTGTCCCTTTATCTATGAATGGAGTAAACTAAATTAATAGATTTTCTTATAATGTATTACCCTTTGACACCTAAGACAAAATCAACTAGGTTATTGTCATTATCTTTATCACATATTTCTGAAAAAAAATTATTTAATTAGTATTTGGTTTAGAGGTTAACTCTAAGTTTTTTGAGATTCGTTTATATTTGTCCCTTCTAATATGATCCTTACTTCTTTTTGGTATCAATATTATCCTATGTTAATGAAATCAGACAGATTTCTTATTTTTCTATTCTCCAGAAAAAAAAAAAATGAGGTTAGAATGACCTTCTTTTTGGAAGTTTGATAGAACCCTCTGTGAAACTATGTTAGCTGTATTTTTTTATAGGGAAATTTTTTTTAACTGCTCACTCTGTATTTTAATTATCAGATATAGGATTCTTCAGACTTTCTAGTTCTTCTTGAATCAGTTCTGCTATGTTATATTTATACCAAATGTGTCTGATTTTCTTAAATTTTCAAATTTATTGGCATAAAAGTGCTCACATAATTTTATTACTATAATTTTAATCCCTAAATGCCTATTTTCTCCCTTTTTCCTTGATTAGTTTTGACAAAGTTTCATCTAGTTTTTTAGTCTTTTTCTGGAAATATATTTTACAGGAGTTGAATGTCTTTATTTTAGCATTATTTATTTTTATTAATTTATTCTACTATATTTTGCATCTTTTTTTCTATTTGAGGGGTTATTCTGATGCTATTTTTAATACTTTAAACTGGGTATTTAGCTCACATTTTAGAAAGTACCCTTGTAGTTTATCTGGAATATAGTTCTATTATTATAGGTGGGTCTTTCAAAGTATCTTTTCTGCCATACTGCCCCAAATGGAGGTCCTGGAAATAAAATTTCTTGAACAACTGAAGAAAGGGAAGAGACTGAAGCTTCTCTGGCCGCACCTGAAGTTTTACATTTATTTTTCTTTACATAAAGTTAAATGAGACAGTAACAAATGTAGGGTGCACAATGACAAAAGTAAGTAAGGTGATGGGATGTCTAAAATTCATGACATGAGGAGATACTAAAATAACTCTTGATTATTTAACCTCAGTTAAAATGGAGGAGGTGATGAGGAAGTCTTCAAAATCTTGAAGTGCTGTAGCATGAAAGGGAGACTGAATGCATTTTTTAAAAAAAAATCCAAAAAATAACTAAATAAATAAAAATAAATTTAAAAATTCCAAATGATGAAAATTAGTTTACCAGATAAAATTCAGAAACTAAATTTTGGATCAAGAAATATCAATAAGCTACCTGGTTGCCAAAAATCCATTATCATGGGAATTGTTCAGAGGCTAGTCTACCACATAACTGACTATCATGGTAGAATATCATGCATGATTTAGGGACTAGCATTTGATTACCTCTAAAGTTTCTTTCCAAACTTGGGATTTTATGATTTTAAGTTCAGTGATCATCAAAAAGAGATCCTATATCACCTTTTGTTTCTACTACAGTTTCTAAAACTCCCTAAATGAGCTCTTATGGATACTGAAAATGAATGTATAAATAAATGAATTATTGAATGAGTTAATCAGTCATAAAAGCAACAAATATATTAGTGGTCTCTCGCCTTTCCCACCTTGTCTATAGTTCCTGTGGCCATACACTTAAAGAAGCGTGTGTGTCTGTGTTGTCTGTGTGTGTCTGTGTCTGTGTTAGACAAGGAGGAGAAGATCATCTTTTAAAATTGAGGCACTGGAAGTGATTTCTTATTCAGAGTGAGTAAAACCCTCCAATGCTTCAATTCAGTGACATCCTGAGAATGTTTTATGAATCAGGTTTCATCACCTGTTAGCAGAGGTACTGAAAGGCTGAGCTACTTTTGATGGATGACCCTTCAGAGTCTGTCTTTAAGACAGTACCCTTGGCTCGCCCCTTCTTAACTACTCCCTTTGTGCAGTGTTCTGATAATCTCACTTTTGCTGGCTCCTGAGTCATTGTAGGACATCTGCTTTCTCTAGTACACTTCTGTCTGCCTCCTTACCTTCACTGTAAACTAATAGGACTGCTCATTCTTCCCATTCTCAGCTTGCGGAGAATTTTCTCATTAGTACTTTACCCTTTCTTGTCAAATAGTCTCCTTGCTTCCAGTTCACTCCTCTCGCCTCCAATCAAATTCCCAGTCAGCATCCAAGTGATCTTTCAACAACAAGAATGTTAGTGATGCAACTTGTTTTCCTTTGTGAAGTGGTCCTGTGTTACCTGATAAAGTCCTATATCCTTGCCTAAGAGAAGCAACAAAATCTAGAACCTCCCTACCATGCCTATGTCTTTGCTCACCGAACCCTATCTGCACCGGCTCTAAAACCTGTGCTTCTTTTGATACCAACCATTCTCTCTGCCTTTTATCTATGTCTTTACATAAGTCATTGCCTATGCCTGAAATCCTCCCTGATACTGCCAATTGAGTTTGATTTGGCAAAAAGAATTTGAAATAATGGGGAAACGTATGGCAAGGGTAAATTTTAGTCAACAAAGCATACAAAAAGTTACAAAACATGATTCCTTTTTTTTTTCCCATTAAATGAACTTAATCTCCACTCCAGGCTGTAGTCTTACCACCTTCATCAGAATTCTTCCAGCACCTCAGTCATCCTGCTAGCTGGCTTCTCTATTCCATTATACTGTAAAATGCATTCTCTGTATTTCTCCAAGAACATTTTTTTTCTGGGTTTCAAATTTAATTAAGATATTTCCATGTTTAGATCATTTGATAGCTATCTATAGTCAATAGGATAAAATATGTTGTAGACTGCCTATTGTGCTCTCAAGATCCATCTCTCCCTTGTTCCTGGAACACTGACTACTTAACAACAGTACTTTTCCCAGCATCCCTTGAAGCTTCAACAAGCCCTTTGATTATGCTCCAGGCAGTGGGATGATGAATGGAAGTGAAGTCTACAAGTCAAAGTCATCTGCAGAAATTTTACTTGGGGAATCTGGCCTGCTTACCTGTCTATTCTCAAATTTTATACTTTCTAAAACTTTATTGTGATTCCCAGTTGTGTTGTGTTATTGCATGTCTATAAACTTACTCTTCTCCCTAATATGAAATACCCTTGTCCCTTTCATCATCTTCAACATTTAGAGCTTTATCTTCTCCAAGAAGTCTTCTTTATGTTCTTCTACTATTTGTTTTCTGGTCTGGGTTAGATGCCACACTTGTAAGCTTCCGCCATACTATGTATACTAACATTTCTTATTTCTATATGTAGGATTTTAATTGAGCTAAAAGTTCCTTGAGAAAGCTGCTGTGTTGTATCCATGCCTATAGCCTTAATGCCTAACAAGTGGAGTGATACTCAGTAAATGCGTAACTGAACTGCTTCTCTTATTGACCTTGATATTGCAAGTATTCTAGTGACGAAAGTCACAAAGTCATCATGATTCGTTGAAAGTATGTGATAAGGAGCTGGGAAAAAGTAAGATCCTTCAAGAGACATCAATGTCTGCTCAACTTGGAGATCTGGAAGAAATCATTTTCCATTTCGAGAGAAAAGAATCTTTGATTATGTATCTCCATTTCTTTCTGCATTGGACTTCCCCAGTTGCATTCTGTCCTTCACATTCCTTGCCTCCATTTTGCTCTTTGCCCACATTATCTCATTCAGGCTTTTTCATAGCATGCTGCCATCACACTTCAAATTTTGGCGACCCCATTTCACAAAGTGCCACAATCCCAGTGGGCCAGAGAAAGCAATATAGTTCTAATTTTTTTATTCCCCTCAATTCCAGAAGAGTGACTTGTGTGGTGAGACGTTACTGAGAACAGCAGGGAAAGAAATGGTTGGAGGAAAGATTCCTTTTATGGCACATTACCATAATGTCATATGTCACAGTGGTCACATGAAAATTCATACAATTCATTTGCTCTTATATCAGATATTTATGAATCAAAATTTCTGACTAAGTGACTCAGATTGTAATCCATCAGTCCTCTTGACCACTGAGTTAAGATGAGCACTTGGTGTTATACGTAACTAATGAACACTACATCAAAAACTAATGACGTACTATACGGTGGCTAATTGAACATAATTTAAAAAAATAAATTCTAAAATGTGTCCTCTGTGTTGCCTTTTTTTTTTTTTAAAGATTTTATTCATTTACTTGACAGACAGAGATCACAAGTAGGTAGAGAGGCAGGCAGAGAGAGAGAGAGGAGGAAGCAGGCTCTCCGCGGAGCAGACAATCCGATGCGGGTCTCGATCCCAGGACCCTGGGATTATGACCTGAACCGAAGGCAGAGGCTTTAACCCACTGAGCCACCCAGGTGCCCCGACAAGGGGAATTTTTAATCCTTAGTTTTTCATCTTCTCAAATATGGAGACTGATTTTAGTGATTGTTAGCATTCTTCCAATAGTTTTGGAATCTAAGAAGCCTTCTGCTTCTGCTTCTTCACACCATAGAGATTGCACAAATATAACATTCCTACACGCAAATTTTTGCACAAAAGCTAGTCAATCATGCAAAAGCAGTTGACCCTTGAATAACAAATGATCAAACTGTAGGAGTTCACTTATATGAGGATTTTTTTTTCTAAATACAGTGCAGTACTATAAATGTATTTTCTCTTCCTTCTGATTTTCTTACTAACAATTTCTTTTCTCTAGCTTGCTTTATTTTAAGCCTATAGTAGATAATAGCTGAAATATACAAAATTTGTATTAATCAGCTGTCTATGTTATCAGTAAGGCTTCTGGTTAACAGTAGGCTGTTAGCAGTTAAGTTTTTGAGGAGTCAAAAGTTGTATGGAGATTTTCAAATGTGTGTGGCCAGCAAGCCACATCACCACCTTGTTCAAGTGTTAACTCTATCTGTATTGAGCACCTTCTAAATTTGTGCCCTGATCAATGTCTTAAATTCTTATTTTTTTTCCTCTCCCCAATTTCCCTATTGTTTTGGCAATCTTGTCTGGGAGTTTCCAGCCCTCCCCAGAGTTCCTCCTCAACTCTCTAGAGCCCTCTTTCCTTTTCCTCATCAGGCGTCTCTTGGTGTTTTACTTCCACATGCAGTTCTAACTTGCTGTGAAGATACTCCCCAGCCAGGATTCGGGGGCATACCCTTTGTCTTAGTGGAGACTAGAGAGGTTTATTCCTTCCATTCAAGATTCGATTTCACTCTCAGAGTCTGAGGTCTGCTTTTCAAAGACTCTGGGCCTAACAGGGCCTCCAATGCCGACCAAGCTCTGAGCCTATGGAGAACATTTCCTTCTTTCTGCCTGCCTTGAGATAAAACTCCCTTCTGTCCTTTTATTCCATTGCCTTCCCTCTTGTGTGGATCTGTAATAATTGCTGGAGTGCTGGGAATTCATGCTAATAATGAGTTCTCAAGAGCGACTTTCCTTTTTTTTTTTTTTTTTTTTTCCTTCTCTCTCTTTTTTTCTCAAGTGGTTAGGTCTGAAAAGAATAATTTATCAAATCATTTTTATTCAACTTTGGAGGAAGAAGAAAGAGGAAAAGAGGTGGGGGGAGAAGCCCTTTTGCGGTTTTAATTGCTTTGCAGTGTCTGCAGGAGGCTCTGCTCGGCTTATCAAAGCCCACACAGCCGAGGCCCCGCGCTTCTGGCTCGGCACTGCCTCGCTGGAGCAGCCGGGCTCCGCTGATGGACCAGATAGTGCCTTGGCTATCTGATGGCTTTAGTGCTTAGGAGGTTAATTCAAGTGATGAATTGAAAAATTTGGGAGGGTGCAAGGAAGGGGTTAGGGGCTGTTTTTCAGAATTTTAAAAATTAAGATAAAAAAATGAAGTCTTATTTCTCCCTGCTTCCCAGACTTGATGAATTTGTGTATTTAAGGGAGAAAATGACTTCTTTCGTGCTAGGATCATAATATGAATTTGAGTATATTGTTTGATTTACCATCATCTATTTCTAATATTCAGGAATATCTCTGCAACATATGCCTCATGGAGGAAGCAGGAAATCCATGGGGGCATTTAAACTTACAGAAGAGAGGGCTGAGGCACGAGGAAATAGTCCGATTAAGATATGTAATGGGTTGTTTTAATGATATGTTGATAGGATGGTCACAATCTCTAGGAAAGCAGAATCAAAAAACACAGAGTCACGTTCACTGTGAGAGAAATAGACAAGCTGTTAGACGGACTTATAAAAGCAAGTGTTTTATGAAAATGACTTGGGAACAGCTTATGGAATCACGATCAGCAGAAATAATCAAAATTTGATATTTTAAACACTGATCTTTCCAGGTAGGAATGGGAGTCAAAATTAGCTTGTGTTTTTTTTTTTTTTTTTCCTTTCAAGATCTTGTGTTATCTTGAGGTGGTACCAAAGTGCTTTGTGGGGAGGCATATTGCTGATTAAGCACCAACAGAGAAGAAATACGCTTGTCTGCTCACTGTGCTTCACAACACTCGTCTTCTTCCCTAGTGGTTGAGAACACCCACTTTGTTGTTTTTTAAAGATTTCATTTATTTATTTGACAGAGAGAGAGAGATCACAAGTAGGCAGAGAGGCAGGCAAAGAGAGGGGGGGAAGCAGGCTCCCTGCTGAGCAGAGAGCCCGATGCGGGGCTTGATCCTAAGACCTTGAGATCATGACCCGAGCTGAAGACAGAGGCTTAACCCACCGAGCCACCCACGTGCCCCAGAACACGCACTTTGAAGCCAACAGCCTGCTTCACAATCTAATTCTACCATTTCATAGCTGTGGGATCTTAACTATGTTATATAACCTCTCTGTGCTTCAGAGTTCTAATCTGTAAACTTGGGATAATTATGATCACTGCATCATAGTGTCATAGAGTGCTTAGAATGGCACCTGGCACATAGTAAGCCCACTGCGAATCAAGCTATACCCTTGCCATGACAATCCATTGTCACAGTACAAAATAGACTGCTTCCTCCTCATTTAACTCTGCTACGATATAGGTATTAGGCCCCCAATTTCTTACCTTCTTGCGTACCGATGTCACAATAGATCATTGTTGCCAGTGTTAGTAAGGTTTTGTATATGATGATGATGATCAATGTCGTTATTACTACCATCTGCCTTCGTGGGTATAGATTCTTGAGTCAGATCAAGTTCAGGGAGGCAGGCCAGGTGGTATAGGGTGTAATAGAAAGTGTATGGATTTTAGGATCTCTTGGACCTGACTATGTTCAATCTCAGCTTTTTTTCTCTGACTGTGAGTGATTTATTTAACCTTTGTAAGTCCCAGTTCCCTCAATGTAGGAAAACTATTTTGAGGATAAAGAGGAAGATGGAGACGATTCAAAATGCAATCACAGCCATATCAGACTCCCTTTCAGAGGAAAATCAGACGATGCTACTTATTACTGCAGAGTCTGGTATTATGGGCAGCCATTAAGGGAAAGGATTTGTATGAAAAACATTTTTAAATAATATATTTAAATATCTTTTGAATAAGATCATTTATAGGTTCTATGTCTGTCAACCCAGTTAATATATATTTCACATTTTAAAAATTAAGAACCCTTTAACTACTGTTTCGATTAAATTGTTTAATTGGAGGCAGGATGGAGGCTTATTGCTTGTCACTTACATCTGATAAAGAACCTGTGTTTTCTGGTTAATTCAATTTAAAATAAATCCCATCACTTTAAATATATTAGGAGAAAGGGGAAAAAAGCCTTTCTCTCTTGAAAGCAACAATGGAGCAATCTATTATTAAATGTCGGAAACGATGCTAATGCAACTTGATGGCTGAGATTTTTACACCACAAAAATCAGGAAATTCAGAGTTCTGTTTCCCACAGCAACCATAACTTTTCTCCCCTTGAGTATATGTAACATTTCATATTACCAAATATGCACTTAACTCTAAATTATTATATATGCACAATGGGGCCAAATTATAGTCACCATGGGCAACAGAAATGTGAAATTCCTGGTATTTGTGTACTTATGAATTTAAGATTCAGTGGTGCTTTTCTTTCCTTCTTCTTTTTATTTTATATTAGTTTTTTGTTTTGTTTTGTTTTTTAACAATCCTCTTTTGAAGTGTTGAAAATGTTGTCACTGCCTTGAGCCTTGAGCTCCTTGTATGATTCAATAGCTATGTCAGAAAGACTACAGTAATTAATTCTTTTTGTGCATGAATTGGGTACATACTGTATGCAAAACCCAATTCTGTGCTCTTCAGTTGAAAATTTATGCTCATTGCTCAAGTCCTACAATTTGCAACTTCCTTCTTGGACCTTAAAAACCATCAATCAACATTGATTAAGTTCAATGCCACAGTCAACAGTTTTTCTGTTTGAAAGTGGTATTTGGAGGAACTCACCCTGAAGTTTCTATCATTAATATTCATTCACCATCCATGTCCTGTCTTAATGTACTTATTTGATTAAGAAAGACACAACTAGCCTTTTTGCATTAAATTAGTTCAAGATATACATTTCAACCCCTCTAATGTCTCTTCATTCCATGTAATCAATATCCAAAACAAAACAAAAACAAAAAAAGAACCATAATAAATGGTATTAGTCACTATAAAAAACAGTTTTTTAATGGTGTTATTTCAGATGAGTTCTTTGATGCTAGGAAATAATACACAGGGACATCTGGCCATAGTCTTTTGCCACCAATGACCCAGACAGAAAGGAAGTTACTAAAATAGTCAGGCACTTAGATTCTAAAAATCTTATGGATCATTGGATTAGAAATCGTGCTTCATGGAATTTGTCCAAAGCATCTAATCAGACAAGGGCACCAAGATATATTGTGCACAAGCAAGTATCACAGCACAGACTGTAATGTAAAAAAAAAAAAAAAAGGTGGGGGGAATGAAAAAAATATCTATAATAAAATAATGCAGACTGGTTAATTAAATATTGACACAGCACTGTAATAACCGGCATTTAACAATGATAATACATATATATACGTGCATACATGTATATAACAAGGATAATAAATACTTATGTATATATATATATGTATATGTGTATATATATATGTATACATATAAAATTTGTCATGAGAACAGTTCCATAATACATTGTTAAATAAAAAATATAAATTTTGAAGCCTAAATGCATTATATAATCTAATTTGAGAATATGGGTATGTATATAATCATAGGTATATGCTCACATTTGTATAGAACTTAAAAAAATGTCTGGAAAAATTTCTATAAAATGTTGACAGTGATTATCTCTGGATGATGAAATTTTGGATATTTATTTTTCTCATTATACTTTATCTGTATAAATGAAAATTTTCTAATAACCATATATTGCTTTCATTATCAAAAAAATAAACAATGAGTTCTGGAACACTGAAAAGAAATTTAAAAAAATAAAAATTAAAAAAATAAATCTGTGTGTATATGTAATACATAAATATGTATACATAGATATGTATGCCTAATTTTATGTCTTTCACTATACTAGAGCAAAGACACAGAAACCACAGACTATGACATGGTCAGAGCTCATATAATTCAACACTTGAGCCTTTGCTTTCTGACCAGATTGTGACAGTTAATTGGCCTCAAGTAAAAATAGAATCCTACCTAAAGTCACTTGGGTAGATATCCAGGGATCACATACCGAGGGTCCACATTTTCAAGATGTTACACTTTTAGAAGAGGCTGGGTAGAAAGGGTCCTAGAAGAGCCTGAGCATATATTCAAAGCTTGAGTGAAAGGGCACTGGGAGCATGTCGGGTGGGAGGAAGTGGTAATGGGTGCTGATAACAAAGCAGGTGTAAGTGGATGAGACAGATATGAGTTAAGGGAAGCATTTTAGAGGGACTTGCATATGGTGGAAGATGAGCATAGATTTTAAAGATAGGATTCAGATTGATTAGCAGGAAGAGTGGCTGTCAAAGCCTAGACTTATAGTTCAGTCAGAATTTATTGAATGCTTATTTACCAAAAAGCCAGCCAAGCACTGAAGCAGAAATTTAGCAATCAGGAGTGAGAAAAGGAAGACATTCTGATGAAATGAAGAGATAGAGTATAATGAATGAGCATTGAGCCCATGCCTAGAACACCAAGAGGCAAGACGGAGCTACCTCAGCAGAAAATCTTTCATTGAAATTTTGTGTGCTGCCTTTCTTTCTTTCTCTCGCACTGCCATTACCCTAATCTGAGCTGTTATTTTTCTTCTTAACTCACTCATGCAAAAGTTTTGTGTATCTACCATTTATCAGACATTGTGGCAAATATTTATTTGCATTATGGTGACAAATAATACACAGCCCTGACCTTGGAAGCATAGAATTTGATGGGAGAGTTAGAGAAGTGAACAGGTGCTCTTCAAGCATTTTAGCTATAATGATGTGGAGAGATGCCGTGGTAGCAATTAATTCAAACTGGCGGATTGGAGTAGTTTTATTTTGTTTTGTTTTCCTCTGTGTTATTTCTAGATTTCTTCAGTGGCTTCCTTATTGTAGGACCTTGTCTTTATTCCATTTGAAGCATCTTAATGCTGATAATAGATTCGGATGTTCTAAGAAAAGAAATTTAAGTCTGTCACTTTCTTACTCATGAAGTTATAATATCTATATTCCTATGTATATTTTAAATCGAGTTCTTCACTCATTCATTTATTTAGCTATGGTAGTTGTACCCGCCCCTTGCACTATAAGCAGCACAGAGTTTGCAAAGATGGCTAAGATATGGTCCCTGTTATCTAAGAACTTATAACATATATAGTTATATATAGATATTATAATAATATATATACTATATAGTATATAGTATGTATTATATACTGTATATAGTATATATATAATATAGTAATATAATAATAAAAATACATAAAAATGAGTACAATAAATGTATGATTCTATGGTAGAGCATATATGAGACACATTATAAAGGAAGGAAATTCAAATTTCTCTGAGAATAAAACTAACAGAAAAGTTAGAGTTTAAGCTAAATCTTAAATTCCAGTTGGATGAACTTGCTAAAGGATGAACACGAGTAAGAGTTTGGATAAATGAATCAACCTGTAATTTGAAAGAGAGGTTGACATTGAGACTGAGCGTAAGATACACGGAAAACTTAGGCAGTGGAGATGAGTAGAGGCTAAATTATGACAGTTTTCTTTATGATACTAAGTTGTTTGTAGTCACTGATCTCCACTAAATGTCACTAAGAGAGTGACATGACCAGATTTGGGTATTTTGAGCAGTGTGGAACAGAGATCACTGGGAGGTGAGACCAGAAATAAGAAGACCAATTAAGAGCCTACTGTATTAATTTGGACAAGGGTACCACAGCAAAGGTGCTAAGACAAGTTAGTAAAGGGAGGACATAGAAGCAAGAACAGTTAAGGATCTAGCAATAAGAATCTGTGTGGGATAATTTCGGTATTTTTCATTTGGTATCTGGATAGATGGTTGATAATCACCATAGAAGAGATTATATAAGATTGTAGGAGGCAGAGGGGATGTGAGGAGATATGGGGAGGCAAGATAATGAATTCAGTCTAAGGTATGCTGAGTCTGAGATGTTTTGGGGTGATTCAAACAGACAGTTGAATATATAAATTTTAAACTTAGGAAAGAGTACTAGGCTAGAGGAACAAATTGGAAACCATATAAAAATTGCAATTGAAATCATGGAAGTTGATCCATTTACTCAAGAAATATTTAGTGGAAGTCAATTATAGGCCATAGAGTCTTCTAGGTGCTGAGGGTTTAGAACTGACCAAAATACAAAAAAAAATTTCAATTTCTTGTAGAACTAGCATTTTTGCAGGAGAAGCCAAATGGTAATAAATAGGTAAAATGTATATCATTGAGTGACAAATTGGACATGGGTGAGGGGATAGAGAGTGCAGAGGTGGTAATCACGTATAGGTGTGCAATTTCTGAAAAGTCAGTCAAGGAGGACTTCACTAAGAAGATGGCGTTTAAGCAAAAAGAAAAAGAGAGGCAGTAGCTCCCTAGTCATGGATAGAAAGGGTAAGGAAACCCTGAATATGTAAGTTTTCATATCTCTTTCAAACTTAAATTTTTGAAGATCTTTTTATATAGTAGCAACCTATGTCTGGTGATGTTTTAACATGGAAGTATCATCAGAAAAATATTTATGCCTTAAGTGGAAATAATAGATTAGTTGCTGGAATAGAAGAAATTATCATAAATTTGAGATGTTCACTTAAACAGTGAGAAAGGATATTTGACAGTGAGGTGATTTAGAAAACCATTCTTGTATGTGGTTTCTATCCATATATCTTAATACAGATCTTTCTATCTGTATATGTCTTCAAGTAACTGGATCATGTCTTGAGTTCGTACGTTTGGGCCTTAAACAATTCTGCAATGGCCCTTCACCATGGATAGGCTGAAATTAGGGAACCTTATATTCTACAAGGGTTGACATTGAAAGATCATAGAAGAGAAGCTCAGAAATTTCTAAAACGCACTTCCTCAATGCCTTAATGGTGTGTGTGTGTGTGTATGTGTGTGCATGTGTGTTTTATCACAAACCTTGATTTTAGATATTTAAATTTGCTAAAAAACTGTACAGATGTAATTTAATATTTTCTTCCCTGTAACAAGAAAAACAAAATTTGTGGTCATTTGTGGTTAATTTCCAAAGAACTGGAGGAAAGTGTTAATCTTTTCTATTCATTTACATGATTATTTTACATTTTTCTAAAGAAAACAGTAAGATTGAGTGCCCAGCTTAGAATTATTTCAATACATCCATATACTATATCTCCTGCCCTAACTGGACAAGTTAATTTCTAGGTGTAAGAGAAGCTTTTCCAGATATTTTTGTCATTCTTGCCTGAAAACATTAATTATATGTTATTTAATTTTGTTAACTAAATTTTTCTTTTACTAATATCTAGATTTTTACCATTTAACTTGAAAGTCACAATTTCCTTAAAATATTTGCAATGCATAATCTTTAAATGGGAGCACAATTATAAATCTCATATTTTCTCATATAAGGAAAAGATTAGCTGCTCATTATCTTTATGACTCCCAGAGAGAATGCCAAATATCCCCAAGTTGCTCCAGGCCAAGTGTGTTCCCCTGGAGCCCACCTTACACAACCCACTTACAGTCTTTCTGTATAGGTCATTATGATGGTAGTCCAGAAATCTCAAATTTTCCATTAACATCTGATATAAACCTCTTGCTTAGCTATTTACTTCCATCTATTAACCAGATTATCTGTGTGTTGATCTCAGTTACCATCATTCCTTATTAAGGAAATAATTCTCAAATACTCATCTAAAGCTCTCCTTATATTTAAATTTCCTTTTCCTCTCTCTTTCTCCTTTTCACATAGCATTTTTTTTTCTCTCTCTACTTAGTGGACAATTGGACACATTACATAACAACCAGTTTCACAGGCATGAATACATCGATTCGTTATACTTATGGGGTGTAGGGAAAATTTTGATTTTTTAAAAAAAACTTTTCAATTCTTGGCTGTCAGCTTTTCCCTTCAGTTCAACTCTGCATTATTATCCATGTGGGGGGGTACATATGTATTTTCCATATGTACATTTCCAGTGTACAGTGGGCATAGTTTTTGTTTTTGTTGTTGTTGTTGGTTTGTTTGTTTGTTTTTGCTGTTGTTGTCTTATTTTTTTTACTACAAAGCCATATTAGATGGACACTCCTGGAGTCCACAAAATGAGTTCTATGTGGGCCATGACTTGAATTAAGCTGCACAGAGTTTTTGAGCTACACTATTAGCCACATCAATGCTACCCTCCAATGGTGTGGAAAAATCAAATGTTAACGGAATTTGCTTTTTTTGAATATTGTTATCATAAATCTCTCCATGTTCCTGGACTTCTCACATAGGGTCAGGTGCTTTATCTGGCAAAGTAACTGTGGCTTTACTCTTTGTTAAAGCCTTCTTGATTTTAGGCATGAGGGAACCAAAGATAGTAGGTAGCCTACAGGCTCAGGATAAGCTACACCAGAAATGCACAGCAAATATCTCACAAAGATACAGTAATTACCCAACAAATACCTCTTTGCTAAGCAATGAATTATAGAGCCCAATATCCTGTAATTACAAACCATTTATATATCTGTTTAAATTACTGTGGATGCCACTTAGCGTAATCACTTTGGTGATTAATCAAACATTATGTGCAGTATGGAATACTTCAGAGTTCACAGGTGTGCATGTTTTTCAAACGCTTGCCCTAAAGTATCAAACCATAAAGCTGCTTGCATTTTCTTTTCCCCATATTTTGCAAAAATTTCTCTAATCCCACATTTTGCTTAAACCATAGCTGTATGTTGGCTTTGGAGACATTTAGGAATATACCACCTAGGTTTCAGTGGTTAAAAAGCTTTGTTTTAATAATGACAGTTTTCAGAGCCCTAACATGCACCCACTTTGGGAGGTTAAACCAGAGATAAACTCCTCTTGCCAAGTGTTTGTTTTGAAGTGAAGCCTTAGTGGCATATTCAGCTTCTGTTCTCTTAAGTGAGACCTTTAGCAGCATTGTCACGGTGCATTCAAGAAATTGGGCCAAGTGCCTACCAAGGTGTTCTTTGGGAAGGGTACAGATCTGCCCTAGGGCCGTGAATGACAGGGATTAGTCCAGGACTACTGGTCTGAGCTCTTGCATTTTTGGCTGCCAAAGACTTTAGTTTAATCTTCCTGGCAACGGTAAGTGCGGGTCAAATCGGATTATTCTAAACCAATATGAGAATAATTTGAGAACAATAGCTGGCTAGGGAGAGAATGTCATGCAACTGAATTACAGCAAATTATACAGAGTCTTGCCCTGGAAAGAATAGTTTGATCACAAGACCTGAAATTGACAATTACTGATTGCAGCAGGCCCCTCAGCAAGTTTATATGTAAGTCTCCTTAGGCAATAGGCTATCTGATCCCCTTGGTTTGCACATGATTCAAATACTTGGATCTGCCAATGTTACATTATATATGAACAATAGCTAGCAATTGCTATGTGCCAGGCTTTATCATAAGTGTTTTACTTATATTAACTGCATTGATCTTCACAATAGCTTCATAACACACACTTTCATTGCCCCATTTCACAGATGTTCTAACTGAGTGTGGATCTTTTTAAGTAACTGGCTCATGTCGAATGAGTGGCAGAACTGGCTTTTCAACTGAGGCAGCCTGACTTCTAACTCTGTGCTTCTAAGCACTATGCTATAGAAGTCTCTCCTTAAAGTCTAAAACGAGCCCTGCTTGAAGTTATACTATCGATCGTAACGGTATGCTGCATCACAACTGTATTCAATCTCAGAAGTCACATTCTTCCTGCCAGAGCTTTTGCACAGCTCTCATTTGTGCAACTGTGCAGGAGTGTCTTAGAGACCCTGAATTTTATTACCTAGTGGTTTGGACCCAACTAACACCACTGTGTGCTATGACAGAATAGATCAGGGGATAAATAACTGGCAGTACAACTCATTGGTAATTTACTGTCCTGGCTATCAGATAATTTACTGGCAACATGACTCTGTGCGCTGAATCTATCAATTTCTCTCCGTGTTCTTCTCCTTCTTCTTCTTCCTCTTTTTCCTCCTCTTCTTCCTCTTCCTCTTCCTCCACTCCTCCTCCTCCTCCTCCGCCTCCTCCTCCTCCGCCTCCTCCTCCTCCGCCTCCTCCTCCTTCTTCTTCCTCTTCTTCTTCAGAAAAAAAGCACTACCCTTAGACTGTAAAAACTACCAAGTTGAACTTCAGACATTAGGCGTTTCCTTCCCCAGGCTTAAATAGGCAGGAATCCAAAAGTGAACAGCAACAAAGTACTTGAGCAGAAATTTGATCGGGAAATGTCTAAGAAATCCTGGAACGTAAAAATAACTGGTGGTAACAAGGAAGGTAAACTGTAGGGATGGAGGCACCAGAAATAAAAGTTAAAAACAAAATAAAAATAAAACAAAAATAAAATAAAAATAAAAACAAAAATACCTTTATCAGCTCCAGGAAAAGAAAAGTATTTGTTGTTCAAATGAATTTGCTCTTACACATCTGCTTTTGGCAAGTGTAATAATAAACATTTTTGAGAAATATAAATATGAGAAATACTTTTGAGAAATATAGACATATGTGCTGGGCCATTGTGGACTGGCTTTTTATCCAAGGCTGAGGTAACAAGTAGAGAGGTGTGGTCAGGGAGCAAAAGTAGAACTAATTATTAGAAAAACAGAAAGTTAGGAAGCATGGGAAATTTGCAGAGGGACAATGGAATCATTTTATTATTTTTGAGAAAGGAAAGGAAGAAATTAACTGGTAAATTGATATGTCTTGAAAGTGGAGAGAAGCCTCTTAAAGGGACTTTTTTTTTCAGGTCAGACAGGTCCTAGAATATAGACTGAATAAATTGATTAAAGGTTTGCTGGAAACTCTTGACACCAATTTGAAGCTTGAGGTGTATGGATAAAGCAATCCAACTCATTGCTGCATTCACTGAAACATGTTTATTGAGAATTAATACCACATAAGATACTGTGTTAAGCATTGCCCCTACTCTCCACACATCAGAATTTAGTGAAACAAGAGAAATATCTTCAAATACTGGTGTTTTAAAATTGCCGTTTGAACACGCACAGACACACACACACACACTGCCAAGAGAATATTGATATTGCAAGGAAGAGATAAAAAATGGTTGGGAAAGATTTAATGACAGAGGTAACATTATACTGGCCTGGTAGGAATACTTTCACAGGGGAAAGGGAAGAGTCCAGTGAAACCTGTTGAGGACCAGGTGTGACCCTTTGGACATGTCCAGGATCAACAGTGCTTAGCACTGCTTCCCTTCTGTCAATAAACATGGAGTCATTTAAGATGTTTTTTGATAATTGGTAATGAATTAGGCCTTATGCAAGCTATGCAGGATACCAAGAAGATGTTGTCCCTGTTTTAAAGGGTTATGAGCATAGTTGGAGTAAGATAATAGACCAGTAAACAGATAAATTATGATACCACCAGAGATGAGTGATAAATGCAGTCAGAGCATTAGGGAGTAAAACTCTGCCTAGAGATGACATTTGAACAAGCCTTAAATTGATGATGGGAGAGTTTGGCAAGTCAAGGAAAATATTCTAGGATGAGAGAATAATATGTGGAAAGGCCTGGCATTTTGCTTTGAAAACCACATTAACATGTAGATCCCACATCCAACTGCCATTGTTTGTTTTTCTTGCATGGGCTTGATTCCAACATTGAGGGTCTCTGAGGAGAAATTATGCCTATTTGTCCTATCTTCTGTTGATTCCTTTTCTCTAAATTAGAAAGTGGTATTCCATGTAGTGTACCTGTAATCAGAATCCTCATTTTTTTGCAGAATTATATTCTACTGCACCTCTCATTAAACTATAATTTTACATCATGTAGACAATAATTTTGAAGTCATCACAGGGTGTCCTAGGTCATACACTCTATTCTCTTAACTCTATCTTGAAATTTGTTGCCTCTTTTCTTTGAGCTGTCAGCCTGCATCTTATTGCATGGTTGTGTGTGCGCATGTGTGTTTGTGTGTGTGTGTGTGTGAAAGAGGGAGAGATTCTGCATTATATATTTTTAACCTCAAATAATCATTTGTTATAGAAAATTGCAAACATATTAAAAAGTATAAAAAAACACTACACTGTTAGCAACAAATTTCAATACCTATTCATGAATAATTTTGTTTCATCTATATTCCCACCCCATTGTCCTCCTAATAATTTTGAAGTAAATCTTCATCATACCATTTCATCTGGAGATAGAACATATCTCTAAAAGGCAGTTATTTATTTATTTATTTATTTATTTTTAGAGTGGGGAGGGGCAGAAGTCGAGGGAGAAAAAGGAAATCTTTAGCAGGCTCCATGCTCAGTGTGGAGCCCATCACAGGGCTGGATCTCACAATCCTGAGATCATGACCTGAGCTGAAATCAAGAGTTGGACACTTAACCAACTGAGCCATCCAGGTACCCCTAAAAGATAACAGTGTTTTAAAACATAACCACAATACTACTGTCAATATGTAAATTAGCAATAATTCCTTCATATTAAATATTCAGTAGTATTCACATTCTTCTAATTTATACATAAGTAGGTAGATAGATAATCAGAATTGGTTTTTCTGAATCAAGTTCCAGATCATTGTAGTTTCTCTGTGCTTAGTTAATAACATTTCTTCATCTCTTTTAATCATCATCAGGGTCAGTAAATGATAGCCTGTGAACCAAATACAGCTTACAATCTGCTTTTATCAATAAAGGTTTATTGACACACAACTATGCTCATTTGTTTACATGTTTTCCATGACTGATTTCACGATAAGACTTGCTGAGTAGTTATGACCAAGGTTGTATTGCCCACAATGTTCGAAATACTCACTATCTGTCCCTGGACAGAAAGTTTGCTGACTCCTAATCTGTGGTTCCCCCCAATTCATTTTAATCTCACTTGAAATGAAAAATTACTCAGGATAAATATCATATATACTTTGAGTACCAATCCTGGCTATAGAAGTAATGTGCCCCACCCTTTAAAAAACAAAAATAACATCCTACAAACCTCATATTCTTTTGAAGGGATATAGAAGAGATGCAGAAAGAAGGAGGTGATAGCTTGGTTCAGGTCTTCACAAAGTGGAAGTAACTTGCAAAGGTTACTCTCTCAGGTCCACAACATTATTTGTACTTGGCTTTATCAATCTACTCAAGGGTGATGAAGTCTTAAGGACTAACTCCCATGTCTCTAACTCAGCTTCTTATCAGTATAATAATTTATAACAACAGTGATAAGATTTAACATTTAATTTGGAATTCAAGTGTATTACTAGCACTGTTCTAAATACTTTACATGCATTAATTAATTTAATTCACTCACAAACTGTTATTAACTCCACTTTATAGAAGTGGAAATTAAGGCATAGAGAAGTTAATGGAAATGCCAAGCTGACCAAAAAATCATGTCAGCCTGTATTTCTTCTTCTGTTGGAAAATCTACATGGGAAACCAGGTATTATCATCAGAAGGTTGCTTGTTGAGCATGGATCAAGAGCAAAGTAATGTAGGTAGATTTTCTTAGTAGTAAAATACATCAAGGTATACTGATATAATCTACTCCATTCCAACAGTGGACATAAATGTGCCAATAAGAGATCCATATTCACTCATCAAGGGACTCTCTGGCCTGGATAATGCTGAAGATACACTGACATCATTTCCTTGCCCTGTGGCTTCCTTTATGAACCTATGCAAACCATTCTTTTCTGTTCTTCGGATTGGTTAAAGAATGTGAGTTTCACCTTTCATTTTCCAATCCTGCTTCTATAAATTTTGCCCAAGTTGTCTTACTTAAACTTGGGCATTTCCAAATCTGCTTAGCTTCACATTTTATAAATTCTCTCTGGCACTTCTACAGATGACTAATCTCTTACACTCTGCATTGCTTCTTGCTAATTTCACTCTCAGTGGGTAAACCAATTTCCATATTCTTGGAAGCACTTTACATTACCTCTATCTCCTTACTAAACTCTTGAGAGGATCAACTCTGTCAGAAGGATATTTAAAGATAGTTTATTTAATTTCTGAGTCCATAATAGTGTACATGAGCATAGTCAGAATTGGCCTTTTATTATCTACTCCAGGAAAAAGGGCAAGAGTAATTTTAAAAGTTTGTAGATACTCTTAAGTCTGAGTGCCACATTTCTAAGACAGGACAGATCAAGGATGCAGAAAGACAATTTGCACTTCCAGTGTTGGTATGAGGCCTGACATGGACAATTTCTGCCTCCATGACTGTCAGGTCTCCCTATCTTCAGCAGATGCAGCTTAAGTGTAAACTATAGGACCATCCTGGCACCACATGGCCACCCAGACAGTATTAGCAACTTTGTAGCAACTTTGTAGTCATTGTTACTTTCCTATTTTACTTCTCTGTGAACATGAAATGGGAATATATGAGGGAAATTTGAAAAGGTAGGTTTAGGATCTCAGCTGTATGGTAAGGTCAAATAAGTTTAGGAACTCAGCTATATGGTAAGATCAAATGAATTTAGAATGGAAACAAACCACTGAGAAATTCAATATGGTGGTTATTACCTAAGAAACATTTTAGAAAGAATTCAGTTATATTCTGTAATGTGTAGCAAAGTGACATCTTCTCCCACCTCAATTGCTACCGCTGGGTCTAGTGTCTTACTATCCCATGAAAGTGAAGTCTTGGGTGTCATTCAAAAGTGTCTGCTCCATGGTTAAGTCCATGTGTGGTGAAGAGATAAGAGTCAAAGGAAGCAAGACAGGTAAAAGACTGAGAGAGAAGGACATAGGGGTAGAGGGTTATGATCATTAGAATAGAAGATCCATGAATTCACAGGAATGCTGGAGAGCATCTGTGAAACTTTGCAGACATGATAGGATAGGTTCTGAGCCAATGTTATTTGGATTGAAAATTAAATATTGGATTATATGAACACTAAATTATGAAAATCAGGCAGTGGGTTTATGAAAGTTAGAGGGAGGACTATTCATTAACACATCTGAAAGAAGAGTCTATTCTGGCCCAACGTAGAGTCTTTTGATACCCTCCTATATGTCCCAGATTGTCCTGTCCTTACGTACTGGGATGTACTCATTCTACTTATAGGGCTACTTTTATTGATTTGAAGAAAATTCTTAACCATTATGTCTTCAGATGCTGGAAGTTCAAGTGGAATTGTTTTCTCTTGATTCTTATGGGTGTTTACACCATACAATATTCTGCAAAATGCTGTTTTTCTGCATTACTTAACATCTTAGGAATAACTTGTTTTTGCTTACTTCTCCCTAAAGATCCCCAGCAACCTTTATCATTCCTTCTTATCTATATTTCTACTCTGCTACAAAAAACACTTACTTTCTAAATTGGCATGCAAAATAAATATAAATCCTTCCTTCATCTCCTCTAGTCCATTCCCACAGAGTAGAAATATGGATGCCATGGTACTTCCTGTGTTAAATCTTAAAATGTCATTCTTCCATCAAGGGTGAGAGATTTATAATTTTATACTCAATTTTGAGTTTTTATTTTCATTTTGACTGCTGGGTATTTGGTGCTTTTGAGAACTGCTTTGTATAGAGAAAACGATGATCACAGCTTTTACTTATTTCTAAAATGTTCTTGCCCATTTATTGTATAGCTGTCAGATACTTCAATAAGACATCTATTTTTGCAGTTGCAACAGAAATGACCACTTCCTTTTAGTGAGGTTTTTTAAACCACATCAAGGGGTGGGATATGTGTCTTATTATGGGTAGGTTTGATAACACAGTTACTCTGAAGGCACAGCTACATGAGCAAAATGCTTGGATTTTTTGTATATCAGGATAGGGACCAGGCTATAATGGCAGGACAGGGCAGGAAGCTCCATGGAGGTTTCTATATTGTGCTTTCTTTAAGTGAAGAGCTGGAGAAAAATAAACTGTTGCCTGTTGCCTTAACGACCAGCATTGCTTGTGACCTTCATTGAATGTCTCTGCATTTTTTAGCAACATTGCTGAGTAGGAGGAAGGCATGGATTGGAGAAGCATATTCTTGGAGACTATTGTGCACAGCCTAAATAACCATCATAATGCATAAGTGTAAAAAAACACAAAGCTGCCTAATTGTAAGACTTGAGTTGAAAGAGAAATCTGGTGGTATCAACTGGGGCCTTTGGCTCTGGGGTTGTTGAAAAGGTTTTGTGTAGGAAGCACTGATTGGCATGATTATGGGTCCAGGAACCAAGCTGTCAGCTGTGGCTATGGATGTAAAAATGCTTCCGCCATCTTACCTGGGCTCTCAGAGTGGGGATCAAAACGATGGTAGGGACTGGGAAATGGATTTAGTTTCATAGACCTTGAAACAGAATAGGAAAATATCTAGATCAAAAAATAAAACAAAGCGGTGGCTGAAACACATGCCTAATTATAGCTTCCTAGAGTCCTTCTTGTTTCACCCCTCCAAGTCACATCGCACTGAAATGGTTGAGGGACAGGTGAGGTGTCTCTGTATACAAATGGACTTAGGCTGACCCTGGCCAGTGGCATGTAGCAAGATATTTATTCTTTCATTCTTTATTCTCCCTCTCTTCCATTTGGCAGTGCTTTAGCCTGTGTCCGAATGAAATAAAAGAATGATTTCTAAGTTAAACCAGAGAATCTTGTGACTAGAAATAATGGAAATGAACATACGAGGAAGTATTCTCATATGGTTTTCCTCACCCAGGCAGGTAACACTTGGTCTATTGCTTGGCAAAGTGTGGCAAAATTATTACAAAATATAAACCTACCTATATTACGTATGCTAAGCTCAGGGGCTTGACTGTTTTAAGATATCTTTTTAAAAAAATAATTTCAATGTGCCCAAAACTATTGCCTTACTTTCTGCTTTGAAGGAGAGCTCATACTTATAAAACATTATGGCTTACATATCTGAATATTTCTGTCTAGAAATATTCAGATATATAAGCAAATGATTGTATTCAGTTGCAAACGGAATCTGAAATTGGTAGAAGTAAGTGTGAAGTAGGAACAGGACACAGGAACCAAGCTTCACATGAGCAAACCAATTAAGTCACAAGCTTTCTTATGATCTGACTGAATCTGCATTTCCTCTGAGCCCACCATGGGCCTGGAACTCTTGGTGAGCTATAGATCTTGGAGGGCAAAAACTTTGTTAGGAAACTAATTTTACTACTTTGATTCCCTTCAATAATCACTAACTTGGTAGTCCTTGGATCCCGGTGAAGAAGCTAGGAGTCAACATTTTTTAATTTGGAATCCTTCTTGTATTCATTCATTTAACAAATAACTGTTTGTGATAGAAAATTAAAAAATGGTTTAAAAGCAGTGTGGAGATTCCTCAAGAAATTAAAAATAGAGCTTCCCTATGACCTGCAATTGCACTCCTGGGTATTTACCCCAAAGATACAGATGTAGTGAAAAGAAGGGCCATCTGTACCCCAATGTTTATAGCAGCAATGGCCACAGTCGCCAAACTGTGGAAAGAACCAAGATGCCCTTCAACGGATGAATGGATAAGGAAGATGTGGTCCATATACACTATGGAGTATTATGCCTCCATCAGAAAGGATGAATACCCAACTTTTGTAGCAACATGGACAGGACTGGAAGAGATTATGCTGAGCAAAATAAGTCAAGCAGAGAGAGTCAATTATCATATGGTTTCACTTATTTGTGGAGCATAACAAATAACATGGAGGACAAGGGATGATGGAGAGGAGAAGGGAATTGAGGGAAATTGGAAGGGGAGGTGAACCATGAGAGACTATGGACTCTGAAAAACAATCTGAGGGTTTTGAAGGGGCGGAGGGTGAGAGGTTGGGGGAACCAGGTGGTTGGTATTAGGGAGGGCACGGATTGCATGGAGCACTGGGTGTGGTGCAAAAACAAAGAATACTCTTATGCTGAAAAGAAATAAAAAATTAAAAAAAAAAAAGCAGACATGATTCCTGCCCTCTTGGAATTTAGGGTCTAGTCAAAGGGATAGACATTAAACAAAGCAGCACATAGAATAAGTACATAATTATCAATTATATTAATTATACAAAATATACACTTGTATCAATTGCATAATAATATGGTTTTTATAAGATACCACAGGACAAATCCAACCATTTTTTTTAAAGATTTTATTTATTTATTTGACACAGAGAGAGATCACAAGTAGGCAGAGAGACAGGCAGAGAGAGTGGGGGAAGCAGGCTCCCTGTTGAGTAGAGAGCCCCATGAGGGGCTCGATTCCAGTACCCCGAGATCATGACCTGAGCTAAAGGCAGTGACTTAACCCACTGAGCCACCCAGGCACCATCCAACCATTCTTCAAAACAAAAAATAGTGATGTATAGCATTAACTTCTAGCAGTTTTTTTGCTATCTAGTGTTCCCTTTTTTTACAGTAATAGGGTTTTTCACTGGGTAAGTGGACACCCAGATATAGAATATATTTCCAAGCCTTCCTTTCAGAAAAGTATGGCCCAGTGACTTAGTTATGGCTAGCAGAATGTGAGTAAGAATATTGTATTCAAGTTTTGGGCTGTTTCCTTAAGAAGAAGAAACAATGCCCTTCCCTTCTCCTTCCTCCTGACTGAAATGTGTTTATAATGATGGGGCATAAAAAATATCTTGGGCCATGAGATGGAAGGCACATTTTGAGAATTGCAGACTGACAAGACCCAACACCATCAATCACAATACCATACCCAAATCATCTACCTGAACTTTTATGTAAGAAAGAAGCAAACGCTGTTTTATTTATCAATGTATGACCTGCATCCTAACTAATATAATAATCCTCTTCTCCTAAAGCACTGATATCAGTTTTCATTTGACAAAAATCTTCATTGCAAGAAAACAAGATGGCCATTTTGGGGGCATTTTTCCTAGTGAAATTGTCTAAGATATTCTTACATTTCTAAATTTATATTTCTCACCAAAATTGCAACACTCAATAATGTGAATAAAACCCATATGATTTCATTTGCATAAAATTCAAAAACAGGCAAAACAAATCTATGGTGTTAGGGTTCATAATAAAGGAAGTTAACCATTCAAAGACAGCTCCATCTTCTAAAGATCTTAGAGAGAAGGGAGTCATATGACTTTGGGAAAAGAGTTGAGAAATCAAGAGATGGAGTGTTAGATGTTAGAGAGTTGAGCTTACCTATCACATAATCAGGTTGCTTGGGTTTGTGAGATGGTGAAAGAACTTTAAGTCATGGCACCCAAGAAGAAATCTCAGAAGCCACTACATTATATAAAACATTTTATCTGTTTATGCCATTCTAGAGAGAATTAACTCACTGGATATACTTAGGAACATTAACTTAACTTAATCTTCATAAAATTACATTATCAAACAAATTCTAAAAATTCTCAAATTTTCATTTGAAAGATATTTCATATGTTCCAAATCAACTGCATAAATGCTTAATTGTATTTTCACATTGATTATTTAAAAGGAAATGATATGAGGATAGAATGAGAATTTCTTGATGCATTTAGCAAACCAGTTTGAATGATATTCCAGAGGACAAACAATGGATTAACTGTCACACATGCTATGTATATCTTTTCCATCTATAGTTCCCAAGAGTTTGACTACTAATATCATGAGAGAGATTGTATCCACTAAGGAAAATAAACTGAGAATACAATCTACCACATTTACCTACCATGTATTTATTGTTAAAAATATTTTATAACGTCCAGTAAGAAAATAGTTTAATGACACAAATTTCATTGCTGAAGACTAAGCACCTTAGTCACACAACCATTAGAAAGTCCTGTAACTAATCAGAGGAGACAGTAAACTTGAAGTACCATTTGCATACTTTAAGTGAATTTAATGTACTTTTGTCTCATAGCCTTGCCATCTTTAATCAAGGGTGGTCAAGTCCTTAGGTCATCTGCTCTCTCCCATATTTCTATTCTTATTCTGACCATCTAATTCCTGTCTTTTCCTGTCTATTCTGAATTCATCTTTCTATTCTAAATTCATCATTCTATTCTTGTCAACATTTTTCTCTTTGTATTCTGGAATGTTTAACCAATGATAGTTTAATTTTCAAACATCCTCAACTCCTTCCGTTCACTACTTGCTCTAATTAAAGCCTGATTTACTCCCAAGAATTTTGCTTCTCCAGGAAACCCTGGGTACAGAGTGATCATTTTGCCAGTAGATTCAGATTACCCTTGATCATTGTTGTTTATTCGCAACCGATATCGTCTGATCTCAAAACAAAACAGATCTTCCTTCAGTTCTCATGCCGTCTATCTATTGCACCATTCTCGGTCTCTATCCTTCCAGCTAGTTGATTTCTTATTGCTCCTCCTAAATCCTATCATCATCCTATATATATTTTTTAAGGTTCCATGTGGCTGATCAGGGCAACATTTTAATTTCCCAATTCCTTGGCTTTTTTTGACTCTTATAAGTTTCAGCTCAACCTCACTGTAATTCTTAGTACTCAAATAAATAATGGATTCAAATTCATCATCTCTTGAAATGTTCATTTCTAACAGATTAAATTTCAAAATTCCACTTCCTAACCAAATCCACAACCCTCCACTTTCTTATTCCCATATTTCAACTATATTATCTTTGATCTCATTTAACCCTCTGGTCCCTTAACTTATCCATTTCTCTCTATAGATTTCCTATTTTAGAGATGGAATGAAGAATTAAGAATCCCAATGTAAGCATATTAAGACTGAGGATTCCTGGTAAAAATCCAAGTATAGATATACATAGACAGTTCAGAGCTCACAGGATAAATCTGCATCGGAGTTATAATTTGGGAATATTCAGCATAGAGATGACATTTAAAGATATAAGTCTGGATGAGATCAGCAGGGAGAAGTGCTGATAGAAAAAATGGGCTTGGAAGGAATACTTAAATACTTCATATTTTTAAGTTTGATGGAGGAGAAGCCAGCCAAGATGTCTGAGAATAAAAGAACAATGAGCTGGAAAGACACCAGGGGGGTGTGTACCATCATGGAAGTCTGGAGAAGAGAGTGTTTGAGGAGGGACACTGTCATCTATTATGTGGAATGCTGAATATGATAGGAAAGGAACCTATTCTTGAAATATGGAACATGGAAGTTATTAGAAAGAAAAAAAGTTTGTTGGAATGTGAAGTTGGAAAGCAGATTAGAGTGAGCAAAAAGATGAGGGGTGCCTGGGTGGTTCAGGCAGTTAAGCGTACGCCTTCAGCTAAGGTCATGATCTCAGGGTCCTGGGATTGAGTCTGCATAGCATCACACTCCCTGCTCAGCTCTCCCTCTCCTTCTGTCCCTCCTGCTCCCCCTGATTGTGCTGATCTTTTCTCTCTGTCAAATGACTAAGTAAACACTTTAAACCATGAATAGAAGATGAGGAAGCTGGGGTATGAAAGAGAACAGAAAAATAGTAAGGGAGCCGGGCTGGTAAGTTAGAGGAACGAACTTCCTTCCTTCCATCTCTCCACCCTCCGTTCCCTCTTTCATTTTCTTTTTTCTGCATTTCTCCCTTCCTTCCCTTCCCTCTTTTCTTCCTTCCTTCCTTCCTTCCTCCCTCCTTCCATCTCTCCCGTCTTCCTTTGTTCCTTCTCTCTTTCCTTCCTTCCTCCTCCCCTCCTCCTTTCCTCCCCTCCCCCCTTCCTCCCTCCCTTCCTTCCTCTCTCCCTCCCTCCCTTCTCCTTATATATGAGAGATGCTGACAAAGTTTGAATATGAGTATGTTTGAATTTTATATGGGAATGATTTGCTGAAAGGAAGAGTTTACCAAGCAGTTAAGAAAAAACGAAGGAGAAAGGTCCTTGAGAAATTATTTGAAGATAGAACTTGGTCTGAAAGTGGAGAGATTTTTCCCTTTTCTGGGACAAAGAATGTTTTTGTATAATGAATTAGGAAGGCTAAAGATGCAAGTTGGTTTTTCTAATTTGTTACTGAGAGTGTAAAAAAAAAAAAATTCCTCCAATAGTTCATTTTATTAATGAAGTATAAGAGGGGTCATCAACGTAGAGTAAGGAGGGGAATGGGACTGGGAGGTTTGAGGAAAGTTAAGAGTTATAAAATAATATATTCAGAGAAAGGGGAAGCATATTTCTTGAAGGAAGTAATGGGATTTGGGCTGTGGTCAGGGTCCAAATGAGTTTATGGTTATGAATTAAAATGAAATCGGTCAAGCTGGTTGTATATTTACCTCCCGCGGCACCATTTAGCTGCTCCTATACAGGCTAAGAAAAGGAGAGGGTGGTTTCAGCAAGGTGGGGCATGGTGGGGAGGTAAATCAAGGGACATGAAGAAGAAGTGAGATGGGGAGTTAAGGCCGATCGTAATGACCATAATGACAACCCATGGAATTCAAGACAGATTACTAGCTGGGACAAACATAAAACTCCTATCCCCAATCTAAGTTTTATTTGCTTCTTTAGTCTAGCACTGTTTTTTGTTTTGTTTTGTTTTGTTACTGTTTTCAGAACTTTTTCATGATTGTCAGACTTATTTCTTTAACACAGCAGTCTTCCTTGGGGAAATAGACCACATCCTCTTTTACTTTTGTTTCATCATAAGAATAGGTATACCGCAGGTACTCAATAAAGTAAACTGAATCAGTGAACAGACCATGGGGGCCCAACTCATCAAAAGTTGTGTGTTAAAGTTATTATCCCATCGCCAGAAACTTATCACAAGAAATATTTGTTTAGTGTGAGTATTTACAGATACAGTACAGTAATTTTAGTGGGATTTTAATTTAGGTTTCATGTAGTATTCCCAATCCATCTGTTAATTGCACTGATTACATCCTCTGGCTGATTACACTGAAAATTGCTATCCATGTCTCAGGTCAGGCAATGAGAAAGTTGTGGGTTGAGTTGTGAGGGAGGATAAATCCGTGTGAATTGAAGTAACAAGCAACTGAAAATAAAGGCAGGGGATGTTTGGAGAGAGTGTGCTGATTAGTAACCATGCTGAGCATTTCGCCTTCAACAACATCTAACTCTGTGGGCTGATTGAAAGCCTAAATTGCTGACTTACTGCAATAACACGTTGTTCCTTAGAGTAAACTTACCAACTCTCTAATTTCTTTTTATTTTATTCGAGTAGAGGGAATACACCCTTAAGTCCATCCATGAGGATTTTTACTGCCATAGCTGGTGACCAATTGTTTGAATTCCCCAAAGCAGTGTCACTTTGCTCTCTAATTTGACCTCCTTGGATGTCCAGTGAACTTGTCTGCATTCTCCAAAGCAATATAGCATCGTCCAAGACCTATGAGGTTAAGCACAAGTCTTAATTAGGCTTGAGTATTATCTTACTTGAGTATTTTCTTGAGTATTAATCTTATCTTTAGGGGAGGAGGAAACTGAAAGGAAGGGTGAGAAACTAATAACCTAAGTGAAGATTCTTTCAGGTCTGGTGTGTTCTCCCAAATACAAGAGCCTTACTTAAAGCCAGGAAATGAAACAGTTAAAAGAGAGAGAGACGGAGGGAGAGAGGAATGTTTAAGCTAATCTGTATTTGGCTGATGAAATACGCTGGAAGTCTCTATCAACCTGCATTTATACCTGCTTTGGGCCTTTCCGTATTTGATATTTTTAGCGGTGACTTGGATAACAAAATAGAGGGCCTGCTTATTAAATTTTCAAAAGTCTAATTTGCAAGGGATCTCTCATATTCTGAATAACAAAATAAAACTTCAAGACTGTCAGCTTCAACAGTGAGCTAAAGCTAACAAGCTGAAAATCAGCAGGAATAAATGTGAAGTCCCACACTTAGATTACAACTTCCATTGAACAAGACAGGTTGGGGGAAATGTAACTTAATATCAGTTTATATAAAAACAGACACCGACTTTTGACACAATTTATGATAAAGAGTAGAGTGATCTTACACTGAGTTCAGAGATGTAGAACATCCAGATTTGGGGAGGTAAAAATCAAAACACACTCTGCAAGACTACCTTGATGACATCTGAAGCCTTATGTTTAGCCTATCAATATAGTTTAAAGGACACACTGAAAACTGGATAGTTTGGACGGTTAGAAAATAAATAAATCCGTGTCCTGCTATGTGAGTTGCCTAGAGTAAGAGCAGGATATTTCATGGGGGCTTGAGAGCCATCCTTTTATTTCAAGAGGTCTTGAGTGGAAGTGAAATTAAACTTGTTCTCCAAAGGCCAAACCCTTCTTCATAAATTAGACTTAATTCTTGGCTGCAATTTAAGGAAGTTTCTTTGTTTGTTTGTTTTTGGTGTTTCCCCCAGTAATTAAAGTGTGTTCGAGAAGTAAAGTTTTGTGAAACAGGGATCGCACTGCTAGGAAGCCTGGCAGGCTGGTGGCATGAATAAGAAGGGCACACTGGCCTTGGGGAGTGGAGGGCGGGGAAGGGGCATTGGCTAGAACAGGGGTGATCTTTAACCTCCCTGTGATTCTGGGAGAGGATATTGGATTTAGAAAGTTAAATCTTGATAGTGAAAGTGTGCTACTTGGTATTTGCCATCCAGACTGCTGAGTGGTGCACACAGGCGCTGTTTGCTGTTCTATTAGCTCATCCTTGTCTGATGGACAGGTGTTGTTCCCAGAGAAGCTGGCTCAGCTCTCTTTGTTTTGGTTACTTTGAAGCAGAGGGACTAATCCCCTCTGGAGATATTTGCTTGTTTTTGCTGTCAAAGCAATCACACTTTTCCCTTTGTATCTCTTGGCTTGTTTTTTTGAAGTTTAGCTTCACAGAAAAATAGGCCTTGTGTTTCCTTGGTGATTCACTGGGTCTGGAGGGCCCCTCCTCCACCCCTCAGAACTGCGGCTGATGGGTTCTTCATCTGGGTTTGCATCTTAGCCTCCAGGAAGAAGAACGAAAGACCATATTTTGGGCCAAAACTTAAAAATTCCTTGCAAAAATATCTCTCAGATGTCAAGGCAGGCTGGAACCACTTTTTTTTCCCCCTTCCTTCCTTCCTCCCTCCCTTCCTCTTTCTTTCTTTCGTTCCCTTTCTTTCTTTCTTTCTACTTTTTTTTAAATTTATTTTTATTTGTTTTCAGCATAACAGTATTCATTATTTTTGCACCACACCCAGTAATCTATGCAAGCTGTGCCCTCTCTAATACCCACCACCTGGTACCCCAACCTCCCCCCCACCCCGCCCCTTCAAAACCCTCAGATTGTTTTTCAGAGTCCATAGACTCTCATGGTTCACCTCCTCTACCTTTTTTTAAGGTGTCTTTTATATGAAAAAAAGGAGGAAATATTCAATGTCACTTTATATTACAGGAATTAATGCTTTTATCAGAAAAAATATAGCAACTCCCTATTAGTCCTACTTAGTAAAAGCATCAATTGTCTACATGTGAGGCATTTGCCATTATGGTTATGGCATACTGACTCTTCTGGCTATTCTTCTAAAGGGCGCTTTTCCAAAATAGGATTATTATCAGGGTGTGAGCTTAGAAACTTATTAATAAAAATAAAAAGAAGAACAATGTCATAAAATCTTTTTTTTTTTAAAGATTTTATTTATTTGACAGAGGGAGATCACAAGTAGGCGGAGAGGCAGGCAGAGAGAGAGAGAGGAGGAAACAGGCTCCCTGCTGAGCAGAGAGCCCAATGCCGGACTCGATCCCAGGACCCTGAGACCATGACCTGAGCCGAAGGCAGCGGCTTAACCCACTGAGCCACCCAGGAGCCCATAAAATCTTAATGTAAATAAAACTACAAATAAATGTGTCTGCTTTTTTATTTATTTATTTATTTATTTTTGAGAGAGAGAGAGCAAGAACATGTGTATGTGCAGGAAGGTGGGGTGTTTTATTACCTGAATGTATTCTGTTAATACCATATGAAATTAAGAATTTCATTCCAAATATAAATTTTCTCTGAAATGTATGTGTCTAGTCTGTAGCCATTTTTTTTTAACTGCTATGTCATATAGCTAGAATGAAAATGCCCTATAGAATCTTTTTTTTTTTTTTTTTTTTTAGATTTTATTTATTCATTTGACACAGAGAGATCACAAGTAGGCAGAGAGGCAGGCAGAGAGAGAGAGAGAGGAGGAAGCAGGCTCCCCGTGGAGCAGAGAACCCGATGCGGGACTCGAACCCAGGACCCTGAGATCATGACCTGAGCCGAAGGCAGCGGCTTAACCCACTGAGCCACCCAGGCGCCCTAGAATCTTACTATTCTAAATGTACTACAAGGACTAATAGCAATGGCGTAATCTGGGAACTTATTAGAAATTCAACATCTCAGGCTGTAGTCCAGACTTATTATATCAAAACCTACATGTTAACAAGATTCCTAAATGATTCATATATACATTGAAGTTTGAGACATACTGCTCTAGAAAATACACACTCAAAAACTTGCAGGCATCTAATATCTAACAGGTAGAGCTGACTTTAAAGTATATGTTACTATTTTAATGATAGCATCTCAGAAGTATTGTCATGTCAAAACCATCCCTTGCTAAACTCTTTTTTGTATTTAGGTTAATTCCTGTGTTTTTTAAAGTGAAGGCCAATGTTTTCCCACCGCCAACCTCCTTATACTCCCCTAGAGGTTTTTATATGTTCTAGATCAAGGGTGCACATTTGTGCAGACATCCACAAATTTTAGGATGAAGAGAAAACTTTCTAAGAGTTCTTGGTTCTACAAGGAAGATTCTCCTGATTTGGGGAAGATCTTTTTGTTCTCACCGGATTACTTACTTTGGGATTGATTCTTTTACTTCTTCCCCAATAGATGTTATGGTATAGGTACTTTGGGGTTTCTTAATGGGTAAGAAATGTGTCCTTCTTTCCAGCAGTAACTTAGAAAAAACAATAGGAAATCATTATGTGGACCAGGGAAAGGAAGCATGACACAGAGACCGTAGTTCAGACTCTTATCTATGCAGAAGTTTCTTCACAACTCATACATATTCCAGACCAGTTCATCAATGGGGATTTGGGCTCAAAGCTCTAGTTAGAAACAATAATGTTCATAACTGGATTATTCTCTTAGTAGATCTCTATTGGAAATCTCACATGTGGTAGGTGTCTGAAAGGATTCAAAACCTGGAACCAATCAATAAAACACAAACAATATCTCTTAGCACATTTGAACTGCATTTCTTTAAAAAATTTGATTCACATTATCCAACTAAGATTCTTGGAAGGTGTGCAGTATCATATTAAGTGGATCTCAACAATTTGCATTAATGAATGATCTGAGGGCTGCAGCTGACAGAATGAGGGAGTCAAGGCATGATGGAACCCATCACCCAAGGGAAGAAAGTAACCAAATGGGAATCATTTTCACACCGGGTCATCTATACCATTAAAAGATTTTCCTTAGGTAATACTTCATAACCAATCTATTGCGCAAAAAACAGCAAGAGAACAGGTAGGATGAGGACTGATGCTTTCAACATATCTCTAAATGCTTTTTCTAGATTGTGAGTGAGTGTAGTCTACATTGTATTGGAAATCTAGAAGATAGAGCATTGGGAGAGCAACAGATTATCAACTCAGAGTTATGCATGTTCTGCATGCAATTTCCTGGTTGCCTTGATACCTGTGAAGAAGGAAACTTAAGCTTTTTCTTATTTAAGATTAATTGGCAAAGGCATGAGGTCGTTCTGTTAATTTAGTGAGATGATGCATGTGGAAGCACTTGGTAAACTGAACAAGATAGCACAGATACTATATGTGTACAAGCAAACAGATTGCCATTTTCTCCATGTGGGTCAACCACGATTGCAACCTAAAAGTAGGAGATGCAACTTGTTCTCTTTAGACCTCACTTTGTTATTTATCAGAATCTGCAACTGATGGCAGACACCCCCTCTTAGGAAATCTCTCCCATTTCTTCAATTCTGTTCTTTTGCTCTGCTTATTCTGTAGACCATCCTAAAAAGTTCCCTCTCCTCTCTTGGTGTTTACATTTCTTCAAACACTTGTAGACAGTTATCATACGGCACCTCAGTTGTTGCTTTGCCAAGCTATACAGATTTCGTCCTTTCATCTTTCCTCATAAGTCAGTGCCTCCATCTCTTTAATCATTTTTCTTGCTGTTCTCTGAATTCCATCCAATTTGTTGATATCTTTCGGGCATGGAGGTGCCAAGAATGGAGTGTATGGTGTGATTAAGGAGCCGTGTCCATCACTTCTCAGCCAGATGGGCGGTTGTTACTTCAGAGGACATGTTGAATGTATATTGGGGCTTGAGATAAAGGGAAAGGAAACAGTAAATCTTGAAAAAGTAATTCTACAATCCATTGTCCCTAGGGAAAATATAATAAGCATTTAATTAAAGGATGTGTTTCTAGTTTTGTGACTAGCAGATGCTGTTTGGGTGAGAAAGGCAGAAAATGGCATCATTTAATAAGATAAGGAAATACTGTAGCATAATGTCATAAATTAGACCCTTTCTCACATTTGGGGTAAACAATGGTAAACAATGAACAATATTATCTTGAGAAATGCTTTCGTTATTTTACTCAATATGAAAGCAGAAGGGAAATTTGAATTGAGTCATTTAAAATATTTAACACACTTCTAATACCATGCTAAAGCAGATAATATCAGATTCATAAGATGTGCCCCACAAAAAAGATGAATTCTACGAATTTATTAGAGTTCCCATTAAAGGTTTTAGGTATGTTTTAAGATTTAGGTTTAGGTTTATGTGGAGGATGAGTGAGAGATAAAAGTTTGAATATTTGTTCTCTGGAAGGCCCATCGTTAATACTCAACAGCCAGTATTTTCTAGTGTATTAGACTGAAGCCGAATATAGATATTTCAGCCAGATGCTTTATTGAAGCTGAGTTTCACTGCAGCCCTAATTTATCTTTAGCGTTTTGCTTTATGCTTATGTTTAAAGTTTTTACTGTACTCATTGAACTGTGCTTGATCATTAATAATGGCAGCTATCTTTAATGAGATGCGTGTCACCCTATAGCAGGTGGTATGGTCTAATAATCTGAGCATTGAATTATGAGTCAGAAAGGAAATACTTCTTATATAGGACAATATTGTAGAATGAGAAAAATACAAGTGTCTTAAAAATGGAATAACATTTGAAATGGCAGCATGAAAAAAACAAGCAAGTTTTCCCAAATGATAATTATGCCCCCTTCGTTCCTGAAAAGAGAAATCATAATTCACATATTGCTGTTATGAAATCCAGTAGAAGCTTGGTCAATAAAGTGCTGACATTTTTAGTTGAGATAGCCCATCTGTTACTCTGTGCTGTAAGGAAGAGGGAAAGAGAGAGATGGTTACTTCATAGCACATGCATTGTCTAGCATGAGAGCTGCCAGAGTAAGTTTGCATGTCCTTCCTTCTTAGAACTCTGAGAATATTTCTGAGGTTGTCTTGTCCTACATACTATCTACATTTCACCAATGGTGATTCTTAGATATAGGCCTTGTTAAAGTGATTATTCTTAATTATTAATTCATATCTTCCCTTTGATACCTTTATCCTAAAATAAGGGTTTAAGAGATGGGAACATAATATCAAGATTTCTGGGCAAATTAACAAAGCTCCACTATTGGATGCAAAGGAAACTCAAGGCCTGGGTTCAGTTCACCCAGCAATAGAAACTTAGAGAAATGCCTTTGTGTCTTTAGATGGAGTAATATCCATGTTTTCTTTAACTCTCAGGATAGATAGGAATATGGGAATACCAAGGGGAGTATAGTGTGGTGTGTTAGTAAGGAAACTGCTATACAGAAAAGCACTATAAGTACTATTGCTTTTCACTGTGTGCTAAAGATAATCACATCTCCTTATATTTCTTTCATCTTCAAGGTTCATTCTTAAAATATGTTACTTTAGAAAAAGGATTCAACTCTGCAAG